>NW_020824865.1:0-687631 GCF_003285875.2 Drosophila novamexicana | reverse complement strand
ACCTATAGCTATCAGCTTTTTGTCAGCTAGAGCACATATCGCAATCAGCGTTTTCTTAGCAAGTGCACATACGGCAATTAGCGCTTTGACACCAGTGCACAGAGCAATCAGTTTTAGCAGCTATTATACATACAGCAATGAGCTTTTGTCAGCTATTACACATATAGTAATCAGATATTGCCAGCTATTGCACATATAGCAATTATTTTTTGTCAGCTAGTGAACATAGATCAATCAGCTTCTTGTCAGCAAGTGGACATACATATAACTATCAGCTACAAATATAGCAATCAGCTTTTTGTCGCCTATTGCACATATAGCAATCAGCGTTTGTCATCTATTGCACATATAGCAATCAGTTTATGTTAGCTATTGCACATATAGCAATCAGCTTTTGTCAGCTATTGTACATACAGCAATCAGCTTTTGTCAGCAAGTGCACATCTAGCAATCATCTTTATAGCAGCTTGTGAACATTTAGCAGTCAGCGTTTTTGCAGGAAGTGCACATATAGCAATCAGCTTTTGTCAGCTATTGCACATATCGCAATCAACATTTGTCAGCTTTTGCACATACAACAATCAGCTTTTGTCAGCAAGAGCGCATATAGCTATCAGATTTTTGTCAGCTTATGCACATATAGTAATCAGCTTTTTGTCAGCTAGTGCAAATATAGCAATCAGCTTGTTGTCACCTATTGCACATGTGGCATACAGCTTTCGTCAGCTATTGTACATACAGCAATCAGATCTTGTCAGTAAGTGCACATATAGCAATCAGCTTCTTAGCAACTAGTGAACATATAGCAGTCAGCATTTTTTCAGCAAGTGCATATGTAGCAATCAGCTTTTTGTCAGCAAGTGCAAACACAAATAGCAATCAGATTTTGCCAGCTATTGCACTTATAGCAATCAGCTTTTATCAGCTAGTGAACATAGAGCAATCAGATTTTGTCAGCTATTATACATACAGCAATCAGCTTTTGTCAGCAAGTGCACATATAACAATCAGCTTTTTACAGCTAGTGAGCATATAGCAATCAGCGTTTGTCAACTTTTGCACATACAGCAATAAGCTTTTGTCAGCAAGAGCACATATAGCTATCAGCTTTTTGTCAGCTAATTCACATATAGCAATCAGCTTTTTGTCAGCTAGTGAAAATATAGCAATCAGCTTTTGTCAGCTATTGCACATATTGCAATAAGCTTTTGTCAGCTAGTGAACATAGATCAATCAGCTTCTTGTCAGCAAGTGGACATACATATAACTATCAGCTACAAATATAGCAATCAGCTTTTTGTCGCCTATTGCACATATAGCAATTAGCCTTTGTCAGCTATTGCACTTACAGCAATCAGCTTTTGTCAGCAAGTGCACATATAACAATCAGCTTTTTACAGCTAGTGAGCATATAGCAATCAGCGTTTGTCAACTTTTGCACATACAGCAATAAGCTTTTGTCAGCAAGAGCACATATAGCTATCAGCTTTTTGTCAGCTAATTCACATATAGCAATCAGCTTTTGTCAGCTATTACACATATAGCAATCAGATATTGCCAGCTATTGCACATATAGCAATTAGCTTTTGTCAGCTAGTGAACATAGATCAATCAGCTTCTTGTCAGCAAGTGGACATACATATAACTATCAGCTACAAATATAGCAATCAGCTTTTTGTCGCCTATTGCACATATAGCAATTAGCTTTTGTCAGCTATTGCACTTACAGCAATCAGCTTTTGTCAGCAAGTGCACATACATATAGCAATCAGCGTTTGTCAGCTATTGCACATATAGCAATCAGCTTTTGTCAGCTATTGCACATATTGCAATAAGCTTTTGTCAGCTATTGCACATATAGCAATCAGCTTTTGTCAGCTATTACACATATAGCAATCAGATATTGCCAGCTATTGCACATATAGCAATTAGCTTTTGTCAGCTAGTGAACAAAGATCAATCAGCTTCTTGTCAGCAAGTGAACATACATATAACTATCAGCTACAAATATAGCAATCAGTTTATGTTAGCTATTGCACATATAGCAATTAGCTTTTGTCAGCTATTGCACATACAGCAATCAGCTTTTGTCAGCAAGTGCACATACATATAGCAATCAGCGTTTGTCATCTATTGCACATATAGCAATCAGTTTATGTTAGCTATTGCACATATAGCAATCAGCTTTTGTCAGCTATTGTACATACAGCAATCAGCTTTTGTCAGCAAGTGCACATCTAGCAATCATCTTTATAGCTTGTGAACATTTGGCAGTCAGCGTTTTTTCAGGAAGTGCACATATAGCAATCAGCTTTTGTCAGCTATTGCACATATCGCAATCAACATTTGTCAGCTTTTGCACATACAACAATCAGCTTTTGTCAGCAAGAGCGCATATAGCTATCAGCTTTTTGTCAGCTTATGCACATATAGCAATCAGCTTTTTGTCAGCTAGTGCAAATATAGCTTTCAGCTTGTTGTCACCTATTGCACATGTGGCATACAGCTTTCGTCAGCTATTGTACATACAGCAATCAGATCTTGTCAGTAAGTGCACATATAGCAATCAGCTTCTTAGCAACTAGTGAACATATAGCAGTCAGCATTTTTTCAGCAAGTGCAAATGTAGCAATCAGCTTTTTGTCAGCAAGTGCAAACACAAATAGCATTCAGATTTTGCCAGCTATTGCACTTATAGCAATCAGCTTTTATCAGCTAGTGAACATAGAGCAATCAGCTTTTGTCAGCTTTTATACATACAGCAATCAGCTTTTGTCAGAAAGTGCACATATAACAATCAGCTTTTCACAGCTAGTGAGCATATAGCAATCAGCGTTTTTTCAGCAAGTGCACATATAGCAATCAGCGTTTTGACAGTAGTGCACATAGAGCAATCAGCTTTAGCAGCTATTAATCATACAGCAATCCGCTTTTGTCAGCTATTGCACATACAGCAATCAGCTTTTGTCAGCAAGTGCACATACATATAGCAATCAGCGTTTGTCAGCTATTGCACATATAGCAATCAGTTTATGTTAGCTATTGCACATATAGCAATCAGCTTTTGTCAGCTATTGTATATACAGCAATCAGCTTTAATCAGCAAGTGCACATCTAGCAATCATCTTTATAGCAGCTTGTGAACATTTAGCTGTCAGCGTTTTTTCAGGAAGTGCACATATAGCAATCAGCTTTTGTCAGCTATTGCACATATCGCAATCAACATTTGTCAGCTTTTGCACATACAACAATCAGCTTTTGTCAGCAAGAGCGCATATAGCTATCAGCTTTTTGTCAGCTTATGCACATATAGCAATCAGCTTTTTGTCAGCTAGTGCAAATATAGCAATCAGCTTGTTGTCACCTATTGCACATGTGGCATACAGCTTTCGTCAGCTATTGTACATACAGCAATCAGATTTTGTCAGTAAGTGCACATATAGCAATCAGCTTCTTAGCAACTAGTGAACATATAGCAGTCAGCATTTTTTCAGCAAGTGCATATATAGCAATCAGCTTTTTGTCAGCAAGTGCAAACACAAATAGCAATCAGATTTTGCCACCTATTGCACTTATAGCAATCAGATTTTATCAGCTAGTGAACATAGAGCAATCAGCTTTTGTCAGCTATTATACATACAGCAATCAGCTTTTGTCAGCAAGTGCACATATAACAATCAGCTTTTTACAGCTAGTGAGCATATAGCAGTCAGCGTTTTTTCAGCAAGTGCATATATAGCAATCAGCGTTTTGACAGTAGTGCACATAGAGCAATCAGCTTTAGCAGCTATTAATCATACAGCAATCCGCTTTTGTCAGCTATTGCAAATATTGCAATAAGCTTTTGTCAGCTATTGCACATATAGCAATTAACTCTTGTCAGCTAGTGAACATAGATCAATCAGCTTCTTGTCAGCAAGTGGACATACATATAACTATCAGCTACAAATATAGCAATCAGCTTTTTGTCGCCTATTGCACATATAGCAATTAGCTTTTGTCAGCTATTGCACATACAGCAATCAGCTTTTGTCAGCAAGTGCACATATAACAATCAGCTTTTTACAGCTAGTGAGCATATAGCAATCAGCGTTTGTCAACTTTTGCACATACAGCAATAAGCTTTTGTGAGCAAGAGCACATATAGCTATCAGCTTTTTGTCAGCTAATTCACATATAGCAATCAGCTTTTGTCAGCTATTACACATATAGCAATCAGATATTGCCAGCTATTGCACATATAGCAATTAGCTTTGTCAGCTAGTGAACATAGATCAATCAGCTTCTTGTCAGCAAATGGACATACATATAACTATCATCTACAAATATAGCAATCAGCTTTTTGTCGCCTTTTGCACATATAGCAATTACCTTTTGTCAGCTATTGCACTTACAGCAATCAGCTTTTGTCAGCAAGTGCACATACATATAGCAATCAGCGTTTGTCAGCTATTGCACATATAGCAATCAGCTTTTGTCAGCTATTGCACATATTGCAATAAGCTTTTGTCAGCTATTGCACATATAGCAATCAGCTTTTGTCAGCTATTACACATATAGCAATCAGATATTGCCAGCTATTGCACATATAGCAATTAGCTTTTGTCAGCTAGTGAACAAAGATCAATCAGCTTCTTGTCAGCAAGTGGACATACATATAACTATCAGCTACAAATATAGCAATCAGTTTATGTTAGCTATTGCACATATAGCAATTAGCTTTTGTCAGCTATTGCACTTACAGCAATCAGCTTTTGTCAGCAAGTGCACATACATATAGCAATCAGCGTTTGTCAGCTATTGCACATATAGCAATCAGCTTTTGTCAGCTATTGCACATATTGCAATAAGCTTTTGTCAGCTATTGCACATATAGCAATCAGCTTTTGTCAGCTATTACACATATAGCAATCAGATATTGCCAGCTATTGCACATATAGCAATTAGCTTTTGTCAGCTAGTGAACAAAGATCAATCAGCTTCTTGTCAGCAAGTGGACATACATATAACTATCAGCTACAAATATAGCAATCAGTTTATGTTAGCTATTGCACATATAGCAATCAGCTTTTGTCAGCTATTGTACATACAGCAATCAGCTTTTGTCAACAAGTGCACATCTAGCAATCATCTTTATAGCAGCTTGTGAACATTTAGCAGTCAGCGTTTTTTCAGGAAGTGCACATATAGCAATCAGATTTTGCCAGCTATTGCACTTATAGCAATCAGATTTTATCAGCTAGTGAACATATAGCAATCAGCTTTTGTCAGCTATTACACATATAGCAATCAGATATTGCCAGCTATTGCACATATAGCAATTAGCTTTTGTCAGCTAGTGAACATAGATCAATCAGCTTCTTGTCAGCAAGTGGACATACATATAACTATCAGCTACAAATATAGCAATCAGCTTTTTGTCGCCTATTGCACATATAGCTATCAGATTTTGTCAGTTATTGGACATATAGCAATCAGATTTTATTAGCTAATGCACATATAGTAATCAGCTTTTTGATACCTATTGCACGTGTAGCAGTCAGCGTTTTTTCAGTGCACATATAGCAGTCAGCGTTTTTTCAGCAAGTGCACATCGAGCAATCAGCTTTTGTCAGCTATTATACATACAGCAATCAGCTTTTGTCAGCAAATG
Organism: Drosophila novamexicana; assembly: GCF_003285875.2. Lineage (NCBI taxonomy): Eukaryota > Metazoa > Arthropoda > Insecta > Diptera > Drosophilidae > Drosophila > Drosophila novamexicana. Next base: position 681,978 of record NW_020824865.1, on the reverse strand, counting down.
TACATATAGCAATCTGGTTTTTAGCAGCAAGTGAACATATAGCAGTCAGCGTTTTTTTCAGCAAGTGCACATATAGCAATCAGCGTTTTGTCAGCTAGTGCACATAGAGCAATCAGCTTTTGTCAGCTATTAAACAAACAGCAATCCGCTTTTGTCAGCTATTGCAAATATAGCAATCAGATTTTGTCACCTATTGCATATATAGAAATCAGCTTTTGTCAGCTATGGTACATACAGCAATCAGCTTTTGTCAGTTAGAGTACATATCGCAATCAGCTTTTGGCAGCTATTGCACATATAGCAATCAGCTTTTTGTCACCTATTGCACATATGGCATACAGCTTTTGTCAGGTGTTGCACATATAGCAATCAGCTTTTGTCAGTTATTGCACATATGGTAAATTTGAATATATAGCAATCAGCTTTTTGTCAGCAAGTGCGCATACAAATAGCAATCAGCTTTTGCCAGCTATTCCACATATAGCAATCAGCTTTTGTCAGCTAGTGCACATACATATGACTATCAGCATTTGTCAGCTAGTACAAATATAGCTATCAGCTTTTTGTCACCTATTGCACAAATGGCAATCAGCTTTTGTCAGGTATTGCACATATAGCAATCAGCTTTTGTCAGCTATTGTTCTTATAGTAATAAGTTTTTTGAACATATAGCAATCAGCTTTTTGTCAGCAAGTGCTCATACAAATAGCAATCAGCTTTTGCCAGCTATTGCACATATAGCAATCAGCTTTTATCAGCAAGTGCACATATAGCAATCAGGTTTTTAGCAGCAAGTGAACATATAGCAGTCAGCGTTTTTTTCAGCAAGTGCACATATAGCAATCAGCGTTTTGTCAGCTAGTGCACATAGACCAATCAGCTTTTGTCAGCTATTATACAAACAGCAATCCGCTTTTGTCAGCTATTGCAAATATAGCAATCAGATTTTGTCAGCTGTTGCACATATAACAGACAGATTTTGTCAGCTATTGCACATTTAGCAAACAGCTTTTGTTCGCTATTGCACATATAGCAATCAGCTTTTGTCAGCTATTGCACATATAGCTATCAGATTTTGTCAGCTATTGGACATATAGCAATCAGCTTTTATTAGCTATTGCACAGCTTTTTGATACCTATTGCACATATAGCAAGTGCACATACAGCAGTCAGCGTTTTTTCAGTGCACATATAGCAGTCAGCGTTTTTTCAGCAAGTGCACATAGAGCAATCAGCTTTTGTTAGCTATTATACATACAGCAATCAGCTTTTGTCAGCTATTATACAAACAGCAATCCGCTTTTGTCAGCTATTGCAAATATAGCAATCAGATTTTGTCACCTATTGCATATATAGCAATCAGCTTTTGTCAGCAATTGTACATACAGCAATTAGCTTTTGTCAGCAAGTGCACATGTAGCAATCATCTTTTTAGCAGCTAGTGAACATATCGCAGTCAGCGTTTTTTCAGCAAGTGCATATATAGCAATCAGCTTTATTGTTTGAACATATAGCAGTCAGCTTTTTGTCAGCAAGTACACGTACAAATTGCAATCAGATATTGCCAGCTATTGCACATATTACAATGAGCTTTTGTCAGCTAGTGAACATAGAGCAATCAGCTTCTTGTCAGAAAGTGCACATACATATATCTATCAGCATTTGTCAGCTACTACAAAATAGCAATCAGCTTTTTGTCGCCTATTGCACATATGGCAATCAGCTTTTGTCAGCTATTGCACATATAGCTATCAGATTTTGTCAGTTATTGGACATATAGCAATCAGATTTTATTAGCTAATGCACATATAGTAATCAGCTTTTTGATACCTATTGCACGTGTAGCAGTCAGCGTTTTTTCAGTGCACATATAGCAGTCAGCGTTTTTTCAGCAAGTGCACATCGAGCAATCAGCTTTTGTCAGCTATTATACATACAGCAATCAGCTTTTGTCAGCAAATGCACATATAGCAATCTGGTTTTTAGCAGCAAGTGAACATATAGCAGTCAGCGTTTTTTTCAGCAAGTGCACATATAGCAATCAGCGTTTTGTCAGCTAGTGCACATAGAGCAATCAGCTTTTGTCAGCTATTAAACAAACAGCAATCCGCTTTTGTCAGCTATTGCAAATATAGCAATCAGATTTTGTCACCTATTGCATATATAGAAATCAGCTTTTGTCAGCTATGGTACATACAGCAATCAGCTTTTGTCAGTTAGAGTACATATCGCAATCAGCTTTTGGCAGCTATTGCACATATAGCAATCAGCTTTTGTCGGTTATTGCACATATAGTAATCTATATTTTGAACATATAGCAATCAGCTTTTTGTCAGCAAGTGCACATACAAATTACAATCAGATTTTTCCAGCTTGTGCACATGTAGCGATAAGCTTTTGGCCAGCTAGTGCACATATAGCAATCAGCTTATGTCAGCTATTACACATATAGCAATCAGCTTTGGTCAGCTATTACACATATAGCAAGCAGCTTTTGTCAGCTATTGCACATTTAGTAATCTATTTTTTGCAATCAGTTTTTTGTCAGCAAGTGCACATACAAATAGCAATCACTTTTTGTCAGCTATTGCACATATAGCAATCAGCTTTTGTCAGCTATATTACATATAGCAATCAGCTTTTGTCAGCAACTGCACATATAACAATCAGCTTTTGTCAGCAACTGCACATATAACAATCAGCTTTTTAGCAGCTAGTGAGTATATAGCAGTCAGCTTTTTTTCAGCAAGCGCAAATATAGCAATCAGCGTTTTGACACTAGTGCACATATAGCAATCAGCTTTAGCAGCTATTATACATACAGCAATCCGCTTTTGTCTGCTATTGCAAATATAGCAATCTGCTTTTGTCAGCTATTGCACATATTGCAATCAGGTTTTATCAGCTATTGTGCATATAGCAATCAGCTGTTGTTAGCTATTGCACATATAGCAATCAGCTTTTGTCAGCTAGTGAACATTGGGCAAACAGCTTTTGTCAGCTATTATACATACAGCAATCAGCTTTTGTCAGCAAAAGCACATATAACAATCAGCTTTTTACAGCTAGCGAGCATATAGCAATCAGCTTCTTGTCAGCAAGTGCACATACATATAACTATCAGCTTTTTGTCAGCTAGTACAAATATAGCAATCAGCTTTTTGTCGCCTATTGCACAGATAGCAATCAGCTTTTGTCAGCTATTGCACATATAGGAATCAGTTATTTTAATCATATAGCCATCAGCTTTTTGTCAGCAAGTGCACATACATATAGCAATAAGCGTTTGTCGGCTATTGCACATATAGCAATCAGTTTATGTTAGCTATGGCACATAAAGCAATCAGCCTTTGTCATCTATTGTACATACAGTAATCAGCTTTTGTCAGCAAGTGCACATCTAGCAATCATCTTCATAGCAGCTTGTGGACATATAGCAGTCAGCGTGTTTTCAAGAAGTGCACATATAGCAATCAGCTTTTTGTCAGCTATTGCACATATCGCAATCAGCATTTGTCAGCTTTTGCACATACAGCAATAAGCTTTTGTCAGCAAGAGCACATATAGCTATCAGCTTTTTGTCAGCTAATTCACATATAGCAATCAGCTTTTGTCAGCTAGTGCTAATACAGCAATCAGCTTTTTGTCACATATTGCACATATGGCATACAGCTTTCGTCAGCTATTGCACATACAGCAATCAGATTTTGTCAGTAAGTGCACAAATAGCAATCAGCTTCTTAGCAGCTAGTGAACATATAGCAGTCAGCGTTTTTTCAGCTAGTACAAATATAGCAATCAGCTTTTGTCAGAAAGTGCACATATAGCTATCATCTTTTGTCAGCAATTGCACCTATAGCTATCAGCTTTTTGTCAGCTAGAGCACATATCGCAATCAGCGTTTTCTTAGCAAGTGCACATACGGCAATTAGCGCTTTGACACCAGTGCACAGAGCAATCAGTTTTAGCAGCTATTATACATACAGCAATGAGCTTTTGTCAGCTATTACACATATAGTAATCAGATATTGCCAGCAATTGCACATATAGCAATTAACTTTTGTCAGCTAGTGAACATAGATCAATCAGCTTCTTGTCAGCAAGTGGACATACATATAACTATCAGCTACAAATATAGCAATCAGCTTTTTGTCGCCTATTGCACATATAGCAATCAGCGTTTGTCATCTATTGCACATATAGCAATCAGTTTATGTTAGCTATTGCACATATAGCAATCAGCTTTTGTCAGCTATTGTACATACAGCAATCAGCTTTTGTCAGCAAGTGCACATCTAGCAATCATCTTTATAGCAGCTTGTGAACATTTAGCAGTCAGCGTTTTTGCAGGAAGTGCACATATAGCAATCAGCTTTTGTCAGCTATTGCACATATCGCAATCAACATTTGTCAGCTTTTGCACATACAACAATCAGCTTTTGTCAGCAAGAGCGCATATAGCTATCAGATTTTTGTCAGCTTATGCACATATAGTAATCAGCTTTTTGTCAGCTAGTGCAAATATAGCAATCAGCTTGTTGTCACCTATTGCACATGTGGCATACAGCTTTCGTCAGCTATTGTACATACAGCAATCAGATCTTGTCAGTAAGTGCACATATAGCAATCAGCTTCTTAGCAACTAGTGAACATATAGCAGTCAGCATTTTTTCAGCAAGTGCATATGTAGCAATCAGCTTTTTGTCAGCAAGTGCAAACACAAATAGCAATCAGATTTTGCCAGCTATTGCACTTATAGCAATCAGCTTTTATCAGCTAGTGAACATAGAGCAATCAGATTTTGTCAGCTATTATACATACAGCAATCAGCTTTTGTCAGCAAGTGCACATATAACAATCAGCTTTTTACAGCTAGTGAGCATATAGCAATCAGCGTTTGTCAACTTTTGCACATACAGCAAGAAGCTTTTGTCAGCAAGAGCACATATAGCTATCAGCTTTTTGTCAGCTAATTCACATATAGCAATCAGCTTTTTGTCAGCTAGTGAAAATATAGCAATCAGCTTCTGTCAGCTATTGCACATATTGCAATAAGCTTTTGTCAGCTAGTGAACATAGATCAATCAGCTTCTTGTCAGCAAGTGGACATACATATAACTATCAGCTACAAATATAGCAATCAGCTTTTTGTCGCCTATTGCACATATAGCAATTAGCCTTTGTCAGCTATTGCACTTACAGCAATCAGCTTTTGTCAGCAAGTGCACATATAACAATCAGCTTTTTACAGCTAGTGAGCATATAGCAATCAGCGTTTGTCAACTTTTGCACATACAGCAATAAGCTTTTGTCAGCAAGAGCACATATAGCTATCAGCTTTTTGTCAGCTAATTCACATATAGCAATCAGCTTTTGTAAGCTATTACACATATAGCAATCAGATATTGCCAGCTATTGCACATATAGCAATTAGCTTTTGTCAGCTAGTGAACATAGATCAATCAGCTTCTTGTCAGCAAGTGGACATACATATAACTATCAGCTACAAATATAGCAATCAGCTTTTTGTCGCCTATTGCACATATAGCAATTAGCTTTTGTCAGCTATTGCACTTACAGCAATCAGCTTTTGTCAGCAAGTGCACATACATATAGCAATCAGCGTTTGTCAGCTATTGCACATATAGCAATCAGCTTTTGTCAGCTATTGCACATATTGCAATAAGCTTTTGTCAGCTATTGCACATATAGCAATCAGCTTTTGTCAGCTATTACACATATAGCAATCAGATATTGCCAGCTATTGCACATATAGCAATTAGCTTTTGTCAGCTAGTGAACAAAGATCAATCAGCTTCTTGTCAGCAAGTGAACATACATATAACTATCAGCTACAAATATAGCAATCAGTTTATGTTAGCTATTGCACATATAGCAATTAGCTTTTGTCAGCTATTGCACATACAGCAATCAGCTTTTGTCAGCAAGTGCACATACATATAGCAATCAGCGTTTGTCATCTATTGCACATATAGCAATCAGTTTATGTTAGCTATTGCACATATAGCAATCAGCTTTTGTCAGCTATTGTACATACAGCAATCAGCTTTTTTCAGCAAGTGCACATCTAGCAATCATCTTTATAGTTTGTGAACATTTGGCAGTCAGCGTTTTTTCAGGAAGTGCACATATAGCAATCAGCTTTTGTCAGCTATTGCACATATCGCAATCAACATTTGTCAGCTTTTGCACATACAACAATCAGCTTTTGTCAGCAAGAGCGCATATAGCTATCAGCTTTTTGTCAGCTTATGCACATATAGCAATCAGCTTTTTGTCAGCTAGTGCAAATATAGCTTTCAGCTTGTTGTCACCTATTGCACATGTGGCATACAGCTTTCGTCAGCTATTGTACATACAGCAATCAGATCTTGTCAGTAAGTGCACATATAGCAATCAGCTTCTTAGCAACTAGTGAACATATAGCAGTCAGCATTTTTTCAGCAAGTGCAAATGTAGCAATCAGCTTTTTGTCAGCAAGTGCAAACACAAATAGCAATCAGATTTTGCCAGCTATTGCACTTATAGCAATCAGCTTTTATCAGCTAGTGAACATAGAGCAATCAGCTTTTGTCAGCTTTTATACATACAGCAATCAGCTTTTGTCAGAAAGTGCACATATAACAATCAGCTTTTCACAGCTAGTGAGCATATAGCAATCAGCATTTTTTCAGCAAGTGCACATATAGCAATCAGCGTTTTGACAGTAGTGCACATAGAGCAATCAGCTTTAGCAGCTATTAATCATACAGCAATCCGCTTTTGTCAGCTATTGCACATACAGCAATCAGCTTTTGTCAGCAAGTGCACATACATATAGCAATCAGCGTTTGTCAGCTATTGTATATACAGCAATCAGCTTTAATCAGCAAGTGCACATCTAGCAATCATCTTTATAGCAGCTTGTGAACATTTAGCTGTCAGCGTTTTTTCAGGAAGTGCACATATAGCAATCAGCTTTTGTCAGCTATTGCACATATCGCAATCAACATTTGTCAGCTTTTGCACATACAACAATCAGCTTTTGTCAGCAAGAGCGCATATAGCTATCAGCTTTTTGTCAGCTTATGCACATATAGCAATCAGCTTTTTGTCAGCTAGTGCAAATATAGCAATCAGCTTGTTGTCACCTATTGCACATGTGGCATACAGCTTTCGTCAGCTATTGTACATACAGCAATCAGATTTTGTCAGTAAGTGCACATATAGCAATCAGCTTCTTAGCAACTAGTGAACATATAGCAGTCAGCATTTTTTCAGCAAGTGCATATATAGCAATCAGCTTTTTGTCAGCAAGTGCAAACACAAATAGCAATCAGATTTTGCCACCTATTGCACTTATAGCAATCAGATTTTATCAGCTAGTGAACATAGAGCAATCAGCTTTTGTCAGCTATTATACATACAGCAATCAGCTTTTGTCAGCAAGTGCACATATAACAATCAGCTTTTTACAGCTAGTGAGCATATAGCAGTCAGCGTTTTTTCAGCAAGTGCATATATAGCAATCAGCGTTTTGACAGTAGTGCACATAGAGCAATCAGCTTTAGCAGCTATTAATCATACAGCAATCCGCTTTTGTCAGCTATTGCAAATATTGCAATAAGCTTTTGTCAGCTATTGCACATATAGCAATTAACTTTTGTAAGCTAGTGAACATAGATCAATCAGCTTCTTGTCAGCAAGTGGACATACATATAACTATCAGCTACAAATATAGCAATCAGCTTTTTGTCGCCTATTGCACATATAGCAATTAGCTTTTGTCAGCTATTGCACATACAGCAATCAGCTTTTGTCAGCAAGTGCACATATAACAATCAGCTTTTTACAGCTAGTGAGCATATAGCAATCAGCGTTTGTCAACTTTTGCACATACAGCAATAAGCTTTTGTGAGCAAGAGCACATATAGCTATCAGCTTTTTGTCAGCTAATTCACATATAGCAATCAGCTTTTGTCAGCTATTACACATATAGCAATCAGATATTGCCAGCTATTGCACATATAGCAATTAGCTTTGTCAGCTAGTGAACATAGATCAATCAGCTTCTTGTCAGCAAATGGACATACATATAACTATCATCTACAAATATAGCAATCAGCTTTTTGTCGCCTTTTGCACATATAGCAATTACCTTTTGTCAGCTATTGCACTTACAGCAATCAGCTTTTGTCAGCAAGTGCACATACATATAGCAATCAGCGTTTGTCAGCTATTGCACATATAGCAATCAGCTTTTGTCAGCTATTGCACATATTGCAATAAGCTTTTGTCAGCTATTGCACATATAGCAATCAGCTTTTGTCAGCTATTACACATATAGCAATCAGATATTGCCAGCTATTGCACATATAGCAATTAGCTTTTGTCAGCTAGTGAACAAAGATCAATCAGCTTCTTGTCAGCAAGTGGACATACATATAACTATCAGCTACAAATATAGCAATCAGTTTATGTTAGCTATTGCACATATAGCAATTAGCTTTTGTCAGCTATTGCACTTACAGCAATCAGCTTTTGTCAGCAAGTGCACATACATATAGCAATCAGCGTTTGTCAGCTATTGCACATATAGCAATCAGTTTATGTTAGCTATTGCACATATAGCAATCAGCTTTTGTCAGCTATTGTACATACAGCAATCAGCTTTTGTCAGCAAGTGCACATATAACAATCAGCTTTTTACAGCTAGTGAGCATATAGCAATCAGCGTTTTTTCAGCAAGTGCACATATAGCAATCAGCGTTTTGACAGTAGTGCACATAGAGCAATCAGCTTAAGCAGCTATTAATCATACAGCAATCCGCTTTTGTCAGCTATTGCAAATATTGCAATAAGCTTTTGTCAGCTATTGCACATATAGCAATTAACTTTTGTAAGCTAGTGAACATAGATCAATCAGCTTCTTGTCAGCAAGTGGACATACATATAACTATCAGCTACAAATATAGCAATCAGTTTATGTTAGCTATTGCACATATAGCAATCAGCTTAGGTCAGCTATTGTACATACAGCAATCAGCTTTTGTCAGCAAGTGCACATCTAGCAATCATCTTTATAGCAGCTTGTGAACATTTAGCAGTCAGCGTTTTTGCAGGAAGTGCACATATAGCAATCAGCTTTTGTCAGCTATTGCACATATCGCAATCAACATTTGTCAGCTTTTGCACATACGACAATCAGCTTTTGTCAGCAAGAGCGCATATAGCTATCAGATTTTTGTCAGCTTATGCACATATAGCAATCAGCTTTTTGTCAGCTAGTGCAAATATAGCAATCAGCTTGTTGTCACCTATTGCACATGTGGCATACAGCTTTCGTCAGCTATTGTACATACAGCAATCAGATCTTGTCAGTAAGTGCACATATAGCAATCAGCTTCTTAGCAACTAGTGAACATATAGCAGTCAGCATTTTTTCAGCAAGTGCATATGTAGCAATCAGCTTTTTGTCAGCAAGTGCAAACACAAATAGCAATCAGATTTTGCCAGCTATTGCACTTATAGCAATCAGCTTTTATCAGCTAGTGAACATAGAGCAATCAGATTTTGTCAGCTATTATACATACAGCAATCAGCTTTTGTCAGCAAGTGCACATATAACAATCAGCTTTTCACAGCTAGTGAGCATATAGCAATCAGCGTTTTTTCAGCAAGTGCACATATAGCAATCAGCGTTTTGACAGTAGTGCACATAGAGCAATCAGCTTAAGCAGCTATTAATCATACAGCAATCCGCTTTTGTCAGCTATTGCACATACAGCAATCAGCTTTTGTCAGCAAGTGAACATACATATAGCAATCAGCGTTTGTCAGCTATTGCACATATAGCAATCAGTTTATGTTAGCTATTGCACATATAGCAATCAGCTTTTGTCAGCTATTGTACATACAGCAATCAGCTTTTGTCAGCAAGTGCACATATAACAATCAGCTTTTCACAGCTAGTGAGCATATAGCAATCAGCGTTTTTTCAGCAAGTGCACATATAGCAATCAGCGTTTTGACAGTAGTGCACATAGAGCAATCAGCTTAAGCAGCTATTAATCATACAGCAATCCGCTTTTGTCAGCTATTGCAAATATAGCAATCAGGTTTTTGTCACCTATTGCACATATAGAAATCTGCTTTTGTCAGCTATTGCACATATCGCAATCAGCATTTGTCAACTTTTGCACATACAGCAATAAGCTTTTGTCAGCAAGAGCACATACAGCTATCAGCTTTTTGTCAGCTAATTCACATATAGCAATCAGCTTTTTGTCAGCTAGTGAAAATATAGCAATCAGCTTTTGTCAGCTATTGCACATATTGCAATAAGCTTTTATCAGCTATTGCACGTATAGCAATCAGCTTTTGTCAGCTATTACACATATAGCAATCAGATATTGCCAGCTATTGCACATATACCAATTAGCTTTTGTCAGCTAGTGAACATAGATCAATCAGCTTCTTGTCAGCAAGTGGACATACATATAACTATCAGCTACAAATATAGCAATCAGCTTTTTGTCGCCTATTGCACATATAGCAATCAGCGTTTGTCAGCTATTGCACATATAGCAATCAGCTTTTGTCAGCTATTACACATATAGCAATCAGATATTGCCAGTTATTGCACATATAGCAATAAGCTTTTGTCAGCTAGTGAACATAGATCAATCAGCTTCTTGTCAGCAAGTGGACATACATATAACTATCAGCTACAAATATAGCAATCAGCTTTTTGTCGCCTATTGCACATATAGCAAATAGCTTTTGCCAGCTATTGCACATACAGCAATCAGCTTTTGTCAGCAAGTGCACATACATATAGCAATCAGCGTTTGTCATCTATTGCACATGTGGCATACAGCTTTCGTCAGCTATTGTACATATAGCTATCAGATTTTGTCAGCTATTGGACATATAGCAATCAGATTTTGTCAGCAAGTGCACATACATATAGCAATCAGCGTTTGTCAGCTATTGCACATATAGCAATCAGTTTATGTTAGCTATTGCACATAAAGCAATCAGCCTTTGTCAGCTATTGTATATACAGTAATCAGCTTTTGTCAGCAAGTGCACATCTAGGAATCATCTTCATAGCAGCTTGTGGACATATAGCAGTCAGCGTGTTTTCAGGAAGTGCACATATAGCAATCAGCGTTTTGACAGTAGTGCACATAGAGCAATCAGCTTTAACAGCTATTAATCATACAGCAATCAGTTTTTGTCAGCAATTGCACATATCGCAATCAGCATTTGTCAGCTTTTGCACATACAGCAATAAGCTTTTGTCAGCAAGAGCACAAATAGCAATCAGCTTCTTAGCAGCTAGTGAACATATAGCAGTCAGCGTTTTTTCAGCGAGTACAAATATAGCAATCAGCTTTTGTCAGAAAGTGCACATATAGCTATCAGTTTTTTGTCAGCTAATTCACATATAGCAATCAGCTTTTTGTCAGCTAGTGAAAATATAGCAATCAGCGTTTTGTCAGCTAGTGCACATAGAGCAATCAGCTTTTGTCAGCTATTATACAAACAGCAATCCGCTTTTGTCAGCTATTGCAAATATAGCAATCAGCTTTTGTCAGCTATTGCACATATTGCAATCAGGTTTAATCAGCTATTGTACATAAAGCAATCAGCTGTTGATAGCTATTGCACATATAGCAATCAGCTTTTGTCAGCTAGTGAACATTGGGCAAACAGCTTTTGTCAGCTATTATACATACAGCAATCAGCTTTTGTCAGCAAGTGCACATATAACAATCAACTTTTTACAGCTAGTGAGCATATAGAAATCAGCTTCTTGTCAGCAAGTGCACATACATATAATTATCAGCTTTTTGTCAGCTAGTACAAGTATAGCAATCAGCTTTTTGTCGCCTATTGCACAGATAGCAATCAGCTTTTGTCAGCTATAGCACATATAGGAGTCAGTTATTTTAATCATATAGCCATCAGCTTTTTGTCAGCAAGTGCACATACATATAGCAATAAGCGTTTGTCAGATATTGCACATATAGCAATTAGTTTATGTTAGCTATTGTACATAAAGCAATCAGCTTTTGTCAGCAAGTGCACATCTAGCAATCATCTTTATAGCAGCTTGTGGACATATACAAGTCAGCGTGTTTTCAGGAAGTGCACATATAGCAATCAGCTTTTGTCAGAAAGTGCACATATAGCTATCAGCTTTTGTCAGCAATTGCACCTATAGCTATCAGCTTTTTGTCAGCTAGAGCACATATCGCAATCAGCGTTTTTTTAGCAAGTGCACATACGGCAATTAGCGTTTTGACACCAGTGCACAGAGCAATCAGTTTTAGCAGCTATTGTACATACAGCAATCCGCTTTTGTCAGCTATTGCAAATATAGCAATCTGCTTTTGTCAGCTATTGCACATATGGCATACAGCTTTTGTCAGCTACTGCACATATAGCAATCAGCTTTTGTCAGAAAGTGCACATATAGCTATCAGCTTTTGTCAGCAATTGCACCTATAGTTATCAGCTTTTTGTCAGCTAGAGCACATATCGCAATCAGCGATTTTTTAGCAAGTGCACATACGGCAATTACCGTTTTGACCCCAGTGCACATACATACATACAGCAATCCGCTTTTGTCAGCTATTGCACATATAGCAATCAGCTTTTGTCAGCTATTGCACATATTGCAATAAGCTTTTATCAGCTATTGCACATATCGCTAACAGCATTTGTCAGCTTTTGCACATACAGCAATAAGCTTTTGTCAGCAAGACCACATATAGCTATCAGCTTTTTGTCAGCTAAATCACATATAGCAATCAGCTTTTTGTCACCTATTGCACATATGGCATACAGCTTTCGTCAGCTATTGCACATACAGCAATCAGATTTTGTCAGTAAGTGCACATATAGCAATAAGCTTCTTAGCAGCTAGTGAACATATAGCAGTCAGCGTTTTTTCAGCTAGTACAAATATAGCAATCAGCTTTTGTCAGAAAGTGCACAAATAGCAATCAGCTTTTGTCAGCAATTGCACCTATAGCTATCAGCTTTTTGTCAGCTAGAGCACATATCGCAATTAGCGTTTTTTTAACCAAGCGCACATACGGCAATTAGCGTTTTGACACCAGTGCACAGAGCAATCAGTTTTAGCAGCTATTATACATACAGCAATCCGCTTTTGTCAGCTATTGCAAATATAGCATTCAGCTTTTGTCAGCTATTACACATATAGTTATCTATTTTTTTAATATATAGCAGTCAGCTTTATGTCAGCAAGTGCACGTACAAATTGCAATCAGATATTGCCAGCTGTTGCACATATAGCAATTAGCTTTTGCCAGCTAGTGAACATAGATCAATCAGCTTCTTGTCAGCAAGTGGACATTCATATAACTATCAGCTACAAATATAGCAATCAGCTTTTTGTCGCCTATTGCACATATAGCAATTAGCTTTTGTCAGCTATTGCACATATAGGAATCAGTTATTTTAAACATATAGCCATCAGCTTTTTGTCAGCAAGTGCACATACATATAGCAATCAGCGTTTCTCAGCTATTGCACATATAGCAATCAGTTTATGTTTGCTATTGCACATATAGCAATCAGCTTTTGTCAGCAAGTGAACATCTAGCAATCATCTTTATAGCAGCTTATGAACATTTAGCAGTCAGCGTTTTTTCAGGAAGTGCACATATAGCAATCAGCTTTTGTCAGCTATTGCACATATCGCAATCAACATTTGTCAGCTTTTGCACATACAGCAATCAGCTTTTGTCAGCAAGAGCGCATATTGCTATCAGCTTTTTGTCAGCTTATGCACATATAGCAATCAGCTTTTTGTCAGCTAGTGCAAATATAGCAATCAGCTTTTTGTTACCTATTGCACATATGGCATACAGCTTTCGTCAGCTATTGTACATGCAGCAATCAGATTTTGTCAGCAAGTGCACATATAGCAATCAGCTTTTTAGCAACTAGTGAACATATAGCAGTCAGCATTTTTTCAGCAAGTGCATATATAGCAATCAGCTTTTTGTCAGCAAGTGCAAACACAAATAGCAATCAGATTTTGCCAGCTATTGCACTTATAGCAATCAGCTTTTATCAGCTAGTGAGCATAGAGCAATCATATTTTGTCAGTTATTATACATACAGCAATCAGCTTTTGTCAGCAAGTGCACATATAACAATCAGCTTTTTACAGCTAGTGAGCATATAGCAATCAGCGTTTTTTCAGCAAGTGCACATATAGCAATCAGCGTTTTGACAGTAGTGCACATAGAGCAATCAGCTTTAGCAGCTGCTAATCATACAGCAATCCGCTTTTGTCAGCTATTGCAAATATAGCAATCAGGTTTTTGTCACCTATTGCACATATAGAAATCTGGTTTTGTCAGCTATTGCACATATAGCAATTAGCTTTTGTCAGCTATTGCACATATAGCACTCAGCTTTTGTCAGCAAGTACACATATAGCAATCAGCTTCTTAGCAGCTAGTGAACATATAGCAGTCAGCGTTTTTTCAGCTAGTACAAATATAGCAATCAGCTTTTGTCAGAAAGTGCACATATAGCTATCAGCTTTTGTCAGCAATTGCACCTATAGCTATCAGCTTTTTGTCAGCTAGAGCAAATATAGCAATCAGCTTTTTATCACCTTTTGCACATATGGCATACAGATTTCGTCAGCTATTGCACATACAGCAATCAGATTTTGTCAGTAAGTGCACATACAGCAATCAGCTTCTTAGCAGCTAGTGAACATATAGCAGTCAGCGTTTTTTCAGCTCGTACAAATATAGCAATCAGCTTTTGTCAGAAAGTGCACATATAGCTATCAGCTTTTGTCAGCAATTGCACCTATAGCTATCAGCTTTTTGTCAGCTAGAGCACATATCGTTTTTTTAGATAGTGCACATACGGCAATTACCGTTTTGGCCCAGTGCACATACATACATACAGCAATCCGCTCTTGTCAGCTATTGCAAATATAGCAATCAGCTTTTGTCAGCTATTGCACATATTGCAATAAGCTTTTATCAGCTATTGCACATATAGCAATCAGCTTTTGTTAGCTATTGCACATATAGCAATCAGCTTTTGTCAGATATTGCAAATATAGTTATCAGTTTTTTGAATATATATCAATCGGCTTTTGTCAGCTATTGCACATATTGCAATCAGCTTTTGTCAGCTATTGTACATACAGCAATCAGATTTTGTCAGTAAGTGCACATATAGCAATAGGATTTTTAGCAGCTAGTGAACATATAGCAGTCAGCGTTTTTTCAGAAAGTGCATATATAGCAATCAGCTTTTTGTCACTAGTGCACATAGAGCAAGCAGCTTTAGCACCTCTTATACATACAGAAATCCGCTTTGATCAGCTATTGCAAATATAGCAATCAGCTTTTGCCAGCTATTGCACATATTGCAATCAGCTTTTATCAGCTATTGTACATATAGCAATCAGCTGTTGTTAGCTATTGCACATATAGCAATCAGCTGTTTGTCAGCAAGTGAACATATAGCTATCAACGTTTTGTCAGCTAGTAAAAATATAACAATCAGCTTTTTGTCACCTATTGCACATATAGCAATCAGCTTTTGTCAGCTATTACACATATAGCAATCAGCTTTTGTCAGCTATTGCACATATAGTAATCTATTTTTTGAACATATAGCAGTCAGCTTTTTGTCAACAAGTGCACGTAAAAATTGCAATCAGATATTGCCAGCTATTACACATATAGCTATCAACGTTTTGTCAGCTAGTAAAAATATAACAATCAGCTTTTTGTCAGCTATTACACATATAGCAATCAGCTTCTTGTCAGCAAATGCACATACATATAACTATCAGCTTTTTGTCAGCTAGTAAAAATATAGCAATCAGCTTTTTGTCGGCTATTGCACATATGGCAATCAGCTTTCGTCAGGTGTTGCACATATAGCAATCAGCTTTTGTCAGTTATTGCACATATGTTAATCAGTTTTTTGAACATGTAGCAACCAGCTTTTTATCAGCAAGTGCGCATACAAATAGCAATTAGCTTTTGCCAGCTATTGCACATATAGCAATCAGCTTCTGTCAGCTAGTGCACATAGAGCAATTAGCTTTTGTCAGCTATTATACAAACAGCTATCAGCTTTTGTCGGCAAGTGCACATACATATGACTATCAGTATTTGTCAGCTAGTACAAATATAGCTATCAGCTTTTTGTCGCCTATTACACAAATGGCAATCAGCTTTTATCAGCTATTGAACATATAGCAATCAGCTGTTGTTAGCTATTGCACATATAGCAATCACCTTTTTGTCAGCAAGTGAACATATAGCAATCAGATTTTGTCAGCTATTGCATATATAGCAAACAGCTTTTGTCAGCTATTGCACATCTAGCAATCAGCTTTTGCTCGCTATTGCACATATAGTAATCAGCTTTTATCAGCTATTGCACATATAGCAATCAGCTTTTGTCAGCAAGTGCACATATAGCTATCAGCTTTTGTCAGCAATTGCACCTATAGCTATCAGCTTTTTGTCAGCTAGAGCACTTATCGCAATCAGCGTTTTTTTAGCAAGTGCACATACGGCAATTAGCAATTTGACCCCAGTGCACATACATACATACAGCAATCCGCTTTTGTCAGCTATTGCAAATATAGCAATCAGCTTTTGTCAGCTATTGCACATATTGCAATAAGATTTTATCAGCTATTGCACATATACAAATCTGCTTTAGTAAGCTATTGTACATATAGCAATCAGCTTTTGTCAGATATTGCAAATATAGTTATCAGTTTTTTGAATATATAGCAATCAGCATTTGTCAGCTATTGCACCTATTGCAATCAGCTTTTATCAGCTATTGCACATATAGCAATCAGCTTTTATTAGCTATTGCACATATAGCAATCAGCGTTTGTCAGATATTGCAAATATAGTTATCAGTTTTTTGAATATATAGCAATCAGCTTTTGTCAGCTATTGCACATATTGCAATCAGCTTTTGTCAGCTATTGCACATATAGCAATCAAATATTGCCAGCTATTGCACATATAGCAGTTAGCTTTTGCCAGCTAGTGAACATATAAGAATCAGTTATTTTAAACATATAGCCATCAGCTTTTTGTCAGCAAGTGCACATACATATAGCAATCAGTGTTTGTTAGCTATTGCACATATAGCAATCAGTTTATGTTAGCTATTGCACATATAACAATCAGCTTTTGTCAGCTATTGTACATACAGCAATCAGCTTTTGTCAGCAAGTGCACATCTAGCAATCATCTGCTATAAAGCAGCTTGTGAACATTTAGCAGTCAGCGTTTTTTCAGGAAGTGCACATATAGCAATCCGCTTTTGTCAGCTATTGCAAATATAGCAATCAGCTTTTGTCAGCTATTGCACATATTGCAATAAGCTTTTATCAGCTATTGCACATATAGCAATCAGCTATTGCCAGCTATTACACATATAGCAATCAGCTTTTGTCAGCTATTACACATATAGTAATCTGTTTTTGGAACATATAGCAGTCAGCTTTATATCATCAAGTGCACGTACAAATTGCAATCAGATATTGCCAGCTATTGCACATATAGCAATTAGCTTTTGTCAGCTAGTGATCATAGAGCAATCAGCTTCTTGTCAGCAAGTGCACATACATATAACGATCAGCTTTTTGTCAGCTAGTACAAATATAGCAATCAGCTTTTTGTCGCCTATTGCACATATTGCAATCAGCTTTTGTCAGCTATTGCACATATGGGAATAAGTTATTTTAATCATATAGCCATCAGCTTTTTTTCAGCAAGTGCACATACATATAGCAATCAGCGTTTGTGAGCTATTGCACATATAGCAATCAGTTTATGTTAGCTATTGCACATAAAGCAATCAGCTTTTGTCAGCTATTGTACATACAGTAATCAGCTTTTGTCAGCAAGTGCACATCTAGCAATCATCTTTATAGCAGCTTGTGAACATATAGCAGGCTGCGTGTTTTCAGGAAATGCACGTATAGCAATCAGCTTTTTGTCAGCTATAACACATATCGCAATCAGCAATTGTCAACTTTTGCACATACAGCAATAAGCTTTTGTCAGCAAGAGCACATATAGCTATCAGCTTTTTGTCAGCTAATTCACATATAGCAATCAGCTTTTTGTCACCAATTGCATATATGGCATACAGCTTTCGTCAGCTATTGTACATAGAGCAATCAGATTTTGTCAGCAAGTACACATATAGCAATGAGCTTCTTAGCAGCTAGTGAACATATAGCAGTCAGCGTTTTTTCAGCTAGTACAAATATAGCAATCAGCTTTTGTCAGAAAGTGCACATATAGCTATCAGCTTTTGTCAGCAATTGCACCTATAGCTATCAGCTATTTGTCAGCTAGAGCAAATATAGCAATCAGCTTTTTGTCACCTTTTGCACATATGGCATACAGCTTTCGTCAGCTTTTGTACATGAAGCAATCAGATTTTGTCAGTAAGTGCACATAGCGCAATCAGCTTCTTAGCAAATAGTGAACATATAGCAGTCAGCGTTTTTCCAGCAAGTGCATATATAGCAATCAGCTTTTTGTCACTAGTGCACATAGAGCAATCAGCCTTAGCACCTCTTATACATACAGAAATCCGCTTTTGTCAGCTATTGCATATATAGCAATCAGCTTTTGTCAGCTATTGCACATATTGCAATCAGCTTTTATCAGCTATTGTACATATAGCAATCAGCTGTTGTTAGCTATTGCACATATAGCAATCAGCTTTTTGTCAGCAAGTGAACATATACTTATCAACTTTTTGTCAGCTAGTAAAAATATAACAATCAGCTTTTTGTCACCTATTGCACATATGGCAATCAGGTTTTTAGCAGCAAGTGCACATATAGCTATCAGCTTTTGTCAGCAATTGCACCTATAGCTATCAGCTTTTTGTCAGCTAGAGCACTTATCGCAATCAGCGTTTTTTTGGCAAGTGCACATACGGCAATTAACGTTTTGACCCCAGTGCACATACATACATACAGCAATCCGCTTTTGTCAGCTATTGCAAATATAGCAATCAGCTTTTGTCAGCTATTGCACATATTGCAATAAGCTTTTATCAGCTATTGCACATATAGAAATCTGCTTTAGTAAGCTATTGCACTGTAGTTAGGAGTAGTTAGGAAGTCGGGTTTAGGTTGTAGTTAGATGGGAGCAACAGTTGTAATCGCTACCCACGACTTTATTCATCTGATTCTTACATTTGGTTTTCATTATTACTAAACCTAAGGCTGCGCAGTCCTCAGGGGCAGCGCTGCCTTTTGTATATAAGTCGTTTTATATATTATGTATAAAACGAGCATAACTATATTATGTATAAGCGGCGGAAACGTCGCTGGTGGGACGGAGCGTATTGTGCACGTATGTAAGCGGTCAATGCATGGGACTAATGCTGACGCGGCTTGTTTGTAGTCAAGGCATTCTGTGCCGATCATATTTCGGGCACTTGGACTGCACTTGAACATGGCATATGTTTATGCAACAAAGAATAAATGTCTTTGCCCTTTTTGGCATTTATGTTTATAAGTATATATGAAGTATATACTGGACATATTGCTGAGTACAGTAAGTTCTCGATATGTGCACACTACATCTCCCTCCTTTTGAAAAATAACGTAATTATATGAAGTTATTTTTAATTTATGTGTATGTTGTTTTAATTCATGTATATTAATATATGTTTTATTTTTGTTCTTATAAAGTACATGTATTTCAATAAAATAGAAAAATATTTTTTTTTTTTTTTTTTTCAAATTAATTTTTGAATAACTTTAGCCTATTCTTATTGACTTTCTGAGGTTTCTTTTTTCCAATATCGATTACAATATTGTTATTATCTTCTATTTTTATTATTTTGTAGGGTCCTGAATATTGATTATCTAGCTTATGACCTGAGTCATTCTTAAGTAGTACTAAGTTTCCTATTTCTAACTTTAAGTCATTAACTTTTTTATCATATTCTATTTTACGTCTTTGTTTTTCTATTTCAATCATAGAAATTGCTCTTTTATATGCTATTTGTAATTTAAATTTAAACTCTTTTGCATAATCGTCTAAATTGTATATAGGATCTATTTGTGAAAAAGTGTTAAATTCTGTAAATTGTCTTGGTAGTTTACCGTAAACAAGTTCATAAGGACAGTAGTCATGTACTGTTGATGGGGTAGTGTTAAAACAATATGTGAAGTAATTCAACCATTCATCCCAATCATTTTTGTCTATAGAGATGTATGAACGAATGTATTCGTTGAATGTTTGATGACTTCTTTCTACCGTTCCTAAAGTCTGGTGATGATGTGCTGTTGATAATATATTACTTATCTTCATATATTTGCACAAGTCATTAATAAGTGAATTTTTATACTCAGTACCCATGTCTGTTATGAACGTCTTCATAGGACCATACTTTAGTATAAATGATTCAAATATTGCTTTGGCTACTGTTTTTGCGCTTTTATCTGTTACTGGTATTGAAACTAGATATTTTGTAAGGTCGCATATTATAGTTATTGCATACTCATTGCCATTCTCGGTTCGAGGTAATGGGCCGATGGTATCAATTAAAACAGTGTCAAAAGCTGTGTTTGGCGTATTTGTTATTATCATTGGGGCCTTTGTATGTGTTGTAGTTTTAGCTCTTTGGCAGTCTACACACGTTTTTACATAGTTTTTTATGGTTTGTATCATTTTGGGCCAATAGTAATGTTTCTTTATTTTTGATAGGGTACGCGTAATCCCTGTATGGCCTCCTTCTATTGGGTCGTTATGATATCTTAACAGGATTGTATTAATTTGACTTTCGTCATTTTTGTCTACTTGTGTCACTTTTTGTAATAGCGCTATTTTTATATTTAATAAATGTTTATTGCCCTTATTTTTAAATTCATTTATAGTGACAAACTGAAAAATTTGTTCACTTGGTGACATCTGTATGTTAATGATTTTGTGTATTCCGGCTTCTGCAATAAGCCTTTGAAAAAATTGACCTAAGTCGAATTTTTCATTAGAATATAAATCTTTAACTGAAAATTGTGAAATAATTTGTTTGCCTCGTTTGAGTAAACATTTGAAATTATTCATTTTTATTTTTACAAATTTCTTTACGTCGCTATTGCTAACGACTTCGTAGACATTGGGCTCGTATATTTTATCATGCATTTTAATTTTTTCATCTGCGCAGATGTTTTCCTGTCTTTTTGATGACCTTGCTTGGACTATCAATATGTTTCTGTTCATTTGTATTAAGTCTTCTACGTTTATGCGAGATAATGCATCCGCAACATGATTATTCTTCCCCTTGAGGTATTCAACTGTAAATTGATACTCTTCTAAATCTAGTCTCATTCTAGTCAGCTTTGAAGTAGGATTCTTCATAGAAAATAAGTATACTAGTGGTCTATGATCTGTTTTTACTAAGAAATGCGTTCCATAGATATATTGTCTGAAGTGTTTTATTGCCCAGTGTATAGCTGCTAATTCCTGTTCTGTAGTCGATTTATTACTTTCTCCCTGCGTGAAAGCTCTCGATGCATATGCAATTGGTAGTTGCGCACCGTTGCAGTCTTGTGTAAGTACTGCACCACATGCATGTTTACTTGCATCTGTGGTTATGCAAAATTCTTTGCTAAAATCAGGGTATTGCAATAATGTAGGCTTCATTAATGCGTTTTTAAGATATTAGAATGATTCTTCACATTCTTGAGTCCATTTGAATTGGACATTTTTCTTGCACAGTCTTGTCAAGTGACGTGAGTATTGTGCGAAATTATTAATGAATCTTCTATAGTAGTTACAAAAAGCGACGAAACGTCGTGCACTATCCGGATCTGTTGGAGTTGGATAATTTTTAATCACATCATATTTTTTATCATCCGGAAGGATGCCATGGTCCGTACATTTATGGCCAAGGTATGTTACCTCGTGCATGAAGAATGAACATTTCTCTGGATTTAATTTAAGGTTGTGTTTTCTACAAAGCTCGAATATGCTTGTTAGATTTTTGAACATGTGCTTTTCAGAACAACCAATTACAACTAAATCATCCATATAAAGGAATGCTTGCGATGGTTCTAGACCAGAAAAAGCAAGTTGCATCATTCTCATAAATGAATTTGGGGCTACTTTAAGGCCGTATGGTAATCGCGTGAAACGATATGAGCCAGTGCTCGTGGAAAAAGATGTTATATTTCTAGATTTTTCTTCTAGTTCAATTTGATGGAAGCCAGACATTAGGTCTAGACACGAGAAATATTTCGCTCTTCCCAATTGATCTAGGATTTCTTCTATTCTAGGTAATGGATATTTATCTGCTAGAAGTTTTTATTTACTTGCCTATAATCCACTACTAAACGCCATTTTATTTTTTGAATTTGGGAGTGATTTCTTAGGAACTAAGAGAAGTGGGCTATTATATTCTGATATAGATGGTTCGACTATACCATCTTTAATCAATTTTTCTACTTGTCTATTTATTTCTGGTTTTTCTGTTTCCGCATTTCTATAGTTTTTAATGTAAACCGGAGTTTTGTCTGCTAATCTTAATTTTTGTTTGTAAAAGTTGTTACTCGAAATTGCTTCTGATTCTAAACCAAATATGTCACTGTATTTGGTGCATAATTCAGTAAGTTTTGTTTTCACATGGTCTGGGAATTTTAATTTGTTTAAGACTTCATTAGTTCTATTGGTTTGGTTTTTATTGAACGATTTAATTTCGTAATTTTCCATTGATTCGAATTCAATGTTAGGATTTTCGATATTTATATTATTATTTGTTGTATTCAAAATACGAACTATTGCATTATTGCTTTTTACGATGCTGTTAGCTATAAATACCCCAGGATGAATTTCCTGATTTGGTACTAAAACAGCATCTTCATTTGACTGGAGTGTGATTTTTCTCACTACTTCCGAACTTGCTGGCAATAATATTGAATTGTCGATAACATTGTGTAAGAGTGGCTCATGTATTTGGTATTTAAGTGATTGTGGTTTTAGTATTAATTCATCGTTTTGATAATCTAATATGCAATCGAATTTTCGAATGAAGTCAAGTCCCAAGATTCCGTCACACGGTACGGGGAATTCATTATTAACTATTTGGAAGTCATGACTGATTATGAAATAATCGAAGAGTAAATCAATTGTTGCTAGTCCAATTGATTGAATTGTTCTCTGACCAATTCCTGTAATATTTGTTTTGAAGGTTTGCTTAATTTCAGAGCATATGCTATTATCTTTTAGAATTGATATGTTAGCTCCTGTATCTATTAGTAATGTTAATGGTTTATTATTTTTTTGATTCTGTATTTTAATTATGCTGCTGAGATTTAGATTGATATTAAAAACTTTTACGTTTTGTTGCTCAAGGGGGCTTGAGCGTTTTCCGAGCTACTTTGTGTTACTCGTACTTGATTATTACTTCTATTATTACCTCTATTTGAGCCGCCTCTGTTCGAGCCACGACTTTATTCATCTGATTCTTACATTTGGTTTTCATTATTACTTAACCTAAGGCTGCGCAGTCCTCAGGGGCAGCGCTGCCTTTTGTATATAAGTCGTTTTATATATTATGTATAAAACGAGCATAACTATATTATGTATAAGCGGCGGAAACGTCGCTGGTGGGACGGAGCGTATTGTACACGTATGTAAGCGGTCAATGCATGGGACTAATGCTGACGCGGCTTGTTTGTAGTCAAGGCATTCTGTGCCGATCATATTTCGGGCACTTGGGCTGCACTTGAACATGGCATATGTTTATGCAACAAAGAATAAATGTCTTTGCCCTTTTTGGCATTTATGTTTATAAGTATATATGAAGTATATACTGGACATATTGCTGAGTACAGTAAGTTCTCGATATGTGCACACTACATCTCCCTCCTTTTGAAAAATAACGTAATTATATGAAGTTATTTTTAATTTATGTGTATGTTGTTTTAATTCATGTATATTAATATATGTTTTGTTTTTGTTCTTATAAAGTACATGTATTTCAATAAAATAGAAAAATATTTTTTTTTTTTTTTTTTTCAAATTAATTTTTGAATAACTTTAGCCTATTCTTATTGACTTTCTGAGGTTTCTTTTTTCCAATATCGATTACAATATTGTTATTATCTTCTATTTTTATTATTTTGTAGGGTCCTGAATATTGATTATCTAGCTTATGACCTGAGTCATTCTTAAGTAGTACTAAGTTTCCTATTTCTAACTTTAAGTCATTAACTTTTTTATCATATTCTATTTTACGTCTTTGTTTTTCTATTTCAATCATAGAAATTGCTCTTTTATATGCTATTTGTAATTTAAATTTAAACTCTTTTGCATAATCGTCTAAATTGTATATAGGATCTATTTGTGAAAAAGTGTTAAATTCTGTAAATTGTCTTGGTAGTTTACCGTAAACAAGTTCATAAGGACAGTAGTCATGTACTGTTGATGGGGTAGTGTTAAAACAATATGTGAAGTAATTCAACCATTCATCCCAATCATTTTTGTCTATAGAGATGTATGAACGAATGTATTCGTTGAATGTTTGATGACTTCTTTCTACCGTTCCTAAAGTCTGGTGATGATGTGCTGTTGATAATATATTACTTATCTTCATATATTTGCACAAGTCATTAATAAGTGAATTTTTATACTCAGTACCCATGTCTGTTATGAACGTCTTCATAGGACCATACTTTAGTATAAATGATTCAAATATTGCTTTGGCTACTGTTTTTGCGCTTTTATCTGTTACTGGTATTGAAACTAGATATTTTGTAAGGTCGCATATTATAGTTATTGCATACTCATTGCCATTCTCGGTTCGAGGTAATGGGCCGATGGTATCAATTAAAACAGTGTCAAAAGCTGTGTTTGGCGTATTTGTTATTATCATTGGGGCCTTTGTATGTGTTGTAGTTTTAGCTCTTTGGCAGTCTACACACGTTTTTACATAGTTTTTTATGGTTTGTATCATTTTGGGCCAATAGTAATGTTTCTTTATTTTTGATAGGGTACGCGTAATCCCTGTATGGCCTCCTTCTATTGGGTCGTTATGATATCTTAACAGGATTGTATTAATTTGACTTTCGTCATTTTTGTCTACTTGTGTCACTTTTTGTAATAGCGCTATTTTTATATTTAATAAATGTTTATTGCCCTTATTTTTAAATTCATTTATAGTGACAAACTGAAAAATTTGTTCACTTGGTGACATCTGTATGTTAATGATTTTGTGTATTCCGGCTTCTGCAATAAGCCTTTGAAAAAATTGACCTAAGTCGAATTTTTCATTAGAATATAAATCTTTAACTGAAAATTGTGAAATAATTTGTTTGCCTCGTTTGAGTAAACATTTGAAATTATTCATTTTTATTTTTACAAATTTCTTTACGTCGCTATTGCTAACGACTTCGTAGACATTGGGCTCGTATATTTTATCATGCATTTTAATTTTTTCATCTGCGCAGATGTTTTCCTGTCTTTTTGATGACCTTGCTTGGACTATCAATATGTTTCTGTTCATTTGTATTAAGTCTTCTACGTTTATGCGAGATAATGCATCCGCAACATGATTATTCTTCCCCTTGAGGTATTCAACTGTAAATTGATACTCTTCTAAATCTAGTCTCATTCTAGTCAGCTTTGAAGTAGGATTCTTCATAGAAAATAAGTATACTAGTGGTCTATGATCTGTTTTTACTAAGAAATGCGTTCCATAGATATATTGTCTGAAGTGTTTTATTGCCCAGTGTATAGCTGCTAATTCCTGTTCTGTAGTCGATTTATTACTTTCTCCCTGCGTGAAATAATCGAAGAGTAAATCAATTGTTGCTAGTCCAATTGATTGAATTGTTCTCTGACCAATTCCTGTAATATTTGTTTTGAAGGTTTGCTTAATTTCAGAGCATATGCTATTATCTTTTAGAATTGATATGTTAGCTCCTGTATCTATTAGTAATGTTAATGGTTTATTATTTTTTTGATTCTGTATTTTAATTATGCTGCTGAGATTTAGATTGATATTAAAAACTTTTACGTTTTGTTGCTCAAGGGGGCTTGAGCGTTTTCCGAGCTACTTTGTGTTACTCGTACTTGATTATTACTTCTATTATTACCTCTATTTGAGCCGCCTCTGTTCGAGCCACCTCTAGAGTTGTTGTTGTTGTGATTATTGTTATTATTGTACCCTTGGCCGCCTCTGTTATAGTTACGGCCTCTATAATTACCACGACCACGATTTCCACCGCGCTGTGGGTAATTTTGGTAATACATAATAGTATTAGTTTCTTCTGCTATATCATTGGCTGTTTCAATAAATGTAGCTATTGCTTCGTCCATATTGTTGAATTGACGAGAACGCATAACAATTAATTTCTTTGTTTAGACAATTTTTCTTCATTGCTGATACAGCTTGTTTGGTACTTAATGATTTAGCTTGTTCTAGTGTATATTCTTTTTCAATATATGCTCCTTCTAGGGACTTAGCTAACTTTTCTATCTCTTGGGTATACACGTTGGGTGTTTTGTTTTTCTGGGAAAGATTCAATAATCGTGCAGATATATTGTCGATTGACTCGCCCTTTACATTTGTTTTAAGTTTATTTATGATCTGATCAATTGTATTCTCATTGCTGATTATATTCCTGGCTGGTCCTTTTAGTTTTGTTTTTATTAAAGATACTGCTAAGTTTTCATGCGCGCCCTGTATTGTTTTTATAATTTCCAATGCATCTATGAAACTACGCAGGTTTTCAGCTTTACCGCTGAAATCCGGTATAATCCTCGATGCAGTGTTTATAAATTCAATATTAGTTTGCGTCATGATTGCTGGTTTTTGTTCGACAATGCTGGAGCTCGTGTCGGATTCTGATAAGGAATTATCTTCGTCTATTTCGGGTAAATTTATAACCGCTGGTATAGTTAAGTCTTGTAGATCTTTTTCTTCAACTTCTGGGTCAGTGTTACTTTCTGATTCGTCTTCTTCTGTTGAATCTATGTCTTCCTGATCTATTAAATTTGGTTCTTCACTAGTTCCTACTGTCAATGGGGTGTTCAAGATTGTCGGTATCGATATATCTAGATTGTACCTCCTTTGGACTGATAATAAATTTGATCTGAATTTCACCAATAATTTAGATACTATTGACCAGTGTGATTGATTTAGCTTTTCTCTGTTTTTATGTATTAATATTCTTGCTTCATTAAAGCAGTCTACTAATATCTTTGCGTGTCTATTTAAAGTTTCTGGGAGAATATTTCTATTTTGTGAGAGACATTTGTTTGATCTATCAAAGGTTTTCTTTATTTCCTGAAGGTTGGCTTTTATTTGTTGCCATTCCATATCTGTTTTATAACTGCCCTATAAGAAAATCTTTTCATGTTTTTTTTTTTGTATTTAATTTTACTTTTTTTTTTTTGTATTGAAATATGTGTACAAATATGTGTATATTAATATTTTTTTGTTTTAGACCCTATCCAGGTCGTTTGCTTTACTCAAATACTTTTTCTTCAGACACTTATTGTGTACTTTATAAATTTTGAAAAATAGATTTAGGATCATTATTATTACTATTATTATCAGTAATGTTGTTATCATTGTTGAATCTTGATTTTCTACTGCTACTTTGTTAATTACATTGGCAGTGGAGTCTACTGCTTTTACATCTAATAGACCCATTTTTGCGGGTGATACATATATTATATATTTAAAATTTTCTACAAACTCAAGATTTTCAACACGTTTACTAATTCTGTTATCATTCATTTACTTCATTTTATTTCTATATATTCTTTTTTTTTTTCTATTTTTTTTTTTTTTTTTTTTTATTTTTACATTGTTTCCTACCTGGGTTTTTGTATGGTTTTCAGGCCACACTCTAACCGGGCAACTTTTATGTCGCTTAGTTTTACAATTAGTTTTTAAGAATTAATAAAAAAAATATGCATCGTAGTGCAATGAAAAAAAATATGCACGCAGTGCATTGTAATGAAGAAATGTATGCGCTCTTGGAAGCGCTGTCGGATCCAGTTGTTGGAGGGGCGCCGGTGCTGGCTGCACAAGCTGCTTCCGTTGTTGGAGGGGCGCCGGTGCTGGCTGCACAAGCTGCTTCTGTTGTTGGAGGGGCGCCGGTGCTGGCTGCACAAGCTGCTTATATTGTTCCCTCGCAGTCGGCGAGACAGGTCTTCAGACTTTGAGTATTCATTTATTTTGATTTATTATAACTCATTTATTTTATTACACTTAATCAGTTGTTTTCATACTTTTGCAGCAATTTTTTTTTTTACTATTTTGTTAAATTTGTGAGCTATAAATTGGTATTTTGTAAATTTTTATGCTTTTTTATTATATTGTAGTTAGGTTTGATGTCCTCCAGTGACATCTGTCACGGTCGCCATGTAGTTAGGAGTAGTTAGGAAGTCGGGTTTAGGTTGTAGTTAGATGGGAGCAACAGTTGTAATCGCTACCCACGACTTTATTCATCTGATTCTTACATTTGGTTTTCATTATTACTAAACCTAAGGCTGCGCAGTCCTCAGGGGCAGCGCTGCCTTTTGTATATAAGTCGTTTTATATATTATGTATAAAACGAGCATAACTATATTATGTATAAGCGGCGGAAACGTCGCTGGTGGGACGGAGCGTATTGTGCACGTATGTAAGCGGTCAATGCATGGGACTAATGCTGACGCGGCTTGTTTGTAGTCAAGGCATTCTGTGCCGATCATATTTCGGGCACTTGGACTGCACTTGAACATGGCATATGTTTATGCAACAAAGAATAAATGTCTTTGCCCTTTCTGGCATTTCTGTTTATAAGAAGTATATAAGTTTATATGAAGTATATACTGGACATATTGCTGAGTACAGTAAGTTCTCGATATGTGCACACTACAGCACATATAGCAATCAGCTTTTGTCAGATATTGCAAATATAGTTATCTGATTTTTGAGCTATTGCACATATTGCAATCAGCTTTTATCAGCTATTGCACATATTGCAATCAGCTTTTGTCAGCTATTGCACATATTGCAATCAGCTTTTATCAGCTATTGTACATATAGCAATCAGCGTTTTGACACTAGTGCACATAGAGCAATCAGCTTTAGCAGCTATTATACATACAGCAATCCGCTTTTCTCAGCTATTGCACATATTGCAATCAGCTTTTGTCAGCTATTGCACATATTGCAATCAGCTTTTATCAGCTATTGTACATATAGCAATCAGCTGTTGTTTGCTATTGCACATATGGCAATCAGCTTTGTGTCAGCAAGTGCACATATAGCTATCAGAGTTTTGTCAGCTAGTACAAATATACCAATCAGCTTTTTGTCGCCTATTGCACATATAGCAATCAGTTGATGTTAGCTATTGCACATAAAGCAATCTGCTTTTGTCAGCTAGTGAACATAGAGCAATCAGCTTCTTGTCAGCAAGTGCACATACATATAACTATCAGC
This sequence comes from Drosophila novamexicana, assembly GCF_003285875.2. Lineage (NCBI taxonomy): Eukaryota > Metazoa > Arthropoda > Insecta > Diptera > Drosophilidae > Drosophila > Drosophila novamexicana. The sequence continues at coordinate 652,449 of NW_020824865.1, read as the reverse complement.
TTTTTGTCAGCTAGTACAAATATACCAATCAGCTTTTTGTCGCCTATTGCACATCTAGCAATCAGCTTTTGTCAGCTATTGCACATATAGGAATCAGTTATTTTAATCATATAGCCATCAGCTTTTAGTCAGCAAGTGCACATACATATAGCAATCAGCGTTTGTCAGCTATTGCACATATAGCAATCAGTTGATGTTAGCTATTGCACATAAAGCAATCTGCTTTTGTCAGGTATTGTACATACAGCAATCAGCTTTTGTCAGCAAGTGCATATCTAGCAATCATCTGTATAGCAGTTTGTGAACATATAGCAGTCAGCATTTTTTCAGGAAGTGCACATATAGCAATCAGCTTTTTGTCAGCTATTGCACATATCGCAATCAGCATTTGGCAGCTTTTCCACATACAGCAATCAGCTTTTGTCAGCAAGAGCACATATAGCTATCAGCTTTTTGTCAGCTAATGCACATATAGCAATCAGCTTTTTGTAACCTATTATCACATCACATATGGCATACAGCTTTCGTCAGCTATTGTACATACAGCAATCAGATTTTGTCAGTAAGGGCACATATAGCAATCAGCTTCTTAGCAGCTAGTGAACATATAGCAGTCAGCGTTTTTTCAGCTAGTACAAATACAGCAATCAGCTTTTGTCAGAAAGTGCACATATAGCAATCAGCGTTTTGACACTAGTGCACATAGAGCAATCAGCTTTAGCAGCTATTATACATACAGCAATCCGCTTTTGTCAGCTATTGCACATATTGCAATCAGCTTTTGTCAGCTATTGCACATATTGCAATCAGCTTTTGTCAGGTATTGTACATACAGCAATCAGCTTTTGTCAGCAAGTGCATATCTAGCAATCATCTGTATAGCAGTTTGTGAACATATAGCAGTCAGCATTTTTTCATGAAGTGCATATATAGCAATCAGCTTTTTGTCACTAGTGCACATAGAGCAAGCAGCTTTAGCAGCTCTTATACATACAGAAATCCGGTTTTGTCAGCTATTGCAAATATAGCAATCAGCTGTTGTTAGCTATTGCACATATAGCAATAGGCTTTTTGTCAGCAAGTGAACATATAGCTATAAACTTTTTGTCAGCTAGTAAAAATATAACAATCAGCTTTTTGTCACCTATTGCACATATAGCAATCAGCTTCTGTTACACATATAGCAATCAGCTTTTGTCAGCTATTGCACATATAGTAATCTATTTTTTGAACATATAGCAGTCAGCTTTTTGTCAGCAAGTGCACGTAAAAATTGCAATCAGATATTGCCAGCTATTGCACATATAGCAATTAGCTTCTGTCAGCTAGTGAACATAGAGCAATCAGCTTCTTGTCAGCAAGTGCACATACATATAACTATCAGCTTTTTTGTCAGCTAGTACAAATATAGCAATCAGCTTTTTGTCGCCTATTGCACATATGGCAATCAGCTTTTGTCAGGTGCTGCACATATAGCAATCAGCTTTTGTCAGTAATTGCACATATGGTTATCAGTTTTTTGAACATATAGCCATCAGCTTTTTGTCAGCAAGTGCGCATACAAAGAGCAATAAGCTTTTGCCAGCTATTGCACATATAGCAATCAGCTTTTGTCAGATAGTGCACATAGAGCAATTAGCTTTTGTCAGCTATTATACATACAGCAATCAGCCTCTGTCGGCAAGTGCACATGCATATGACTATCAGTAATTAACAGCTAGTACAAATATAGCTATCAGCTTTTTGTCGCATATTACACAAATGGCAAACAGCTTTTATCAGCTATTGAACATATAGCAATCAGCTGTTGTTAGCTATTGCACATATAGCAATCAGCTTTTTGTCTGCAAGTGAACATATAGCTATCAACTTTTCGTCAGCTATTAAAAATATAGCAATCCGCTTTTGTCAGGTGTTGCACATATAGCAATCAGCTTTTTGTCAGCAAGTGCACATATAGCAGTCAGCGTGTTTTTCAGCAAGTGCACATATAGCAATCAGCGTTTTGTCAGCTAGTGCACATAGAGCAATCAGCTTTTGTCAGCTATTATACAAACAGCAATCCGCTTTTGTCAGCTATTGCAAATATAGCAATCAGCTTTTGTCAGCTATTGCACATATTGCAATCAGGTTTTATCAGCTATTGTACATATAGCAATCAGCTGTTGATAGCTATTGCACATATGGCAATCAGCTTTTGTCAGCTAGTGAACATTGGGCAAACAGCTTTTGTCAGCAAGTGCACATATAACAATCAACTTTTTACAGCTAGGGAGCATATAGCAATCAGCTTCTTGTCAGCAAGTGCACATACATATAATTATCAGCTTTTTGTCAGCTAGTACAAATATAGCAATCAGCTTTTTGTCGCCTATTGCACAGATAGCAATAAGCTTTTGTCAGCTATAGCACATATAGGAATCAGTTATTTTAATCATATAGCCATCAGCTTTTTGTCAGCAAGTGCACATACATATAGCAATAAGCGTTTGTCAGCTATTGCACATATAGCAATCAGTTTATGTTAGCTATTGTACATAAAGCAATCAGCTTTTGTCAGCTATTGTACATACAGTAATCAGCTTTTGTCAGCAAGTGCACATCTAGCAATCATCTTTATAGCAGCTTGTGGACATATACAAGTCAGCGTGTTTTCAGGAAGTGCACATATAGCAATCAGCTTTTGTCAGAAAGTGCACCTATAGCTATCAGCTTTTTGTCAGCTAGAGCACATATCGCAATCAGCGTTTTTTTAGCAATTGCACATACGGCAATTAGCGTTTTGACACCAGTGCACAGAGCAATCAGTTCTAGCAGCTATTATACATACAGCAATCCGCTTTTGTCAGCTATTGCAAATATACCAATCTGCTTTTGTCAGCTATTGCACATATAGCAATTAGCTTTTGTCAGCTATTGCACATATAGCAATCAGCTTTTGTCAGAAAGTGCACATATAGCTATCAGCTTTTGTCAGCAATTGCACCTATAGCCATCAGCTTTTTGTCAGCTAGAGCACATATTTTTTAGATTTTTTAGCAAGTGCACATACGGCAATTACAGTTTTGACCCCAGTGCACATACATACATACAGCAATCCGCTTTTGTCAGCTATTGCACATATAGCAATCAGCTTTTGTCAGCTATTGCACATATGGCAAAAAGCTTTTATCAGCTATTGCACATATCGCAATCAGCATTTGTCAGCTTTTGCACATACAGCAATAAGCTTTTGTCAGCAAGACCACATATAGCTATCAGCTTTTTGTCAGCTAAATCACATATAGCAATCAGCTTTTTGTCACCTATTGCACATATGGCATACAGCTTTCGTCAGCTATTGCACATACAGCCATCAGATTTTGTCAGTAAGTGCACATATAGCAATAAGCTTTTGTCAGCAATTGCACCTATAGCTATCAGCTTTTTGTCAGCTAGAGCACATATCGCAATTAGCGTTTTTTTAACCAAGCGCACATACGGCAATTAGCGTTTTGACACCAGTGCACAGAGCAATCAGTTTTAGCAGCTATTATACATACAGCAATCCGCTTTTGTCAGCTATTGCAAATATAGCAATCAGCTTTTATCAGCTATTGCACATATAGCAATCAGCTTTTGTCAGCTATTACATATATAGTTATCTATTTTTTTAATATATAGCAGTCAGCTTTATGTCAGCAAGTGCACGTACAAATTGCAATCAGATATTGCCAGCTGTTGCACATATAGCAATTAGCTTTTGCCAGCTAGTGAACATAGATCAATCAGCTTCTTGTCAGCAAGTGGACATTCATACAACTATCAGCTACAAATATAGCAATCAGCTTTTTGTCGCCTATTGCACATATAGCAATTAGCTTTTGTCAGCTATTGCACATATAGGAATCAGTTATTTTAAACATATAGCCATCAGCTTTTCGTCAGCAAGTGCACATACATATAGCAATCAGCGTTTCTCAGCTATTGCACATATAGCAATCAGTTTATGTTAGCTATTGCACATATAGCAATCAGCTTTTGTCAGCAAGTGAACATCTAGCAATCATCTTTATAGCAGCTTATGAACATTTAGCAGTCAGCGTTTTTTCAGGAAGTGCACATATAGCAATTTAGCATATAGCTTTTTGTTACCTATTGCACATATGGCATACAGCTTTCGTCAGCTATTGTACATGCAGCAATCAGATTTTGTCAGTAAGTGCACATATAGCAATCAGCTTCTTAGCAACTAGTGAACATATAGCAGTCAGCATTTTTTCAGCAAGTGCATATATAGCAATTAGCTTTTTGTCAGCAAGTGCAAACACAAATAGCAATCAGATTTTGCCAGCTATTGCACTTATAGCAATCAGCTTTTATCAGCTAGTGAGCATAGACCAATCATATTTTGTCAGTTATTATACATACAGCAATCAGCTTTTGTCAGCAAGTGCACATATAACAGTCAGCTTTTTACAGCTAGTCAGCATATAGCAATCAGCGTTTTTTCAGCAAGTGCACATATAGCAATCAGCGTTTTGACAGTAGTGCACATAGAGCAATCAGCTTTAGCAGCTGCTAATCATACAGCAATCCGCTTTTGTCAGGTATTGCAAATATAGCAATCAGGTTTTTGTCACCTATTGCACATATAGAAATCTGCTTTTGTCAGCAAGTACACATATAGCAATCAGGTTCTTAGCAGCTAGTGAACATATGGCAGTCAGCGTTTTTTCAGCTAGTACAAATATAGCAATCAGCTTTTGTCAGAAAGTGCACATATAGCTATCAGCTTTTGTCAGCAATTGCACCTATAGCTATCAGCTTTTTGTCAGCTAGAGTAAATATAGCAATCAGCTTTTTGTCACCTTTTGCACATATGGCATCCAGCTTTCGTCAGCTTTTGCACATACAGCAATCAGATTTTGTCAGTCAGTGCACATATAGCAATCAGGTTCTTAGCAGCTAGTGAACATATAGCAGTCAGCGTTTTTTCAGCAAGTGCATATATAGCAATCAGCTTTTTGTCACTAGTGCACATAGAGCAATCAGCTTTAGCACCTCTTATACATACAGAAATCCGCTTTTGTCAGCTATTGCAAATATAGCAATCAGCTTTTGTCAGCTATTGCACATATTGCAATCAGCTTTTATCAGCTATTGTACATATAGCAATCAGCTGTTGTTAGCTATTAAACATATAGCAATCAGCTTTTTGACAGCAAGTGAACATATAGCTATCAACGTTTTGTCAGTTAGTAAAAATATATTTATCAGCTTCTTGTCACCTATTGCACATATAGCAATCAGCTTTTGTCAGCTATTACACATTTAGCAATCAGCTTTTGTCCGCTATTGCACATATAGTAATCTATTTTATGAACATATAGCAGTGAGCTTTTTGTCAGCAAGTGCACGTAAAAATTGCAATCAGATATTGCCAGCTATTGCACATATAGCAATTAGCTTCTGTCAGCTAGTAAACTTAGAGCAATCAGCTTCTTGTCAGGAAATGCACATACATATAACTATCAGCTTTTTGTCAGTTAGTAAAAATATAGCAATCAGCTTTTTGTCGCCTATTGCACATATGGCAATCAGCTTTCGTCAGGTGTTGCACATATAGCAATCAGCTTTTGTCAGTTATTGCACATATGTTAATCAGTTTTTTGAACATATAGCAACCAGCTTTTTATCAGCAAGTGCGCAAACAAATAGCAATTAGCTTTTGCCAGCTATTGCACATATAGCAATCAGCTTTTGTCAGCTAGTGCACATAGAGCAATAAGCTTTTGTCAGCTATTATACATACAGCAATCAGCTTTTGTCGGCAAGTACACATACATATGACTATCAGTATTTGTCAGCTAGTACAAATATAGCTATCAGCTTTTTGTCGCCTATTACACAAATGGCAATCAGCTTTTATCAGCTATTGTACATATAGCAATCAGCTTTTGTTAGCTATTGCACATATAGCAATCAGCAATTTGTCAGCAAGTGAACATATAGCAATCAGATTTTGTCAGCTATTGCATATATAGCAAACAGCTTTTGTCAGCTATTGCACATCTAGCAATCAGCTTTTGTTCGCTATTGCACATATAGCAATCAGCTTTTATCAGCTATTGCACATATAGCAATCAGCTTTTGTCAGCAAGTGCACATATAGCTATCAGCTTTTGTCAGCAATTGCACCTATAGCTATCAGCTTTTTGTCAGCTAGAGCACTTATCGCAATCAGCGTTTTTTTAGCAAGTGCACATACGGCAATTAGCGTTTTGACCCCAGTGCACATACATACATACAGCAATCCGCTTTTGTCAGCTATTGCAAATATAGCAATCAGCTTTTGTCAGCTATTGCACATATTGCAATAAGATTTTATCAGCTATTGCACATATAGAAATCTGCTTTAGTAAGCTATTGCACATATAGCAATCAGCTTTTGTCAGATATTGCAAATATAGTTATCAGTTTTTTGAATATATAGCAAATAGCTTTTGTCAGCTATTGCACCTATTGCAATCAACTTTTATCAGCTATTGCACATATAGCAATCAGCTTTTATTAGCTATTGCACATATAGCAATCAGCTTTTGTCAGATATTGCAAATATAGTTATCAGTTTTTTGAATATATAGCAATCAGCTTTTGTCAGCTATTGCAATCAGCTTTTGTCAGCTATTGTACATACAGCAATCAGATTTTGTCAGCAAGTGCACATCTAGCAATCATCTTTATAGCAGCTTGTGGACATATAGCAGTCAGCGTTTTTTAGGAAGTGCACATATAGCAATCCGCTTTTGTCAGCTATTGCAAAAATAGCAATCAACTTTTGTCAGCTATTGCACATATTGCAATAAGCTTTTATCAGCTATTGCACATATAGCAATCAAATATTGCCAGCTATTGCACATATAGCAATTAGCTTTTGCCAGCTAGTGAACATAGATCAATCAGCTTCTTGTCAGCAAGTGGACATTCATATAACTATCAGCTACAAATATAGCAGCTTTTTGTCGCCAATTGCACATATAGCAATTAGCTTTTGTCGGCTATTGCACATATAAGAATCAGTTATTTTAAACATATAGCCATCAGCTTTTTGTCAGCAAGTGCACATACATATAGCAATCAGTGTTTGTCAGCTATTGCACATATAGCAATCAGTTTTTGTTAGCTATTGCACATATAACAATCAGCTTTTGTCAGCTATTGTACATACAGCAATCAGCTTTTGTCAGCAAGTGCACATCTAGCAATCATCTGCTATAAAGCAGCTTGTGAACATTTAGCAGTCAGCGTTTTTTCAGGAAGTGCACATATAGCAATCCGCTTTTGTCAGCTATTGCAAATATAGCAATCAGCTTTTGTCAGCTATTGCACATATTGCAATAAGCTTTTTTCAGCAATTGCACATATAGCAATCAGCTATTGCCAGCTATTACACATATAGCAACCAGCTTTTGTCAGCTATTACACATATAGTAATCTGTTTTTGGAACATATAGCAGTCAGCTTTATATCATGAAGTGCACGTACAAATTGCCATCAGATATTGCCAGCTATTGCACATATAGCAATTAGCTTTTGTCAGCTAGTGAACATAGAGCAATCAGCTTCTTGTCAGCAAGTGCACATACATATAACTATCAGCTTTTTGTCAGCTATTGCACATATAGCAATCAGTTTATGTTAGCTATTGCACATAAAGCAATCAGCTTTTGTCAGCTATTGTACATACAGTAATCAGCTTTTGTCAGCAAGTGCACATCTAGCAATCATCTTTATAGCAGCTTGTGAACATATAACAGTCTGCGTGTTTTCAGGAAGTGCACGTATAGCAATCAGCTTTTTGTCAGCTATAACACATATCGCAATCAGCAATTGTCAGCTTTTGCACATACAGCAATCAGCTTTTGTTAGCAAGAGCACATATAGCTATCAGCTTTTTGTCAGCTAATTCACATATAGCAATCAGCTTTTTGTCAGCTAGTGCAAATATAGCAATCAGCTTTTTGTCACCAATTGCACATATGGCATACAGCTTTCGTCAGCTATTGTACATACAGCAATCAGATTTTGTCAGTAAGTGCACATATATCAATCAGCTTCTTAGCAGCTAGTGAACATATAGCAGTCAGCGTTTTTTCAGCTAGTACAAATATAACAATCAGCTTTTGTCAGAAAGTGCACATATAGCTGTCAGCTTTTGTCAGCAATTGCACCTATAGCTATCAGCTTTTTGTCAGCTAGAGCACATATCGCAATCAGCGTTTTTTTAGCAAATGCACATACGGCAATTAGCGTTTTGACCCCAGTGCACATACATACATACAGCAATCCGCTTCTGTCAGCTATTGCAAATATAGCAATCAGCTTTTGTCAGCCATTGCACTTATTGCAATAAGCTTTTACCAGCTATTGCACATATAGAAATCAGCTTTAGTTAGCTATTGCACATACAGTAATCAGCTTTTGTGAGCAAGTGCACATACATATATCTATCAGCTTTTTGTCAGCTAGTACAAATATAGCAATCAGCTTTTTTTCGCCTATTGCACATATTGCAATCAGCTTTTGTCAGCTATTGCACGTATAGGAATCAGTTATTTTAATCATATAGCCATCAGCTTTTTTTCAGCAAGTGCACATACATATAGCAATCAGCGTTTGTCAGCTATTGCACATATAGCAATCAGTTTATGTTAGCTATTGCACATATAGCAATCAGCTTTTGTCAGCTATTGTACATACAGCAATCAGCTTTTGTCAGCAAGTGAACATCTAGCAATCATCTTTATAGCAGCTTATGAACATTTAGCAGTCAGCGTTTTTTCAGGAAGTGCACAGATAGCAATCAGCTTTTGTCAGCTATTGCACATATCGCAATCAACATTTGTCAGCTTTTGCACATACAGCAATCAGCTTTTGTCAGCAAGAGCGCATATTGCTATCAGCTTTTTGTCAGCTTATGCACATATAGCAATCAGCTTTTTGTCAGCTAGTGCAAATATAGCAATCAGCTTTTTGTTACCTATTGCACATATGGCATACAGCTTTCGTCAGCTATTGTACATGCAGCAATCAGATTTTGTCAGTAAGTGCACATAGAGCAATCAGCTTCTTAGCAAATAGTGAACATATAGCAGTCAGCTCAGCTTTTTGTCAGCAAGTGCAAACACAAATAGCAATCAGATTTTGCCAGCTATTGCACTTATAGCAATCAGCTTTTATCAGCTAGTGAACATAGAGCAATCATATTTTGTCAGTTATTATACATACAGCAATCAGCTTTTGTCAGCAAGTGCACACATAACAATCAGCTTTTTACACCTAGTGAGCATATAGCAATCAGCGTTTTTTCAGCAAGTGCACATATAGCAATCAGCGTTTTGACAGTAGTGCACATAGAGCAATCAGCTTTAGCAGCTGCTAATCATACAGCAATCCGCTTTTGTCAGCTATTGCAAATATAGCAATCAGGTTTTTGTCACCTATTGCACATATAGAAATCTGCTTTTGTCAGCTATTGCACATATAGCAATTAGCTTTTTTCAGCTGTTGCACATATAGCACTCAGCTTTTGTCAGCAAGTACACATATAGCAATCAGCTTCTAAGCAGCTAGTGAACATATAGCAGTCAGCGTTTTTTCAGCAAGTACAAATATAGCAATCAGCTTTTGTCAGAAAGTGCACATATAGCTATCAGCTTTTGTCAGCAATTGCACCTATAGCTATCAGCTTTTTGTCAGCTAGAGCAAATATAGCAATCAGCTTTTTGTCTCCTTTTGCACATATGGCATACAGCTTTGGTCAGCTATTGCACATACAGTAATCAGATTTTGTCAGTAAGTGCACATATAGCAATCAGCTTCTTAGCAGCTAGTGAACATATAGCAGTCAGCGTTTTTTCAGCTAGTACAAATATAGCAATCAGCTTTTGTCAGAAAGTGCACATATAGCTATCAGCTTTTGTCAGCAATTGCACCTATAGCTATCAGCTTTTTGTCAGCTAGAGCACATATCGTTTTTTTAGCAAGTGCACATACGGCAATTACCGTTTTGACCCCAGTGCACAGACATACATACAGCAATCCGCTTTTGTCAGCTATTGCAAATATAGCAATCAGCTTTTGTCAGCTATTGCACATATTGCAATAAGCTTTTATCAGCTATTGCACATATAGCAATCAGCTTTTGTTAGCTATTGCACATATAGCAATCAGCTTTTGTCAGATATTGCAAATATAGTTATCAGTTTTTTGAATATATAGCAATCAGCTTTTGTCAGCTATTGCACATATTGCAATCAGCTTTTGTCAGCTATTGTACATACAGCAATCAGATTTTGTCAGTAAGTGCACATATAGCAATCAGCTTTTTAGCAGCTAGTGGACATATAGCAGTCAGCGTTTTTTCAGCTAGTACAAATATAGCAATCAGCTTTTGTCAGAAAGTGCACATATAGCAATCAGCTTTTTGTCACTAGTGCACATAGAGCAATCAGCTTTAGCACCTCTTATACATACAGAAATCCGCTTTTGTCAGCTATTGCATATATAGCAATCAGCTTTTGTCAGCTATTGCACATATTGCAATCAGCTTTTATCAGCTATTGTACATATAGCAATCAGCTGTTGTTAGCTATTGCACATATAGCAATCAGCTTTTTGTCAGCAAGTGAACATATACTTATCAACTTTTTGTCAGCTAGTAAAAATATAACAATCAGCTTTTTGTCACCTATTGCACATATGGCAATCAGCTTTTGTCAGCAAGTGCACATATAGCAATCCGGTTTTTAGCAGCAAGTGCACATATAGCTATCAGCTTTTGTCAGCAATTGCACCTATAGCTATCAGCTTTTTGTCAGCTAGAGCACTTATCGCACTCAGCGTTTTTTTGGCAAGTGCACATACGGCAATTAGCGTTTTGACCCCAGTGCACATACATACATACAGCAATCCGCTTTTGTCAGCTATTGCAAATTTAGCAATCAGCTTTTGTCAGCTATTGCACATATTGCAATAAGCTTTTATCAGCTATTGCACATATAGAAATCTGCTTTAGTAAGCTATTGCACATATAGCAATCAGCTTTTGTCAGATATTGCAAATATGGTTATCAGTTTTTTGAGCTATTGCACATATTGCAATCAGCTTTTATCGGCTATTGCACATATTGCAATCAGCTTTTCTCAGCTATTGCACATATTGCAATCAGCTTTTATCAGGTATTGTACATAAAGCAATCAGCATTTTGACACTAGTGCACATAGAGCAATCAGCTTTAGCAGCTATTATACATACAGCAATCCGCTTTTGTCAGCTATTGCACATATTGCAATCAGCTTTTGTCAGCTATTGCACATATTGCAATCAGCTTTTATCAGCTATTGTACATATAGCAATCAGCTGTTGCTTGCTATTGCACATATGGCAATCAGCTCTTTGTCAGCAAGTGCACATATAGCTATCAGAGTTTTGTCAGCTAGTACAAATATACCAATCAGCTTTTTGTCGCCTATTGCACATATAGCAATCAGTTGATGTTAGCTATTGCACATAAAGCAATCTGCTTTTGTCAGCTAGTGAACATAGAGCAATCAGCTTCTTGTCAGCAAGTGCACATACATATAACTATCAGCTTTTTGTCAGCTAGTACAAATATACCAATCAGCTTTTTGTCGCCTATTGCACATATAGCAATCAGCTTTTGTCAGCTATTGCACATATAGGAATCAGTTATTTTAATCATATAACCATCAGCTTTTTGTCAGCAAGTGCACATACATATAGCAATCAGCGTTTGTGAGCTATTGCACATATAGCAATCAGTTGATGTTAGCTATTGCACATAAAGCAATCTGCTTTTGTCAGCTATTGTACATACAGCAATCAGCTTTTGTCAGCAAGTGCATATCTAGCAATCATCTGTATAGCAGTTTGTGAACATATAGCAGTCAGCGTTTTTTCAGGAAGTGCACATATAGCAATCAGCTTTTTGTCAGCTATTGCACATATCGCAATCAGCATTTGGCAGCTTTTGCACATACAGCAATCAGCTTTTGTCAGCAAGAGCACATATAGCTATCAGCTTTTTGTCAGCTAATGCACATATAGCAATCAGCTTTTTGTCACCTATTATCACATCACATATGGCATACAGCTTTCGTCAGCTATTGTATATATTGTATAATGAATATATAGCAATCAGCTTTTTGTCAGCTTGTGCAAATATAGCAATCAGCATTTTGTCACCTATTGCACATATGGCATACAGCTTTCGTCAGCTATTGTACATACATGTAGTTTCTTTATTACTATAGAATTACAAAGTTTCTTATTATAATTTGTTTCAAAGCGATTAACTTTTACAAATATGTTTAACATTATAAGATGATTGATTAATATTATTTTTAAGTTATTATGGGATGATTTACGTTATAATTAAAACATTAACTCTTCGACGGACGACGAGTTCTTCAGTCAACTCCCGAATGCAAAGTGTCCGCTTTTTCTTTTCGCGTTGCGCAGCCTGCTCTTTGACGCAAAACTGCAAAGCTACAAATGAGCGAAGAGAGAGCGATCAGAAAGAACGACCGCTGCGCGTTGTTCTCTGTTGCTCTCCTTCTAGGGTTCCCACATTCGGCCCTCCTGACACGTCCTTCGACCCGAAGGAATCCCACATCTTCATATACTCTGAAACTGTTGTCGTCTTACACGGTCCTTTTCCACTGCCTAGTTTCTCAACTTCATATCTACCATGATTCTTAACGTCCACCACCTTATATGGCCCCAAAATTTTTCCCTTTAATTTTCATCCCGTATCATACTGAGTGCGCTTTATAGCTACTAAATGGTTTATTTTGTACTGAATATCCTTTTTCCTTTTTAGATCAAATTGCCTTCTATTTTCATCTTGCAGATTTTGGATATTTTCTCGCGCCTGCTCACGCGTTGCCCTTCGTTCGTCTTCCAACTCATCGATCAAACTTTCTTTCACTAGTTTATTTAACTCTAGATCGTCTGGTATACGCATACAGGTCTGGACCTGTTAGAATATTGAAAGGGGATACTTTTCTGCTCCTTGGTGCAGTCCGGTTGATCACTTGTTGAACTCTTCCCAAATGTTTATGCCAACTGCCAGGACTATCATGGCTTAACTTAGAAAGCATTGGCACGACTATTTTATGCATTCGCTCTACCTGACCATTTCCTCGCGGTACTCCTGTAGCTATAATCAGATGCGCTATGCTTTGTTTCTTGCAATAGTCTTTAAAAAGATGTGACGTAAATGCAGTACCTCTATCAGAAACGATTCGCTCTGGATTTCCAAACAGGACAGATTGCCTTTCTAAGCAATTTAAAACTTCATCAACACCAATGCTGCGGGTGGGGTACAACCACACAAATTTGGAGAACCCATCTACCACCACTAGGATGTGGTTATAACGTTTGCTGGTTAGCTCCATTGGCCCTACGTGATCGATATGATACGGACACAATGGTCTGTCTCCCCCATCTATCGGGGTCAGAAATCCTTCCTTTTTCCCAGTTTTAGCATTCATAATAATGCATTCTATGCAACTATCTACAGTTCGGGCCACCTTCTCCTTTAGTTTTGGTATAAAATAGTTTTTCTCCACGAGATCCTGAGTCTTTTTAGCGGAAAAATGACCCTGCTTGTGTGTAATACGAATGATTTCCGTTTCCATTTGACACGGCACAACAATTAACTCCCGATTCGGGTCTTTATACAAGATTTTGTTTTCAATGTAGAAATCTTCATACCCCTTTTCCTCAACAATTTGGCAAATTATCTTTGTCCATTCATCCCCCAACTGTGCTTCTCTCAAACGATGTACTAAGCTATCGGTCAACACATAGCAGAAAACACGGCTCAAGGCGTCAACATGACGCATTTTGGAACCCGAACGATGCTCAATTTCATAGTCGAAGTCTTGCAAGTACATTGCCCATCTGGCTACACGCAAAGGCACTTCTTTTTTCCTCATCGTCATTGTAAACGCATTGCAATCGGTTATGATTTTAAACTTTATGCCTAATACGTACACACGCCATTTTATTAGAGCAGACATGACGGCAAGGACTTCTAATTCGTATGAATCGTACTTTTCTTCAGCTGCATTTGTCTTACGGCTCACATACTGAACAGGATGAAACAAACAGTCTTCTAGGTCTTTCTGCAACAATACTCCACCAAAACCAAACTTGCTAGCATCCGTGTGAATTTCCGTTTGTAACTTAGGACTATACAATTTTAATACAGGTCCACTGGTCAAAGCTGCTTTCAATTGCTCAAATGCGACATGCTGCAAGTCTTTAAATTCAAACATTGCATCCTTTCGCAAAATGTCGGACAACGGTTTTGCAATTACTGCGTACCCCTCTACAGACCTACGAAAATAGGATGTCAGCCCCAAAAATCGCTGAATATCCTTTTTATCCCGGGGTATCGTTAAATTTGCAACAGCCTGGGTCTTTTCCTTGCTCGGAGTTATAGTGCCCTTTTGCAGTATATACCCTAAGAAGCTAACTTTCCCTTGCAACAGTTGACACTTCGACCAATTTATGCGTAGACCATTCTTTCCTGCAACCTGCAACACTCTTTTAAGCTTCACCAGGCCCTCTTCCCCTCTTCGACATTGCTGCTCGGAATTATGACGTCGTCCATATAAACGACCGCATCATTATTTTGGATTAATTCTTGCATAACTGCCATTATGAATCTAGTAAACACTGCTGGAGAGTTTGAAATTCCGAAAGGCACGTATAAAAATTCATACTGCCCATTTTGAGTCACAAATGAAGTATATTTTTGCGAGCCTGTTTCAACTGGTACATGGAAAAATCCATTTGTCAAATCTAGTGTAGTGAAAATTGACGCACCTTGCAGCTTCTCAATTACAGTATCCATTTGAGGCATAGGAAAATTATCACGAATCACCTTTTCGTTTAGCTTACGGTAGTCGCAGCACAAACGCTTTTTGCCATTCTTTTTGGCCACTAAAACAACTGGTGAGGCGTACTCTGACATACTGGGCTTGATAATTTTCTCCGCTAGCCATTCTTTCACTTGCTCATCAACCATTTTTTGATCACACACGGCTATACGTCTCGGATGCTGAAATACTGGCAGCTCGTCTGTTAAAAGAATCTTCATCTCAATTGGAGAGCTTGGATTTCTGGTTGGTTTGTACGAATGTACTAGTTGCTTAACCTCTTTTTGTTGCAACTTACTCAAATGGGAAAAATCTAATTCGATCGTAACCGCTTCTTGGTCCACAGCTAACATGCACATACTTTCAAACTCATGAAACAGTTCAAAACAAGAACTATTGTCAGCGCTGATCATTTTTTTTTTCTACATCAACTTTCGGTTTTAATAAAGTCTCCTTTTTAGTCACTTGCAAGTCAACATAATCCAAAATGGTTCTGCCAAGAATTGCTTCGAAACTTATATCCTCATCTGGTACGACATGAAATTCGATTTCCATTTGAATGTAATCAATCTTGACGGGTATTATAAAGCTCCCAAACGTCAGAATTTGGCTGTCAGCTATACCCGTTAGAGTCTTAGAACATCCTGTTAACTGTCTGATTCCTAACTTCCGATAGACACACCTACGCATAAGACACAGGTCCGCTCCGGTATCCACTAAACCTTTGCAAATCACTGCGCCACAAACGACATCTTTTAATTCTAAGCCAGAAGAAGTGAATGTGCTTAATGACTTTAACGTCCACTTTTCGTCTCGGACAACATTCGTCGATTTTTCTTGTTTATATTGGCTCTCACCATTACACTGCACGGCACGGTGTCCTGGCTTACCACATTTAAAACAAGAAAAAGTATTTTTGGGACAGTCCTTTATTACATGTGAGTCGGCGCCACATTTAAAACATTTACGGCTTTTGTTTGCTTGAAAGTATTGACCCACGGTAGGTTCTCTTTTTGCAATTGTCGATCCAGGTTTACTGGGCGGTGGGCAAGAACCACGAACTTTCTGATAGGTTTCTATCTGAGCTTTCAACTGTTTGATTGTTCTTGCTGGATACAATAGCGACTTGTTAGTTTTAGAATCCGGTATGCCTTCTATAAAATAGTCAATCAAACTCTAATCCTCGAGATCGATAGATGTTCCTATTTCCATCAACGCATATAAAAATTCTAACAATGTCTCGCCCTTTTTCTGCTGTCGCTTTCCCAAACGTCTATGAACTTCTGCTGATGACAACCTTACCTCAAATTCATTTTTCAATGCGTTCTCTAGCGCTTCCCAGTTATTAATACCCCGCTGACTACGAATAAATGATTTAGCGGCACCCTCAAGCAACTGTTTGGCATAGATAAATAACTGTAAGTCGCTCCACTGTACTGTTATAGCGCATTCTTCTAGCTCACTCACCCACTGTTCAATATCTCTCGAACTCGACCCATCAAATTTGTACACGCTACCCTCAACATCTTTCAGCGTAAGCCACGACCTATCTCTTTCAGGACTCTGCATCAAAGGTGCTGTATTAACCGACGTATCATCACCTGAACCGTCTTCTTCTATTTCCATGCCATAATGTTCAAATAGTCTTGCTTGCAGTTCAGCTTTGCGTCCTGCAGTACTCAATTTCAAATCTGTTAATTTTTCGCGTAATTGATCGACACGAAGACTTAGAATCTCGTTTCTCTCCATTTTACAAAATGGTCACTCGGTTACTTAGATTTTAGGTTTTCAAATTATTCTTATTTACTATTTTCAGATTTGATATTCTTACATGTAAATTTTCAGCACAACAGCTTCAGTTTGTCCTATGTTAATTAGGAGCTTAAGTTTAACAGCCTCGACGGACACTCTCTTTTGTATCTTGAGTTTAACAGCGCTAAGGGCCGTTTATTTCTGAATTTGTTCTCAGCTGTTATCAAAATGTTAAAGCTATGTTAACGAATAATGTCGATGAACATAAAACAATTATGCCAACAAATAATTTTAATTTTCTTCCGTGTTTCGTGTCACCGTCCGTGACTAAATTTCTTAGTTAATAATGTACGATCTGTCTTCGCAAGATACACCACTTGCTAAGGTCAGCACAAATAGTAAAATTTTATTTTGCAGCGATGCTGCAGCTCACCACACGATTGAACGTTTCTCAACACTCCCACGAAGGACTCGGTCGCTACGTACTGGCTCATCTGCCTGCGTAACTGTTAATACCAACTCTGCTCCAGCCTTCTATTACGCTCGACCACCTTGCCAGCGTACCAAGAAATTGCTGCTGTCTATTTCACGCCTTAGCCAACTTGCCTGCGTTCCTCATAGATGCCAGCTGCTTTGATCGTTTTTGGTTTCCCTTACGCACCGGCTCATCTGCCTGCGTAACAGCAAAACGCCAACTCTTCTCCAGCCTTCTATTACTTTTCTCTTTTCTTTTCTCCTTCTTTCTATCTGCTTCACTTTTGGCGATGCATACACACAAAGTCCGGATTTCACCAGAAATGTATTTTTTGGAATAACGTTTTACTGAGCGTCTGTTGCTATCCCGCTCACACTTTACTTTGCACTTCTCTCTTCTCCAACTTTACACGTCTTTTATATCGACCTTTACGATGATGTTTTTCCTTTTAAATTCACTCACTTTGTCTCATTGTTTTAATTGTAACTTGGATACATCCCGGACGAGCCCCCAATTTGTAGTTTCTTTATTACTATAGAATTACAAAGTTTCTTATTATAATTTGTTTCAAAGCGGTTAACTTTTACAAATATGTTTAACATTATAAGATGATTGATTAATATTATTTTTAAGTTATTATGGGATGATTTACGTTATAATTAAAACTTTAACTCTTCGACGGACGACGAGTTCTTCAGTCAACTCCCGAATGCAAAGTGTCCGCTTTTTCTTTTCGCGTTGCGCAGCCTGCTCTTTGACGCAAAACTGCAAAGCTACAAATGAGCGAAGAGAGAGCGATCAGAAACAACGACCGCTGCGCGTTGTTCTCTGTTGCTCGCCTTCTAGGGTTCCCACATACAGCAATCAGATTTTGTCAGTAAGTGCACATATAGCAATCAGCTTCTTAGCAGCTAGTGAACATATAGCAGTCAGTGTTTTTTCAGCAAGTGCACATATAGCAATCAGCATTTTGTCACCTATTGCACATATGTTATACAGCTTTCGTCAGCTATTGTACATACAGCAATCAGATTTTGTCAGTAAGTGCAAATATAGCAATCGGCTTTTTAGCATCTGGTGAACATAAAGCAGTCAGCGTTTTTTCAGCAAGTACATATACAGCTGTCAGCTTTTTGTCAGCTAGTAAAAATATAACAATCAGATTTTTGTCACCTATTGCACATATAGCAATAAGCTTTTGTCAGCTATTGCACATAAAGCAATCAGCTTTTGTCAGCTATTGCACATAAAGTAATCTATTTTTTTAACATATAGCAATCAGCTTTTTGTCAGCAAGTGCACATACAAATTGCAATCCGATTTTGCCAGCTAGTGCTCATAAAGCGATCAGCTTTTGGCCAGCTAGTGCACATATAGCAATCAGCTTTTGTCAGCTATTATACATACAGCAATCAGCTTTTGTCAGCAAGTGCACATATAACAATCAGCTTTTTACAGCTAGTGAGCATATAGCAATCAGCGTTTTTTCATCAAGTGCACATATAGCAATCAGCGTTTTGACACTGGTGCACATAGAGCAATCAGCTTTAGCAGCTATTATTCATACAGCAATCCGCTTTTGTCAGCTATTGTAAATATAGCAATAAGGTTTTTGTCGCCTATTGCACATATAGAAATCTGCTTTTGTTAACTAGTGCACATATAGCAATTAGCTTTTGTCAGATATTGCACATATAGCACTCAGCTTTTGTCAGCAAGTACACATACAGCTATCAGCTTTTTTATTACCCATATTGCAATCAGCTTTTGTCAGCTATTACACATATAGCAATCAGCTTTTGTCAGCTAGTGAACATAGAGCAATCAGCTTCTTGTCAGCAAGTGCACATACACATAGCAATCAGCTTATGTCAGCTATTACACATATAGCAATCAGCTTTTTGTCAGCTAGTACAACTATACCAATCAGCTTTTTGTCGCCTAGTGCACATACATATAGCAATCAGCGTTTGTCAGCTATTGCACATATAGCAATCAGTTGATGTTAGCTATTGCACATATAGCAATCAGCTTTTGTCAGCTAGTGAATATAGAGCAATCAGCTTTTGTCAGCTATTATACATACAGCAATCAGCTTTTGTAAGCAAGTGCACATATAACAATCAGCTTTTTACAGCTAGTGAGCATATAGCAGTCAGCGTCTTTTCATCAAGTGCACATATAGCAATCAGCGTTTTGATAGTAGTGCACATAGAGCAATCAGCTTTAGCAGCTATTAATCATACAGCAATCAGCTTTTGTAAGCCAGTGCTCATATAACAATCAGCTTTTTACAGCTAGTGAGCATATAGCGTTTTGACACAAGTGCACATAAAGCAATCAGCTTTAGCAGCTATTAATCATACAGCAATCCGCTTTTGTCAGCTAGTGAACATACAGCAAGTGCACGTCTAGCAATCATCTTTATAGCAGCTTGTGAACATATAGCAGTCAGCGTTTTTTCAGAAGGTGCACATATAGCAATCAGCTTTTTGTCAGCTATTTCACATATCGCAATCAGCATTTGTCAGCATTTGCATATACAGGAATCAGCTTCTGTCAGCAAGAGCACATATAGCTATCAGCTTTTTGTCAGCTAATGAATATATAGCACTCAGCTTTTTGTCAGCTTGTGCAAATATAGCAATCAGCCTTTTGTCACCTATTGCACATATGGCATACAGCTTTCGTCAGCTATTGTACATACAGCAATCAGATATTGTCAGTAAGTGCACATATAGCAATCAGCTTCTTAGCAGCTAGTGAACATATAGCAGTCAGCGTTTTTTCAGCAAGTGCAAATATAGCAATCAGCATTTTGTCACCTATTGCACATATGTTATACAGCTTTCGTCAGCTATTGTACATACAGAAATCAGATTTTGTCAGTAAGTGCAAATATAGCAATCAGCTTTTTAGCAGTTAGTGAACATAAAGCAGTCACCGTTTTTTCAGCAAGTACATATATATCTGTCAGCTTTTTGTCAGCTAGTAAAAATTTAACAATCAGATTTTTGTCACCTATTGCACATATAGCAATAAGCTTTTGTCAGCTATTGCACATAAAGTAATCTATTTTTTGAACATATAGCAATCAGCTTTTTGTCAGCAAGTACACATACAAATTTCAATCCGATTTTGCCAGCTAGTGCTCATTTAGCGATCAGCTTTTGGCCAGCTAGTGCACATATAGCAATCAGCTTTTGTCAGCTATTGCACATATAGCAATCAGCTTTTGTCAGCTATTGCACATATAGCAATCAGCTTTTGTCAGCAATTGCACATGTAGTAATCCATTTATTGAACATATAGCAATCAGCTTTTTGTCAGCAAGTGCATACACAAATAGCAATCAGATTTTGCCAGCTATTGCACATATAGCAATCAGCTTATGTCAGCTAGTGAACATAGAGCAATCAGCTTTTGTCAGCTATTATACATACAGCAATCAGCTTTTGTAAGCAAGTGCACATATAACAATCAGCTTTTTACAGCTAGTGAGCATATAGCAGTCAGCGTCTTTTCATCAAGTGCACATATAGCAATCAGCGTTTTGACAGTAGTGCACATAGAGCAATCAGCTTTAGCAGCTATTAATCATACAGCAATCAGCTTTTGTAAGCCAGTGCACATATAACAATCAGCTTTTTACAGCTAGTGAGCATATAGCGTTTTGACACAAGTGCACATAGAGCAATCAGCTTTAGCAGCTATTAATCATACAGCAATCCGCTTTTGTCAGCTAGTGAACATACAGCAAGTGCACGTCTAGCAATCATCTTTATAGCAGCTTGTGAACATATAGCAGTCAGCGTTTTTTCAGGAAGTGCACCATAGCAATCAGCTTTTTGTCAGCTATTTGACATATCGCAATCAGCATTTGTCAGCATTTGCACATACAGCAATCAGCTTTTGTCAGCAAGAGCGCATATAGCTATCAGCTTTTTTATTACCCATATTGCAATCAGCTTTTGTCAGCTATTACACATATAGCAATCAGCTTTTTGTCAGCTAATGAATATATAGCACTCAGCTTTTTGTCAGCTTGTGCAAATATAGCAATCAGCATTTTGTTCCCTATTGCACATATGGCATACAGCTTTCGTCAGCTATTGTACATACAGCAATCAGATTTTATCAGTAAGTGCACATATAGCAATCAGCTTCTTAGCAGCTTGTGAACATATAGCAGTCAGCGTTTTTTCAGCAAGTGCATATATAGCAATCAGCTTTTTGTCAGCAAGTGCAAACACAAATAGCAATCCGATTTTGCCAGCTATTGCACATATAGCAATCAGCTTTTGTCAGCTAGTGAACATAGAGCAATCAGCTTTTGTCAGCTATTATACATACAGCAATCAGCTTTTGTCAGCAAGTGCACATATAACAATCAGCTTTTTACAGCTAGTGAGCATATAGCACTCAGCGTTTTTTCATCAAGTGCACATATAGCAATCAGCGTTTTGACACTGGTGCACATAGAGCAATCAGCTTTAGCAGCTATTATTCATACAGCAATCCGCTTTTGTCAGCTATTGTAAGTATAGCAATCAGGTTTTTGTCACCTATTGCACATATAGAAATCTGCTTTTGTCAACTAGTGCACATATAGCAATTAGCTTTTGTCAGCTATTGCACATATAGCACTCAGCTTTTGTCAGCAAGTACACATATAGCTATCAGCTTTTTTATTACCTATATTGCAATCAGCTTTTGTCAGCTATTACACATATAGCAATCAGCTTTTGTCAGCTAGTGAACATAGAGCAATCAGCTTCTTGTCAGCAAGTGCACATACACATAGCAATCAGCTTATGTCAGCTATTACACATATAGCAATCAGCTTTTTGTCAGCTAGTACAAATATACCAATCAGCTTTTTGTCGCCTAGCCCACATACATATAGCAATCAGCGTTTGTCAGCTATTGCACATATAGCAATCAGTTGATGTTAGCTATTGCACATAAAGCAATCTGCTTTTGTCAGCTTTTGTGCATACAGCAATCAGCTTTTGTCAGCAAGTGCATATCTAGCAATCATCTGTATAGCAGTTTGTGAACATATAGCAGTCAGCGTTTTTTCAGGAAGTGCACATATAGCAATCAGCTTTTTGTTAGCTATTGCACATATCGCAATCAGCATTTGGCAGCTTTTGCACATACAGCAATCAGCTTTTGTCAGCAAGAGCACATATAGCTATCAGCTTTTTGTCAGCTATAGCACGTATAGCTATCAGCTTTTTGTCAGCTATTGCACATATAGCACTCAGCTTTTGTCAGCAAGTACACATATAGCTATCAGCTTTTTTATTACCCATATTGCAATCAGCTTTTGTCAGCTATTACACATATAGCAATCAGCTTTTGTCAGCTAGTGAACATAGAGCAATCAGCTTCTTGTCAGCAAGTGCACATACACATAGCAATCAGCTTATGTCAGCTATTACACATATAGCAATCAGCTTTTTGTCAGCTAGTACAAATATACCAATCAGCTTTTTGTCGCCTATTGCACATAGAGCAATCAGCTTTAGCAGCTATTATTCATACAGAAATTCGCTTTTGTCAGCTATTGTAAATATATCAATCAGGTTTTTGTCACCTATTGCACATATAGAAATCTGCTTCTGTCAACTAGTGCACATATAGCAATTAGCTTTTGTCAGCTATTGCACATATAGCACTCAGCTTTTGTCAGCAAGTACACATATAGCCATCAGCTTTTTGTCAGCAAGTGCACATACATATAGCAATCAGCGTTTGTCAGCTATTGCACACATAGCAATCAGTTGATGTTGGCTATTGCACATAAAGCAATCTGCTTTTGTCAGCTATTGTACATACAGCAATCAGCTTTTGTCAGCAAGTGCATATCTAGCAATCATCTGTATAGCAGTTTGTGAACATATAGCAGTCAGCGTCCTTTCAGGAAGTGCACATATAGCAATCAGCTTTTTGTCAGCTATTGCACATATCGCAATCAGCATTTGGCAGCTTTTGCACATACAGCTATCAGCTTTTGTCAGAAAGTGCACATATAGCTATCAGCTTTTGTCAGCAATTGCACGTACAATAGCTGATAAAAGCCGATTGCAATATGTGCAATAGCTGACAAAAAGCTGATAGAGCTTTTTGTCAGCTATTGCACATATTGCAATCGGCTTTTATCAGCTATTGTACACATAGCAATCAGCTGTTGTTTTCTATTGCACATGTGGCAATCAGCATTTTGTCAGCAAGTGCACATTTAGCAGTCAGCTTTTGTCAGCTATTACACATATAGCAATCAGCTTTTGTCAGCTATTGCGCATATAGTAATATATTTTTTGCTATTGCACATATAGTAATTTATTTTTGGAACATATAGCAATCAGCTTTTTGTCAGCAAGTGCACATAAAAATAGCAATCCGATTTTGCCAGCTAGTGCACATATAGCGATCAGCTTTTGGCCAGCTAGTGCACACATAGCAATCAGCTTTTTGTCACCTATTGCACATATAGCAATCAGCTTTTGTCAGCTATTATACATATAGCAATCAGCTTTTGACAGTTATTGCACATATAGTAATCTATTTTTTGAACATATAGCAGTCAGCTTTTTGTCAGCTAGTGCACATATAGCAATCAGCTTTTTGTCAGCTAGTGCAAATATAGCAATCAGCTTTTGTCAGCTATTGTACATACAGCAATCAGCTATTGTCAGCAAGTGCACATGTAGCAATCATCTTTTTAGCAGCTAGTGAACATATAGCAGTCAGCGTTTTTTCGGGAAGTGCACATATAGCAATAAGATTTTTGTCAGCTATTGCACATATCGCAATCAGCATTTGTCAGCTATTGCACATACAGCAATCAGCTTTTGTTAGCAAGAGCACATATAGCTATCAGCTTCTTGTCAGCTAGTGCACATATAGCAATCAGCTTTTTGTCAGCTAGTGCAAATATAGCAATCAGCTTTATGTCACATATTGCACATATGGCAATCAGCTTGTGTCAACTATTGCACATATAGGAATCAGTTATTTTAAACATATAGCAATCAGCTGTTTGTCAGCAAGAGCACATACATATAGCAATCAGCGTTTGTCAGCTATTGCACGTATAGCAATCAGTTTATGTTAGCTATTGCACATATAGCAATCAGCTTTTGTCAGCTTTTGTACATACAGCAATCAGCTTCTGTCAGTAAGTGCACATATAGCACTGAGCTTTTTAGCAGCTATTGAACATATACCAGTCATCGTTTTTGCAGCAAGTGTACTAATAGCAATCAACTTTTTGTCAGCCAGTGCAAATATAGCAATCAGCTTTTTGTCACCTATTGCACATATAGAAATCTGCTTTTGTCAGCTGGTACAAATATAGCAATCAGCTTTTTGTCGCCTATTGCACATATAGCAATCAGCTTTTGTCAGCTATTGCACATATAGGAAACAGTTATTTTAATCATATAGCCATCAGCTTTTTGTCAGCAAGTGCACATACATATAGCAATCAGCGTTTGTCAGCTATTGCAAATATAGCAATCAGCATTTTGTCACCTATTGCACATATGGCATACAGCTTTCGTCAGCTATTGTACATACAGCAATCAGATTTTATCAGCTAGTGAACATATAGCAGTCAGCGTTTTTTCAGGAAGTGCACATATAGCAATCAGCTTTTTGTCAGCTATTGCACATATCGCAATCAGCATTTGTCAGCTTTTGCACATGGAGTAATCAGCTTTTGTCAACAAGAGCACAAATAGCTATCAGCTTTTAGTCAGCTAATTCACATATAGTAATCAGCTGTTTGTCAGCTAGCGCAAATATTGCAATCAGCTTTTTGTCACCTATTGCACATATGGCATACAGCTTTCGTCAGCTATTGTACTTACAGCAATCAGCTTTTGTCAGAAAGTGCACATATAGCTATCAGCTTTTGTCAGCAATTGCACCTATAGCTATCAGCTTTTTGTCAGCTAGAGCACATATGGCAATCAGCGTTTTTTTAGCAAGTGCACATACGGCAATTAGCGTTTTGACACCAGTGCACATAGGACAATCAGTTTTAGCAGCTATTATACATACAGCAATCCGCTTTTGTCAGCTATTGCAAATATAGCAATCAGCTTTTGTCAGCTATTGCACATATTGCAATCAGCTGTTATCAGCTATTGCACATATAGCAATCAGCTTTTGTTAGCTATTGCACATATACCAATCAGCTTTTCTCAGGTATTGCAAATATAGTTATTAGTTTTTAAATATATATAGCAATCAGCTTCTTGTCAGCAGGTACACATGAATACAACTATCAGCTTTTTGTCAGCTAGTACAAATATAGCAATCCCCTATTGCACATATAGCAATCAGCTTTTGTCAGCTATTATACATATAGCAATCAGCTTTTGACAGTTATTGCACATATAGTAATCTATTTTTTGAACATATAGCAGTCAGCTTTTTGCCAGCTAGTGCACATATAGCAATCAGCTTTTTGTCAGCTAGTGCAAATATAGCAATCAGCTTTATGTTACCTATTGCACATATAGCAATCAGCTTTTGTCAGCTAGTGCACATAGAGCAATCAGCTTTTGTCAGCTATTGTACATACAGCAATCAGCTATTGTCAGCAAGTGCACATGTAGCAATCATCTTTTTAGCAGCTAGTGAACATATAGCAGTCAGCGTTTTTTCGGGAAGTGCACATATAGCAATAAAATTTTTGTCAGCTATTGCACATATCGCAATCAGCATTTGTCAGCTATTGCACATACAGCAATCAGCTTTTGTTAGAAAGAGCACATATAGCTATCAGCTTCTTGTCAGCTAGTGCACATATAGCAATCAGCTTTTTGTCAGCTAGTGCAAATATAGCAATCAGCTTTATGTCACATATTGCACATATGGCAATCAGCTTGTGTCAACTATTGCACATATAGGAATCACTTATTTTAAACATATAGCAATCAGCTTTTTGTCAGCAAGCGCACATACATATAGCAATCAGCGTTTGTCAGCTATTGCACGTATAGCAATCAGTTTATGTTAGCTATTGCACATATAGCAATCAGCTTTTGTCAGCTTTTGTACATACAGCAATCAGGTTCTGTCAGTAAGTGCACATATAGCACTGAGCTTTTTAGCAGCTATTGAACATATACCAGTCATCGTTTTTTCAGCAAGTGTACATATAGCAATCAACTTTTTGTCAGCTAGTGCAAATATAGCAATCAGCTTTTTGTCACCTATTGCACATATAGAAATCTGCTTTTGTCAGCTGGTACAAATATAGCAATCAGCTTTTTGTCGCCTATTGCACATATAGCAATCAGCTTTTGTCAGCTATTGCACATATAGGAAATAGTTATTTTAATCATATAGCCATCAGCTTTTTGTCAGCAAGTGCACATACATATAGCAATCAGCGTTTGTCAGCTATTGCAAATTTAGCAATCAGCATTTTGTCACCTATTGCACATATGGCATACAGCTTTCGTCAGCTATTGTACATACAGCAATCAGATTTTATCAGCTAGTGAACATATAGCAGTCAGCGTTTTTTCAGGAAGTGCACATATAGCAATCAGCTTTTTGTCAGCTATTGCACATATCGCAATCAGCATTTGTCAGCTTTTGCACATGGAGTAATCAGCTTTTGTCAGCAAGAGCACAAATAGCTATCAGCTTTTAGTCAGCTAATTCACATATAGTAATCAGCTGTTTGTCAGCTAGCGCAAATATTGCAATCAGCTTTTTGTCACCTATTGCACATATGGCATACAGCTTTCGTCAGCTATTGTACTTACAGCAATCAGCTTTTGTCAGAAAGTGCACATATAGCTATCAGCTTTTGTCAGCAATTGCACCTATAGCTATCAGCTTTTTGTCAGCTAGAGCACATATGGCAATCAGCGTTTTTTTAGCAAGTGCACATACGGCAATTAGCGTTTTGACACCAGTGCACATAGGACAATCAGTTTTAGCAGCTATTATACATACAGCAATCCGCTTTTGTCAGCTATTGCAAATATAGCAATCAGCTTTTGTCAGCTATTGCACATATTGCAATCAGCTGTTATCAGCTATTGCACATATAGCAATCAGCTTTTGTTAGCTATTGCACATATACCAATCAGCTTTTCTCAGGTATTGCAAATATAGTTATTAGTTTTTATATATATATAGCAATCAGCTTCTTGTCAGCAGGTACACATGAATATAACTATCAGCTTTTTGTCAGCTAGTACAAATATAGCAATCCCCTATTGCACAATTGCAATCAGCTTTTGTCAGCAAATGCACATATAGCTATCAGCTTTTTGTCAGCTTGTACATAAAAAAATAACAATCAGCTTTTTGTCACCTATTGCACATATAGCAATCAGCTTTTGTCAGCTATTATACATATAGCAATCAGCTTTTGTCAGTTATTGCAAATATAGCAATCAGCTTTTGTCAGCTATTTCACATATAGCAATCAGCTCTTGTCAGCTATTGCACATATTGCAATCAGCTTTTATCAGCTATTGTACATAGATCAATCAGCTGTTGTTAGCTATTGCACATATGGCAATCAGCTTTTTTTCAGCGAGTGCACATATCGCAATCAGCGTTTTTTTAGCAAGTGCACATATAGCAATCAGCTTTTTGTCAGCTTGTACATAAAAAAATAACAATCAGCTTTTTGTCACCTATTGCACATAGAGCAATCAGCTTTAGCAGCTATTATACATACAGCAATCCGCTTTTGTCAGATATTGCAAATATAGCAATCAGCTTTTGTCAGCTATTGCACATAGTGCAATCAGCTTTTGTCAGCTATTGCACATATTGCAATCAGTTTTTATCAACCATTGTACATAGATCAATCAGCTGTTGTTAGCTATTGCACATATGGCAATCAGCTTTTTTTCAGCGAGTGCACATATCGCAATCAGCGTTTTTTTAGCAAGTGCACATATAGCAATCAGCGTTTTGACACTAGTGCACATAGAGCAATCAGCTTTAGCAGCTATTATACATACAGCAATCCGCTTTTGTCAGATATTGCAAATATAGCAATCAGCTTTTGTCAGCTATTGCACATAGTGCAATCAGCTTTTGTCAGCTATTGCACATAGTGCAATCAGTTTTTATCAACCATTGTACATATAGCAATCAGCAGTTGTTAGCTATTGCACATATGGCAATCAGCTTTTTGTCAGCAAGTGCACATATAGCTATCAGCTTTTTGTCAGCTACTACATAAAAAATAACAATCAGCTATTTGTTACCTATTGCACATATAGCGATCAGCTTTTGGCCAGCTAGTGCACACATAGCAATCAGCTTATGTCAGCTATTACACATATAGCAATCAGCTTTTGTCAACTATTACACATATAGCAATCAGCTTTTTCAGCTATTGCACATATAGCTAGCAGCTTTTGTCAGCTATTGCACATATAGCAATCAGCTTTTGTCAGCTATTGCACATATAGCAATCACCTTTTTGTTAGCAAGTGCACATATAGCTATCAGCTTTTTGTCAGCTTGTACATAAAAAAATAACAATCAGCTTTTTGTCAGTTATTGCACATATAGTAATCTATTTTTTTAAGATATATCAGTGAGCTTTTTGTCAGCAAGTGCACGTACAAATTCCAATCAGATATTGCCACCTATTGCACATTTAGCAATATGCTTTTGTCAGCTAGTGAACATAGAGCAATCAGCTTTTGTCAGCTATTGTACATACAGCACTCAGCTATTGTCAGCAAGTGCACATGAAGCAATCATCTTTTTAGCAGCTAGTAAACATATAGCAGTCAGCGTTTTTTCAGGAAGTGCACATATAGCAATAAGATTTATGTCAGCTATTGCACATATCGCAATCAGCTTTTATTCGCTTTTGCACTTATAGTGATCAATTTTTTGAACATATAGCAATCTGCTTTTTGTCAGCAAGTGCACATACAAATAGTCAGCGTTTTTTCAGCTAGTACAAATACAGCAATCAGCTTTTGTAAGAAAGTGCACATATAGCTATCAGCTTCTTGTCAGCTAGTACACATATAGCAATCAGCTTTTTGTCAGCTAGTGCAAATATAGCAATCAGCTTTATGTCACATATTGCACATATGGCAATCAGCTTGTGTCAACTATTGCACATATAGGAATCAGTTATTTTAAACATATAGCAATCAGCTTTTTGTCAGCAAGCGCACATACATATAGCAATCAGCGTTTGTCAGTTATTGCACGTATAGCAATCAGTTTATGTTAGCTATTGCACATATAGCAATCAGCTTTTGTCAGCTTTTGTACATACAGCAATCAGCTTCTGTCAGTAAGTGCACATATAGCACTGAGCTTTTTAGCAGCTATTGAACATATACCAGTCATCGTTTTTTCAGCTAGTGAACATAGAGCAATCAGCTTTTGTCAGCTATTGTACATACAGCACTCAGCTATTGTCAGCAAGTGCACATGAAGCAATCATCTTTTTAGCAACTAGTAAACATATAGCAGTCAGCGTTTTTTCAGGAAGTGCACATATAGCAATAAGATTTATGTCAGCTATTGCACATATCGCAATCAGCTTTTATTCGCTTTTGCACTTATAGTGATCAATTTTTTGAACATATAGCAATCTGCTTTTTGTCAGCAAGTGCACATACAAATAGTCAGCGTTTTTTCAGCTAGTACAAATACAGCGATCAGCTTTTGGCCAGCTAGTGCACACATAGCAATCAGCTTATGTCAGCTATTACACATATAGCAATCAGCTTTTGTCAACTATTACACATATAGCAATCAGCTTTTTCACCTATTGCACATATGGCATACAGCTTTCGTCAGCTATTGTACATACAGCAATCAGATTTTATCAGCTAGTGAACATATAGCAGTCAGCGTTTTTTCAGGAAGTGCACATATAGCAATCAGCTTTTTGTCAGCTATTGCACATATCGCAATCAGCATTTGTCAGCTTTTGCACATGGAGTAATCAGCTTTTGTCAACAAGAGCACAAATAGCTATCAGCTTTTAGTCAGCTAATTCACATATAGTAATCAGCTGTTTGTCAGCTAGCGCAAATATTGCAATCAGCTTTTTGTCACCTATTGCACATATGGCATACAGCTTTCGTCAGCTATTGTACTTACAGCAATCAGCTTTTGTCAGAAAGTGCACATATAGCTATCAGCTTTTGTCAGCAATTGCACCTATAGCTATCAGCTTTTTGTCAGCTAGAGCACATATGGCAATCAGCGTTTTTTTAGCAAGTGCACATACGGCAATTAGCGTTTTGACACCAGTGCACATAGGACAATCAGTTTTAGCAGCTATCATACATACAGCAATCCGCTTTTGTCAGCTATTGCAAATATAGCAATCAGCTTTTGTCAGCTATTGCACATATTGCAATCAGCTGTTATCAGCAAGTGCACATGTAGCAATCATCTTTTTAGCAGCTAGTGAACATATAGCAGTCAGCGTTTTTTCGGGAAGTGCACATATAGCAATAAAATTTTTGTCAGCTATTGCACATATCGCAATCAGCATTTGTCAGCTATTGCACATACAGCAATCAGCTTTTGTTAGAAAGAGCACATATAGCTATCAGCTTCTTGTCAGCTAGTGCACATATAGCAATCAGCTTTTTGTCAGCTAGTGCAAATATAGCAATCAGCTTTATGTCACATATTGCACATATGGCAATCAGCTTGTGTCAACTATTGCACATATAGGAATCACTTATTTTAAACATATAGCAATCAGCTTTTTGTCAGCAAGCGCACATACATATAGCAATCAGCGTTTGTCAGCTATTGCACGTATAGCAATCAGTTTATGTTAGCTATTGCACATATAGCAATCAGCTTTTGTCAGCTTTTGTACATACAGCAATCAGGTTCTGTCAGTAAGTGCACATATAGCACTGACCTTTTTAGCAGCTATTGAAGATATACCAGTCATCGTTTTTTCAGCAAGTGTACATATAGCAATCAACTTTTTGTCAGCTAGTGCAAATATAGCAATCAGCTTTTTGTCACCTATTGCACATATAGAAATCTGCTTTTGTCAGCTGGTACAAATATAGCAATCAGCTTTTTGTCGCCTATTGCACATATAGCAATCAGCTTTTGTCAGCTATTGCACATATAGGAAACAGTTATTTTAATCATATAGCCATCAGCTTTTTGTCAGCAAGTGCACATACATATAGCAATCAGCGTTTGTCAGCTATTGCAAATTTAGCAATCAGCATTTTGTCACCTATTGCACATATGGCATACAGCTTTCGTCAGCTATTGTACATACAGCAATCAGATTTTATCAGCTAGTGAACATATAGCAGTCAGCGTTTTTTCAGGAAGTGCACATATAGCAATCAGCTTTTTGTCAGCTATTGCACATATCGCAATCAGCATTTGTCAGCTTTTGCACATGGAGTAATCAGCTTTTGTCAGCAAGAGCACAAATAGCTATCAGCTTTTAGTCAGCTAATTCACATATAGTAATCAGCTGTTTGTCAGCTAGCGCAAATATTGCAATCAGCTTTTTGTCACCTATTGCACATATGGCATACAGCTTTCGTCAGCTATTGTACTTACAGCAATCAGCTTTTGTCAGAAAGTGCACATATAGCTATCAGCTTTTGTCAGCAATTGCACCTATAGCTATCAGCTTTTTGTCAGCTAGAGCACATATGGCAATCAGCGTTTTTTTAGCAAGTGCACATACGGCAATTAGCGTTTTGACACCAGTGCACATAGGACAATCAGTTTTAGCAGCTATTATACATACAGCAATCCGCTTTTGTCAGCTATTGCAAATATAGCAATCAGCTTTTGTCAGCTATTGCACATATTGCAATCAGCTGTTATCAGCTATTGCACATATAGCAATCAGCTTTTGTTAGCTATTGCACATATACCAATCAGCTTTTCTCAGGTATTGCAAATATAGTTATTAGTTTTTATATATATATATAGCAATCAGCTTCTTGTCAGCAGGTACACATGAATATAACTATCAGCTTTTTGTCAGCTAGTACAAATATAGCAATCCCCTATTGCACAATGGCAATCAGCTTTTGTCAGCAAATGCACATATAGCTATCAGCTTTTTGTCAGCTTGTACATAAAAAAATAACAATCAGCTTTTTGTCACCTATTGCACATATAGCAATCAGCTTTTGTCAGCTATTATACATATAGCAATCAGCTTTTGTCAGTTATTGCAAATATAGCAATCAGCTTTTGTCAGCTATTTCACATATAGCAATCAGCTCTTGTCAGCTATTGCACATATTGCAATCAGCTTTTATCAGCTATTGTACATAGATCAATCAGCTGTTGTTAGCTATTGCACATATGGCAATCAGCTTTTTTTCAGCGAGTGCACATATCGCAATCAGCGTTTTTTTAGCAAGTGCACATATAGCAATCAGCGTTTTGACACTAGTGCACATAGAGCAATCAGCTTTAGCAGCTATTATACATACAGCAATCCGCTTTTGTCAGATATTGCAAATATAGCAATCAGCTTTTGTCAGCTATTGCACATAGTGCAATCAGCTTTTGTCAGCTATTGCACATATTGCAATCAGTTTTTATCAACCATTGTACATAGATCAATCAGCTGTTGTTAGCTATTGCACATATGGCAATCAGCTTTTTTTCAGCGAGTGCACATATCGCAATCAGCGTTTTTTTAGCAAGTGCACATATAGCAGTCAGCGTTTTGACACTAGTGCACATAGAGCAATCAGCTTTAGCAGCTATTATACATACAGCAATCCGCTTTTGTCAGATATTGCAAATATAGCAATCAGCTTTTGTCAGCTATTGCACATAGTGCAATCAGCTTTTGTCAGCTATTGCACATATTGCAATCAGTTTTTATCAACCATTGTACATATAGCAATCAGCAGTTGTTAGCTATTGCACATATGGCAATCAGCTTTTTGTCAGCAAGTGCACATATAGCTATCAGCTTTTTGTCAGCTACTACATAAAAAATAACAATCAGCTATTTGTTACCTATTGCACATATAGCGATCAGCTTTTGGCCAGCTAGTGCACACATAGCAATCAGCTTATGTCAGCTATTACACATATAGCAATCAGCTTTTGTCAACTATTACACATATAGCAATCAGCTTTTGTCAACTATTACACATATAGCAATCAGCTTTTGTCAGCTATTGCACATATAGCAATCAGCTTTTGTCAGCTATTGCACATATAGCAATCAGCTTTTTCAGCTATTGCACATATAGCTAGCAGCTTTTGTCAGCTATTGCACATATAGCAATCAGCTTTTGTCAGCTATTGCACATATAGCAATCACCTTTTTGTTAGCAAGTGCACATATAGCTATCAGCTTTTTGTCAGCTTGTACATAAAAAAATAACAATCAGCTTTTTGTCAGTTATTGCACATATAGTAATCTATTTTTTTAAGATATATCAGTGAGCTTTTTGTCAGCAAGTGCACATACATATAGCAATCAGCGTTTGTCAGCTATTGCAAATATAGCAATCAGCATTTTGTCACCTATTGCACATATGGCATACAGCTTTCGTCAGCTATTGTACATACAGCAATCAGATTTTATCAGCTAGTGAAAATATAGCAGTCAGCGTTTTTTCAGGAAGTGCACATATAGCAATCAAGTTTTTGTCAGCTATTGCACATATCGCAATCAGCATTTGTCAGCTTTTGCACATGGAGTAATCAGCTTTTGTCAACAAGAGCACAAATAGCTATCAGCTTTTAGTCAGCTAATTCACATATAGTAATCAGCTGTTTGTCAGCTAGCGCAAATATTGCAATCAGCTTTTTGTCACCTATTGCACATATGGCATACAGCTTTCGTCAGCAATTGTACTTACAGCAATCAGCTTTTGTCAGAAAGTGCACATATAGCTATCAGCTTTTGTCAGCAATTGCACCTATAGCTATCAGCTTTTTGTCAGCTAGAGCACATATGGCAATCAGCGTTTTTTTAGCAAGTGCACATACGGCAATTAGCGTTTTGACACCAGTGCACATAGGACAATCAGTTTTAGCAGCTATTATACATACAGCAATCCGCTTTTGTCAGCTATTGCAAATATAGCAATCAGCTTTTGTCAGCTATTGCACATATTGCAATCAGCTGTTATCAGCTATTGCACATATAGCAATCAGCTTTTGTTAGCTATTGCACATATACCAATCAGCTTTTCTCAGGTATTGCAAATATAGTTATTAGTTTTTAAATATATATAGCAATCAGCTTCTTGTCAGCAGGTACACATGAATATAACTATCAGCTTTTTGTCAGCTAGTACAAATATAACAATCCCCTATTGCACATATAGCAATCAGCTTTTGTCAGCTCTTATACATATAGCAATCAGCTTTTGACAGTTATTGCACATATAGTTATCTATTTTTTGAACATATAGCAGTCAGCTTTTTGTCAGCTAGTGCACATATAGCAATCAGCTTTTTGTCAGCTAGTGCAAATTTAGCAATCAGCTTTATGTTACCTATTGCACATATAGCAATCAGCTTTTGTCAGCTAGTGCACATAGAGCAATCAGCTTTTGTCAGCTATTGTACATACAGCAATCAGCTATTGTCAGCAAGTGCACATGTAGCAATCATCTTTTTAGCAGCTAGTGAACATATAGCAGTCAGCGTTTTTTCGGGAAGTGCACATATAGCAATAAGATTTTTGTCAGCTATTGCACATATCGCAATCAGCATTTGTCAGCTATTGCACATACAGCAATCAGCTTTTGTTAGCAAGAGCACATATAGCTATCAGCTTCTTGTCAGCTAGTGCACATATAGCAATCAGCTTTTTGTCAGCTAGTGCAAATATAGCAATCAGCTTTATGTCACATATTGCACATATGGCAATCAGCTTGTGTCAACTATTGCACATATAGGAATCAGTTATTTTAAACATATAGCAATCAGCTTTTTGTCAGCAAGCGCACATACATATAGCAATCAGCGTTTGTCAGCTATTGTACGTATAGCAATCAGTTTATGTTAGCTATTGCACATATAGCAATCAGCTTTTGTCAGCTTTTGTACATACAGCAATCAGCTTCTGTCAGTAAGTGCACATATAGCACTGAGCTTTTTAGCAGCTATTGAACATATACCAGTCATCGTTTTTGCAGCAAGTGTACTAATAGCAATCAACTTTTTGTCAGCCAGTGCAAATATAGCAATCAGCTTTTTGTCACCTATTGCACATATAGAAATCTGCTTTTGTCAGCTGGTACAAATATAGCAATCAGCTTTTTGTCGCCTATTGCACATATAGCAATCAGCTTTTGTCAGCTATTGCACATATAGGAAACAGTTATTTTAATCATATAGCCATCAGCTTTTTGTCAGCAAGTGCACATACATATAGCAATCAGCGTTTGTCAGCTATTGCAAATATAGCAATCAGCATTTTGTCACCTATTGCACATATGGCATACAGCTTTCGTCAGCTATTGTACATACAGCAATCAGATTTTATCAGCTAGTGAACATATAGCAGTCAGCGTTTTTTCAGGAAGTGCACATATAGCAATCAGCTTTTTGTCAGCTATTGCACATATCGCAATCAGCATTTGTCAGCTTTTGCACATGGAGTAATCAGCTTTTGTCAGCAAGAGCACAAATAGCTATCAGCTTTTAGTCAGCTAATTCACATATAGTAATCAGCTGTTTGTCAGCTAGCGCAAATATTGCAATCAGCTTTTTGTCACCTATTGCACATATGGCATACAGCTTTCGTCAGCTATTGTACTTACAGCAATCAGCTTTTGTCAGAAAGTGCACATATAGCTATCAGCTTTTGTCAGCAATTGCACCTATAGCTATCAGCTTTTTGTCAGCTAGAGCACATATGGCAATCAGCGTTTTTTTAGCAAGTGCACATACGGCAATTAGCGTTTTGACACCAGTGCACATAGGACAATCAGTTTTAGCAGCTAATATACATACAGCAATCCGCTTTTGTCAGCTATTGCAAATATAGCAATCAGCTTTTGTCAGCTATTGCACATATTGCAATCAGCTGTTATCAGCTATTGCACATATAGCAATCAGCTTTTGTTAGCTATTGCACATATACCAATCAGCTTTTCTCAGGTATTGCAAATATAGTTATTAGTTTTTAAATATATATAGCAATCAGCTTCTTGTCAGCAGGTACACATGAATATAACTATCAGCTTTTTGTCAGCTAGTACAAATATAGCAATCCCCTATTGCACAATGGCAATCAGCTTTTGTCAGCAAATGCACATATCGCAATCAGCGTTTTTTAGCAAGTGCACATATAGCAATCAGCGTTTTGACACTAGTGCACATAGAGCAATCAGCTTTAGCAGCTATTATACATACAGCAATCCGCTTTTGTCAGATATTGCAAATATAGCAATCAGCTTTTGTCAGCTATTGCACATAGTGCAATCAGCTTTTGTCAGCTATCGCACATATTGCAATCAGTTTTTATCAGCCATTGTACATATAGCAATCAGCAGTTGTTAGCTATTGCACATATGGCAATCAGCTTTTTGTCAGCAAGTGCACATATAGCTATCAGCTTTTTGTCAGCTACTACATAAAAAATAACAATCAGCTATTTGTCACCTATTGCACATATAGCGATCAGCTTTTGGCCAGCTAGTGCACACATAGCAATCAGCTTATGTCAGCTATTACACATATAGCAATCAGCTTTTGTCAACTATTACACATATAGCAATCAGCTTTTTCAGCTATTGCACATATAGCTAGCAGCTTTTGTCAGCTATTGCACATATAGCAATCACCTTTTGTCAGCTATTGCACATATAGCAATCACCTTTTTGTCAGCAAGTGCACATATAGCTATCCGCTTTTTGTCAGCTTGTACATAAAAAAATAACAATCAGCTTTTTGTCACCTATTGCACATATAGCAATCAGCTTTTGTCAGCTATTATACATATAGCAATCAGCTTTTGTCAGCTGTTGCACATACTGCAATCAGCTTTTGTCAGCAAGAGCACATATAGCTATCAGCTTTTTGTCAGCTTGTACATAAAAAAATAACAATCAGCTTTTTGTCAGTTATTGCACATATAGTAATCTATTTTTTTAAGATATATCAGTGAGCTTTTTGTCAGCAAGTGCACGTACAAATTGCAATCAGATATTGCCACCTTTTGCACATTTAGCAATATGCTTTTGTCAGCTAGTGAACATAGAGCAATCAGCTTTTGTCAGCTATTGTACATACAGCACTCAGCTATTGTCAGCAAGTGCACATGAAGCAATCATCTTTTTAGCAGCTAGTAAACATATAGCAGTCAGCGTTTTTTCAGGAAGTGCACACATAGCAATAAGGCTTTTGTCAGCTATTGCAAATAGAGCAATCAGCTTTTGTCAGCTATTGCACATATTGCAATCAGCTTTTGTCAGCTATTGCACATATTGCAATCAGCTTTTATCAGCTATTGTACATATAGCAATCAGCTGTTGTTAGCTATTGCACATATGGCAATCAGCTTTTTGTCAGCAAGTGCACATATAGCTATCAGCTTTTTGTCAGCTAGTGCATAAAAAAATAACAATCAGCTTTTTGTCACCTATTGCACATATAGCAATCAGCTTTTGTCAGCTATTACACATATAGCAATCAGCTTTTGTCAGCTATTGCACATATAGTAATATAGTTTTTGAACATATAGATGTCAGCTTTTTGTCAGCAAGTGCATGTACAAATTGCAATCAGATATTGCCAGCTATTGCACATATAGCAATTAGCTTTTGTCACTAGTGAACATAGAGCAATCAGCTTCTTGGCAGCAAGTGCAGATACATATAACTATCAGCTTTTTGTCAGCTAGTACAAATATAGCAATCAGCTTTTTGTAGCCTTTTGCACATATAGCAATCAGCTTTTGTCAGCTATTTCACATATAGCAATCAGCTTTTGTCAGCTATTGCACATATAGTAATCTATTTTTTGAACATATAGCAATCAGCTTTTTGTCAGCAAGTGCACATGCAAAAGCAATCCGATTTTCGCAGCTAGTGCACATATAGCGATCAGCTTTTGGCCAGCTAGTGCACACATAGCAATCAGCTTATGTCAGCTATTACACATTTAGCAATCAGCTTTTGTCAGCTATTACACATATAGCAATCAGCTTTTGTCAGCTATTGCACATATATCTAGCAGCTTTTGTCAGCTATTGCACATATAGCAATCAGCTTTTGCAAGCTATTGCACATGTAGCAATCAACTTTTTGTCAGCAAGTGCACATATAGCTTTCAGCTTTTTGTCAGCTAGTACATAAAAAAATAATAATCAGCTTTTTGTCACCTATTGCACATATAGCAATCAGCTTTTGTCAGCTATTATACATATAGCAATCAGCTTTTGTCAGTTATTGCACATATAGTAATCTATTTTTTGAACCTATAGCAGTCAGCTTTTTGTCAGCAAGTGCACGTACAAATTCCAATCAGATATTGCCAGCTAGTGCACATATAGCAATTAGCTTTTGTCAGCTAGTGAACATAGAGCAATCAGCTTTTGTCAGCTATTGTTCAAACAGCAATCGGCTATTGTCAGCAAGTGCACATGTAGCAATCATCTTTTTAGCAGCTAGTGAACATAAAACAGTCAGCGTTTTTTCAGGCAGTGCACATATAGCAATAAGATTTTTGTTAGCTATTGCACATATCGCAATCAGTATTTGTCAGCTATTGCACATACAGCAATCAGCTTTTGTCAGCAAGAGCACATAAAGCTATCAGCTTTTTATCACCTATTGCACATATAGGAATCAGTTATTTTAAACATATAGCCATCAGCTTTTTGTCAGCACGTGCACATACATATAGCAATCAGCGTTTGTCAGCTATTGCACATATATAGCAAACAGCCTATGTTAGCTATTGCACATATAGCAATCAGCTTTTGTCAGCTTTTGTACATACATCAATCAGCTTCTGTCAGTAAGTGCACATATAGCACTCAGCTTTTTAGCAGCTATTGAACATATACCAGTCATCGTTTTTTCAGCAAGTGCATATATAGCAATCAACTCATTGTCAGCTAGTGCAAATATATCAATCAGCTTTTTGTCACCTATTGCACATATAGAAATCTGCTTTTGTCAGCTATTGCACATATAGCAATAAGCTTTTGTCAGCTATTGCACATATAGCACTCAGCTTTTGTCAGCAATTGCACATATAGCTATCAGCTTTTTGTCAGCTAGAGCACATATCGCAATCAAAGTTTTTTCAGCAAGTGCACACCTAGCAATCATCTTTATAGCAGCTTGTGAACATATAGCAATCAGCGTTTTTTCATGAAGTGCACATATAGCAATCAGCTTTTTGTCAGCTATTGCACATATCGCAATCAGCATTTGTCAGCTTTTGCAGATACAGCAATCAGCTTTTGTCAGCTAGAGCACATATAGCTATCAGATTTTTGTCAGCTAATGCACATATTGCAATCAGCTTTTATCAGCTATTGTACATATAGCAATCAGCTGTTGTTAGCTATTGCACATATGGCAATCAGCTTTTTGTCAGCAAGTGCACATATAGCAATCAGCTTTTTGTCAGCAAGTGCACATATAGCAATCAGTTTATGTTAGCTATTGCACATAAAGCAATTAGCTTTTGACAGCTATTGTACATACAGTAATCAGATTTTGTCAGTAAGTGCACATATAGCAATCAGCTTCTTAGCAGCTAGTGAACATATAGCAGTCAGCGTTTTTTCAGCTAGTACAAATATAGCAATCAGCTTTTGTCAGAAAGTGCACATATAGCTATCAGCTTTTGTCAGCAATTACACCTATAGCTATCAGCTTTTTGTCAGCTAGAGCACATATCGCAATCAGCGATTTTTTAGCAAGTGCACCTACGGCAATTAGCGTTTTGACACCAGTGCACCGAGCAATCAGTTTTAGCAGCTATTATACATACAGAAATCCGCTTTTGTCAGCTATTGCACATATAGGAATCAGTTATTTTAAACATATAGCCATCAGCTTTTTGTCAACAAGTGCACATACATATAGCAATCAGCGTTTGTCAGCTATTGCACATTTAGCAATCAGTTTATGTTAGCTATTGCACATATAGCAATCAGCTTTTGTCAGCTATTGTACATACAGCATTCAGCTTTTGTCAGCAAGTGCACATCTAGCAATCATCTTTATAGCACCTTGTGAAGCTATAGCAATCAGCGTTTTTTCAGGAAGTGCACATATAGCAATCAGCTTTTTGTCAGCAAGTGCACATATAGCAATCAGTTTATGTTAGCTATTGCACATATAGCAATCAGCTTTTGTCAGCTATTGCACATATAGCAATCAGTTTATGTGAGCTATTGCACATAAAGCAATCAGTTTATGTTAGCTATTGCACATATAGCAATCAGCTTTTGTCAGCTATTGTACATACAGCAATCAGCTTCTGTAAGCAAGTGCACATCTAGCAATCATCTTTATAGCAAATTGTGAAGCTATAGCAATAAGCGTTTTTTCAGGAAGTGCACATATAGCAATCAGCTTTTGTCAGCTATTGCACATATCGCAATCAACATTTGTCAGCTTTTCCACATACAGCAATCAGCTTTTGTCAGCAAGAGCGCATATAGCTATCAGATTTTTGTCAGCTTATGCACATATAGCAATCAGCTTTTTGACAGCTAATGCAAATATAGCAATCAGCTTTTTGTCACCTATTGCACATATGGCATACAGCTTTCGTCAGCTATTGTACATACAGCAATCAGATTTTGTCAGTAAGTGCACATATATCAATCAGCTTCTTAGCAACTAGTGAACATATAGCAGTCAGCATTTTTTCAGCAAGTGCATATATAGCAATCAGCTTTTTGTCAGCAAGTGCAAACACAAATAGCAATCAGATTTTGCCAGCTATTGAACTTATCGCAATCAGCTTTTATCAGCTAGTGAACATAGAGCAATCAGCTTTTGTCAGCTATTATACATACAGCAGTCAGCTTTTGTCAGCAAGTGCACATATAACAATCAGCTTTTAACAGCTAGTGAGCATATAGCAATCAGCGTTTTTTCAACAAGTGCACATATAGCAATCAGCGTTTTGACACTAGTGCACATAGATTAATCAGCTTTAGCAGCTATTAATCATACAGCAATCAGCTTTTGTCAGCTATTGCACATAGAGCACTCAGCTTTTGTCAGCAAGTACACATATAGCTATCAGCTTTTTGTCAGCTAGTACAAAAATAGCAATCAGCTTTTTGTCACCTATTACACATATAGAAATCAGCTTTTGTCAGCTATTACACGTATAGCGATCACCTTTTGTCAGCTATTACAGATATAGTAATCTATTTTTTAAACATATAGCAATCAGCGTTTTGTCAGCTAGTGCAAATATAGCTTTCAGCTTTTTGTCACCTATTGCACATATGGCATACAGCTTTCGTCAGCTATTGTACATACAGCAATCAGATTTTGTCAGTAAGTGCACATATAGCAATCAGCTTCTTAGCAACTAGTGAACATATAGCAGTCAGCATTTTTTCAGCAAGTGCATATATAGCAATCAGCTTTTTGTCAGCAAGTGCAAACACAAATAGCAATCAGATTTTGCCAGCTTTTGAACTTATCGCAATCAGCTTTTATCAGCTAGTGAACATAGAGCAATCAGCTTTTGTCAGCTATTATACATATAGCAGTCAGCGTTTTTTTCAGCAAGTGCACATATAGCAATCAGCGTTTTGTCAGCTAGTGCACATAGAGCAATCAGCTTTTGTCAGCTATTATACAAACAGCAATCCGCTTTTGTCAGCTATTGCAAATATAGCAATCAGATTTTGTCAGCTGTTGCACATATAACAGACAGATTTTGTCAGCTATTGCACATTTAGCAAACAGCTTTTGTTCGCTATTGCACATATAGCAATCAGCTTTTGTCAGCTATTGCACATATAGCTATCAGATTTTGTCAGCTATTGGACATATAGCAATCAGCTTTTATTAGCTATTGCACATATGGCATTCAGCTTTTTGATACCTATTGCACATATAGCAAGTGCACATACAGCAGTCAGCGTTTTTTCAGTGTACATATAGCAGTCAGCGTTTTTTCAGCAAGTGCACATAGAGCAATCAGCTTTTGTTAGCTATTATACATACAGCAATCAGCTTTTGTCAGCTAGCGCACATAGAGAAATCAGCTTTTGTCAGCTATTGTACACACAGCAATCAGCTTTTGTCAGCAAGTGCACATCTAGCAATCATCTTTATAGCACCTTGTGAAGCTATAGCAATCAGCGTTTTTATCAGGGAGTGCACATATAGCAATCAGCTTTTGTCAGCTATTGCACATATCGCAATCAGTTTATGTTAGCTATTGCACATAAAACAATCAGCTTTTGTCAGCTATTGTACACACAGCAATCAGCTTTTGTCAGCAAGTGCACATCTAGCAATCATCTTTATAGCACCTTGTGAAGCTATAGCAATCAGCGTTTTTTCAGGGAGTGCACATCTAGCAATCAGCTTTTTGTCAGCAAGTGCACATATAGCAATCAGTTTATGTTAGCTATTGCACATAAAGCAATTAGCTTTTGACAGCTATTGTACATACAGTAATCAGATTTTGTCAGTAAGTGCACATATAGCAATCAGCTTCTTAGCAGCTAGTGAACATATAGCAGTCAGCGTTTTTTCAGCTAGTACAAATATAGCAATCAGCTTTTGTCAGAAAGTGCACATATAGCTATCAGCTTTTGTCAGCAATTACACCTATAGCTATCAGCTATAGGTTTTTTAGCAAGTGCACCTACGGCAATTAGCGTTTTGACACCAGTGCACCGAGCAATCAGTTTTAGCAGCTATTATACATACAGCAATCCGCTTTTGTCAGCTATTGCACATATAGGAATCAGTTATTTTAAACATATAGCCATCAGCTTTTTGTCAACAAGTGCACATACATATAGCAATCAGCGTTTGTCAGCTATTGCACATATAGCAATCAGTTTATGTTAGCTATTGCACATATAGCAATCAGCTTTTGTCAGCTATTGTACATACAGCATTCAGCTTTTGTCAGCAAGTGCACATCTAGCAATCATCTTTATAGCACCTTGTGAAGCTATAGCAATCAGCGTTTTTTCAGGAAGTGCACATATAGCAATCAGCTTTTTGTCAGCAAGTGCACATATAGCAATCAGTTTATGTTAGCTATTGCACATATAGCAATCAGCTTTTGTCAGCTATTGCACATATAGCAATCAGTTTATGTGAGCTATTGCACATAAAGCAATCAGTTTATGTTAGCTATTGCACATATAGCAATCAGCTTTTGTCAGCTATTGTACATACAGCAATCAGCTTCTGTAAGCAAGTGCACATCTAGCAATCATCTTTATAGCAAATTGTGAAGCTATAGCAATAAGCGTTTTTTCAGGAAGTGCACATATAGCAATCAGCTTTTGTCAGCTATTGCACATATCGCAATCAACATTTGTCAGCTTTTCCACATACAGCAATCAGCTTTTGTCAGCAAGAGCGCATATAGCTATCAGATTTTTGTCAGCTTATGCACATATAGCAATCAGCTTTTTGACAGCTAATGCAAATATAGCAATCAGCTTTTTGTCACCTATTGCACATATGGCATACAGCTTTCGTCAGCTATTGTACATACAGCAATCAGATTTTGTCAGTAAGTGCACATATATCAATCAGCTTCTTAGCAACTAGTGAACATATAGCAGTCAGCATTTTTTCAGCAAGTGCATATATAGCAATCAGCTTTTTGTCAGCAAGTGCAAACACAAATAGCAATCAGATTTTGCCAGCTATTGAACTTATCGCAATCAGCTTTTATCAGCTAGTGAACATAGAGCAATCAGCTTTTGTCAGCTATTATACATACAGCAGTCAGCTTTTGTCAGCAAGTGCACATATAACAATCAGCTTTTAACAGCTAGTGAGCATATAGCAATCAGCGTTTTTTCAACAAGTGCACATATAGCAATCAGCGTTTTGACACTAGTGCACATAGAGCAATCAGCTTTAGCAGCTATCAATCATACAGCAATCAGCTTTTGTCAGCTATTGCACATATAGCACTCAGCTTTTGTCAGCAAGTACACATATAGCTATCAGCTTTTTGTCAGCTAGTACAAAAATAGCAATCAGCTTTTTGTCACCTATTACACATATAGCAATCAGCTTTTGTCAGCTATTACACGTATAGCGATCACCTTTTGTCAGCTATTACACATATAGTAATCTATTTTTTGAACATATAGCAATCAGAGTTTTGTCAGCTAGTGCAAATATAGCTTTCAGCTTTTTGTCACCTATTGCACATATGGCATACAGCTTTCGTCAGCTATTGTACATACAGCAATCAGATTTTGTCAGTAAGTGCACATATAGCAATCAGCTTCTTAGCAACTAGTGAACATATAGCAGTCAGCATTTTTTCAGCAAGTGCATATATAGCAATCAGCTTTTTGTCAGCAAGTGCAAACACAAATAGCAATCAGATCTCGCCAGCTTTTGAACTTATCGCAATCAGCTTTTATCAGCTAGTGAACATAGAGCAATCAGCTTTTGTCAGCTATTATACATATAGCAGTCAGCGTTTTTTTCAGCAAGTGCACATATAGCAATCACCGTTTTGTCAGCTAGTGCACATAGAACAATCAGCTTTAGCAGCTATCAATCATACAGCAATCAGCTTTTGTCAGCTATTGCACATATAGCACTCAGCTTTTGTCAGCAAGTACACATATAGCTATCAGCTTTTTGTCA
Source organism: Drosophila novamexicana (assembly GCF_003285875.2). Taxonomy (NCBI): domain Eukaryota; kingdom Metazoa; phylum Arthropoda; class Insecta; order Diptera; family Drosophilidae; genus Drosophila; species Drosophila novamexicana. Next base: position 607,450 of record NW_020824865.1, on the reverse strand, counting down.
GCTAGTACAAAAATAGCAATCAGCTTTTTGTCACCTATTACACATATAGCAATCAGCTTTTGTCAGCTATGGCACATATAGGAATCAGGTATTTTAATCATATAGCCATCAGCTTTTTGTCAGCAAGTGCACATACAAATAGCAATAAGCGTTTGTCAGCTATTGTACATATAGCAATCAGTTTATGTTAGCTATTGCACATAAAGCAATCAGCTTTTGTCAGCTATTGTACATACATTAATCAGCTTTTGTCAGCAAGTGCACATCTAGCAATCATCTTTATAGCACCTTGTGAAGCTATAGCAATAAGCGTTTTTTCAGGAAGTGCACATATAGCAATCAGCTTTTGTCAGCTATTGCACATATCGCAATCAGTTTATGTTAGCTATTGCACATAAAGCAATCAGCTTTTGTCAGCTATTGTACACACAGCAATCAGCTTTTGTCAGCAAGTGCACATCTAGCAATCATCTTTATAGCACCTTGTGAAGCTATAGCAATCAGCGCTTTTTCAGGGAGTGCACATATAGCAATCAGCTTTTTGTCAGCAAGTGCACATATAGCAATCAGTTTATGTTAGCTATTGCACATAAAGCAATTATCTTTTGACAGCTATTGTACATACAGTAATCAGATTTTGTCAGTAAGTGCACATATAGCAATCAGCTTCTTAGCAGCTAGTTAACATATAGCAGTCAGCGTTTTTTCAGCTAGTACAAATATAGCAATCAGCTTTTGTCAGAAAGTGCACATGTAGCTATCAGCTTTTGTCAGCAATTACACCGATAGCTATCAGCTTTTTGTCAGCTAGAGCACATATCGCAATCAGCGATTTTTTAGCAAGTGCACCTACGGCAATTAGCGTTTTGACACCATTGCACCGAGCAATCAGTTTTAGCAGCTATTATACATACAGCAATCCGCTTTTGTCAGCTATTGCACATATAGGAATCAGTTATTTTAAACATATAGCCATCAGCTTTTTGTCAACAAGTGCACATACATATAGCAATCAGCGTTTGTCAGCTATTGCACATTTAGCAATCAGTTTATGTTAGCTATTGCACATATAGCAATCAGCTTTTGTCAGCTATTGTACATACAGCATTCAGCTTTTGTCAGCAAGTGCACATCTAGCAATCATCTTTATAGCACCTTGTGAAGCTATAGCAATCAGCGTTTTTTCAGGAAGTGCACATATAGCAATCAGCTTTTTGTCAGCAAGTGCACATATAGCAAACAGTTTATGTTAGCTATTGCACATATAGCAATCAGCTTTTGTCAGCTATTGCACATATAGCAATCAGTTTATGTGAGCTATTGCACATAAAGCAATCAGTTTATGTTAGCTATTGCACATATAACAATCAGCTTTTGTCAGCTATTGTACATACAGCAATCAGCTTCTGTAAGCAAGTGCACATCTAGCAATCATCTTTATAGCAAATTGTGAAGCTATAGCAATAAGCGTTTTTTCAGGAAGTGCACATATAGCAATCAGCTTTTGTCAGATATTGCACATATCACAATCAACATTTGTCAGCTTTTCCACATACAGCAATCAGCTTTTGTCAGCAAGAGCGCATATAGCTATCAGATTTTTGTCAGCTTATGCACATATAGCAATCAGCTTTTTGACAGCAAATGCAAATATAGCAATCAGCTTTTTGTCACCTATTGCACATATGGCATACAGCTTTCGTCAGCTATTGTACATACAGCAATCAGATTTTGTCAGTAAGTGCACATATATCAATCAGCTTCTTAGCAACTAGTGAACATATAGCAGTCAGCATTTTTTCAGCAAGTGCATATATAGCAATCAGCTTTTTGTCAGCAAGTGCAAACACAAATAGCAATCAGATTTTGCCAGCTATTGAACTTATCGCAATCAGCTTTTATCAGCTAGTGAACATAGAGCAATCAGCTTTTGTCAGCTATTATACATACAGCAGTCAGCTTTTGTCAGCAAGTGCACATATAACAATCAGCTTTTAACAGCTAGTGAGCATATAGCAATCAGCGTTTTTTCAACAAGTGCACATATAGCAATCAGCGTTTTGACACTAGTGCACATAGAGCAATCAGCTTTAGCAGCTATTAATCATACAGCAATCAGCTTTTGTCAGCTATTGCACATATAGCACTCAGCTTTTGTCAGCAAGTACACATATAGCTATCAGCTTTTTGTCAGCTAGTACAAAAATAGCAATCAGCTTTTTGTCACCTATTACACATATAGCAATCAGCTTTTGTCAGCTATTACACGTATAGCGATCACCTTTTGTCAGCTATTACACATATAGTAATCTATTTTTTGAACATATAGCAATCAGAGTTTTGTCAGCTAGTGCAAATATAGCTTTCAGCTTTTTGTCACCTATTGCACATATGGCATACAGCTTTCGTCAGGTATTGTACATACAGCAATCAGATTTTGTCAGTAAGTGCACATATAGCAATCAGCTTCTTAGCAACTAGTGAACATATAGCAGTCAGCATTTTTTCAGCAAGTGCATATATAGCAATCAGCTTTTTGTCAGCAAGTGCAAACACAAATAGCAATCAGATTTCGCCAGCTTTTGAACTTATCGCAATCAGCTTTTATCAGCTAGTGAACATAGAGCAATCAGCTTTTGTCAGCTATTATACATATAGCAGTCAGCGTTTTTTTCAGCAAGTGCACATATAGCAATCACCGTTTTGTCAGCTAGTGCACATAGAACAATCAGCTTTAGCAGCTATCAATCATACAGCAATCAGCTTTTGTCAGCTATTGCACATATAGCACTCAGCTTTTGTCAGCAAGTACACATATAGCTATCAGCTTTTTGTCAGCTAGTACAAAAATAGCAATCAGCTTTTTGTCACCTATTACACATATAGCAATCAGCTTTTGTCAGCTATTGCACATATAGGAATCAGGTATTTTAATCATATAGCCATCAGCTTTTTGTCAGCAAGTGCACATACAAATAGCAATAAGCGTTTGTCAGCTATTGTACATATAGCAATCAGTTTATGTTAGCTATTGCACATAAAGCAATCAGCTTTTGTCAGCTATTGTACATACATTAATCAGCTTTTGTCAGCAAGTGCACATCTAGCAATCATCTTTATAGCACCTTGTGAAGCTATAGCAATAAGCGTTTTTTCAGGAAGTGCACATATAGCAATCAGCTTTTGTCAGCTATTGCACATATCGCAATCAGTTTATGTTAGCTATTGCACATAAAGCAATCAGCTTTTGTCAGCTATTGTACACACAGCAATCAGCTTTTGTCAGCAAGTGCACATCTAGCAATCATCTTTATAGCACCTTGTGAAGCTATAGCAATCAGCGCTTTTTCAGGGAGTGCACATATAGCAATCAGCTTTTTGTCAGCAAGTGCACATATAGCAATCAGTTTATGTTAGCTATTGCACATAAAGCAATTATCTTTTGACAGCTATTGTACATACAGTAATCAGATTTTGTCAGTAAGTGCACATATAGCAATCAGCTTCTTAGCAGCTAGTTAACATATAGCAGTCAGCGTTTTTTCAGCTAGTACAAATATAGCAATCAGCTTTTGTCAGAAAGTGCACATGTAGCTATCAGCTTTTGTCAGCAATTACACCGATAGCTATCAGCTTTTTGTCAGCTAGAGCACATATCGCAATCAGCGATTTTTTAGCAAGTGCACCTACGGCAATTAGCGTTTTGACACCATTGCACCGAGCAATCAGTTTTAGCAGCTATTATACATACAGCAATCCGCTTTTGTCAGCTATTGCACATATAGGAATCAGTTATTTTAAACATATAGCCATCAGCTTTTTGTCAACAAGTGCACATACATATAGCAATCAGCGTTTGTCAGCTATTGCACATTTAGCAATCAGTTTATGTTAGCTATTGCACATATAGCAATCAGCTTTTGTCAGCTATTGTACATACAGCATTCAGCTTTTGTCAGCAAGTGCACATCTAGCAATCATCTTTATAGCACCTTGTGAAGCTATAGCAATCAGCGTTTTTTCAGGAAGTGCACATATAGCAATCAGCTTTTTGTCAGCAAGTGCACATATAGCAAACAGTTTATGTTAGCTATTGCACATATAGCAATCAGCTTTTGTCAGCTATTGCACATATAGCAATCAGTTTATGTGAGCTATTGCACATAAAGCAATCAGTTTATGTTAGCTATTGCACATATAGCAATCAGCTTTTGTCAGCTATTGTACATACAGCAATCAGCTTCTGTAAGCAAGTGCACATCTAGCAATCATCTTTATAGCAAATTGTGAAGCTATAGCAATAAGCGTTTTTTCAGGAAGTGCACATATAGCAATCAGCTTTTGTCAGATATTGCACATATCACAATCAACATTTGTCAGCTTTTCCACATACAGCAATCAGCTTTTGTCAGCAAGAGCGCATATAGCTATCAGATTTTTGTCAGCTTATGCACATATAGCAATCAGCTTTTTGACAGCAAATGCAAATATAGCAATCAGCTTTTTGTCACCTATTGCACATATGGCATACAGCTTTCGTCAGCTATTGTACATACAGCAATCAGATTTTGTCAGTAAGTGCACATATATCAATCAGCTTCTTAGCAACTAGTGAACATATAGCAGTCAGCATTTTTTCAGCAAGTGCATATATAGCAATCAGCTTTTTGTCAGCAAGTGCAAACACAAATAGCAATCAGATTTTGCCAGCTATTGAACTTATCGCAATCAGCTTTTATCAGCTAGTGAACATAGAGCAATCAGCTTTTGTCAGCTATTATACATACAGCAGTCAGCTTTTGTCAGCAAGTGCACATATAACAATCAGCTTTTAACAGCTAGTGAGCATATAGCAATCAGCGTTTTTTCAACAAGTGCACATATAGCAATCAGCGTTTTGATACTAGTGCACATAGAGCAATCAGCTTTAGCAGCTATTAATCATACAGCAATCAGCTTTTGTCAGCTATTGCACATAGAGCACTCAGCTTTTGTCAGCAAGTACACATATAGCTATCAGCTTTTTGTCAGCTAGTACAAAAATAGCAATCAGCTTTTTGTCACCTATTACACATATAGAAATCAGCTTTTGTCAGCTATTACACGTATAGCGATCACCTTTTGTCAGCTATTACAGATATAGTAATCTATTTTTTAAACATATAGCAATCAGCGTTTTGTCAGCTAGTGCAAATATAGCTTTCAGCTTTTTGTCACCTATTGCACATATGGCATACAGCTTTCGTAAGCTATTGTACATACAGCAATCAGATTTTGTCAGTAAGTGCACATATAGCAATCAGCTTCTTAGCAACTAGTGAACATATAGCAGTCAGCATTTTTTCAGCAAGTGCATATATAGCAATCAGCTTTTTGTCAGCAAGTGCAAACACAAATAGCAATCAGATTTTGCCAGCTTTTGAACTTATCGCAATCAGCTTTTATCAGCTAGTGAACATAGAGCAATCAGCTTTTGTCAGCTATTATACATATAGCAGTCAGCGTTTTTTTCAGCAAGTGCACATATAGCAATCAGCGTTTTGTCAGCTAGTGCACATAGAGCAATCAGCTTTTGTCAGCTATTATACAAACAGCAATCCGCTTTTGTCAGCTATTGCAAATATAGCAATCAGATTTTGTCAGCTGTTGCACATATAACAGACAGATTTTGTCAGCTATTGCACATTTAGCAAACAGCTTTTGTTCGCTATTGCACATATAGCAATCAGCTTTTGTCAGCTATTGCACATATAGCTATCAGATTTTGTCAGCTATTGGACATATAGCAATCAGCTTTTATTAGCTATTGCACATATGGCATTCAGCTTTTTGATACCTATTGCACATATAGCAAGTGCACATACAGCAGTCAGCGTTTTTTCAGTGTACATATAGCAGTCAGCGTTTTTTCAGCAAGTGCACATAGAGCAATCAGCTTTTGTTAGCTATTATACATACAGCAATCAGCTTTTGTCAGCTAGTGCACATGGAGAAATCAGCTTTTGTCAGCTATTGTACACACAGCAATCAGCTTTTGTCAGCAAGTGCACATCTAGCAATCATCTTTATAGCACCTTGTGAAGCTATAGCAATCAGCGTTTTTTCAGGGAGTGCACATATAGCAATCAGCTTTTGTCAGCTATTGCACATATCGCAATCAGTTTATGTTAGCTATTGCACATAAAACAATCAGCTTTTGTCAGCTATTGTACACACAGCAATCAGCTTTTGTCAGCAAGTGCACATCTAGCAATCATCTTTATAGCACCTTGTGAAGCTATAGCAATCAGCGATTTTTCAGGGAGTGCACTTCTAGCAATCAGCTATTTGTCAGCAAATGCACATATAGCAATCAGTTTATGTTAGCTATTGCACATAAAGCAATTAGCTTTTGACAGCTATTGTACATACAGTAATCAGATTTTGTCAGTAAGTGCACATATAGCAATCAGCTTCTTAGCAGCTAGTGAACATATAGCAGTCAGCGTTTTTTCAGCTAGTACAAATATAGCAATCAGCTTTTGTCAGAAAGTGCACATATAGCTATCAGCTTTTGTCAGCAATTACACCTATAGCTATCAGCTATAGGTTTTTTAGCAAGTGCACCTACGGCAATTAGCGTTTTGACACCAGTGCACCGAGCAATCAGTTTTAGCAGCTATTATACATACAGCAATCCGCTTTTGTCAGCTATTGCACATATAGGAATCAGTTATTTTAAACATATAGCCATCAGCTTTTTGTCAACAAGTGCACATACATATAGCAATCAGCGTTTGTCAGCTATTGCACATATAGCAATCAGTTTATGTTAGCTATTGCACATATAGCAATCAGCTTTTGTCAGCTATTGTACATACAGCATTCAGCTTTTGTCAGCAAGTGCACATCTAGCAATCATCTTTATAGCACCTTGTGAAGCTATAGCAATCAGCGTTTTTTCAGGAAGTGCACATATAGCAATCAGCTTTTTGTCAGCAAGTGTACATATAGCAATCAGTTTATGTTAGCTATTGCACATATAGCAATCAGCTTTTGTCAGCTATTGCACATATAGCAATCAGTTTATGTGAGCTATTGCACATAAAGCAATCAGTTTATGTTAGCTATTGCACATATAGCAATCAGCTTTTGTCAGCTATTGTACATACAGCAATCAGCTTCTGTAAGCAAGTGCACATCTAGCAATCATCTTTATAGCAAATTGTGAAGCTATAGCAATAAGCGTTTTTTCAGGAAGTGCACATATAGCAATCAGCTTTTGTCAGCTATTGCACATATCGCAATCAACATTTGTCAGCTTTTCCACATACAGCAATCAGCTTTTGTCAGCAAGAGCGCATATAGCTATCAGATTTTTGTCAGCTTATGCACATATAGCAATCAGCTTTTTGACAGCTAATGCAAATATAGCAATCAGCTTTTTGTCACCTATTGCACATATGGCATACAGCTTTCGTCAGCTATTGTACATACAGCAATCAGATTTTGTCAGTAAGTGCACATATAGCAATCAGCTTCTTAGCAACTAGTGAACATATAGCAGTCAGCATTTTTTCAGCAAGTGCATATATAGCAATCAGCTTTTTGTCAGCAAGTGCAAACACAAATAGCAATCAGATTTTGCCAGCTTTTGAACTTATCGCAATCAGCTTTTATCAGCTAGTGAACATAGAGCAATCAGCTTTTGTCAGCTATTATACATATAGCAGTCAGCGTTTTTTTCAGCAAGTGCACATATAGCAATCACCGTTTTGTCAGCTAGTGCACATAGAACAATCAGCTTTTGTCAGCTATTATACAAACAGCAATCCGCTTTTGTCAGCTATTGCAAATATAGCAATCAGATTTTGTCAGCTGTTGCACATATAACAGACAGATACCTATTGCACATATAGCAAGTGCACATACAGCAGTCAGCGTGTTTTCAGTGTACATATAGCAGTCAGCGTTTTTTCAGCAAGTGCACATAGAGCAATCAGCTTTTGTTAGCTATTATACATACAGCAATCAGCTTTTGTCAGCTAGTGCACATAGAGAAATCAGCTTTTGTCAGCTATTATACAAACAGCAATCTGCTTTTGTCAGCTATTGCAAATATAGCAATCAGATTTTGTCACCTATTGCATATATAGCAATCAGCTTTATTGTTTGAACATATAGCAGTCAGCTTTTTGTCAGCAAGTGCACGTACAAATTGCAATCAGATATTGCCAGCTATTGCACATATAGCAATAAGCTTTTGTCAGCTAGTGAACATAGAGCAATCAGCTTCTTGTCAGAAAGTGCACATATATCTATCAGCTTTTGTCAGCTACTACAAAATAGCAATCAGCTTTTTGTCGCCTATTGCACATATGGCAATCAGCTTTTGTCAGCTATTGCACATATAGCTATCAGATTTTGTCAGCGTTTTTTCAGTGCACATATAGCAGTCAGCGTTTTTTCAGCAAGTGCACATAGAGCAATCAGCTTTTGTCAGCAAATGCACATATAGCAATCTGGTTTTTAGGAGCAAGTGAACATATAGCAGTCAGCGTTTTTTTCAGCAAGTGCACATATAGCAATCAGCGTTTTGTCAGTTAGTGCACATAGAGCAATCAGCTTTTGTCAGCTATTAAACAAACAGCAATCCGCTTTTGTCAGCTATTGCAAATATAGCAATCAGATTTTGTCACCTATTGCATATAAAGAAATCAGCTTTTGTCAGCTATGGTACATACAGCAATCAGCTTTTGTCAGCTAGAGTACATATCGCAATCAGCTTTTGTCAGCTATTGCACATATAGCAATCAGCTTTTGTCGGTTATTGCACCTATAGTAATCTATATTTTGAACATATAGCAATCAGCTTTTTGTCAGCAAGTGCACATACAAATTACAATCAGATTTTTCCAGCTTGTGCACATGTAGCGATCAGCTTTTGGCCAGCTAGTGCACATATAGCAATCAGCTTATGTCAGCTATTACACATATAGCAATCAGCGTTTTGTCAGTTAGTGCACATAGAGCAATCAGCTTTTGTCAGCTATTAAACAAACAGCAATCCGCTTTTGTCAGCTATTACACATATAGCAAGCAGCTTTTGTCAGCTATTGCACATATAGTAATCTATTTTTTGCAATCAGTTTTTTGTCAGCAAGTGCACATACAAATAGCAATCACTTTTTGTCAGCTATTGCACATATAGCAATCAGCTTTTGTCAGCTAGTGAACATTGGGCAAACAGCTTTTGTCAGCTATTATACATATAGCAATCAGCTTTTGTCAGCCACTGCACATATAACAATCAGCTTTTTAGCAGCTAGTGAGCATAAAGCAGTCAGCTTTTTTTCAGCAAGCGCAAATATAGCAATCAGCGTTTTGACACTAGTGCACATATAGCAATCAGCTTTAGCAGCTATTATACATACAGCAATCCGCTTTTGTCAGCTATTGCAAATATAGCAATCAGCTTTTGTCAGCTATTGCACATATTGCAATAAGCTTTTATCAGCTATTGCACATATAGCAATCAGCTTTTGTCAGCTATTACACATATAGCAATCAGATATTGCCAGCTATAGCACATATAGCAATTAGCTTTTGTCAGCTAGTGAACATAGATCAATCCGCTTCTTGTCAGCAAGTGGACATACATATAACTATCAGCTACAAATATAGCAATCAGCTTTTTGTCGCCTATTGCACATATAGTAATTAGCTTTTGTCAGCTATTGCACATACAGCAATCAGCTTTTGTCAGCAAGTGCACATACATATAGCAATCAGCGTTTGTCAGCTATTGCACATATAGCAATCAGCTTTAATCGGCAAGTGCACATCTAGCAATCATCTTTATAGCAGCTTGTGAACATTTAGCAGTCAGCGTTTTTTCAGGAAGTGCACATATAGCAATCAGCTTTTGTCAGCTATTGCACATATCGCAATCAACATTTGTCAGCTTTTGCACATACAACAATCAGCTTTTGTCAGCAAGAGCGCATATAGCTATCAGCTTTTTGTCAGCTTATGCACATATAGCAATCAGCGTTTTGTCAGCTAGTGCAAATATAGCTTTCAGCTTTTTGTCACCTATTGCACATATGGCATACAGCTTTCGTCAGCTATTGTACATACAGCAATCAGATTTTGTCAGTAAGTGCACATATAGCAATCAGCTTCTTAGCAACTAGTGAACATATAGCAGTCAGCATTTTTTCAGCAAGTGCATATATAGCAATCAGCTTTTTGTCAGCAAGTGCAAACACAAATAGCAATCAGATTTTGCCAGCTTTTGAACTTATCGCAATCAGCTTTTATCAGCTAGTGAACATAGAGCAATCAGCTTTTGTCAGCTATTATACATATAGCAGTCAGCGTTTTTTTCAGCAAGTGCACATATAGCAATCACCGTTTTGTCAGCTAGTGCACATAGAACAATCAGCTTTTGTCAGCTATTATACAAACAGCAATCCGCTTTTGTCAGCTATTGCAAATATAGCAATCAGATTTTGTCAGCTGTTGCACATATAACAGACAGATACCTATTGCACATATAGCAAGTGCACATACAGCAGTCAGCGTTTTTTCAGTGTACATATAGCAGTCAGCGTTTTTTCAGCAAGTGCACATAGAGCAATCAGCTTTTGTTAGCTATTATACATACAGCAATCAGCTTTTGTCAGCTAGTGCACATAGAGAAATCAGCTTTTGTCAGCTATTATACAAACAGCAATCTGCTTTTGTCAGCTATTGCAAATATAGCAATCAGATTTTGTCACCTATTGCATATATAGCAATCAGCTTTATTGTTTGAACATATAGCAGTCAGCTTTTTGTCAGCAAGTGCACGTACAAATTGCAATCAGATATTGCCAGCTATTGCACATATAGCAATAAGCTTTTGTCAGCTAGTGAACATAGAGCAATCAGCTTATTGTCAGAAAGTGCACATATATCTATCAGCTTTTGTCAGCTACTACAAAATAGCAATCAGCTTTTTGTCGCCTATTGCACATATGGCAATCAGCTTTTGTCAGCTATTGCACATATAGCTATCAGATTTTGTCAGCGTTTTTTCAGTGCACATATAGCAGTCAGCGTTTTTTCAGCAAGTGCACATAGAGCAATCAGCTTTTGTCAGCAAATGCACATATAGCAATCTGTTTTTTAGGAGCAAGTGAACATATAGCAGTCAGCGTTTTTTTCAGCAAGTGCACATATAGCAATCAGCGTTTTGTCAGTTAGTGCACATAGAGCAATCAGCTTGTGTCAGCTATTAAACAAACAGCAATCCGCTTTTGTCAGCTATTGCAAATATAGCAATCAGATTTTGTCACCTATTGCATATAAAGAAATCAGCTTTTGTCAGCTATGGTACATACAGCAATCAGCTTTTGTCAGCTAGAGTACATATCGCAATCAGCTTTTGTCAGCTATTGCACATATAGCAATCAGCTTTTGTCGGTTATTGCACCTATAGTAATCTATATTTTGAACATATAGCAATCAGCTTTTTGTCAGCAAGTGCACATACAAATTACAATCAGATTTTTCCAGCTTGTGCACATGTAGCGATCAGCTTTTGGCCAGCTAGTGCACATATAGCAATCAGCTTATGTCAGCTATTGCACATATAGCAATCAGTTTATGTTAGCTATTGCAATCAGCTTTTTGTCAGCTACTACACATATCGCAATCAGCATTTGTCAACTTTTGCACATACAGCAATAAGCTTTTGTCAGCAAGAGCACATATAGCTATCAGCTTTTTGTCAGCTAATTCACATATAGCAGTCAGTTTTTTGTCAGCTAGTGCATATATACCAATCAGCTTTTTGTCACTTATTGTACATATGGCATACAGCTTTCGTCAGCTATTGTACATACAGCAATCAGATTTTGTCAGTAAGTGCACATATAGCAGTCAGCTTCTTAGCAGCTAGTGAACATATAGCAGTAAGCGTTTTTTTAGCTAGTACAAATATAGCAATCAGCATTTGTCAGAAAGTACACAGATAGCAATCAGCTTTTGTCAGCTATTGCACATATAGGAATCAGTTATTTTAATCATATAGCCATCAGCTTCTTGTCAGCAAGTGCACATACAAATAGCAATAAGCGTTTGTCAGCTATTGTACATATAGCAATCAGTTTATGTTAGCTATTGCACATAAAGCAATCAGCTTTTGACAGCTATTGTACATACAGTAATCGGCATTTGTCAGCAAGTGCACATCTAGCAATCATCTTTATAGCACCTTGTGAAGCTATAGCAATAAGCGTTTTTTCAGGAAGTGCACATATAGCAATCAGCTTTTGTCAGCTATTGCAGATATCGCAATCAGCGTTTTCTTAGCAAGTGCACATACGGCAATTAGCGCTTTGACACCAGTGCACAGAGCAATCAGTTTTAGCAGCTATTATACATACAGCAATCCGCTTTTGTCAGCTATTGCAAATAAAGCAATCAGCTTTTGTCAGCTATTGCACATATTGCAATAAGCTTTTATCAGCTATTGCACATATAGCAATCAGCTTTTGTCAGCTATTACACATATAGCAATCAGATATTGCCAGCTATTGCACATAAAGCAATTAGCTTTTGTCAGCTAGTGAACATAGATCAATCAGCTTCTTGTCAGAAAGTGGACATACATATAACTATCAGCTACAAATATAGCAATCAGCTTTTCGTCGCCTATTGCACATATAGCAATTAGCTTTTGTCAGCTATTGCACATACAGCAATCAGCTTTTGTCAGCAAGTGCACATACATATAGCAATCAGCGTTTGTTAGCTATTGCACATATAGCAATCAGTTTATGTTAGCTATTGCACATATAGCAATCAGCTTTTGTCAGCTATTGTACATACAGGAATCAGCTTTTGTCAGCAAGTGCACATTTAGCAATCATCTTTATAGCAGCTTGTGAACATTTAGCAGTCAGCGTTTTTTCAGGAAGTGCACATATAGCAATCAGCTTTTGTCAGCTATTGCACATATGGCAATCAACATATGTCAGCTTTTGCACATACAACAATCAGCTTTTGTCAGCAAGAGCGCATATAGCTATCAGCTTTTTGTCAGCTTATGCACATATAGCAATCAGCTTTTTGTCAGCTAGTGCAAATATAGCAATCAGCTTGTTGTCACCTATTGCACATGTGGCATACAGCTTTCGTCAGCTATTGTACATACAGCAATCAGATTTTGTCAGTAAGTGCACATATAGCAATCAGCTTCTTAGCAACTAGTGAACATATAGCAGTCAGCATTTTTTCAGCAAGTGCATATATAGCATATATATTTCAGCAAGTGCAAAATAGCAATCAGCTTTTTGTCACTGATTGTACATATGGCATACAGCTTTCGTCAGCTATTGTACATACAGCAATCAGATTTTGTAAGTAAGTGCACATATAGCAGTCAGCTTCTTAGCAGCTAGTGAACATATAGCAGTCAGCGTTTTTTTAGCTAGTACAAATATAGCAATCAGCATTTGTCAGAAAGTGCACATATAGCTATCAGCTTTTGTCAGCAATTGCACCTATAGCTATCCGCTTTTTGTCAGCTAGAGCACATATCGCAATCAGCGTTTTTTTAGCAAGTGCACATATGGCAATTAGCGTTATGACCCCAGTGCACATACATACATACAGCAATCCGCTTTTGTCAGCTATTGCAAATATAGCAATCAGCTTTTGTCAGCTATTGCACATATTGCAATAAGCTCTTATCAGCTATTGCACATATAGAAATCAGCCTTAGTTAGCTATTGCACATATAGCAATCAGCTTTTGTCAGATATTGCAAATATAGTTATCAGTTTTTTGAATATATAGCAATCAGGTTTTGTTAGCTATTGCACATATTGCAATCAGCTTTTATCAGCTATTGCACATATAGCAATCAGCTTTTGTTAACTATTGCACATATAGCAATCAGCTTTTGTCAGCTATTGCACATATAGTAATATATTTTTTGAACATATAGCAGTCAGCTTTTTGTCAGCAAGTGCAGGTAAAAATTGCAATCAGATATTGCCAGCTATTGCACATATATCAATTAGCTTCTGTCAGCTAGCGAACATAGAGCAATCAGCTTCTTGTCAGCAAGTGCACATACATATAACTTGCAGCTTTTTGTCAGCTAGTACATATATAGCAATCAGCTCTTTGACGCCTATTGCACATATAGCAATCAGGTTTTGTCAGCTATTGCACATATAGGAATCAGTTATTTTAATCATATAGCCATCAGCTTTTTGTCAGCAAGTGCACATACATATAGCAATCAGCGTTTGTCAGCTATTGCACATATAGCAATCAGTTTATGTTAGCTATTGCACATAAAGCAATCAGCTTTTGTCAGCTATTGTACATACAGTAATCAGCTTTTGTCAGCAAGTGCATATCTAGCAATCGTCTTGATAGCAGCTTGTGAACATATAGCAGTCAGCGTGTTTTCAGGAAGTGCACGTATAGCAATCAGCTTTTTGTCAGCTATTACACATATCGCAATCAGCATTTGTCAACTTTTGCACATACAGCAATAATCTTTTGTCAGCAAGAGCACATATAGCTATCAGCTTTTTGTCAGCTAATTCACATATAGCAATCAGCTTTTTGTCAGCTAGTGCAAAAATAGCAATCAGCTTTATGTCACTGATTGTACATATGGCATACAGCTTTCGTCAGCTATTGTACATACAGCAATCAGATTTTGTCAGTAAGTGCACATATAGCAGTCAGCTTCTTAGCAGCTAGTGAACATATAGCAGTCAGCGTTTTTTTAGCTAGTACAAATATAGCAATCAGCATTTGTCAGAAAGTGCACATATAGCTATCAGCTTTTGTCAGCAATTGCACCTATAGCTATCCGCTTTTTGTCAGCTAGAGCACATATCGCAATCAGCGATTTTTTAGCAAGTGCACATACGGCAATTAGCGTTTTGACACCAGTGCACCGAGCAATCAGTTTTAGCAGCTATTATACATACAGCAATCCGCTTTTGTCAGCTATTGCACATATAGGAATCAGTTATTTTAATCATATAGCCATCAGCTTTTTGTCAGCAAGTGCACATACATATAGCAATCAGCGTTTGTCAGCTATTGCACATATAGCAATCAGTTTATGTTAGCTATTGCACATATAGCAATCAGCTTTTGTCAGCTATTGTACATACAGCATTCAGCTTTTTGTCAGCAAGTGCTCGTAAAAATTGCAATCAGATATTGCCAGCTATTGCACATATATCAATAAGCTTCTGTCAGCTAGCGAACATAGAGCAATCAGCTTCTTGTCAGCAAGTGCACATACATATAACTTGCAGCTTTTTGTCAGCTAGTACAAATATAGCAATCAGCTTTTTGTCGAATATGGCACGGATAGCAATCAGCTTTTGTCAGCTATTGCACATATAGGAATCAGGTATTTTAATCATATAGCCATCAGCTTTTTGTCAGCAAGTGCACATACAAATAGCAATAAGCGTTTGTCAGCTATTGTACATATAGCAATCAGTTTATGTTAGCTATTGCACATAAAGCAATCAGCTTTTGTCAGCTATTGTACACACAGCAATCAACTTTTGTCAGCAAGTGCACATCTAGCAATCATCTTTATAGCACCTTGTGAAGCTATAGCAATCAGCGTTTTTTCAGGGAGTGCACATATAGCAATCAGCTTTTTGTCAGCAAGTGCACATATAGCAATCAGTTTATGTTAGCTATTGCACATAAAGCAATTATCTTTTGACAGCTATTGTACATACAGTAATCAGATTTTGTCAGTAAGTGCACATATAGCAATCAGCTTCTTAGCAGCTAGTGAACATATAGCAGTCAGCGTTTTTTCAGCTAGTACAAATATAGCAATCAGCTTTTGTCAGAAAGTGCACATATAGCTATCAGCTTTTGTCAGCAATTACACCTATAGCTATCAGCTGTTTGTCAGCTAGAGCACATATCGCAATCAGCGATTTTTTAGCAAGTGCACATACGGCAATTAGCGTTTTGACACCAGTGCACCGAGCAATCAGTTTTAGCAGCTATTATACATACAGCAATCCGCTTTTGTCAGCTATTGCACATATAGGAATCAGTTATTTTAATCATATAGCCATCAGCTTTTTGTCAGCAAGTGCACATACATATAGCAATCAGCGTTTGTCAGCTATTGCACATATAGCAATCAGTTTATGTTAGCTATTGCACATATAGCAATCAGCTTTTGTCAGCTATTGTTCATACAGCATTCAGCTTTTGTCAGCAAGTGCACATCTAGCAATCATTTTTATAGCACCTTGTGAAGCTATAGCAATCAGCGTTTTTTCAGGAAGTGCACATATAGCAATCAGCTTTTTGTCAGCAAGTGCACATATAGCAATCAGTTTATGTTAGCTATTGCACATATAGCAATCAGCTTTTGTCAGCTATTGCACATATAGCAATCAGTTTATGTGAGCTATTGCACATAAAGCAGTCAGTTTATGTTAGCTATTGCACATATAGCAATCAGCTTTTGTCAGCTATTGTACATACAGCAATCAGCTTCTGTAAGCAAGTGCACATCTAGCAATCATCTTTATAGCAAATTGTGAAGCTATAGCAATAAGCGTTTTTTCAGGAAGTGCACATATAGCAATCAGCTTTTGTCAGCTATTGCACATATCGCAATCAACATTTGTCAGCTTTTCCACATACAGCAATCAGCTTTTGTCAGCAAGAGCGCATATAGCTATCAGATTTTTGTCAGCTTATGCACATATAGCAATCAGCTTTTTGACAGCTAATGCAAATATAGCAATCAGCTTTTTGTCACCTATTGCACATATGGCATACAGCTTTCGTCAGCTATTGTACATACAGCAATCAGATTTTGTCAGTAAGTGCACATATAGCAATCAGCTTCTTAGCAACTAGTGAACATATAGCAGTCAGCATTTTTTCAGCAAGTGCATATATAGCAATCAGCTTTTTGTCAGCAAGTGCAAACACAAATAGCAATCAGATTTTGCCAGCTATTGAACTTATCGCAATCAGCTTTTATCAGCCAGTGAACATAGAGCAATCAGCTTTTGTTAGCTATTATACATACAGCAGTCAGCTTTTGTCAGCAAGTGCGCATATAACAATCAGCTTTTAACAGCTAGTGAGCATATAGCAATCAGCGTTTTTTTAACAAGTGCACATATAGCAATCAGCGTTTTGTCAGCTAGTGCAAATATAGCTTTCAGCTTTTTGTCACCTATTGCACATATGGCATACAGCTTTCGTCAGCTATTGTACATACAGCAATCAGATTTTGTCAGTAAGTACACATATAGCAATCAGCTTCTTAGCAACTAGTGAACATATAGCAGTCAGCATTTTTTCAGCAAGTGCATATATAGCAATCAGCTTTTTGTCAGCAAGTGCAAACACAAATAGCAATCAGATTTTGCCAGCTTTTGAACTTATCGCAATCAGCTTTTATCAGCTAGTGAACATAGAGCAATCAGCTTTTGTCAGCTATTATACATACAGCAGTCAGCTTTTGTCAGCAAGTGCACATATAACAATCAGCTTTTAATAGCTAGTGAGCATATAGCAATCAGCGTTTTTTCAACAAGTGCACATATAGCAATCAGCGTTTTGTCAGCTAGTGCAAATATAGCTTTCAGCTTTTTGTCACCTATTGCACATATGGCATACAGCTTTCGTCAGCTATTGTACATACAGCAATCAGATTTTGTCAGTAAGTGCACATATAGCAATCAGCTTCTTAGCAACTAGTGAACATATAGCAGTCAGCATTTTATCAGCAAGTGCATATATAGCAATCAGCTTTTTGTCAGCAAGTACACAAGTACACAGCTATTGTACATACATTAATCACCTTTTGTCAGCAAGTGCACATCTAGCAATCATCTTTATAGCACCTTGTGAAGCTATAGCAATAAGCGTTTTTTCAGGAAGTGCACATATAGCAATCAGCTTTTGTCAGCTATTGCACATATCACAATCAGTTTATGTTAGCTATTGCACATAAAGCAATCAGCTTTTGTCAGCTATTGTACACACAGCAATCAGCTTTTGTCAGCAAGTGCACATCTAGCAATCATCTTTATAGCACCTTGTGAAGCTATAGCAATCTGCGTTTTTTCAGGGAGTGCACATATAGCAATCAGCTTTTTGTCAGCAAGTGCACATATAGCAATCAGTTAATGTTAGCTATTGCACATAAAGCAATTAGCTTTTGACAGCTATTGTACATACAGTAATCAGATTTTGTCAGTAAGTGCACATATAGCAATCAGCTTCTTAGCAGCTAGTGAACATATAGCAGTCAGCGTTTTTTCAGCTAGTACAAATATAGCAATCAGCTTTTGTCAGAAAGTGCACATATAGCTATCAGCTTTTGTCAGCAATTATACCTATAGCTATCAGCTTTTTGTCAGCTAGAGCACATATCGCAATCAGCGATTTTTTAGCAAGTGCACATACGGCAATTAGCGTTTTGACACCAGTGCACCGAGCAATCAGTTTTAGCAGCTATTATACATACAGCAATCCGCTTTTGTCAGCTATTGCACATATAGGAATCAGTTATTTTAAACATATAGCCATCAGCTTTTTGTCAGCAAGTACACATACATATAGCAATCAGCGTTTGTCAGCTGTTGCACATATAGCAATCAGTTTATGTTAGCTATTGCACATATAGCAATCAGCTTTTGTCAGCTATTGTACATACAGCATTCAGCTTTTGTCAGCAAGTGCACATCTAGCAATCATCTTTATAGCACCTTGTGAAGCTATAGCAATCAGCGTTTTTTCAGGAAGTGCACATATAGCAATCAGCTTTTTGTCAGCAAGTGCACACATAGCAATCAGTTTATGTTAGCTATTGCACATATAGCAATCAGCTTTTGTCAGCTATTGCACATATAGCAATCAGTTTATGTGAGCTATTGCACATAAAGCAATCAGTTTATGTTAGCTATTGCACATATAGCAATCATCTTTTGTCAGCTATTGTACATACAGCAATCAGCTTCTGTAAGCAAGTGCACATCTAGCAATCATCTTTATAGCAAATTTTGAAGCTATAGCAATAAGCGTTTTTTCAGGAAGTGCACATATAGCAATCAGCTTTTGTCAGCTATTGCACATATCGCAATCAACATTTGTCAGCTTTTCCACATACAGCAATCAGCTTTTGTCAGCAAGAGCGCATATTGCTATCAGATTTTTGTCAGCTTATGCACATATAGCAATCAGCTTTTTGACAGCTAATGCAAATATAGCAATCAGCTTTTTGTCACCTATTGCACATATGGCATACAGCTTTCGTCAGCTATTGTACATACAGCAATCAGATTTTGTCAGTAAGTGCACATATAGCAATCAGCTTCTTAGCAACTAGTGAACATATAGCAGTCAGCATTTTTTCAGCAAGTGCATATATAGCAATCAGCTTTTTGTCAGCAAGTGCAAACACAAATAGCAATCAGATTTTGCCAGCTATTGAACTTATCGCAATCAGCTTTTATCAGCTAGTGAACATAGAGCAATCAGCTTTTGTCAGCTATTATACATACAGCAGTCAGCTTTTGTCAGCAAGTGCACATATAACAATCAGCTTTTAACAGCTAGTGAGCATATAGCAATCAGCGTTTTTTCAACAAGTGCACATATAGCAATCAGCGTTTTGTCAGCTAGTGCAAATATAGCTTTCAGCTTTTTGTCACCTATTGCACATACGGCATACAGCTTTCGTCAGCTATTGTACATACAGCAATCAGATTTTGTCAGTAAGTGCACATATAGCAATCAGCTTCTTAGCAACTAGTGAACATATAGCAGTCAGCATTTTTTCAGCAAGTGCATATATAGCAATCAGCTTTTTGTCAGCAAGTGCAAACACAAATAGCAATCAGATTTTGCCAGCTTTTGAACTTATCGCAATCAGCTTTTATCAGCTAGTGAACATAGAGCAATCAGCTTTTGTCAGCTATTATACATACAGCAGTCAGCTTTTGTCAGCGAGTGCACATATAACAATCAGCTTTTAACAGCTAGTGATCATATAACAATCCGCGTTTTTTCAAGAAGTGCACATATAGCAATGAGCGTTTTGACACTAGTGCACATAGAGCAATCAGCTTTAGCAGCTATTAATCATACAGCAATCAGCTTTTGTCAGCTATTGCACATATAGCACTCAGCTTTTGTCAGCAAGTACACATATAGCTATCAGCTTTTTGTCAGCTAGTACAAAAATAGCAATCAGCTTTTTGTCACCTATTACACATATAGCAATCAGCTTTTGTCAGCTATTACACATATAGCGATCACCTTTTGTCAGCTATTACAGATATAGTAATCTATTTTTTGAACATATAGCAGTCAGCTTTTTGTCGGCAAGTGCACGTACAAATTGCAAACAGATATTGCCAGCTATTGCACATATAGCAATTAGCTTTTGTCAGCTTGTGAACATAGAGCAATCAGCTTCTTGTCAGCAAGTGCACATACATATAACTATCAACTTTTGTCAGCTAGTACAAATATAGCAATCAGCTTTTTGTCGCCTATTGCACATATAGCAATCAGCTTTTGTCAGCTATTGCACATATAGGAATCAGTTAAATTAATCATATAGCCATCAGCTTTTTGTCAGCAAGTGCACATACATATAGCAATCAGCGTTTCTCAGCTATTGCACATATAGCAATCAGTTTATGTAAGCTATCGCACATAAAGTAATCAGCTTTTCTCAGCTATTGTACATACAGAATCAGCTTTTGTCAACAACTGCACATCTAGCAATCATCTTTATAGCAGCTTGTGAACATATAGCAGTCAGCGTGTTTTCAAGACGTGCACGTATAGCAATCAGCTTTTTGTCAGCTATTACACATATCGCAATCAGCATTTGTCAGCTTTTGCACATACAGCAATAAGCTTTTGTCAGCAAGAGCACATATAGCTATCAGCTTTTTGTCAGCTAATTCACATATAGCAATCAGCTTTGTGTCAGCTAGTGCAAATATAGCAATCAGCTTTTTGTCACCTATTGCACATATGGCATACAGCTTTCGTCAGCTATTGTACATACAGCAATCAGCTTCTTAGCAGCTAGTGAACATATAGCAGTCAGCGTTTTTTAAGCTAGTACAAATATAGCAATCAGCTTTTGTCAGAAAGTGCACATATAGCTATCAGCTTTTGTCAGCAATTGCACCTATAGCTATCAGCTTTTTGTCAGCTAGAGCACATATCGCAATCAGCGTTTTTTTAGCAAGTGCACATACGGCAATTAGCGTTTTGACCCCAGTGCACATACATACATACAGCAATCCGCTTTTGTCAGCTATTGCAAATATAGCAATCAGCTTTTATCAGCTATCGTTAGCAATCAGCTTTTGTTAGCTATTGCACATATAGCAATCAGCTTTTTTCAGATATTGTACATACAGCAATCAGATTTTGTCAGTAAGTGCACATATAGCAATCAGCTTTTTTGCAGCTAGTGAACATATAGCATTCAGTGTTTTCTCAGCAAGTGCACATATAGCAATCAGCTTTTTGTCACTAGTGCACATAGAGCAATTAGCTTTAACAGCTTTTATACATACAGAAATCCGCTTTTGTCAGCTATTGCAAATAGAGCAATCAGCTTTTGTCAGCTATTACAAATATAGCAATCAGCTTCTGTCAGCTATTGCACATATAGTAATCTATTTTTTGAACATATAGCAGTCAGCTTTTTGTCAGCAAGTGCTCGTAAAAATTGCAATCAGATATTGCCAGCTATTGCACATATAGCAATTAGCTTCTGTCAGCTAGTGAACATAGAGCAATCAGCTTCTTGTCAGCAAGTGCACATACATATAACTATCAGCTTTTTGTCAGTAAGTACACATATAGCAATCAGCTTCTTAGCAACTAGTGAACATATAGCAGTCAGCATTTTTTCAGCAAGTGCATATATAGCAATCAGCTTTTTGTCAGCAAGTGCAAACACAAATAGCAATCAGATTTTGCCAGCTTTTGAACTTATCGCAATCAGCTTTTATCAGCTAGTGAACATAGAGCAATCAGCTTTTGTCAGCTATTATACATACAGCAGTCAGCTTTTGTCAGCAAGTGCACATATAACAATCAGCTTTTAATAGCTAGTGAGCATATAGCAATCAGCGTTTTTTCAACAAGTGCACATATAGCAATCAGCGTTTTGTCAGCTAGTGCAAATATAGCTTTCAGCTTTTTGTCACCTATTGCACATATGGCATACAGCTTTCGTCAGCTATTGTACATACAGCAATCAGATTTTGTCAGTAAGTGCACATATAGCAATCAGCTTCTTAGCAACTAGTGAACATATAGCAGTCAGCATTTTATCAGCAAGTGCATATATAGCAATCAGCTTTTTGTCAGCAAGTGCAAACACAAATAGCAATCAGATTTTGCCAGCTTTTGAACTTATCGCAACATAGAGCAATCAGCTTTTGTCAGCTATTATACATACAGCAGTCAGCTTTTGTCAGCGAGTGCACATATAACAATCAGCTTTTAACAGCTAGTGAGCATATAGCAATCAGCGTTTTTTCAACAAGTGCACATATAGCAATCAGCGTTTTGACACTAGTGCACATAGAGCAATCAGCTTTAGCAGCTATTAATCATACAGCAATCAGCTTTTGTCAGCTTTTGCACATATAGCACTCAGCTTTTGTCAGCAAGTACACATATAGCTATCAGCTTTTTGTCAGCTAGTACAAAAATAGCAATCAGCTTTTTGTCACCTATTACACATATAGCAATCCGCTTTTGTCAGCTATTGCACATATTACAATCAGCAATTATCAGCTATTGTACATATAGCAATCAGCTGTTGTTAGCTATTGCACATATAGCAATTAGCTTTTGTCAGCTTGTGAACATAGAGCAATCAGCTTCTTGTCAGCAAGTGCACATACATATAACTATCAACTTTTGTCAGCTAGTACAAATATAGCAATCAGCTTTTTGTCGCCTATTGCACATATGGCAATCAGCTTTTGTCAGCTATTGCACATATAGGAATCAGGTATTTTAATCATATAGCCATCAGCTTTTTGTCAGCAAGTACACAAGTACACAGCTATTGTACATACATTAATCACCTTTTGTCAGCAAGTGCACATCTAGCAATCATCTTTATAGCACCTTGTGAAGCTATAGCAATAAGCGTTTTTTCAGGGAGTGCACATATAGCAATCAGCTTTTTGTCAGCAAGTGCACATATAGCAATCAGTTAATGTTAGCTATTGCACATAAAGCAATTAGCTTTTGACAGCTATTGTACATACAGTAATCAGATTTTGTCAGTAAGTGCACATATAGCAATCAGCTTCTTAGCAGCTAGTGAACATATAGCAGTCAGCGTTTTTTCAGCTAGTACAAATATAGCAATCAGCTTTTGTCAGAAAGTGCACATATAGCTATCAGCTTTTGTCAGCAATTACACCTATAGCTATCAGATTTTTGTCAGCTAGAGCACATATCGCAATCAGCGATTTTTTAGCAAGTGCACATACGGCAATTAGCGTTTTGACACCAGTGCACCGAGCAATCAGTTTTAGCAGCTATTATACATACAGCAATCCGCTTTTGTCAGCTATTGCACATATAGGAATCAGTTATTTTAAACATATAGCCATCAGCTTTTTGTCAGCAAGTACACATACATATAGCAATCAGCGTTTGTCAGCTATTGCACATATAGCAATCAGTTTATGTTAGCTATTGCACATATAGCAATCAGCTTTTGTCAGCTATTGTACATACAGCATTCAGCTTTTGTCAGCAAGTGCACATCTAGCAATCATCTTTATAGCACCTTGTGAAGCTATAGCAATCAGCGTTTTTTCAGGAAGTGCACATATAGCAATCAGCTTTTTGTCAGCAAGTGCACACATAGCAATCAGTTTATGTTAGCTATTGCACATATAGCAATCAGCTTTTGTCAGCTATTGCACATATAGCAATCAGTTTATGTGAGCTATTGCACATAAAGCAATCAGTTTATGTTAGCTATTGCACATATAGCAATCAGCTTTTGTCAGCTATTGTACATACAGCAATCAGCTTCTGTAAGCAAGTGCACATCTAGCAATCATCTTTATAGCAAATTTTGAAGCTATAGCAATAAGCGTTTTTTCAGGAAGTGCACATATAGCAATCAGCTTTTGTCAGCTATTGCACATATCGCAATCAACATTTGTCAGCTTTTCCACATACAGCAATCAGCTTTTGTCAGCAAGAGCGCATATAGCTATCAGATTTTTGTCAGCTTATGCACATATAGCAATCAGCTTTTTGACAGCTAATGCAAATATAGCAATCAGCTTTTTGTCACCTATTGCACATATGGCATACAGCTTTCGTCAGCTATTGTACATACAGCAATCAGATTTTGTCAGTAAGTGCACATATAGCAATCAGCTTCTTAGCAACTAGTGAACATATAGCAGTCAGCATTTTTTCAGCAAGTGCATATATAGCAATCAGCTTTTTGTCAGCAAGTGCAAACACAAATAGCAATCAGATTTTGCCAGCTATTGAACTTATCGCAATCAGCTTTTATCAGCTAGTGAACATAGAGCAATCAGCTTTTGTCAGCTATTATACATACAGCAGTCAGCTTTTGTCAGCAAGTGCACATATAACAATCAGCTTTTAACAGCTAGTGAGCATATAGCAATCAGCGTTTTTTCAACAAGTGCACATATAGCAATCAGCGTTTTGTCAGCTAGTGCAAATATAGCTTTCAGCTTTTTGTCACCTATTGCACATATGGCATACAGCTTTCGTCAGCTATTGTACATACAGCAATCAGATTTTGTCAGTAAGTGCACATATAGCAATCAGCTTCTTAGCAACTAGTGAACATATAGCAGTCAGCATTTTTTCAGCAAGTGCATATATAGCAATCAGCTTTTTGTCAGCAAGTGCAAACACAAATAGCAATCAGATTTTGCCAGCTTTTGAACTTATCGCAATCAGCTTTTATCAGCTAGTGAACATAGAGCAATCAGCTTTTGTCAGCTATTATACATACAGCAGTCAGCTTTTGTCAGCGAGTGCACATATAACAATCAGCTTTTAACAGCTAGTGAGCATATAACAATCCGCGTTTTTTCAAGAAGTGCACATATAGCAATCAGCGTTTTGACACTAGTGCACATAGAGCAATCAGCTTTAGCAGCTATTAATCATACAGCAATCAGCTTTTGTCAGCTATTGCACATATAGCACTCAGCTTTTGTCAGCAAGTACACATATAGCTATCAGCTTTTTGTCAGCTAGTACAAAAATAGCAATCAGCTTTTTGTCACCTATTACACATATAGCAATCAGCTTTTGTCAGCTATTACACATATAGCGATCACCTTTTGTCAGCTATTACAGATATAGTAATCTATTTTTTGAACATATAGCAGTCAGCTTTCAGCGTTTTTTCAGCAAGTGCATATATAGCAATCAGCTTTTTGTCACTAGTGCACATAGAGCAATTAGCTTTAGCAGCTCTTATACATACAGCAATCCGCTTTTGTCAGCTATTGCAAATATAGCAATCAGCTTTTATCAGCTATCGTTAGCAATCAGCTTTTGTTAGCTATTGCACATATAGCAATCAGCTTTTTTCAGATATTGTACATACAGCAATCAGATTTTGTCAGTAAGTGCACATATAGCAATCAGCTTTTTTGCAGCTAGTGAACATATAGCATTCAGTGTTTTCTCAGCAAGTGCACATATAGCAATCAGCTTTTTGTCACTAGTGCACATAGAGCAATTAGCTTTAACAGCTTTTATACATACAGAAATCCGCTTTTGTCAGCTATTGCAAATAGAGCAATCAGCTTTTGTCAGCTATTACACATATAGCAATCAGCTTCTGTCAGCTATTGCACATATAGTAATCTATTTTTTGAACATATAGCAGTCAGCTTTTTGTCAGCAAGTGCTCGTAAAAATTGCAATCAGATATTGCCAGCTATTGCACATATAGCAATTAGCTTCTGTCAGCTAGTGAACATAGAGCAATCAGCTTCTTGTCAGCAAGTGCACATACATATAACTATCAGCTTTTTGTCAGCTAGTACAAATATAGCAATCAGCTTTTTGTCGCCTATTGCACATATGGCAATCAGCTTTTGTCAGGTGTTGCACATATAGCAATCAGCTTTTGTCAGTTATTGCACATATGGTAATTAGTTTTTTGAACATATAGCAATCAGCTTTTTGTCAGCAAGTGCGCATACAAATAGCAATCAGCTTTTGCCAGGTATTGCACATATAGCAATCTGCTTTTGTCAGCTAGTGCACATAGAGCAATTAGCTTTTGTCAGCTATTATACATACAGCAATCAGCTTTTGTCGGCAAGTGCACATACATATGACTATCAGTATTTGTCAGCTAGTACAAATATAGCTATCAGCTTTTTGTAGCCTATTACACAAATGGCAATCAGCTTTTATCAGCTATTGTACATATAGCAATCAGCTGTTGTTAGCTATTGCACATATAGCAATCAGCTTTTTGTCAGCAAGTGAACATATAGCTATCAACTTTTCGTCAGCTAGTAAAAGTATACATACAGCAATCAGCTTTTGTCGGCAAGTGCACATACATATGACTATCAGTATTTGTCAGCTAGTGCAAATATAGCTATCAGCTTTTTGTCGCCTATTACACAAATGGCAATCAGCTTGTATCAGCTATTGTACATATAGCAATCAGCTTTTGTCAGCTATTACACATATAGCAATCAGCTTTTGTCAGCTATTGCTCATATAAAAATCTATTTTTTGAACATACAGCCGTCAGCTTTTTGTCAGCAAGTGCTCGTAAGAATTGCAATCAGATATTGCCAGCTATTGCACATATAGCAATTAGCTTCTGTCAGCTAGTGAACATAGAGCAATCAGCTTCTTGTCAGCAAGTGCACATACATATAACTATCAGCTTTTTGTCAGCTAGTACAAATATAGCAATCATCTTTTTGTCGCCTATTGCACATATGGCAATCAGCTTTTGTCAGGTGTTGCACATATAGCAATCAGCTTTTGTCAGCTAGTGCACATAGAGCAATTAGCTTTTGTCAGCACATATTGCAATCAGCTATTATCAGCTATTGTACATATAGCAATCAGCTGTTGTTAGCTATTGCACATATAGCAATCAGCTTTTGTCAGCTATTGTACATACAGCAATCAGATTTTGTCAGTAAGTGCACATATAGCAATCAGCTTTTTAGCAGCTAGTGAACATATAGCAGTCAGCGTTTTTTCAGCAAGTGCATATATAGCAATCAGCTTTTTGTCACTAGTGCACATAGAGCAATTAGCTTTAGCAGCTCTTATACATACAGAAATCCGCTTTTGTCAGCTATTGCACATATTACAATCAGCAATTATCAGCTATTGTACATATAGCAATCAGCTGTTGTTAGCTATTGCACATATAGCAACCAGCTTTTTGTCAGCAAGTGAACATATAGCTATCAACTTTTTGTCAGCTAAAAAATATAACAATCAGCTTTTTGTCACCTATTGCACATATAGCAATCAGCTTATGTCAGCTATTACACATATAGCAATCAGCAAGTTCACGTAAAAATTGCAATCAGATATTGCCAGCTATTGCACATATAGCAATTAGCTTCTGTCAGCTAGTGAACATAGAGCAATCAGCTTCTTGTCAGCAAGTGCACATACATATAACTATCAGCTTTTTGTCAGCTAGTACAAATATAGCAATCATCTTTTTGTCGCCTATTGCACATATGGCAATCAGCTTTTGTCAGGTGTTGCACATATAGCAATCAGCTTTTGTCAGCTAGTGCACATAGAGCAATTAGCTTTTGTCAGCACATATTGCAATCAGCTATTATCAGCTATTGTACATATAGCAATCAGCTGTTGTTAGCTATTGCACATATAGCAATCAGCTTTTTGTCAGCAAGTGAACATATAGCTATCAACTTTTCGTCAGCTAGTAAAAGTATACATACAGCAATCAGCTTTTGTCGGCAAGTGCACATACATATGACTATCAGTATTTGTCAGCTAGTGCAAATATAGCTATCAGCTTTTTGTCGCCTATTACACAAATGGCAATCAGCTTGTATCAGCTATTGTACATATAGCAATCAGCTTTTGTCAGCTATTACACATATAGCAATCAGCTTTTTGTCAGCTATTGCACATATAGTAATCTATTTTTTGAACATATAGCAATCAGCTTTTTGTCAGCAAGTGCACATACAAATAGCAATCCGATTTTGCCAGCTTGTGCACATGTAGCGATCAGCTTTTGGCCAGCTAGTGCACATATAGCAATCAGCTTTTGTCAGCAAGTGCACATATAACAATCAGCTTTTTACAGCTAGTGAGCATATAGCAATCAGCTTCTTGTCAGCAAGTGCACATATAACAATCAGCTTTTTAGGAGCTAGTGAGCATATAGCAATCAGCTTTTTTTCAGCGAGTGCACATATCGCAATCAGCGTTTTTTTAGCAAGTGCACATATAGCAATCAGCGTTTTGACACTAGTGCACATAGAGCAATCAGCTTTAGCAGCTATTATACATACAGCAATCCGCTTTTGTCAGCTATTGAAAATATAGCAATCAGCTTTTTTCAGCTATTGCACATATTGCAATCAGGTTTTATAAGCTATTGTACATATAGCAATCAGCTGTTGTTAGCTATTGCACATAAAGCAATCAGCCTTTGTCAGCTATTGTACATACAGTAATCAGCTTTTGTCAGCAAGTGCACATCTAGCAATCATCTTCATAGCAGCTTGTGGACATATAGCAGTCAGCGTGTTTTCAGGAAGTGCACATATAGCAATCAGCTTTTTGTCAGCTATTGCACATATCGCAATCAGCATTTGTCAGCTTTTGCACATACAGCAATAAGCTTTTGTCAGCTATTGCACATATAGCAATCAGTTTATGTTAGCTATTGCACATATAGCAATCAGCTTTTTGTCAGCTACTACACATATCGCAATCAGCATTTGTCAACTTTTGCACATACAGCAATAAGCTTTTGTCAGCAAGAGCACATATAGCTATCAGCTTTTTGTCAGCTAATTCACATAAAGCAATCAGCTTTTGTCAGCTAGTGCAAATATAGCAATCAGCTTTTTGTCACCTATTGCACATATGGCATACAGCTTTCGTCAGCTATTGCACATACAGCAATCAGATTTTATCAGTAAGTGCACAAATAGCAATCAGCTTCTTAGCAGCTAGTGAACATATAGCAGTCAGCGTTTTTTCAGCTAGTACAAATATAGCAATCAGCTTTTGTCAGATAGTGCACATATAGCTATCATCTTTTGTCAGCAATTGCACCTATATATATCAGCTTTTTGTCAGCTAGAGCACGTATCGCAATCAGCGTTTTCTTAGCAAGTGCACATACGGCAATTAGCGCTTTGACACCAGTGCACAGAGCAATCAGTTTTAGCAGCTATTATACATACAGCAATGAGCTTTTGTCAGCTATTACACATATAGTAATCAGATATTGCCAGCTATTGCACATATAGCAATTAACTTTTGTCAGCTAGTGAACATAGATCAATCAGCTTCTTGTCAGCAAGTGGACATACATATAACTCTCAGCTACAAATATAGCAATCAGCTTTTTGTCGCCTATTGCACATATAGCAATCAGCTTTTTGTCAGCTATTACACATATAGCAATCAGCTTTTTGTCAGCTATTGCACATATAGTAATCTATTTTTTGAACATATAGCAATCAGCTTTTTGTCAGCAAGTGCACATACAAATAGCAATCCGATTTTGCCAGCTTGTGCACATGTAGCGATCAGCTTTTGGCCAGCTAGTGCACATATAGCAATCAGCTTTTGTCAGCAAGTGCACATATAACAATCAGCTTTTTACAGCTAGTGAGCATATAGCAATCAGCTTCTTGTCAGCAAGTGCACATATAACAATCAGCTTTTTAGGAGCTAGTGAGCATATAGCAATCAGCTTTTTTTCAGCGAGTGCACATATCGCAATCAGCGTTTTTTTAGCAAGTGCACATATAGCAATCAGCGTTTTGACACTAGTGCACATAGAGCAATCAGCTTTAGCAGCTATTATACATACAGCAATCCGCTTTTGTCAGATATTGCAAATATAGCAATCAGCTTTTGTCAGCTATTGCACATAGTGCAATCAGCTTTTGTCAGCTATTGCACATATTGCAATCAGTTTTTATCAACCATTGTACATATAGCAATCAGCAGTTGTTAGCTATTGCACATATGGCAATCAGCTTTTTGTCAGCAAGTGCACATATAGCTATCAGCTTTTTGTCAGCTACTACATAAAAAATAACAATCAGCTATTTGTTACCTATTGCACATATAGCGATCAGCTTTTGGCCAGCTAGTGCACACATAGCAATCAGCTTATGTCAGCTATTACACATATAGCAATCAGCTTTTGTCAACTATTACACATATAGCAATCAGCTTTTTCAGCTATTGCACATATAGCTAGCAGCTTTTGTCAGCTATTGCACATATAGCAATCAGCTTTTGTCAGCTATTGCACATATAGCAATCACCTTTTTGTTAGCAAGTGCACATATAGCTATCAGCTTTTTGTCAGCTTGTACATAAAAAAATAACAATCAGCTTTTTGTCAGTTATTGCACATATAGTAATCTATTTTTTTAAGATATATCAGTGAGCTTTTTGTCAGCAAGTGCACATACATATAGCAATCAGCGTTTGTCAGCTATTGCAAATATAGCAATCAGCATTTTGTCACCTATTGCACATATGGCATACAGCTTTCGTCAGCTATTGTACATACAGCAATCAGATTTTATCAGCTAGTGAAAATATAGCAGTCAGCGTTTTTTCAGGAAGTGCACATATAGCAATCAAGTTTTTGTCAGCTATTGCACATATCGCAATCAGCATTTGTCAGCTTTTGCACATGGAGTAATCAGCTTTTGTCAACAAGAGCACAAATAGCTATCAGCTTTTAGTCAGCTAATTCACATATAGTAATCAGCTGTTTGTCAGCTAGCGCAAATATTGCAATCAGCTTTTTGTCACCTATTGCACATATGGCATACAGCTTTCGTCAGCAATTGTACTTACAGCAATCAGCTTTTGTCAGAAAGTGCACATATAGCTATCAGCTTTTGTCAGCAATTGCACCTATAGCTATCAGCTTTTTGTCAGCTAGAGCACATATGGCAATCAGCGTTTTTTTAGCAAGTGCACATACGGCAATTAGCGTTTTGACACCAGTGCACATAGGACAATCAGTTTTAGCAGCTATTATACATACAGCAATCCGCTTTTGTCAGCTATTGCAAATATAGCAATCAGCTTTTGTCAGCTATTGCACATATTGCAATCAGCTGTTATCAGCTATTGCACATATAGCAATCAGCTTTTGTTAGCTATTGCACATATACCAATCAGCTTTTCTCAGGTATTGCAAATATAGTTATTAGTTTTTAAATATATATAGCAATCAGCTTCTTGTCAGCAGGTACACATGAATATAACTATCAGCTTTTTGTCAGCTAGTACAAATATAACAATCCCCTATTGCACATATAGCAATCAGCTTTTGTCAGCTCTTATACATATAGCAATCAGCTTTTGACAGTTATTGCACATATAGTTATCTATTTTTTGAACATATAGCAGTCAGCTTTTTGTCAGCTAGTGCACATATAGCAATCAGCTTTTTGTCAGCTATTGCACATATCGCAATCAGCATTTGTCAGCTATTGCACATACAGCAATCAGCTTTTTGTCAGCAAGCGCACATACATATAGCAATCAGCGTTTGTCAGCTATTGCACGTATAGCAATCAGTTTATGTTAGCTATTGCACATATAGCAATCAGCTTTTGTCAGCTTTTGTACATACAGCAATCAGCTTCTGTCAGTAAGTGCACATATAGCACTGAGCTTTTTAGCAGCTATTGAACATATACCAGTCATCGTTTTTGCAGCAAGTGTACTAATAGCAATCAACTTTTTGTCAGCCAGTGCAAATATAGCAATCAGCTTTTTGTCACCTATTGCACATATAGAAATCTGCTTTTGTCAGCTGGTACAAATATAGCAATCAGCTTTTTGTCGCCTATTGCACATATAGCAATCAGCTTTTGTCAGCTATTGCACATATAGGAAACAGTTATTTTAATCATATAGCCATCAGCTTTTTGTCAGCAAGTGCACATACATATAGCAATCAGCGTTTGTCAGCTATTGCAAATATAGCAATCAGCATTTTGTCACCTATTGCACATATGGCATACAGCTTTCGTCAGCTATTGTACATACAGCAATCAGATTTTATCAGCTAGTGAACATATAGCAGTCAGCGTTTTTTCAGGAAGTGCACATATAGCAATCAGCTTTTTGTCAGCTATTGCACATATCGCAATCAGCATTTGTCAGCTTTTGCACATGGAGTAATCAGCTTTTGTCAGCAAGAGCACAAATAGCTATCAGCTTTTAGTCAGCTAATTCACATATAGTAATCAGCTGTTTGTCAGCTAGCGCAAATATTGCAATCAGCTTTTTGTCACCTATTGCACATATGGCATACAGCTTTCGTCAGCTATTGTACTTACAGCAATCAGCTTTTGTCAGAAAGTGCACATATAGCTATCAGCTTTTGTCAGCAATTGCACCTATAGCTATCAGCTTTTTGTCAGCTAGAGCACATATGGCAATCAGCGTTTTTTTAGCAAGTGCACATACGGCAATTAGCGTTTTGACACCAGTGCACATAGGACAATCAGTTTTAGCAGCTAATATACATACAGCAATCCGCTTTTGTCAGCTATTGCAAATATAGCAATCAGCTTTTGTCAGCTATTGCACATATTGCAATCAGCTGTTATCAGCTATTGCACATATAGCAATCAGCTTTTGTTAGCTATTGCACATATACCAATCAGCTTTTCTCAGGTATTGCAAATATAGTTATTAGTTTTTAAATATATATAGCAATCAGCTTCTTGTCAGCAGGTACACATGAATATAACTATCAGCTTTTTGTCAGCTAGTACAAATATAGCAATCCCCTATTGCACAATGGCAATCAGCTTTTGTCAGCAAATGCACATATCGCAATCAGCGTTTTTTAGCAAGTGCACATATAGCAATCAGCGTTTTGACACTAGTGCACATAGAGCAATCAGCTTTAGCAGCTATTATACATACAGCAATCCGCTTTTGTCAGATATTGCAAATATAGCAATCAGCTTTTGTCAGCTATTGCACATAGTGCAATCAGCTTTTGTCAGCTATCGCACATATTGCAATCAGTTTTTATCAGCCATTGTACATATAGCAATCAGCAGTTGTTAGCTATTGCACATATGGCAATCAGCTTTTTGTCAGCAAGTGCACATATAGCTATCAGCTTTTTGTCAGCTACTACATAAAAAATAACAATCAGCTATTTGTCACCTATTGCACATATAGCGATCAGCTTTTGGCCAGCTAGTGCACACATAGCAATCAGCTTATGTCAGCTATTACACATATAGCAATCAGCTTTTGTCAACTATTACACATATAGCAATCAGCTTTTTCAGCTATTGCACATATAGCTAGCAGCTTTTGTCAGCTATTGCACATATAGCAATCACCTTTTGTCAGCTATTGCACATATAGCAATCACCTTTTTGTCAGCAAGTGCACATATAGCTATCCGCTTTTTGTCAGCTTGTACATAAAAAAATAACAATCAGCTTTTTGTCACCTATTGCACATATAGCAATCAGCTTTTGTCAGCTATTATACATATAGCAATCAGCTTTTGTCAGCTGTTGCACATACTGCAATCAGCTTTTGTCAGCAAGAGCACATATAGCTATCAGCTTTTTGTCAGCTTGTACATAAAAAAATAACAATCAGCTTTTTGTCAGTTATTGCACATATAGTAATCTATTTTTTTAAGATATATCAGTGAGCTTTTTGTCAGCAAGTGCACGTACAAATTGCAATCAGATATTGCCACCTTTTGCACATTTAGCAATATGCTTTTGTCAGCTAGTGAACATAGAGCAATCAGCTTTTGTCAGCTATTGTACATACAGCACTCAGCTATTGTCAGCAAGTGCACATGAAGCAATCATCTTTTTAGCAGCTAGTAAACATATAGCAGTCAGCGTTTTTTCAGGAAGTGCACACATAGCAATAAGGCTTTTGTCAGCTATTGCACATATCGCAATCAGCATTTGTCAGCTGTTGCACATACTGCAATCAGCTTTTGTCAGCAAGAGCACATATAGCTATCAGCTTTTTGTCAGCTTGTACATAAAAAAATAACAATCAGCTTTTTGTCAGATATTGCAAATATAGCAATCAGCTTTTGTCAGCTATTGCACATAGTGCAATCAGCTTTTGTCAGCTATCGCACATATTGCAATCAGTTTTTATCAGCCATTGTACATATAGCAATCAGCAGTTGTTAGCTATTGCACATATGGCAATCAGCTTTTTGTCAGCAAGTGCACATATAGCTATCAGCTTTTTGTCAGCTACTACATAAAAAATAACAATCAGCTATTTGTCACCTATTGCACATATAGCGATCAGCTTTTGGCCAGCTAGTGCACACATAGCAATCAGCTTATGTCAGCTATTACACATATAGCAATCAGCTTTTGTCAACTATTACACATATAGCAATCAGCTTTTTCAGCTATTGCACATATAGCTAGCAGCTTTTGTCAGCTATTGCACATATAGCAATCACCTTTTGTCAGCTATTGCACATATAGCAATCACCTTTTTGTCAGCAAGTGCACATATAGCTATCAGCTTTTTGTCAGCTTGTACATAAAAAAATAACAATCAGCTTTTTGTCACCTATTGCACATATAGCAATCAGCTTTTGTCAGCTATTATACATATAGCAATCAGCTTTTGTCAGCTGTTGCACATACTGCAATCAGCTTTTGTCAGCAAGAGCACATATAGCTATCAGCTTTTTGTCAGCTTGTACATAAAAAAATAACAATCAGCTTTTTGTCAGTTATTGCACATATAGTAATCTATTTTTTTAAGATATATCAGTGAGCTTTTTGTCAGCAAGTGCACGTACAAATTGCAATCAGATATTGCCACCTTTTGCACATTTAGCAATATGCTTTTGTCAGCTAGTGAACATAGAGCAATCAGCTTTTGTCAGCTATTGTACATACAGCACTCAGCTATTGTCAGCAAGTGCACATGAAGCAATCATCTTTTTAGCAGCTAGTAAACATATAGCAGTCAGCGTTTTTTCAGGAAGTGCACACATAGCAATAAGGCTTTTGTCAGCTATTGCACATATCGCAATCAGCATTTGTCAGCTGTTGCACATACTGCAATCAGCTTTTGTCAGCAAGAGCACATATAGCTATCAGCTTTTTGTCAGCTTGTACATAAAAAAATAACAATCAGCTTTTTGTCAGTTATTGCACATATAGTAATCTATTTTTTTAAGATATATCAGTGAGCTTTTTGTCAGCAAGTGCACGTACAAATTGCAATCAGATATTGCCACCTTTTGCACATTTAGCAATATGCTTTTGTCAGCTAGTGAACATAGAGCAATCAGCTTTTGTCAGCTATTGTACATACAGCACTCAGCTATTGTCAGCAAGTGCACATGAAGCAATCATCTTTTTAGCAGCTAGTAAACATATAGCAGTCAGCGTTTTTTCAGGAAGTGCACACATAGCAATAAGGCTTTTGTCAGCTATTGCAAATAGAGCAATCAGCTTTTGTCAGCTATTGCACATATTGCAATCAGCTTTTGTCAGCTATTGCACATATTGCAATCAGCTTTTATCAGCTATTGTACATATAGCAATCAGCTGTTGTTAGCTATTGCACATATGGCAATCAGCTTTTTGTCAGCAAGTGCACATATAGCTATCAGCTTTTTGTCAGCTAGTGCATAAAAAAATAACAATCAGCTTTTTGTCACCTATTGCACATATAGCAATCAGCTTTTGTCAGCTATTACACATATAGCAATCAGCTTTTGTCAGCTATTGCACATATAGTAATATAGTTTTTGAACATATAGATGTCAGCTTTTTGTCAGCAAGTGCATGTACAAATTGCAATCAGATATTGCCAGCTATTGCACATATAGCAATTAGCTTTTGTCACTAGTGAACATAGAGCAATCAGCTTCTTGGCAGCAAGTGCAGATACATATAACTATCAGCTTTTTGTCAGCTAGTACAAATATAGCAATCAGCTTTTTGTAGCCTTTTGCACATATAGCAATCAGCTTTTGTCAGCTATTTCACATATAGCAATCAGCTTTTGTCAGCTATTGCACATATAGTAATCTATTTTTTGAACATATAGCAATCAGCTTTTTGTCAGCAAGTGCACATGCAAAAGCAATCCGATTTTCGCAGCTAGTGCACATATAGCGATCAGCTTTTGGCCAGCTAGTGCACACATAGCAATCAGCTTATGTCAGCTATTACACATTTAGCAATCAGCTTTTGTCAGCTATTACACATATAGCAATCAGCTTTTGTCAGCTATTGCACATATATCTAGCAGCTTTTGTCAGCTATTGCACATATAGCAATCAGCTTTTGCAAGCTATTGCACATGTAGCAATCAACTTTTTGTCAGCAAGTGCACATATAGCTTTCAGCTTTTTGTCAGCTAGTACATAAAAAAATAATAATCAGCTTTTTGTCACCTATTGCACATATAGCAATCAGCTTTTGTCAGCTATTATACATATAGCAATCAGCTTTTGTCAGTTATTGCACATATAGTAATCTATTTTTTGAACCTATAGCAGTCAGCTTTTTGTCAGCAAGTGCACGTACAAATTCCAATCAGATATTGCCAGCTAGTGCACATATAGCAATTAGCTTTTGTCAGCTAGTGAACATAGAGCAATCAGCTTTTGTCAGCTATTGTTCAAACAGCAATCGGCTATTGTCAGCAAGTGCACATGTAGCAATCATCTTTTTAGCAGCTAGTGAACATAAAACAGTCAGCGTTTTTTCAGGCAGTGCACATATAGCAATAAGATTTTTGTTAGCTATTGCACATATCGCAATCAGTATTTGTCAGCTATTGCACATACAGCAATCAGCTTTTGTCAGCAAGAGCACATAAAGCTATCAGCTTTTTATCACCTATTGCACATATAGGAATCAGTTATTTTAAACATATAGCCATCAGCTTTTTGTCAGCACGTGCACATACATATAGCAATCAGCGTTTGTCAGCTATTGCACATATATAGCAAACAGCCTATGTTAGCTATTGCACATATAGCAATCAGCTTTTGTCAGCTTTTGTACATACATCAATCAGCTTCTGTCAGTAAGTGCACATATAGCACTCAGCTTTTTAGCAGCTATTGAACATATACCAGTCATCGTTTTTTCAGCAAGTGCATATATAGCAATCAACTCATTGTCAGCTAGTGCAAATATATCAATCAGCTTTTTGTCACCTATTGCACATATAGAAATCTGCTTTTGTCAGCTATTGCACATATAGCAATAAGCTTTTGTCAGCTATTGCACATATAGCACTCAGCTTTTGTCAGCAATTGCACATATAGCTATCAGCTTTTTGTCAGCTAGAGCACATATCGCAATCAAAGTTTTTTCAGCAAGTGCACACCTAGCAATCATCTTTATAGCAGCTTGTGAACATATAGCAATCAGCGTTTTTTCATGAAGTGCACATATAGCAATCAGCTTTTTGTCAGCTATTGCACATATCGCAATCAGCATTTGTCAGCTTTTGCAGATACAGCAATCAGCTTTTGTCAGCTAGAGCACATATAGCTATCAGATTTTTGTCAGCTAATGCACATATTGCAATCAGCTTTTATCAGCTATTGTACATATAGCAATCAGCTGTTGTTAGCTATTGCACATATGGCAATCAGCTTTTTGTCAGCAAGTGCACATATAGCAATCAGCTTTTTGTCAGCAAGTGCACATATAGCAATCAGTTTATGTTAGCTATTGCACATAAAGCAATTAGCTTTTGACAGCTATTGTACATACAGTAATCAGATTTTGTCAGTAAGTGCACATATAGCAATCAGCTTCTTAGCAGCTAGTGAACATATAGCAGTCAGCGTTTTTTCAGCTAGTACAAATATAGCAATCAGCTTTTGTCAGAAAGTGCACATATAGCTATCAGCTTTTGTCAGCAATTACACCTATAGCTATCAGCTTTTTGTCAGCTAGAGCACATATCGCAATCAGCGATTTTTTAGCAAGTGCACCTACGGCAATTAGCGTTTTGACACCAGTGCACCGAGCAATCAGTTTTAGCAGCTATTATACATACAGAAATCCGCTTTTGTCAGCTATTGCACATATAGGAATCAGTTATTTTAAACATATAGCCATCAGCTTTTTGTCAACAAGTGCACATACATATAGCAATCAGCGTTTGTCAGCTATTGCACATTTAGCAATCAGTTTATGTTAGCTATTGCACATATAGCAATCAGCTTTTGTCAGCTATTGTACATACAGCATTCAGCTTTTGTCAGCAAGTGCACATCTAGCAATCATCTTTATAGCACCTTGTGAAGCTATAGCAATCAGCGTTTTTTCAGGAAGTGCACATATAGCAATCAGCTTTTTGTCAGCAAGTGCACATATAGCAATCAGTTTATGTTAGCTATTGCACATATAGCAATCAGCTTTTGTCAGCTATTGCACATATAGCAATCAGTTTATGTGAGCTATTGCACATAAAGCAATCAGTTTATGTTAGCTATTGCACATATAGCAATCAGCTTTTGTCAGCTATTGTACATACAGCAATCAGCTTCTGTAAGCAAGTGCACATCTAGCAATCATCTTTATAGCAAATTGTGAAGCTATAGCAATAAGCGTTTTTTCAGGAAGTGCACATATAGCAATCAGCTTTTGTCAGCTATTGCACATATCGCAATCAACATTTGTCAGCTTTTCCACATACAGCAATCAGCTTTTGTCAGCAAGAGCGCATATAGCTATCAGATTTTTGTCAGCTTATGCACATATAGCAATCAGCTTTTTGACAGCTAATGCAAATATAGCAATCAGCTTTTTGTCACCTATTGCACATATGGCATACAGCTTTCGTCAGCTATTGTACATACAGCAATCAGATTTTGTCAGTAAGTGCACATATATCAATCAGCTTCTTAGCAACTAGTGAACATATAGCAGTCAGCATTTTTTCAGCAAGTGCATATATAGCAATCAGCTTTTTGTCAGCAAGTGCAAACACAAATAGCAATCAGATTTTGCCAGCTATTGAACTTATCGCAATCAGCTTTTATCAGCTAGTGAACATAGAGCAATCAGCTTTTGTCAGCTATTATACATACAGCAGTCAGCTTTTGTCAGCAAGTGCACATATAACAATCAGCTTTTAACAGCTAGTGAGCATATAGCAATCAGCGTTTTTTCAACAAGTGCACATATAGCAATCAGCGTTTTGACACTAGTGCACATAGATTAATCAGCTTTAGCAGCTATTTATCATACAGCAATCAGCTTTTGTCAGCTATTGCACATAGAGCACTCAGCTTTTGTCAGCAA
Source organism: Drosophila novamexicana (assembly GCF_003285875.2). Taxonomy (NCBI): domain Eukaryota; kingdom Metazoa; phylum Arthropoda; class Insecta; order Diptera; family Drosophilidae; genus Drosophila; species Drosophila novamexicana. Next base: position 567,815 of record NW_020824865.1, on the reverse strand, counting down.
GTACACATATAGCTATCAGCTTTTTGTCAGCTAGTACAAAAATAGCAATCAGCTTTTTGTCACCTATTACACATATAGAAATCAGCTTTTGTCAGCTATTACACGTATAGCGATCACCTTTTGTCAGCTATTACAGATATAGTAATCTATTTTTTAAACATATAGCAATCAGCGTTTTGTCAGCTAGTGCAAATATAGCTTTCAGCTTTTTGTCACCTATTGCACATATGGCATACAGCTTTCGTCAGCTATTGTACATACAGCAATCAGATTTTGTCAGTAAGTGCACATATAGCAATCAGCTTCTTAGCAACTAGTGAACATATAGCAGTCAGCATTTTTTCAGCAAGTGCATATATAGCAATCAGCTTTTTGTCAGCAAGTGCAAACACAAATAGCAATCAGATTTTGCCAGCTTTTGAACTTATCGCAATCAGCTTTTATCAGCTAGTGAACATAGAGCAATCAGCTTTTGTCAGCTATTATACATATAGCAGTCAGCATTTTTTCAGCAAGTGCACATATAGCAATCAGCGTTTTGTCAGCTAGTGCACATAGAGCAATCAGCTTTTGTCAGCTATTATACAAACAGCAATCCGCTTTTGTCAGCTATTGCAAATATAGCAATCAGATTTTGTCAGCTGTTGCACATATAACAGACAGATTTTGTCAGCTATTGCACATTTAGCAAACAGCTTTTGTTCGCTATTGCACATATAGCAATCAGCTTTTGTCAGCTATTGCACATATAGCTATCAGATTTTGTCAGCTATTGGACATATAGCAATCAGCTTTTATTAGCTATTGCACATATGGCATTCAGCTTTTTGATACCTATTGCACATATAGCAAGTGCACATACAGCAGTCAGCGTTTTTTCAGTGTACATATAGCAGTCAGCGTTTTTTCAGCAAGTGCACATAGAGCAATCAGCTTTTGTTAGCTATTATACATACAGCAATCAGCTTTTGTCAGCTAGCGCACATAGAGAAATCAGCTTTTGTCAGCTATTGTACACACAGCAATCAGCTTTTGTCAGCAAGTGCACATCTAGCAATCATCTTTATAGCACCTTGTGAAGCTATAGCAATCAGCGTTTTTATCAGGGAGTGCACATATAGCAATCAGCTTTTGTCAGCTATTGCACATATCGCAATCAGTTTATGTTAGCTATTGCACATAAAACAATCAGCTTTTGTCAGCTATTGTACACACAGCAATCAGCTTTTGTCAGCAAGTGCACATCTAGCAATCATCTTTATAGCACCTTGTGAAGCTATAGCAATCAGCGTTTTTTCAGGGAGTGCACATCTAGCAATCAGCTTTTTGTCAGCAAGTGCACATATAGCAATCAGTTTATGTTAGCTATTGCACATAAAGCAATTAGCTTTTGACAGCTATTGTACATACAGTAATCAGATTTTGTCAGTAAGTGCACATATAGCAATCAGCTTCTTAGCAGCTAGTGAACATATAGCAGTCAGCGTTTTTTCAGCTAGTACAAATATAGCAATCAGCTTTTGTCAGAAAGTGCACATATAGCTATCAGCTTTTGTCAGCAATTACACCTATAGCTATCAGCTATAGGTTTTTTAGCAAGTGCACCTACGGCAATTAGCGTTTTGACACCAGTGCACCGAGCAATCAGTTTTAGCAGCTATTATACATACAGCAATCCGCTTTTGTCAGCTATTGCACATATAGGAATCAGTTATTTTAAACATATAGCCATCAGCTTTTTGTCAACAAGTGCACATACATATAGCAATCAGCGTTTGTCAGCTATTGCACATATAGCAATCAGTTTATGTTAGCTATTGCACATATAGCAATCAGCTTTTGTCAGCTATTGTACATACAGCATTCAGCTTTTGTCAGCAAGTGCACATCTAGCAATCATCTTTATAGCACCTTGTGAAGCTATAGCAATCAGCGTTTTTTCAGGAAGTGCACATATAGCAATCAGCTTTTTGTCAGCAAGTGCACATATAGCAATCAGTTTATGTTAGCTATTGCACATATAGCAATCAGCTTTTGTCAGCTATTGCACATATAGCAATCAGTTTATGTGAGCTATTGCACATAAAGCAATCAGTTTATGTTAGCTATTGCACATATAGCAATCAGCTTTTGTCAGCTATTGTACATACAGCAATCAGCTTCTGTAAGCAAGTGCACATCTAGCAATCATCTTTATAGCAAATTGTGAAGCTATAGCAATAAGCGTTTTTTCAGGAAGTGCACATATAGCAATCAGCTTTTGTCAGCTATTGCACATATCGCAATCAACATTTGTCAGCTTTTCCACATACAGCAATCAGCTTTTGTCAGCAAGAGCGCATATAGCTATCAGATTTTTGTCAGCTTATGCACATATAGCAATCAGCTTTTTGACAGCTAATGCAAATATAGCAATCAGCTTTTTGTCACCTATTGCACATATGGCATACAGCTTTCGTCAGCTATTGTACATACAGCAATCAGATTTTGTCAGTAAGTGCACATATATCAATCAGCTTCTTAGCAACTAGTGAACATATAGCAGTCAGCATTTTTTCAGCAAGTGCATATATAGCAATCAGCTTTTTGTCAGCAAGTGCAAACACAAATAGCAATCAGATTTTGCCAGCTATTGAACTTATCGCAATCAGCTTTTATCAGCTAGTGAACATAGAGCAATCAGCTTTTGTCAGCTATTATACATACAGCAGTCAGCTTTTGTCAGCAAGTGCACATATAACAATCAGCTTTTAACAGCTAGTGAGCATATAGCAATCAGCGTTTTTTCAACAAGTGCACATATAGCAATCAGCGTTTTGACACTAGTGCACATAGAGCAATCAGCTTTAGCAGCTATCAATCATACAGCAATCAGCTTTTGTCAGCTATTGCACATATAGCACTCAGCTTTTGTCAGCAAGTACACATATAGCTATCAGCTTTTTGTCAGCTAGTACAAAAATAGCAATCAGCTTTTTGTCACCTATTACACATATAGCAATCAGCTTTTGTCAGCTATTACACGTATAGCGATCACCTTTTGTCAGCTATTACACATATAGTAATATATTTTTTGAACATATAGCAATCAGAGTTTTGTCAGCTAGTGCAAATATAGCTTTCAGCTTTTTGTCACCTATTGCACATATGGCATACAGCTTTCGTCAGCTATTGTACATACAGCAATCAGATTTTGTCAGTAAGTGCACATATAGCAATCAGCTTCTTAGCAACTAGTGAACATATAGCAGTCAGCATTTTTTCAGCAAGTGCATATATAGCAATCAGCTTTTTGTCAGCAAGTGCAAACACAAATAGCAATCAGATTTCGCCAGCTTTTGAACTTATCGCAATCAGCTTTTATCAGCTAGTGAACATAGAGCAATCAGCTTTTGTCAGCTATTATACATATAGCAGTCAGCGTTTTTTTCAGCAAGTGCACATATAGCAATCACCGTTTTGTCAGCTAGTGCACATAGAACAATCAGCTTTAGCAGCTATCAATCATACAGCAATCAGCTTTTGTCAGCTATTGCACATATAGCACTCAGCTTTTGTCAGCAAGTACACATATAGCTATCAGCTTTTTGTCAGCTAGTACAAAAATAGCAATCAGCTTTTTGTCACCTATTACACATATAGCAATCAGCTTTTGTCAGCTATTGCACATATAGGAATCAGGTATTTTAATCATATAGCCATCAGCTTTTTGTCAGCAAGTGCACATACAAATAGCAATAAGCGTTTGTCAGCTATTGTACATATAGCAATCAGTTTATGTTAGCTATTGCACATAAAGCAATCAGCTTTTGTCAGCTATTGTACATACATTAATCAGCTTTTGTCAGCAAGTGCACATCTAGCAATCATCTTTATAGCACCTTTTGAAGCTATAGCAATAAGCGTTTTTTCAGGAAGTGCACATATAGCAATCAGCTTTTGTCAGCTATTGCACATATCGCAATCAGTTTATGTTAGCTATTGCACATAAAGCAATCAGCTTTTGTCAGCTATTGTACACACAGCAATCAGCTTTTGTCAGCAAGTGCACATCTAGCAATCATCTTTATAGCACCTTGTGAAGCTATAGTAATCAGCGCTTTTTCAGGGAGTGCACATATAGCAATCAGCTTTTTGTCAGCAAGTGCACATATAGCAATCAGTTTATGTTAGCTATTGCACATAAAGCAATTATCTTTTGACAGCTATTGTACATACAGTAATCAGATTTTGTCAGTAAGTGCACATATAGCAATCAGCTTCTTAGCAGCTAGTTAACATATAGCAGTCAGCGTTTTTTCAGCTAGTACAAATATAGCAATCAGCTTTTGTCAGAAAGTGCACATGTAGCTATCAGCTTTTGTCAGCAATTACACCGATAGCTATCAGCTTTTTGTCAGCTAGAGCACATATCGCAATCAGCGATTTTTTAGCAAGTGCACCTACGGCAATTAGCGTTTTGACACCATTGCACCGAGCAATCAGTTTTAGCAGCTATTATACATACAGCAATCCGCTTTTGTCAGCTATTGCACATATAGGAATCAGTTATTTTAAACATATAGCCATCAGCTTTTTGTCAACAAGTGCACATACATATAGCAATCAGCGTTTGTCAGCTATTGCACATTTAGCAATCAGTTTATGTTAGCTATTGCACATATAGCAATCAGCTTTTGTCAGCTATTGTACATACAGCATTCAGCTTTTGTCAGCAAGTGCACATCTAGCAATCATCTTTATAGCACCTTGTGAAGCTATAGCAATCAGCGTTTTTTCAGGAAGTGCACATATAGCAATCAGCTTTTTGTCAGCAAGTGCACATATAGCAAACAGTTTATGTTAGCTATTGCACATATAGCAATCAGCTTTTGTCAGCTATTGCACATATAGCAATCAGTTTATGTGAGCTATTGCACATAAAGCAATCAGTTTATGTTAGCTATTGCACATATAGCAATCAGCTTTTGTCAGCTATTGTACATACAGCAATCAGCTTCTGTAAGCAAGTGCACATCTAGCAATCATCTTTATAGCAAATTGTGAAGCTATAGCAATAAGCGTTTATTCAGGAAGTGCACATATAGCAATCAGCTTTTGTCAGATATTGCACATATCACAATCAACATTTGTCAGCTTTTCCACATACAGCAATCAGCTTTTGTCAGCAAGAGCGCATATAGCTATCAGATTTTTGTCAGCTTATGCACATATAGCAATCAGCTTTTTGACAGCAAATGCAAATATAGCAATCAGCTTTTTGTCACCTATTGCACATATGGCATACAGCTTTCGTCAGCTATTGTACATACAGCAATCAGATTTTGTCAGTAAGTGCACATATATCAATCAGCTTCTTAGCAACTAGTGAACATATAGCAGTCAGCATTTTTTCAGCAAGTGCATATATAGCAATCAGCTTTTTGTCAGCAAGTGCAAACACAAATAGCAATCAGATTTTGCCAGCTATTGAACTTATCGCAATCAGCTTTTATCAGCTAGTGAACATAGAGCAATCAGCTTTTGTCAGCTATTATACATACAGCAGTCAGCTTTTGTCAGCAAGTGCACATATAACAATCAGCTTTTAACAGCTAGTGAGCATATAGCAATCAGCGTTTTTTCAACAAGTGCACATATAGCAATCAGCGTTTTGATACTAGTGCACATAGAGCAATCAGCTTTAGCAGCTATTAATCATACAGCAATCAGCTTTTGTCAGCTATTGCACATAGAGCACTCAGCTTTTGTCAGCAAGTACACATATAGCTATCAGCTTTTTGTCAGCTAGTACAAAAATAGCAATCAGCTTTTTGTCACCTATTACACATATAGAAATCAGCTTTTGTCAGCTATTACACGTATAGCGATCACCTTTTGTCAGCTATTACAGATATAGTAATCTATTTTTTAAACATATAGCAATCAGCGTTTTGTCAGCTAGTGCAAATATAGCTTTCAGCTTTTTGTCACCTATTGCACATATGGCATACAGCTTTCGTAAGCTATTGTACATACAGCAATCAGATTTTGTCAGTAAGTGCACATATAGCAATCAGCTTCTTAGCAACTAGTGAACATATAGCAGTCAGCACTTTTTCAGCAAGTGCATATATAGCAATCAGCTTTTTGTCAGCAAGTGCAAACACAAATAGCAATCAGATTTTGCCAGCTTTTGAACTTATCGCAATCAGCTTTTATCAGCTAGTGAACATAGAGCAATCAGCTTTTGTCAGCTATTATACATATAGCAGTCAGCGTTTTTTTCAGCAAGTGCACATATAGCAATCAGCGTTTTGTCAGCTAGTGCACATAGAGCAATCAGCTTTTGTCAGCTATTATACAAACAGCAATCCGCTTTTGTCAGCTATTGCAAATATAGCAATCAGATTTTGTCAGCTGTTGCACATATAACAGACAGATTTTGTCAGCTATTGCACATTTAGCAAACAGCTTTTGTTCGCTATTGCACATATAGCAATCAGCTTTTGTCAGCTATTGCACATATAGCTATCAGATTTTGTCAGCTATTGGACATATAGCAATCAGCTTTTATTAGCTATTGCACATATGGCATTCAGCTTTTTGATACCTATTGCACATATAGCAAGTGCACATACATTCGTAAGCTATTGTACATACAGCAATCAGATTTTGTCAGTAAGTGCACATATAGCAATCAGCTTCTTAGCAACTAGTGAACATATAGCAGTCAGCACTTTTTCAGCAAGTGCACATAAAGCAATCAGCTTTTGTCAGCTATTGTACACACAGCAATCAGCTTTTGTCAGCAAGTGCACATCTAGCAATCATCTTTATAGCACCTTGTGAAGCTATAGTAATCAGCGCTTTTTCAGGGAGTGCACATATAGCAATCAGCTTTTTGTCAGCAAGTGCACATATAGCAATCAGTTTATGTTAGCTATTGCACATAAAGCAATTATCTTTTGACAGCTATTGTACATACAGTAATCAGATTTTGTCAGTAAGTGCACATATAGCAATCAGCTTCTTAGCAGCTAGTTAACATATAGCAGTCAGCGTTTTTTCAGCTAGTACAAATATAGCAATCAGCTTTTGTCAGAAAGTGCACATGTAGCTATCAGCTTTTGTCAGCAATTACACCGATAGCTATCAGCTTTTTGTCAGCTAGAGCACATATCGCAATCAGCGATTTTTTAGCAAGTGCACCTACGGCAATTAGCGTTTTGACACCATTGCACCGAGCGTTTTGATACTAGTGCACATAGAGCAATCAGCTTTAGCAGCTATTAATCATACAGCAATCAGCTTTTGTCAGCTATTGCACATAGAGCACTCAGCTTTTGTCAGCAAGTACACATATAGCTATCAGCTTTTTGTCAGCTAGTACAAAAATAGCAATCAGCTTTTTGTCACCTATTACACATATAGAAATCAGCTTTTGTCAGCTATTACACGTATAGCGATCACCTTTTGTCAGCTATTACAGATATAGTAATCTATTTTTTAAACATATAGCAATCAGCGTTTTGTCAGCTAGTGCAAATATAGCTTTCAGCTTTTTGTCACCTATTGCACATATGGCATACAGCTTTCGTAAGCTATTGTACATACAGCAATCAGATTTTGTCAGTAAGTGCACATATAGCAATCAGCTTCTTAGCAACTAGTGAACATATAGCAGTCAGCACTTTTTCAGCAAGTGCATATATAGCAATCAGCTTTTTGTCAGCAAGTGCAAACACAAATAGCAATCAGATTTTGCCAGCTTTTGAACTTATCGCAATCAGCTTTTATCAGCTAGTGAACATAGAGCAATCAGCTTTTGTCAGCTATTATACATATAGCAGTCAGCGTTTTTTTCAGCAAGTGCACATATAGCAATCAGCGTTTTGTCAGCTAGTGCACATAGAGCAATCAGCTTTTGTCAGCTATTATACAAACAGCAATCCGCTTTTGTCAGCTATTGCAAATATAGCAATCAGATTTTGTCAGCTGTTGCACATATAACAGACAGATTTTGTCAGCTATTGCACATTTAGCAAACAGCTTTTGTTCGCTATTGCACATATAGCAATCAGCTTTTGTCAGCTATTGCACATATAGCTATCAGATTTTGTCAGCTATTGGACATATAGCAATCAGCTTTTATTAGCTATTGCACATATGGCATTCAGCTTTTTGATACCTATTGCACATATAGCAAGTGCACATACAGCAGTCAGCGTTTTTTCAGTGTACATATAGCAGTCAGCGTTTTTTCAGCAAGTGCACATAGAGCAATCAGCTTTTGTTAGCTATTATACATACAGCAATCAGCTTTTGTCAGCTAGTGCACATGGAGAAATCAGCTTTTGTCAGCTATTGTACACACATCAATCAGCTTTTGTCAGCAAGTGCATATCTAGCAATCATCTTTATAGCACCTTGTGAAGCTATAGCAATCAGCGTTTTTTCAGGGAGTGCACATATAGCAATCAGCTTTTGTCAGCTATTGCACATATCGCAATCAGTTTATGTTAGCTATTGCACATAAAACAATCAGCTTTTGTCAGCTATTGTACACACAGCAATCAGCTTTTGTCAGCAAGTGCACATCTAGCAATCATCTTTATAGCACCTTGTGAAGCTATAGCAATCAGCGATTTTTCAGGGAGTGCACATCTAGCAATCAGCTATTTGTCAGCAAATGCACATATAGCAATCAGTTTATGTTAGCTATTGCACATAAAGCAATTAGCTTTTGACAGCTATTGTACATACAGTAATCAGATTTTGTCAGTAAGTGCACATATAGCAATCAGCTTCTTAGCAGCTAGTGAACATATAGCAGTCAGCGTTTTTTCAGCTAGTACAAATATAGCAATCAGCTTTTGTCAGAAAGTGCACATATAGCTATCAGCTTTTGTCAGCAATTACACCTATAGCTATCAGCTATAGGTTTTTTAGCAAGTGCACCTACGGCAATTAGCGTTTTGACACCAGTGCACCGAGCAATCAGTTTTAGCAGCTATTATACATACAGCAATCCGCTTTTGTCAGCTATTGCACATATAGGAATCAGTTATTTTAAACATATAGCCATCAGCTTTTTGTCAACAAGTGCACATACATATAGCAATCAGCGTTTGTCAGCTATTGCACATATAGCAATCAGTTTATGTTAGCTATTGCACATATAGCAATCAGCTTTTGTCAGCTATTGTACATACAGCATTCAGCTTTTGTCAGCAAGTGCACATCTAGCAATCATCTTTATAGCACCTTGTGAAGCTATAGCAATCAGCGTTTTTTCAGGAAGTGCACATATAGCAATCAGCTTTTTGTCAGCAAGTGTACATATAGCAATCAGTTTATGTTAGCTATTGCACATATAGCAATCAGCTTTTGTCAGCTATTGCACATATAGCAATCAGTTTATGTGAGCTATTGCACATAAAGCAATCAGTTTATGTTAGCTATTGCACATATAGCAATCAGCTTTTGTCAGCTATTGTACATACAGCAATCAGCTTCTGTAAGCAAGTGCACATCTAGCAATCATCTTTATAGCAAATTGTGAAGCTATAGCAATAAGCGTTTTTTCAGGAAGTGCACATATAGCAATCAGCTTTTGTCAGCTATTGCACATATCGCAATCAACATTTGTCAGCTTTTCCACATACAGCAATCAGCTTTTGTCAGCTATTGCACATATAGCTATCAGATTTTGTCAGCGTTTTTTCAGTGCACATATAGCAGTCAGCGTTTTTTCAGCAAGTGCACATAGAGCAATCAGCTTTTGTCAGCAAATGCACATATAGCAATCTGGTTTTTAGGAGCAAGTGAACATATAGCAGTCAGCGTTTTTTTCAGCAAGTGCACATATAGCAATCAGCGTTTTGTCAGTTAGTGCACATAGAGCAATCAGCTTTTGTCAGCTATTAAACAAACAGCAATCCGCTTTTGTCAGCTATTGCAAATATAGCAATCAGATTTTGTCACCTATTGCATATAAAGAAATCAGCTTTTGTCAGCTATGGTACATACAGCAATCAGCTTTTGTCAGCTAGAGTACATATCGCAATCAGCTTTTGTCAGCTATTGCACATATAGCAATCAGCTTTTGTCGGTTATTGCACCTATAGTAATCTATATTTTGAACATATAGCAATCAGCTTTTTGTCAGCAAGTGCACATACAAATTACAATCAGATTTTTCCAGCTTGTGCACATGTAGCGATCAGCTTTTGGCCAGCTAGTGCACATATAGCAATCAGCTTATGTCAGCTATTACACATATAGCAATCAGCGTTTTGTCAGTTAGTGCACATAGAGCAATCAGCTTTTGTCAGCTATTAAACAAACAGCAATCCGCTTTTGTCAGCTATTACACATATAGCAAGCAGCTTTTGTCAGCTATTGCACATATAGTAATCTATTTTTTGCAATCAGTTTTTTGTCAGCAAGTGCACATACAAATAGCAATCACTTTTTGTCAGCTATTGCACATATAGCAATCAGCTTTTGTCAGCTAGTGAACATTGGGCAAACAGCTTTTGTCAGCTATTATACATATAGCAATCAGCTTTTGTCAGCCACTGCACATATAACAATCAGCTTTTTAGCAGCTAGTGAGCATAAAGCAGTCAGCTTTTTTTCAGCAAGCGCAAATATAGCAATCAGCGTTTTGACACTAGTGCACATATAGCAATCAGCTTTAGCAGCTATTATACATACAGCAATCCGCTTTTGTCAGCTATTGCAAATATAGCAATCAGCTTTTGTCAGCTATTGCACATATTGCAATAAGCTTTTATCAGCTATTGCACATATAGCAATCAGCTTTTGTCAGCTATTACACATATAGCAATCAGATATTGCCAGCTATAGCACATATAGCAATTAGCTTTTGTCAGCTAGTGAACATAGATCAATCCGCTTCTTGTCAGCAAGTGGACATACATATAACTATCAGCTACAAATATAGTAATCAGCTTTTTGTCGCCTATTGCACATATAGTAATTAGCTTTTGTCAGCTATTGCACATACAGCAATCAGCTTTTGTCAGCAAGTGCACATACATATAGCAATCAGCGTTTGTCAGCTATTGCACATATAGCAATCAGCTTTAATCGGCAAGTGCACATCTAGCAATCATCTTTATAGCAGCTTGTGAACATTTAGCAGTCAGCGTTTTTTCAGGAAGTGCACATATAGCAATCAGCTTTTGTCAGCTATTGCACATATCGCAATCAACATTTGTCAGCTTTTGCACATACAACAATCAGCTTTTGTCAGCAAGAGCGCATATAGCTATCAGCTTTTTGTCAGCTTATGCACATATAGCAATCAGCGTTTTGTCAGCTAGTGCAAATATAGCTTTCAGCTTTTTGTCACCTATTGCACATATGGCATACAGCTTTCGTCAGCTATTGTACATACAGCAATCAGATTTTGTCAGTAAGTGCACATATAGCAATCAGCTTCTTAGCAACTAGTGAACATATAGCAGTCAGCATTTTTTCAGCAAGTGCATATATAGCAATCAGCTTTTTGTCAGCAAGTGCAAACACAAATAGCAATCAGATTTTGCCAGCTTTTGAACTTATCGCAATCAGCTTTTATCAGCTAGTGAACATAGAGCAATCAGCTTTTGTCAGCTATTATACATATAGCAGTCAGCGTTTTTTTCAGCAAGTGCACATATAGCAATCACCGTTTTGTCAGCTAGTGCACATAGAACAATCAGCTTTTGTCAGCTATTATACAAACAGCAATCCGCTTTTGTCAGCTATTGCAAATATAGCAATCAGATTTTGTCAGCTGTTGCACATATAACAGACAGATACCTATTGCACATATAGCAAGTGCACATACAGCAGTCAGCGTTTTTTCAGTGTACATATAGCAGTCAGCGTTTTTTCAGCAAGTGCACATAGAGCAATCAGCTTTTGTTAGCTATTATACATACAGCAATCAGCTTTTGTCAGCTAGTGCACATAGAGAAATCAGCTTTTGTCAGCTATTATACAAACAGCAATCTGCTTTTGTCAGCTATTGCAAATATAGCAATCAGATTTTGTCACCTATTGCATATATAGCAATCAGCTTTATTGTTTGAACATATAGCAGTCAGCTTTTTGTCAGCAAGTGCACGTACAAATTGCAATCAGATATTGCCAGCTATTGCACATATAGCAATAAGCTTTTGTCAGCTAGTGAACATAGAGCAATCAGCTTATTGTCAGAAAGTGCACATATATCTATCAGCTTTTGTCAGCTACTACAAAATAGCAATCAGCTTTTTGTCGCCTATTGCACATATGGCAATCAGCTTTTGTCAGCTATTGCACATATAGCTATCAGATTTTGTCAGCGTTTTTTCAGTGCACATATAGCAGTCAGCGTTTTTTCAGCAAGTGCACATAGAGCAATCAGCTTTTGTCAGCAAATGCACATATAGCAATCTGGTTTTTAGGAGCAAGTGAACATATAGCAGTCAGCGTTTTTTTCAGCAAGTGCACATATAGCAATCAGCGTTTTGTCAGTTAGTGCACATAGAGCAATCAGCTTGTGTCAGCTATTAAACAAACAGCAATCCGCTTTTGTCAGCTATTGCAAATATAGCAATCAGATTTTGTCACCTATTGCATATAAAGAAATCAGCTTTTGTCAGCTATGGTACATACAGCAATCAGCTTTTGTCAGCTAGAGTACATATCGCAATCAGCTTTTGTCAGCTATTGCACATATAGCAATCAGCTTTTGTCGGTTATTGCACCTATAGTAATCTATATTTTGAACATATAGCAATCAGCTTTTTGTCAGCAAGTGCACATACAAATTACAATCAGATTTTTCCAGCTTGTGCACATGTAGCGATCAGCTTTTGGCCAGCTAGTGCACATATAGCAATCAGCTTATGTCAGCTATTGCACATATAGCAATCAGTTTATGTTAGCTATTGCAATCAGCTTTTTGTCAGCTACTACACATATCGCAATCAGCATTTGTCAACTTTTGCACATACAGCAATAAGCTTTTGTCAGCAAGAGCACATATAGCTATCAGCTTTTTGTCAGCTAATTCACATATAGCAGTCAGTTTTTTGTCAGCTAGTGCATATATACCAATCAGCTTTTTGTCACTTATTGTACATATGGCATACAGCTTTCGTCAGCTATTGTACATACAGCAATCAGATTTTGTCAGTAAGTGCACATATAGCAGTCAGCTTCTTAGCAGCTAGTGAACATATAGCAGTAAGCGTTTTTTTAGCTAGTACAAATATAGCAATCAGCATTTGTCAGAAAGTACACAGATAGCAATCAGCTTTTGTCAGCTATTGCACATATAGGAATCAGTTATTTTAATCATATAGCCATCAGCTTCTTGTCAGCAAGTGCACATACAAATAGCAATAAGCGTTTGTCAGCTATTGTACATATAGCAATCAGTTTATGTTAGCTATTGCACATAAAGCAATCAGCTTTTGACAGCTATTGTACATACAGTAATCGGCATTTGTCAGCAAGTGCACATCTAGCAATCATCTTTATAGCACCTTGTGAAGCTATAGCAATAAGCGTTTTTTCAGGAAGTGCACATATAGCAATCAGCTTTTGTCAGCTATTGCAGATATCGCAATCAGCGTTTTCTTAGCAAGTGCACATACGGCAATTAGCGCTTTGACACCAGTGCACAGAGCAATCAGTTTTAGCAGCTATTATACATACAGCAATCCGCTTTTGTCAGCTATTGCAAATAAAGCAATCAGCTTTTGTCAGCTATTGCACATATTGCAATAAGCTTTTATCAGCTATTGCACATATAGCAATCAGCTTTTGTCAGCTATTACACATATAGCAATCAGATATTGCCAGCTATTGCACATATAGCAATTAGCTTTTGTCAGCTAGTGAACATAGATCAATCAGCTTCTTGTCAGAAAGTGGACATACATATAACTATCAGCTACAAATATAGCAATCAGCTTTTCGTCGCCTATTGCACATATAGCAATTAGCTTTTGTCAGCTATTGCACATACAGCAATCAGCTTTTGTCAGCAAGTGCACATACATATAGCAATCAGCGTTTGTTAGCTATTGCACATATAGCAATCAGTTTATGTTAGCTATTGCACATATAGCAATCAGCTTTTGTCAGCTATTGTACATACAGGAATCAGCTTTTGTCAGCAAGTGCACATTTAGCAATCATCTTTATAGCAGCTTGTGAACATTTAGCAGTCAGCGTTTTTTCAGGAAGTGCACATATAGCAATCAGCTTTTGTCAGCTATTGCACATATGGCAATCAACATATGTCAGCTTTTGCACATACAACAATCAGCTTTTGTCAGCAAGAGCGCATATAGCTATCAGCTTTTTGTCAGCTTATGCACATATAGCAATCAGCTTTTTGTCAGCTAGTGCAAATATAGCAATCAGCTTGTTGTCACCTATTGCACATGTGGCATACAGCTTTCGTCAGCTATTGTACATACAGCAATCAGATTTTGTCAGTAAGTGCACATATAGCAATCAGCTTCTTAGCAACTAGTGAACATATAGCAGTCAGCATTTTTTCAGCAAGTGCATATATAGCATATATATTTCAGCAAGTGCAAAATAGCAATCAGCTTTTTGTCACTGATTGTACATATGGCATACAGCTTTCGTCAGCTATTGTACATACAGCAATCAGATTTTGTAAGTAAGTGCACATATAGCAGTCAGCTTCTTAGCAGCTAGTGAACATATAGCAGTCAGCGTTTTTTTAGCTAGTACAAATATAGCAATCAGCATTTGTCAGAAAGTGCACATATAGCTATCAGCTTTTGTCAGCAATTGCACCTATAGCTATCCGCTTTTTGTCAGCTAGAGCACATATCGCAATCAGCGTTTTTTTAGCAAGTGCACATATGGCAATTAGCGTTATGACCCCAGTGCACATACATACATACAGCAATCCGCTTTTGTCAGCTATTGCAAATATAGCAATCAGCTTTTGTCAGCTATTGCACATATTGCAATAAGCTCTTATCAGCTATTGCACATATAGAAATCAGCCTTAGTTAGCTATTGCACATATAGCAATCAGCTTTTGTCAGATATTGCAAATATAGTTATCAGTTTTTTGAATATATAGCAATCAGGTTTTGTTAGCTATTGCACATATTGCAATCAGCTTTTATCAGCTATTGCACATATAGCAATCAGCTTTTGTTAACTATTGCACATATAGCAATCAGCTTTTGTCAGCTATTGCACATATAGTAATATATTTTTTGAACATATAGCAGTCAGCTTTTTGTCAGCAAGTGCAGGTAAAAATTGCAATCAGATATTGCCAGCTATTGCACATATATCAATTAGCTTCTGTCAGCTAGCGAACATAGAGCAATCAGCTTCTTGTCAGCAAGTGCACATACATATAACTTGCAGCTTTTTGTCAGCTAGTACAAATATAGCAATCAGCTTTTTGTCGAATATGGCACAGATAGCAATCAGCTTTTGTCAGCTATTGCACATATAGGAATCAGGTATTTTAATCATATAGCCATCAGCTTTTTGTCAGCAAGTGCACATACAAATAGCAATAAGCGTTTGTCAGCTATTGTACATATAGCAATCAGTTTATGTTAGCTATTGCACATAAAGCAATCAGCTTTTGTCAGCTATTGTACACACAGCAATCAACTTTTGTCAGCAAGTGCACATCTAGCAATCATCTTTATAGCACCTTGTGAAGCTATAGCAATCAGCGTTTTTTCAGGGAGTGCACATATAGCAATCAGCTTTTTGTCAGCAAGTGCACATATAGCAATCAGTTTATGTTAGCTATTGCACATAAAGCAATTAGCTTTTGACAGCTATTGTACATACAGTAATCAGATTTTGTCAGTAAGTGCACATATAGCAATCAGCTTCTTAGCAGCTAGTGAACATATAGCAGTCAGCGTTTTTTCAGCTAGTACAAATATAGCAATCAGCTTTTGTCAGAAAGTGCACATATAGCTATCAGCTTTTGTCAGCAATTACACCTATAGCTATCAGCTGTTTGTCAGCTAGAGCACATATCGCAATCAGCGATTTTTTAGCAAGTGCACATACGGCAATTAGCGTTTTGACACCAGTGCACCGAGCAATCAGTTTTAGCAGCTATTATACATACAGCAATCCGCTTTTGTCAGCTATTGCACATATAGGAATCAGTTATTTTAATCATATAGCCATCAGCTTTTTGTCAGCAAGTGCACATACATATAGCAATCAGCGTTTGTCAGCTATTGCACATATAGCAATCAGTTTATGTTAGCTATTGCACATATAGCAATCAGCTTTTGTCAGCTATTGTTCATACAGCATTCAGCTTTTGTCAGCAAGTGCACATCTAGCAATCATTTTTATAGCACCTTGTGAAGCTATAGCAATCAGCGTTTTTTCAGGAAGTGCACATATAGCAATCAGCTTTTTGTCAGCAAGTGCACATATAGCAATCAGTTTATGTTAGCTATTGCACATATAGCAATCAGCTTTTGTCAGCTATTGCACATATAGCAATCAGTTTATGTGAGCTATTGCACATAAAGCAGTCAGTTTATGTTAGCTATTGCACATATAGCAATCAGCTTTTGTCAGCTATTGTACATACAGCAATCAGCTTCTGTAAGCAAGTGCACATCTAGCAATCATCTTTATAGCAAATTGTGAAGCTATAGCAATAAGCGTTTTTTCAGGAAGTGCACATATAGCAATCAGCTTTTGTCAGCTATTGCACATATCGCAATCAACATTTGTCAGCTTTTCCACATACAGCAATCAGCTTTTGTCAGCAAGAGCGCATATAGCTATCAGATTTTTGTCAGCTTATGCACATATAGCAATCAGCTTTTTGACAGCTAATGCAAATATAGCAATCAGCTTTTTGTCACCTATTGCACATATGGCATACAGCTTTCGTCAGCTATTGTACATACAGCAATCAGATTTTGTCAGTAAGTGCACATATAGCAATCAGCTTCTTAGCAACTAGTGAACATATAGCAGTCAGCATTTTTTCAGCAAGTGCATATATAGCAATCAGCTTTTTGTCAGCAAGTGCAAACACAAATAGCAATCAGATTTTGCCAGCTATTGAACTTATCGCAATCAGCTTTTATCAGCCAGTGAACATAGAGCAATCAGCTTTTGTTAGCTATTATACATACAGCAGTCAGCTTTTGTCAGCAAGTGCGCATATAACAATCAGCTTTTAACAGCTAGTGAGCATATAGCAATCAGCGTTTTTTTAACAAGTGCACATATAGCAATCAGCGTTTTGTCAGCTAGTGCAAATATAGCTTTCAGCTTTTTGTCACCTATTGCACATATGGCATACAGCTTTCGTCAGCTATTGTACATACAGCAATCAGATTTTGTCAGTAAGTACACATATAGCAATCAGCTTCTTAGCAACTAGTGAACATATAGCAGTCAGCATTTTTTCAGCAAGTGCATATATAGCAATCAGCTTTTTGTCAGCAAGTGCAAACACAAATAGCAATCAGATTTTGCCAGCTTTTGAACTTATCGCAATCAGCTTTTATCAGCTAGTGAACATAGAGCAATCAGCTTTTGTCAGCTATTATACATACAGCAGTCAGCTTTTGTCAGCAAGTGCACATATAACAATCAGCTTTTAATAGCTAGTGAGCATATAGCAATCAGCGTTTTTTCAACAAGTGCACATATAGCAATCAGCGTTTTGTCAGCTAGTGCAAATATAGCTTTCAGCTTTTTGTCACCTATTGCACATATGGCATACAGCTTTCGTCAGCTATTGTACATACAGCAATCAGATTTTGTCAGTAAGTGCACATATAGCAATCAGCTTCTTAGCAACTAGTGAACATATAGCAGTCAGCATTTTATCAGCAAGTGCATATATAGCAATCAGCTTTTTGTCAGCAAGTACACAAGTACACAGCTATTGTACATACATTAATCACCTTTTGTCAGCAAGTGCACATCTAGCAATCATCTTTATAGCACCTTGTGAAGCTATAGCAATAAGCGTTTTTTCAGGAAGTGCACATATAGCAATCAGCTTTTGTCAGCTATTGCACATATCACAATCAGTTTATGTTAGCTATTGCACATAAAGCAATCAGCTTTTGTCAGCTATTGTACACACAGCAATCAGCTTTTGTCAGCAAGTGCACATCTAGCAATCATCTTTATAGCACCTTGTGAAGCTATAGCAATCTGCGTTTTTTCAGGGAGTGCACATATAGCAATCAGCTTTTTGTCAGCAAGTGCACATATAGCAATCAGTTAATGTTAGCTATTGCACATAAAGCAATTAGCTTTTGACAGCTATTGTACATACAGTAATCAGATTTTGTCAGTAAGTGCACATATAGCAATCAGCTTCTTAGCAGCTAGTGAACATATAGCAGTCAGCGTTTTTTCAGCTAGTACAAATATAGCAATCAGCTTTTGTCAGAAAGTGCACATATAGCTATCAGCTTTTGTCAGCAATTATACCTATAGCTATCAGCTTTTTGTCAGCTAGAGCACATATCGCAATCAGCGATTTTTTAGCAAGTGCACATACGGCAATTAGCGTTTTGACACCAGTGCACCGAGCAATCAGTTTTAGCAGCTATTATATATACAGCAATCCGCTTTTGTCAGCTATTGCACATATAGGAATCAGTTATTTTAAACATATAGCCATCAGCTTTTTGTCAGCAAGTACACATACATATAGCAATCAGCGTTTGTCAGCTGTTGCACATATAGCAATCAGTTTATGTTAGCTATTGCACATATAGCAATCAGCTTTTGTCAGCTATTGTACATACAGCATTCAGCTTTTGTCAGCAAGTGCACATCTAGCAATCATCTTTATAGCACCTTGTGAAGCTATAGCAATCAGCGTTTTTTCAGGAAGTGCACATATAGCAATCAGCTTTTTGTCAGCAAGTGCACACATAGCAATCAGTTTATGTTAGCTATTGCACATATAGCAATCAGCTTTTGTCAGCTATTGCACATATAGCAATCAGTTTATGTGAGCTATTGCACATAAAGCAATCAGTTTATGTTAGCTATTGCACATATAGCAATCATCTTTTGTCAGCTATTGTACATACAGCAATCAGCTTCTGTAAGCAAGTGCACATCTAGCAATCATCTTTATAGCAAATTTTGAAGCTATAGCAATAAGCGTTTTTTCAGGAAGTGCACATATAGCAATCAGCTTTTGTCAGCTATTGCACATATCGCAATCAACATTTGTCAGCTTTTCCACATACAGCAATCAGCTTTTGTCAGCAAGAGCGCATATTGCTATCAGATTTTTGTCAGCTTATGCACATATAGCAATCAGCTTTTTGACAGCTAATGCAAATATAGCAATCAGCTTTTTGTCACCTATTGCACATATGGCATACAGCTTTCGTCAGCTATTGTACATACAGCAATCAGATTTTGTCAGTAAGTGCACATATAGCAATCAGCTTCTTAGCAACTAGTGAACATATAGCAGTCAGCATTTTTTCAGCAAGTGCATATATAGCAATCAGCTTTTTGTCAGCAAGTGCAAACACAAATAGCAATCAGATTTTGCCAGCTATTGAACTTATCGCAATCAGCTTTTATCAGCTAGTGAACATAGAGCAATCAGCTTTTGTCAGCTATTATACATACAGCAGTCAGCTTTTGTCAGCAAGTGCACATATAACAATCAGCTTTTAACAGCTAGTGAGCATATAGCAATCAGCGTTTTTTCAACAAGTGCACATATAGCAATCAGCGTTTTGTCAGCTAGTGCAAATATAGCTTTCAGCTTTTTGTCACCTATTGCACATACGGCATACAGCTTTCGTCAGCTATTGTACATACAGCAATCAGATTTTGTCAGTAAGTGCACATATAGCAATCAGCTTCTTAGCAACTAGTGAACATATAGCAGTCAGCATTTTTTCAGCAAGTGCATATATAGCAATCAGCTTTTTGTCAGCAAGTGCAAACACAAATAGCAATCAGATTTTGCCAGCTTTTGAACTTATCGCAATCAGCTTTTATCAGCTAGTGAACATAGAGCAATCAGCTTTTGTCAGCTATTATACATACAGCAGTCAGCTTTTGTCAGCGAGTGCACATATAACAATCAGCTTTTAACAGCTAGTGATCATATAACAATCCGCGTTTTTTCAAGAAGTGCACATATAGCAATGAGCGTTTTGACACTAGTGCACATAGAGCAATCAGCTTTAGCAGCTATTAATCATACAGCAATCAGCTTTTGTCAGCTATTGCACATATAGCACTCAGCTTTTGTCAGCAAGTACACATATAGCTATCAGCTTTTTGTCAGCTAGTACAAAAATAGCAATCAGCTTTTTGTCACCTATTACACATATAGCAATCAGCTTTTGTCAGCTATTACACATATAGCGATCACCTTTTGTCAGCTATTACAGATATAGTAATCTATTTTTTGAACATATAGCAGTCAGCTTTTTGTCGGCAAGTGCACGTACAAATTGCAAACAGATATTGCCAGCTATTGCACATATAGCAATTAGCTTTTGTCAGCTTGTGAACATAGAGCAATCAGCTTCTTGTCAGCAAGTGCACATACATATAACTATCAACTTTTGTCAGCTAGTACAAATATAGCAATCAGCTTTTTGTCGCCTATTGCACATATAGCAATCAGCTTTTGTCAGCTATTGCACATATAGGAATCAGTTAAATTAATCATATAGCCATCAGCTTTTTGTCAGCAAGTGCACATACATATAGCAATCAGCGTTTCTCAGCTATTGCACATATAGCAATCAGTTTATGTAAGCTATCGCACATAAAGTAATCAGCTTTTCTCAGCTATTGTACATACAGAATCAGCTTTTGTCAACAACTGCACATCTAGCAATCATCTTTATAGCAGCTTGTGAACATATAGCAGTCAGCGTGTTTTCAAGACGTGCACGTATAGCAATCAGCTTTTTGTCAGCTATTACACATATCGCAATCAGCATTTGTCAGCTTTTGCACATACAGCAATAAGCTTTTGTCAGCAAGAGCACATATAGCTATCAGCTTTTTGTCAGCTAATTCACATATAGCAATCAGCTTTGTGTCAGCTAGTGCAAATATAGCAATCAGCTTTTTGTCACCTATTGCACATATGGCATACAGCTTTCGTCAGCTATTGTACATACAGCAATCAGCTTCTTAGCAGCTAGTGAACATATAGCAGTCAGCGTTTTTTAAGCTAGTACAAATATAGCAATCAGCTTTTGTCAGAAAGTGCACATATAGCTATCAGCTTTTGTCAGCAATTGCACCTATAGCTATCAGCTTTTTGTCAGCTAGAGCACATATCGCAATCAGCGATTTTTTAGCAAGTGCACATACGGCAATTAGCGTTTTGACCCCAGTGCACATACATACATACAGCAATCCGCTTTTGTCAGCTATTGCAAATATAGCAATCAGCTTTTATCAGCTATCGTTAGCAATCAGCTTTTGTTAGCTATTGCACATATAGCAATCAGCTTTTTTCAGATATTGTACATACAGCAATCAGATTTTGTCAGTAAGTGCACATATAGCAATCAGCTTTTTTGCAGCTAGTGAACATATAGCATTCAGTGTTTTCTCAGCAAGTGCACATATAGCAATCAGCTTTTTGTCACTAGTGCACATAGAGCAATTAGCTTTAACAGCTTTTATACATACAGAAATCCGCTTTTGTCAGCTATTGCAAATAGAGCAATCAGCTTTTGTCAGCTATTACAAATATAGCAATCAGCTTCTGTCAGCTATTGCACATATAGTAATCTATTTTTTGAACATATAGCAGTCAGCTTTTTGTCAGCAAGTGCTCGTAAAAATTGCAATCAGATATTGCCAGCTATTGCACATATAGCAATTAGCTTCTGTCAGCTAGTGAACATAGAGCAATCAGCTTCTTGTCAGCAAGTGCACATACATATAACTATCAGCTTTTTGTCAGTAAGTACACATATAGCAATCAGCTTCTTAGCAACTAGTGAACATATAGCAGTCAGCATTTTTTCAGCAAGTGCATATATAGCAATCAGCTTTTTGTCAGCAAGTGCAAACACAAATAGCAATCAGATTTTGCCAGCTTTTGAACTTATCGCAATCAGCTTTTATCAGCTAGTGAACATAGAGCAATCAGCTTTTGTCAGCTATTATACATACAGCAGTCAGCTTTTGTCAGCAAGTGCACATATAACAATCAGCTTTTAATAGCTAGTGAGCATATAGCAATCAGCGTTTTTTCAACAAGTGCACATATAGCAATCAGCGTTTTGTCAGCTAGTGCAAATATAGCTTTCAGCTTTTTGTCACCTATTGCACATATGGCATACAGCTTTCGTCAGCTATTGTACATACAGCAATCAGATTTTGTCAGTAAGTGCACATATAGCAATCAGCTTCTTAGCAACTAGTGAACATATAGCAGTCAGCATTTTATCAGCAAGTGCATATATAGCAATCAGCTTTTTGTCAGCAAGTGCAAACACAAATAGCAATCAGATTTTGCCAGCTTTTGAACTTATCGCAACATAGAGCAATCAGCTTTTGTCAGCTATTATACATACAGCAGTCAGCTTTTGTCAGCGAGTGCACATATAACAATCAGCTTTTAACAGCTAGTGAGCATATAGCAATCAGCGTTTTTTCAACAAGTGCACATATAGCAATCAGCGTTTTGACACTAGTGCACATAGAGCAATCAGCTTTAGCAGCTATTAATCATACAGCAATCAGCTTTTGTCAGCTTTTGCACATATAGCACTCAGCTTTTGTCAGCAAGTACACATATAGCTATCAGCTTTTTGTCAGCTAGTACAAAAATAGCAATCAGCTTTTTGTCACCTATTACACATATAGCAATCCGCTTTTGTCAGCTATTGCACATATTACAATCAGCAATTATCAGCTATTGTACATATAGCAATCAGCTGTTGTTAGCTATTGCACATATAGCAATTAGCTTTTGTCAGCTTGTGAACATAGAGCAATCAGCTTCTTGTCAGCAAGTGCACATACATATAACTATCAACTTTTGTCAGCTAGTACAAATATAGCAATCAGCTTTTTGTCGCCTATTGCACATATGGCAATCAGCTTTTGTCAGCTATTGCACATATAGGAATCAGGTATTTTAATCATATAGCCATCAGCTTTTTGTCAGCAAGTACACAAGTACACAGCTATTGTACATACATTAATCACCTTTTGTCAGCAAGTGCACATCTAGCAATCATCTTTATAGCACCTTGTGAAGCTATAGCAATAAGCGTTTTTTCAGGGAGTGCACATATAGCAATCAGCTTTTTGTCAGCAAGTGCACATATAGCAATCAGTTAATGTTAGCTATTGCACATAAAGCAATTAGCTTTTGACAGCTATTGTACATACAGTAATCAGATTTTGTCAGTAAGTGCACATATAGCAATCAGCTTCTTAGCAGCTAGTGAACATATAGCAGTCAGCGTTTTTTCAGCTAGTACAAATATAGCAATCAGCTTTTGTCAGAAAGTGCACATATAGCTATCAGCTTTTGTCAGCAATTACACCTATAGCTATCAGATTTTTGTCAGCTAGAGCACATATCGCAATCAGCGATTTTTTAGCAAGTGCACATACGGCAATTAGCGTTTTGACACCAGTGCACCGAGCAATCAGTTTTAGCAGCTATTATACATACAGCAATCCGCTTTTGTCAGCTATTGCACATATAGGAATCAGTTATTTTAAACATATAGCCATCAGCTTTTTGTCAGCAAGTACACATACATATAGCAATCAGCGTTTGTCAGCTATTGCACATATAGCAATCAGTTTATGTTAGCTATTGCACATATAGCAATCAGCTTTTGTCAGCTATTGTACATACAGCATTCAGCTTTTGTCAGCAAGTGCACATCTAGCAATCATCTTTATAGCACCTTGTGAAGCTATAGCAATCAGCGTTTTTTCAGGAAGTGCACATATAGCAATCAGCTTTTTGTCAGCAAGTGCACACATAGCAATCAGTTTATGTTAGCTATTGCACATATAGCAATCAGCTTTTGTCAGCTATTGCACATATAGCAATCAGTTTATGTGAGCTATTGCACATAAAGCAATCAGTTTATGTTAGCTATTGCACATATAGCAATCAGCTTTTGTCAGCTATTGTACATACAGCAATCAGCTTCTGTAAGCAAGTGCACATCTAGCAATCATCTTTATAGCAAATTTTGAAGCTATAGCAATAAGCGTTTTTTCAGGAAGTGCACATATAGCAATCAGCTTTTGTCAGCTATTGCACATATCGCAATCAACATTTGTCAGCTTTTCCACATACAGCAATCAGCTTTTGTCAGCAAGAGCGCATATAGCTATCAGATTTTTGTCAGCTTATGCACATATAGCAATCAGCTTTTTGACAGCTAATGCAAATATAGCAATCAGCTTTTTGTCACCTATTGCACATATGGCATACAGCTTTCGTCAGCTATTGTACATACAGCAATCAGATTTTGTCAGTAAGTGCACATATAGCAATCAGCTTCTTAGCAACTAGTGAACATATAGCAGTCAGCATTTTTTCAGCAAGTGCATATATAGCAATCAGCTTTTTGTCAGCAAGTGCAAACACAAATAGCAATCAGATTTTGCCAGCTATTGAACTTATCGCAATCAGCTTTTATCAGCTAGTGAACATAGAGCAATCAGCTTTTGTCAGCTATTATACATACAGCAGTCAGCTTTTGTCAGCAAGTGCACATATAACAATCAGCTTTTAACAGCTAGTGAGCATATAGCAATCAGCGTTTTTTCAACAAGTGCACATATAGCAATCAGCGTTTTGTCAGCTAGTGCAAATATAGCTTTCAGCTTTTTGTCACCTATTGCACATATGGCATACAGCTTTCGTCAGCTATTGTACATACAGCAATCAGATTTTGTCAGTAAGTGCACATATAGCAATCAGCTTCTTAGCAACTAGTGAACATATAGCAGTCAGCATTTTTTCAGCAAGTGCATATATAGCAATCAGCTTTTTGTCAGCAAGTGCAAACACAAATAGCAATCAGATTTTGCCAGCTTTTGAACTTATCGCAATCAGCTTTTATCAGCTAGTGAACATAGAGCAATCAGCTTTTGTCAGCTATTATACATACAGCAGTCAGCTTTTGTCAGCGAGTGCACATATAACAATCAGCTTTTCACAGCTAGTGAGCATATAGCCATCAGCGTTTTTTCAGCAAGTGCACATATAGCAATCAGCGTTTTGACAGTAGTGCACATAGAGCAATCAGCTTTAGCAGCTATTAATCATACAGCAATCCGGTTTTGTCAGCTATTGCAAATATAGCAAT
Organism: Drosophila novamexicana; assembly: GCF_003285875.2. Taxonomy (NCBI): domain Eukaryota; kingdom Metazoa; phylum Arthropoda; class Insecta; order Diptera; family Drosophilidae; genus Drosophila; species Drosophila novamexicana. The sequence continues at coordinate 542,448 of NW_020824865.1, read as the reverse complement.
CAGGTTTTTGTCACCTATTGCACATATAGAAATCTGCTTTTGTCAGCTATTGCACATATCGCAATCAGCATTTGTCAACTTTTGCACATACAGCAATAAGCTTTTGTCAGCAAGAGCACATACAGCTATCAGCTTTTTGTCAGCTAATTCACATATAGCAATCAGCTTTTTGTCAGCTAGTGAAAATATAGCAATCAGCTTTTGTCAGCTATTGCACATATTGCAATAAGCTTTTATCAGCTATTACACATATAGCAATCAGCTTTTGTCAGCTATTACACATATAGCAATCAGATATTGCCAGCTATTGCACATATAGCAATTAGCTTTTGTCAGCTAGTGAACATAGATCAATCAGATTCTTGTCAGCAAGTGGACATGAATATAACTATCAGCTACAAATATAGCAATCAGCTTTTTGTCGCCTATTGCACATATAGCAATTAGCTTTTGTCAGCTATTGCACATACAGCAATCAGATTTTGTCAGCAAGTGCACATACATATAGCAATCCGCGTTTGTCATCTATTGCACATGTGGCATACAGCTTTCGTCAGCTATTGTACATATAGCTATCAGCTTTTTCTCAGCTTATGCACATATAGCAATCAGCTTTTTGTCAGCTAGTGCAAATATAGCAATCAGCTTGTTGTCACCTATTGCACATGTGGCATACAGCTTTCGTCAGCTATTGTACATACAGCAATCAGATCTTGTCAGTAAGTGCACATATAGCAATCAGCTTCTTAGCAACTAGTGAACATATAGCAGTCAGCATTTTTTCAGCAGGTGCATATGTAGCAATCAGCTTTTTGTCAGCAAGTGCAAACACAAATAGCAATCAGATTTTGCCAGCTATTGCACTTATAGCAATCAGCTTTTATCAGCTAGTGAACATAGAGCAATCAGCTTTTGTCAGCTATTATACATACAGCAGTCAGCTTTTGTCAGCAAGTGCACATATAACAATCAGCTTTTCACAGCTAGTGAGCATATAGCAATCAGCGTTTTGACAGTAGTGCACATATTGCAATAAGCTTTTGTCAGCTATTGCACATATAGCAATCAGCTTTTGTCAGCTATTGCACATATCGCAATCAGCATTTGTCAACTTTTGCACATACAGCAATAAGCTTTTGTCAGCAAGAGCACATACAGCTATCAGCTTTTTGTCAGCTAATTCACATATAGCAATCAGCTTTTTGTCAGCTAGTGAAAATATAGCAATCAGCTTTTGTCAGCTATTGCACATATTGCAATAAGCTTTTATCAGCTATTACACATATAGCAATCAGCTTTTGTCAGCTATTACACATATAGCAATCAGATATTGCCAGCAATTGCACATATAGCAATTAGCTTTTGTCAGCTAGTGAACATAGATCAATCAGCTTCTTGTCAGCAAGTGGACATACATATAACTATCAAGTACAAATATAGCAATCAGCTTTTTGTCGCCTATTGCACATATAGCTATCAGATTTTGTCAGCTATTGGACATATAGCAATCAGATTTTGTCAGCAAGTGCACATACATATAGCAATCAGCGTTTGTCAGCTATTGCACATATCGCAATCAGCATTTGTCAACTTTTGCACATACAGCAATAAGCTTTTGTCAGCAAGAGCACATACAGCTATCAGCTTTTTGTCAGCTAATTCACATATAGCAATCAGCTTTTTGTCAGCTAGTGAAAATATAGCAATCAGCTTTTGTCAGCTATTGCACATATTGCAATAAGCTTTTATCAGCTATTACACATATAGCAATCAGCTTTTGTCAGCTATTACACATATAGCAATCAGATATTGCCAGCAATTGCACATATAGCAATTAGCTTTTGTCAGCTAGTGAACATAGATCAATCAGCTTCTTGTCAGCAAGTGGACATACATATAACTATCAAGTACAAATATAGCAATCAGCTTTTTGTCGCCTATTGCACATATAGCTATCAGATTTTGTCAGCTATTGGACATATAGCAATCAGATTTTGTCAGCAAGTGCACATACATATAGCAATCAGCGTTTGTCAGCTATTGCACATATAGCAATCAGCTTATGTTAGCTATTGCACATAAAGCAATCAGCCTTTGTCAGCTATTGTACATACAGTAATCAGCTCTTGTCAGCAAGTGCACATCTAGCAATCATCTTCATAGCAGTTTGTGGACATATAGCTTTTATCAGCTATTGCACATATCGCTAACAGCATTTGTCAGCTTTTGCACATACAGCAATTAGCTTTTGTCAGCAAGACCACATATAGCTATCAGCTTTTTGTTAGCTAAATCACATATAGCAATCAGCTTTTTGTCACCTATTGCACATATGGCATACAGCTTTCGTCAACTATTGCACTTCTTAGCAACTAGTGAACATATAGCAGTCAGCATTTTTTCAGCAAGTGCATATATAGCAATCAGCTTTTTGTCAGCAAGTGCAAACACAAATAGCAATCAGATTTTGCCAGCTATTGAACTTATCGCAATCAGCTTTTATCAGCTAGTGAACATAGAGCAATCAGCTTTTGTCAGCTATTATACATACAGCAGTCAGCTTTTGTCAGCAAGTGCACATATAACAATCAGCTTTTAACAGCTAGTGAGCATATAGCAATCAGCGTTTTTTCAATAAGTGCACATATAGCAATCAGCGTTTTGTCAGCTAGTGCAAATATAGCTTTCAGCTTTTTGTCACCTATTGCACATATGGCATACAGCTTTCGTCAGCTATTGTACATACAGCAATCAGATTTTGTCAGTAAGTGCACATATAGCAATCAGCTTCTTAGCAACTAGTGAACATATAGCAGTCAGCATTTTTTCAGCAAGTGCATATATAGCAATCAGCTTTTTGTCAGCAAGTGCAAACACAAATAGCAATCAGATTTTGCCAGCTTTTGAACTTATCGCAATCAGCTTTTATCAGCTAGTGAACATAGAGCAATCAGCTTTTGTCAGCTATTATACATACAGCAGTCAGCTTTTGTCAGCGAGTGCACATATAACAATCAGCTTTTAACAGCTAGTGAGCATATAACAATCCGCGTTTTTTCAAGAAGTGCACATATAGCAATCAGCGTTTTGACACTAGTGCACATAGAGCAATCAGCTTTAGCAGCTATTAATCATACAGCAATCAGCTTTTGTCAGCTATTGCACATATAGCACTCAGCTTTTGTCAGCAAGTACACATATAGCTATCAGCTTTTTGTCAGCTAGTACAAAAATAGCAATCAGCTTTTTGTCACCTATTACACATATAGCAATCAGCTTTTGTCAGCTATTACACATATAGCGATCACCTTTTGTCAGCTATTACAGATATAGTAATCTATTTTTTGAACATATAGCAGTCAGCTTTCAGCGTTTTTTCAGCAAGTGCATATATAGCAATCAGCTTTTTGTCACTAGTGCACATAGAGCAATTAGCTTTAGCAGCTCTTATACATACAGCAATCCGCTTTTGTCAGCTATTGCAAATATAGCAATCAGCTTTTATCAGCTATCGTTAGCAATCAGCTTTTGTTAGCTATTGCACATATAGCAATCAGCTTTTTTCAGATATTGTACATACAGCAATCAGATTTTGTCAGTAAGTGCACATATAGCAATCAGCTTTTTTGCAGCTAGTGAACATATAGCATTCAGTGTTTTCTCAGCAAGTGCACATATAGCAATCAGCTTTTTGTCACTAGTGCACATAGAGCAATTAGCTTTAACAGCTTTTATACATACAGAAATCCGCTTTTGTCAGCTATTGCAAATAGAGCAATCAGCTTTTGTCAGCTATTACACATATAGCAATCAGCTTCTGTCAGCTATTGCACATATAGTAATCTATTTTTTGAACATATAGCAGTCAGCTTTTTGTCAGCAAGTGCTCGTAAAAATTGCAATCAGATATTGCCAGCTATTGCACATATAGCAATTAGCTTCTGTCAGCTAGTGAACATAGAGCAATCAGCTTCTTGTCAGCAAGTGCACATACATATAACTATCAGCTTTTTGTCAGCTAGTACAAATATAGCAATCAGCTTTTTGTCGCCTATTGCACATATGGCAATCAGCTTTTGTCAGGTGTTGCACATATAGCAATCAGCTTTTGTCAGTTATTGCACATATGGTAATTAGTTTTTTGAACATATAGCAATCAGCTTTTTGTCAGCAAGTGCGCATACAAATAGCAATCAGCTTTTGCCAGGTATTGCACATATAGCAATCTGCTTTTGTCAGCTAGTGCACATAGAGCAATTAGCTTTTGTCAGCTATTATACATACAGCAATCAGCTTTTGTCGGCAAGTGCACATACATATGACTATCAGTATTTGTCAGCTAGTACAAATATAGCTATCAGCTTTTTGTAGCCTATTACACAAATGGCAATCAGCTTTTATCAGCTATTGTACATATAGCAATCAGCTGTTGTTAGCTATTGCACATATAGCAATCAGCTTTTTGTCAGCAAGTGAACATATAGCTATCAACTTTTCGTCAGCTAGTAAAAGTATACATACAGCAATCAGCTTTTGTCGGCAAGTGCACATACATATGACTATCAGTATTTGTCAGCTAGTGCAAATATAGCTATCAGCTTTTTGTCGCCTATTACACAAATGGCAATCAGCTTGTATCAGCTATTGTACATATAGCAATCAGCTTTTGTCAGCTATTACACATATAGCAATCAGCTTTTGTCAGCTATTGCTCATATAAAAATCTATTTTTTGAACATACAGCCGTCAGCTTTTTGTCAGCAAGTGCTCGTAAGAATTGCAATCAGATATTGCCAGCTATTGCACATATAGCAATTAGCTTCTGTCAGCTAGTGAACATAGAGCAATCAGCTTCTTGTCAGCAAGTGCACATACATATAACTATCAGCTTTTTGTCAGCTAGTACAAATATAGCAATCATCTTTTTGTCGCCTATTGCACATATGGCAATCAGCTTTTGTCAGGTGTTGCACATATAGCAATCAGCTTTTGTCAGCTAGTGCACATAGAGCAATTAGCTTTTGTCAGCTATTGCACATATTGCAATCAGCTATTATCAGCTATTGTACATATAGCAATCAGCTGTTGTTAGCTATTGCACATATAGCAATCAGCTTTTGTCAGCTATTGTACATACAGCAATCAGATTTTGTCAGTAAGTGCACATATAGCAATCAGCTTTTTAGCAGCTAGTGAACATATAGCAGTCAGCGTTTTTTCAGCAAGTGCATATATAGCAATCAGCTTTTTGTCACTAGTGCACATAGAGCAATTAGCTTTAGCAGCTCTTATACATACAGAAATCCGCTTTTGTCAGCTATTGCACATATTACAATCAGCAATTATCAGCTATTGTACATATAGCAATCAGCTGTTGTTAGCTATTGCACATATAGCAACCAGCTTTTTGTCAGCAAGTGAACATATAGCTATCAACTTTTTGTCAGCTAAAAAATATAACAATCAGCTTTTTGTCACCTATTGCACATATAGCAATCAGCTTATGTCAGCTATTACACATATAGCAATCAGCAAGTTCACGTAAAAATTGCAATCAGATATTGCCAGCTATTGCACATATAGCAATTAGCTTCTGTCAGCTAGTGAACATAGAGCAATCAGCTTCTTGTCAGCAAGTGCACATACATATTACTATCAGCTTTTTGTCAGCTAGTACAAATATGGCTATCAGCTTTTTGTCGCCTATTGCACATATGGCAATCAGCTTTTGTCAGGTGTTGCACATATAGCAATCAGCTTTTGTCAGTTATTACACATATGGTAATCAGTTTTTTGAACATATAGCAATCAGCTTTTTGTCAGCAAGTGCGCATACAAATAGCAATCAGCTTTTGCCAGCTATTGCACATATAGCAATCAGCTTTTGTCAGCTAGTGCACATAGAGCAATTAGCTTTTGTCAGCTATTATACATACAGCAATCAGCTTTTGTCGGCAAGTGCACATACATATGACTATCAGTATTTGTCAGCTAGTAAAAATATAGCTATCAGCTTTTTGTCGCCTATTACACAAATGGCAATCAGCTTTTATCAGCTATTGTACATATAGCAATCAGCTTTTTGTCAGCTATTGCACATATAGTAATCTATTTTTTGAACATATAGCAATCAGCTTTTTGTCAGCAAGTGCACATACAAATAGCAATCCGATTTTGCCAGCTTGTGCACATGTAGCGATCAGCTTTTGGCCAGCTAGTGCACATATAGCAATCAGCTTATGTCAGCTATTACACATATAGCAATCAGCTTTTGTCAGCAATGATACATACAGCAATCAGCTTTTGTCAGCAACTGCACATATAACAATCAGCTTTTTGTCATCTATTGCACATATAGCAATCAGCTTTTGTCAGCTATTACACATATAGCAATCAGCTTTTTGTCAGCTATTGCACATATAGTAATCTATTTTTTGAACATATAGCAATCAGCTTTTTGTCAGCAAGTGCACATACAAATAGCAATCCGATTTTGCCAGCTTGTGCACATGTAGCGATCAGCTTTTGGCCAGCTAGTGCACATATAGCAATCAGCTTTTGTCAGCAAGTGCACATATAACAATCAGCTTTTTACAGCTAGTGAGCATATAGCAATCAGCTTCTTGTCAGCAAGTGCACATATAACAATCAGCTTTTTAGGAGCTAGTGAGCATATAGCAGTCAGCTTTTTTTTCAGCAAGCGCAAATATAGCAATCAGCGTTTTGACACTAGTGCACATAGAGCAATCAGCTTTAGCAGCTATTATACATACAGCAATCCGCTTTTGTCAGCTATTGAAAATATAGCAATCAGCTTTTTTCAGCTATTGCACATATTGCAATCAGGTTTTATAAGCTATTGTACATATAGCAATCAGCTGTTGTTAGCTATTGCACATAAAGCAATCAGCCTTTGTCAGCTATTGTACATACAGTAATCAGCTTTTGTCAGCAAGTGCACATCTAGCAATCATCTTCATAGCAGCTTGTGGACATATAGCAGTCAGCGTGTTTTCAGGAAGTGCACATATAGCAATCAGCTTTTTGTCAGCTATTGCACATATCGCAATCAGCATTTGTCAGCTTTTGCACATACAGCAATAAGCTTTTGTCAGCTATTGCACATATAGCAATCAGTTTATGTTAGCTATTGCACATATAGCAATCAGCTTTTTGTCAGCTACTACACATATCGCAATCAGCATTTGTCAACTTTTGCACATACAGCAATAAGCTTTTGTCAGCAAGAGCACATATAGCTATCAGCTTTTTGTCAGCTAATTCACATAAAGCAATCAGCTTTTGTCAGCTAGTGCAAATATAGCAATCAGCTTTTTGTCACCTATTGCACATATGGCATACAGCTTTCGTCAGCTATTGCACATACAGCAATCAGATTTTGTCAGTAAGTGCACAAATAGCAATCAGCTTCTTAGCAGCTAGTGAACATATAGCAGTCAGCGTTTTTTCAGCTAGTACAAATATAGCAATCAGCTTTTGTCAGATAGTGCACATATAGCTATCATCTTTTGTCAGCAATTGCACCTATATATATCAGCTTTTTGTCAGCTAGAGCACGTATCGCAATCAGCGTTTTCTTAGCAAGTGCACATACGGCAATTAGCGCTTTGACACCAGTGCACAGAGCAATCAGTTTTAGCAGCTATTATACATACAGCAATGAGCTTTTGTCAGCTATTACACATATAGTAATCAGATATTGCCAGCTATTGCACATATAGCAATTAACTTTTGTCAGCTAGTGAACATAGATCAATCAGCTTCTTGTCAGCAAGTGGACATACATATAACTATCAGCTACAAATATAGCAATCAGCTTTTTGTCGCCTATTGCACATATAGCAATTAGTATTTTGTCAGCTATTGCACATACAGCAATCAGCTTTTGTCAGCAAGTGCACATACATATAGCAATCAGCGTTTGTCATCTATTGCACATATAGCAATCAGTTTATGTTAGCTATTGCACATATAGCAATCAGCTTTTGTCAGCTATTGTACATACAGCAATCAGATTTTGTCAGCAAGTGCACATCTAGCAATCATCTTTATAGCAGCTTGTGAACATTTAGCAGTCAGCGTTTTTTCAGGAAGTGCACATATAGCAATCAGCTTTTGTCAGCTATTGCACATATCGCAATCAACATTTGTCAGCTTTTGCACATACAACAATCAGCTTTTGTCAGCAAGAGCGCATATAGCTATCAGCTTTTTGTCAGCTTATGCACATATAGCAATCAGCTTTTTGTCAGCTAGTGCAAATATAGCAATCAGCTTGTTGTCACCTATTGCACATGTGGCATACAGCTTACGTCAGCTATTGTACATACAGCAATCAGATCTTGTCAGTAAGTGCACATATAGCAATCAGCTTCTTAGCAACTAGTGAACATATAGCAGTAAGCATTTTTTCAGCAAGTGCATATGTAGCAATCAGCTTTTGTCAGCTATTGCACATATCGCAATCAACATTTGTCAGCTTTTGCACATACAACAATCAGCTTTTGTCAGCAAGAGCGCATATAGCTATCAGCTTTTTGTCAGCTTATGCACATATAGCAATCAGCTTTTTGTCAGCTAGTGCAAATATAGCAATCAGCTTGTTGTCACCTATTGCACATGTGGCATACAGCTTACGTCAGCTATTGTACATACAGCAATCAGATCTTGTCAGTAAGTGCACATATAGCAATCAGCTTCTTAGCAACTAGTGAACATATAGCAGTAAGCATTTTTTCAGCAAGTGCATATGTAGCAATCAGCTTTTTGTCAGCAAGTGCAAACACAAATAGCAATCAGATTTTGCCAGCTATTGCACTTATAGCAATCAGCTTTTATCAGCTAGTGAACATAGAGCAATCAGCTTTTGTCAGCTATTATACATACAGCAATCAGCTTTTGTCAGCAAGTGCACATATAACAATCAGCTTTTCACAGCTAGTGAGCATATAGCCATCAGCGTTTTTTCAGCAAGTGCACATATAGCAATCAGCGTTTTGACAGTAGTGCACATAGAGCAATCAGCTTTAGCAGCTATTAATCATACAGCAATCCGGTTTTGTCAGCTATTGCAAATATAGCAATCAGGTTTTTGTCACCTATTGCACATATAGAAATCTGCTTTTGTCAGCTATTGCACATATCGCAATCAGCATTTGTCAACTTTTGCACATACAGCAATAAGCTTTTGTCAGCAAGAGCACATACAGCTATCAGCTTTTTGTCAGCTAATTCACATATAGCAATCAGCTTTTTGTCAGCTAGTGAAAATATAGCAATCAGCTTTTGTCAGCAAGTGCACATATTGCAATAAGCTTTTATCGGCTATTGCACATATAGCAATCAGCTTTTGTCAGCTATTACACATATAGCAATCAGATATTGCCAGCTATTGCACATATTGCAATTAGCTTTTGTCAGCTAGTGAACATAGATCAATCAGCTTCTTGTCAGCAAGTGGACATACATATAACTATCAGCTACAAATATAGCAATCAGCTTTTTGTCGCCTATTGCACATATAGCAATTAGCTTTTGTCAGCTATTGCACATACAGCAATCAGCTTTTGTCAGCAAGTGCACATACATATAGCAATCAGCGTTTGTCAGCTATTGCACATATAGCAATCAGCTTTTGTCAGCTATTGCACATATTGCAATAAGCTTTTGTCAGCTATTGCACATATAGCAATCAGCTTTTGTCAGCTATTACACATATAGCAATCAGATATTGCCAGCTATTGCACATATAGCAATTAGCTTTTGTCAGCTAGTGAACATAGATCAATCAGATTCTTGTCAGCAAGTGGACATGAATATAACTATCAGCTACAAATATAGCAATCAGCTTTTTGTCGCCTATTGCACATATAGCAATTAGCTTTTGTCAGCTATTGCACATACAGCAATCAGCTTTTGTCAGCAAGTGCACATACATATAGCAATCAGCGTTTGTCATCTATTGTACATGTGGCATACAGCTTTCGTCAGCTATTGTACATATAGCTATCAGCTTTTTCTCAGCTTATGCACATATAGCAATCAGCTTTTTGTCAGCTAGTGCAAATATAGCAATCAGCTTGTTGTCACCTATTGCACATGTGGCATACAGCTTTCGTCAGCTATTGTACATACAGCAATCAGATCTTGTCAGTAAGTGCACATATAGCAATCAGCTTCTTAGCAACTAGTGAACATATAGCAGTCAGCATTTTTTCAGCAGGTGCATATGTAGCAATCAGCTTTTTGTCAGCAAGTGCAAACACAAATAGCAATCAGATTTTGCCAGCTATTGCACTTATAGCAATCAGCTTTTATCAGCTAGTGAACATAGAGCAATCAGCTTTTGTCAGCTATTATACATACAGCAGTCAGCTTTTGTCAGCAAGTGCACATATAACAATCAGCTTTTCACAGCTAGTGAGCATATAGCAATCAGCGTTTTGACAGTAGTGCACATATTGCAATAAGCTTTTGTCAGCTATTGCACATATAGCAATCAGCTTTTGTCAGCTATTGCACATATCGCAATCAGCATTTGTCAACTTTTGCACATACAGCAATAAGCTTTTGTCAGCAAGAGCACATACAGCTATCAGCTTTTTGTCAGCTAATTCACATATAGCAATCAGCTTTTTGTCAGCTAGTGAAAATATAGCAATCAGCTTTTGTCAGCTATTGCACATATTGCAATAAGCTTTTATCAGCTATTACACATATAGCAATCAGCTTTTGTCAGCTATTACACATATAGCAATCAGATATTGCCAGCAATTGCACATATAGCAATTAGCTTTTGTCAGCTAGTGAACATAGATCAATCAGCTTCTTGTCAGCAAGTGGACATACATATAACTATCAAGTACAAATATAGCAATCAGCTTTTTGTCGCCTATTGCACATATAGCTATCAGATTTTGTCAGCTATTGGACATATAGCAATCAGATTTTGTCAGCAAGTGCACATACATATAGCAATCAGCGTTTGTCAGCTATTGCACATATAGCAATCAGCTTATGTTAGCTATTGCACATAAAGCAATCAGCCTTTGTCAGCTATTGTACATACAGTAATCAGCTCTTGTCAGCAAGTGCACATCTAGCAATCATCTTCATAGCAGCTTGTGGACATATAGCTTTTATCAGCTATTGCACATATCGCTAACAGCATTTGTCAGCTTTTGCACATACAGCAATTAGCTTTTGTCAGCAAGACCACATATAGCTATCAGCTTTTTGTTAGCTAAATCACATATAGCAATCAGCTTTTTGTCACCTATTGCACATATGGCATACAGCTTTCGTCAACTATTGCACATACACCAATCAGATTTTTTCAGTAAGTGCACATATAGCAATAAGCTTCTTAGCAGCTAGTGAACATATAGCAGTCAGCGTTTTTTCAGCTAGTACAAATATAGCAATCAGCTTTTGTCAGAAAGTGCACATATAGCTATCAGCTTTTGTCAGCAAGTGCAAACACAAATAGCAATCAGATTTTGCCAGCTATTGCGCATATAGCAATCAGCTCTTGTCAGCTAGTGAACATAGAGCAATCAGCTTTTGTCAGCTATTATAATACAGCAATCAGCTTTTGTCAGCAAGTGCACATATAACAATCAGCTTTTTACAGCTAGTGAGCGTATAGCAATCAGCGTTTTTTCAGCAAGTGCACATATAGCAATCAGCGTTTTGACACTAGTGCACATAGAGCAATCAGTTTTAGCAGCTATTAATCATACAGCAATCCGCTTTTGTCAGCTATTGCACATATAGAAATCTGCTTTTGTCAGCTATTGCTCATATAGCAATTAGCTTTTGTCAGCTATTGCACATATAGCACTTAGCTTTTGTCAGCAGGTACACATATAGCTATCAGCTTTTTGTCAGCTAGTACAAAAATAGCAATCAGCTTTTTGTCACCTATTACACATATAGCAATCAGCTTTTGTCAGCTATTACACATATTGCAATAAGCTTTTATCAGCTATTGCACATATAGCAATCAGCTTTTGTCAGCCATTACACATATAGCAATCAGCTTATGTCAGCTATTACACATATAGTAATCTATTTTTTGAACATATAGCATTCAGCTTTATGTCAGCAAGTGCACGTACAAATTGCAATCAGATATTGCCAGCTATTGCACATATAGCAATTAGCTTTTGTCAGCTAGTGAATATAGATCAATCTGCTTCTTGTCAGCAAGTGGACATACATATAACTATCAGCTACAAATATAGCAATCAGCTTTTTGTCGCCTATTGCACATATAGAAATCTGCTTTTGTCAGCTATTGCTCATATAGCAATTAGCTTTTGTCAGCTATTGCACATATAGCACTCAGCTTTTGTCAGCAGGTACACATATAGCTATCAGCTTTTTGTCAGCTAGTACAAAAATAGCAATCAGCTTTTTGTCACCTATTACACATATAGCAATCCGCTTTTGTCAGCTATTGCAAATATAGCAATCAGGTTTTTGTCACCTATTGCACATATAGAAATCTGCTTTTGTCAGCTATTGCTCATATAGCAATTAGCTTTTGTCAGCTATTGCACATATAGCACTCAGCTTTTGTCAGCAGGTACACATACAGCTATCAGCTTTTTGTCAGCTAGTACAAAAATAGCAATCAGCTTTTTGTCACCTATTACACATATAGCAATCAGCTTTTGTCAGCTATTACACATGTAGCGATCAGCTTTTGTAAGCTATTGCACATATTGCAATAAGCTTTTATCAGCTATTGCACATATAGCAATCAGCTTTTGTCAGCTATTACACATATAGCAATAAGCTTATGTCAGCTATTACACATATAGTAATCTATTTTTTGAACATATAGCATTCAGCTTTATGTCAGCAAGTGCACGTACAAATTGCAATCAGATATTGTCAGCTATTGCACATATAGCAATTAGCTTTTGTCAGCTAGTGAACATAGATCAATCTGCTTCTTCTCAGCAAGTGGACATACATATAACTATCAGCTACAAATATAGCAATCAGCTTTTAGTCGCCTATTGCACATATAGAAATTAGCTTTTGTCAGCTATTGCACATATAGAAATCAGTTATTTTAAACATATAGCCATCAGCTTTTTGTCAGCAAGTGCACATACATATAACTATCAGCTTTTTGTCAGCTAGTACAAATATAGCAATAAGCTTTTTGTCGCCTATTGCACAGATAGCAAGCAGCTTTTGTCAGCTATTGCACATATAGCAATTAGCTTTTGTCAGCTAGTGAACATATAGCAAGCAGTTTATGTTAGCTATTGCACATATAGCAATCAGCTTTTGTCAGCTATTGTATATACAGCAATCAGCTTTTGTCAGCAAGTGCACATCTAGCAATCATCTTCATAGCAGCTTGTGGACATATAGCTTTTATCAGCTATTGCACATATCGCTAACAGCATTTGTCAGCTTTTGCACATATAGCACTCAGCAAGTGCACATACATATGACTATCAGTATTTGTCAGCTAGTAAAAATATAGCTATCAGCTTTTTGTCGCCTATTACACAAATGGCAATCAGCTTTTATCAGCTATTGTACATATAGCAATCAGCTGTTGTTAGCTATTGCACATATAGCAATCAGCTTTTTGTCAGCAAGTGAACATATAGCTATCAACTTTTCGTCAGCTAGTAAAAATATAACAATCAGCTTTTTGTCATCTATTGCACATATAGCAATCAGCTTTTGTCAGCTATTACACATATAGCAATCAGCTTTTTGTCAGCTATTGCACATATAGTAATCTATTTTTTGAACATATAGCAATCAGCTTTTTGTCAGCAAGTGCACATACAAATAGCAATCCGATTTTGCCAGCTTGTGCACATGTAGCGATCAGCTTTTGGCCAGCTAGTGCACATATAGCAATCAGCTTATGTCAGCTATTACACATATAGCAATCAGCTTTTGTCAGCAATGATACATACAGCAATCAGCTTTTGTCAGCAACTGCACATATAACAATCAGCTTTTTAGCAGTTAGTGAGCATATAGCAGTCAGCTTTTGTTCAGCAAGCGCAAATATAGCAATCAGCGTTTTGACACTAGTGCACATAGAGCAATCAGCTTTAGCAGCTCTTATACATACAGCAATCCGCTTTTGTCAGCTATTGAAAATATAGCAATCAGCTTTTTTCAGGTATTGCACATATTGCAATCAGGTTTTATCAGCTATTGTACATATAGCAATCAGCTGTTGTTAGCTATTGCACATATAGCAATCAGCTTTTGTCAGCTAGTGAACATTGGGCAAACAGCTTTTGTCAGCTATTATACATACAGCAATCAGCTTTTGTCAGCAAGTGCACATATAACAATCAGCTTTTTACAGCTAGTGAGCATATAGCAATCAGCTTCTTGTCAGCAAGTGCACATATAACAATCAGCTTTTTAGGAGCTAGTGAGCATATAGCAGTCAGCTTTTTTTTCAGCAAGCGCAAATATAGCAATCAGCGTTTTGACACTAGTGCACATAGAGCAATCAGCTTTAGCAGCTATTATACATACAGCAATCCGCTTTTGTCAGCTATTGAAAATATAGCAATCAGCTTTTTTCAGCTATTGCACATATTGCAATCAGGTTTTATCAGCTATTGTACATATAGCAATCAGCTGTTGTTAGCTATTGCACATAAAGCAATCAGCCTTTGTCAGCTATTGTACATAGTAATCAGCTTTTGTCAGCAAGTGCACATCTAGCAATCATCTTCATAGCAGCTTGTGGACATATAGCAGTCAGCGTGTTTTCAGGAAGTGCACATATAGCAATCAGCTTTTTGTCAGCTATTGCACATATCGCAATCAGCATTTGTCAGCTTTTGCACATACAGCAATAAGCTTTTGTCAGCTATTGCACATATAGCAATCAGTTTATGTTAGCTATTGCACATATAGCAATCAGCTTTTTGTCAGCTACTACACATATCGCAATCAGCATTTGTCAACTTTTGCACATACAGCAATAAGCTTTTGTCAGCAAGAGCACATATAGCTATCAGCTTTTTGTCAGCTAATTCACATAAAGCAATCAGCTTTTGTCAGCTAGTGCAAATATAGCAATCAGCTTTTTGTCACCTATTGCACATATGGCATACAGCTTTCGTCAGCTATTGCACATACAGCAATCAGATTTTGTCAGTAAGTGCACAAATAGCAATCAGCTTCTTAGCAACTAGTGAACATATAGCAGTCAGCGTTTTTTCAGCTAGTACAAATATAGCAATCAGCTTTTGTCAGATAGTGCACATATAGCTATCATCTTTTGTCAGCAATTGCACCTATATATATCAGCTTTTTGTCAGCTAGAGCACGTATCGCAATCAGCGTTTTCTTAGCAAGTGCACATACGGCAATTAGCGCTTTGACACCAGTGCACAGAGCAATCAGTTTTAGCAGCTATTATACATACAGCAATGAGCTTTTGTCAGCTATTACACATATAGTAATCAGATATTGCCAGCTATTGCACATATAGCAATTAACTTTTGTCAGCTAGTGAACATAGATCAATCAGCTTCTTGTCAGCAAGTGGACATACATATAACTATCAGCTACAAATATAGCAATCAGCTTTTTGTCGCCTATTGCACATATAGCAATTAGTATTTTGTCAGCTATTGCACATACAGCAATCAGCTTTTGTCAGCAAGTGCACATACATATAGCAATCAGCGTTTGTCATCTATTGCACATATAGCAATCAGTTTATGTTAGCTATTGCACATATAGCAATCAGCTTTTGTCAGCTATTGTACATACAGCAATCAGATTTTGTCAGCAAGTGCACATCTAGCAATCATCTTTATAGCAGCTTGTGAATATTTAGCAGTCAGCGTTTTTTCAGGAAGTGCACATATAGCAATCAGCTTTTGTCAGCTATTGCACATATCGCAATCAACATTTGTCAGCTTTTGCACATACAACAATCAGCTTTTGTCAGCAAGAGCGCATATAGCTATCAGCTTTTTGTCAGCTTATGCACATATAGCAATCAGCTTTTTGTCAGCTAGTGCAAATATAGCAATCAGCTTGTTGTCACCTATTGCTCATGTGGCATACAGCTTTCGTCAGCTATTGTACATACAGCAATCAGATCTTGTCAGTAAGTGCACATATAGCAATCAGCTTCTTAGCAACTAGTGAACATATAGCAGTAAGCATTTTTTCAGCAAGTGCATATGTAGCAATCAGCTTTTGTCAGCTATTGCACATATCGCAATCAACATTTGTCAGCTTTTGCACATACAACAATCAGCTTTTGTCAGCAAGAGCGCATATAGCTATCAGCTTTTTGTCAGCTTATGCACATATAGCAATCAGCTTTTTGTCAGCTAGTGCAAATATAGCAATCAGCTTGTTGTCACCTATTGCACATGTGGCATACAGCTTACGTCAGCTATTGTACATACAGCAATCAGATCTTGTCAGTAAGTGCACATATAGCAATCAGCTTCTTAGCAACTAGTGAACATATAGCAGTAAGCATTTTTTCAGCAAGTGCATATGTAGCAATCAGCTTTTTGTCAGCAAGTGCAAACACAAATAGCAATCAGATTTTGCCAGCTATTGCACTTATAGCAATCAGCTTTTATCAGCTAGTGAACATAGAGCAATCAGCTTTTGTCAGCTATTATACATACAGCAATCAGCTTTTGTCAGCAAGTGCACATATAACAATCAGCTTATCACAGCTAGTGAGCATATAGCCATCAGCGTTTTTTCAGCAAGTGCACATATAGCAATCAGCGTTTTGACAGTAGTGCACATAGAGCAATCAGCTTTAGCAGCTATTAATCATACAGCAATCCGGTTTTGTCAGCTATTGCAAATATAGCAATCAGGTTTTTGTCACCTATTGCACATATAGAAATCTGCTTTTGTCAGCTATTGCACATATCGCAATCAGCATTTGTCAACTTTTGCACATACAGCAATAAGCTTTTGTCAGCAAGAGCACATACAGCTATCAGCTTTTTGTCAGCTAATTCACATATAGCAATCAGCTTTTTGTCAGCTAGTGAAAATATAGCAATCAGCTTTTGTCAGCTATTGCACATATTGCAATAAGCTTTTATCGGCTATTGCACATATAGCAATCAGCTTTTGTCAGCTATTACACATATAGCAATCAGATATTGCCAGCTATTGCACATATAGCAATTAGCTTTTGTCAGCTAGTGAACATAGATCAATCAGCTTCTTGTCAGCAAGTGGACATACATATAACTATCAGCTACAAATATAGCACTCAGCTTTTTGTCGCCTATTGCACATATAGCAATTAGCTTTTGTCAGCTATTGCACATACAGCAATCAGCTTTTGTCAGCAAGTGCACATACATATAGCAATCAGCGTTTGTCAGCTATTGCACATATAGCAATCAGCTTTTGTCAGCTATTGCACATATTGCAATAAGCTTTTGTCAGCTATTGCACATATAGCAATCAGCTTTTGTCAGCTATTACACATATAGCAATCAGATATTGCCAGCTATTGCACATATAGCAATTAGATTTTGTCAGCTAGTGAACATAGATCAATCAGATTCTTGTCAGCAAGTGGACATGAATATAACTATCAGCTACAAATATAGCAATCAGCTTTTTGTCGCCTATTGCACATATAGCAATTAGCTTTTGTCAGCTATTGCACATACAGCAATCAGCTTTTGTCAGCAAGTGCACATACATATAGCAATCAGCGTTTGTCATCTATTGCACATGTGGCATACAGCTTTCGTCAGCTATTGTACATATAGCTATCAGCTTTTTGTCAGCTTATGCACATATAGCAATCAGCTTTTTGTCAGCTAGTGCAAATATAGCAATCAGCTTGTTGTCACCTATTGCACATGTGGCATACAGCTTTCGTCAGCTATTGTACATACAGCAATCAGATCTTGTCAGTAAGTGCACATATAGCAATCAGCTTCTTAGCAACTAGTGAACATATAGCAGTCAGCATTTTTTCAGCAGGTGCATATGTAGCAATCAGCTTTTTGTCAGCAAGTGCAAACACAAATAGCAATCAGATTTTGCCAGCTATTGCACTTATAGCAATCAGCTTTTATCAGCTAGTGAACATAGAGCAATCAGTTTATGTTAGCTATTGCACATATAGCAATCAGCTTTTTGTCAGCTACTACACATATCGCAATCAGCATTTGTCAACTTTTGCACATACAGCAATAAGCTTTTGTCAGCAAGAGCACATATAGCTATCAGCTTTTTGTCAGCTAATTCACATAAAGCAATCAGCTTTTGTCAGCTAGTGCAAATATAGCAATCAGCTTTTTGTCACCTATTGCACATATGGCATACAGCTTTCGTCAGCTATTGCACATACAGCAATCAGATTTTGTCAGCTATTGCACATATAGCAATCAGTTTATATTAGCTATTGCACATATAGCAATCAGCTTTTTGTCAGCTACTACACATATCGCAATCAGCATTTGTCAACTTTTGCACATACAGCAATAAGCTTTTGTCAGCAAGAGCACATATAGCTATCAGCTTTTTGTCAGCTAATTCACATAAAGCAATCAGCTTTTGTCAGCTAGTGCAAATATAGCAATCAGCTTTTTGTCACCTATTGCACATATGGCATACAGCTTTCGTCAGCTATTGCACATACAGCAATCAGATTTTGTCAGTAAGTGCACAAATAGCAATCAGCTTCTTAGCAGCTAGTGAACATATAGCAGTCAGCGTTTTTTCAGCTAGTACAAATATAGCAATCAGCTTTTGTCAGATAGTGCACATATAGCTATCATCTTTTGTCAGCAATTGCACCTATATATATCAGCTTTTTGTCAGCTAGAGCACGTATCGCAATCAGCGTTTTCTTAGCAAGTGCACATACGGCAATTAGCGCTTTGACACCAGTGCACAGAGCAATCAGTTTTAGCAGCTATTATACATACAGCAATGAGCTTTTGTCAGCTATTACACATATAGTAATCAGATATTGCCAGCTATTGCACATATAGCAATTAACTTTTGTCAGCTAGTGAACATAGATCAATCAGCTTCTTGTCAGCAAGTGGACATACATATAACTATCAGCTACAAATATAGCAATCAGCTTTTTGTCGCCTATTGCACATATAGCAATTAGTATTTTGTCAGCTATTGCACATACAGCAATCAGCTTTTGTCAGCAAGTGCACATACATATAGCAATCAGCGTTTGTCATCTATTGCACATATAGCAATCAGTTTATGTTAGCTATTGCACATATAGCAATCAGCTTTTGTCAGCTATTGCACATATAGCAATCAGCTTTTGTCAGCTATTACACATATAGCAATCAGATATTGCCAGCTATTGCACATATAGCAATTAGCTTTTGTCAGCTAGTGAACATAGATCAATCAGATTCTTGTCAGCAAGTGGACATGAATATAACTATCAGCTACAAATATAGCAATCAGCTTTTTGTCGCCTATTGCACATATAGCAATTAGCTTTTGTCAGCTATTGCACATACAGCAATCAGCTTTTGTCAGCAAGTGCACATAAATATAGCAATCAGCGTTTGTCATCTATTGCACATGCGGCATACAGCTTTCGTCAGCTATTGTACATATAGCTATCAGCTTTTTGTCAGCTTATGCACATATAGCAATCAGCTTTTTGTCAGCTAGTGCAAATATAGCAATCAGCTTGTTGTCACCTATTGCACATGTGGCATACAGCTTTCGTCAGCTATTGTACATACAGCAATCAGATCTTGTCAGTAAGTGCACATATAGCAATCAGCTTCTTAGCAACTAGTGAACATATAGCAGTCAGCATTTTTTCAGCAGGTGCATATGTAGCAATCAGCTTTTTGTCAGCAAGTGCAAACACAAATAGCAATCAGATTTTGCCAGCTATTGCACTTATAGCAATCAGCTTTTATCAGCTAGTGAACATAGAGCAATCAGCTTTTGTCAGCTATTATACATACAGCAGTCAGCTTTTGTCAGCAAGTGCACATATAACAATCAGCTATTCACAGCTAGTGAGCATATAGCAATCAGCGTTTTTTCAGCAAGTGCACATATAGCAATCAGCGTTTTGACAGTAGTGCACATATTGCAATAAGCTTTTGTCAGCTATTGCACATATAGCAATCAGCTTTTGTCAGCTATTGCACATATCGCAATCAGCATTTGTCAACTTTTGCACATACAGCAATAAGCTTTTGTCAGCAAGAGCACATACAGCTATCAGCTTTTTGTCAGCTAATTCACATATAGCAATCAGCTTTTTGTCAGCTAGTGAAAATATAGCAATCAGCTTTTGTCAGCTATTGCACATATTGCAATAAGCTTTTATCAGCTATTACACATATAGCAATCAGCTTTTGTCAGCTATTACACATATAGCAATCAGATATTGCCAGCTATTGCACATATAGCAATTAGCTTTTGTCAGCTATTGCACATATTGCAATAAGCTTTTGTCAGCTATTTCACATATAGCAATCAGCTTTTGTCAGCTATTACACATATAGCAATCAGATATTGCCAGCTATTGCACATATAGCAATTAGCTTTTGTCAGTTAGTGAACATAGATCAATCAGCTTCTTGTCAGCAAGTGGACATACATATAACTATCAAGTACAAATATAGCAATCAGCTTTTTGTCGCCTATTGCACATATAGCAATTAGCTTTTGTCAGCTATTGCACATAAAGCAATCAGCTTTTGTCAGCTAGTGCAAATATAGCAATCAGCTTTTTGTCAGCTATTGCACATATCGCAATCAGCATTTGTCAGCTTTTGCACATACAGCAATATGCTTTTGTCAGCTATTGCACATATAGCAATCAGCTTATGTTAGCTATTGCACATATAGCAATCAGCTTTTTGTCAGCTACTACACATATCGCAATCAGCATTTGTCAACTTTTGCACATACAGCAATAAGCTTTTGTCAGCAAGAGCACATATAGCTATCAGCTTTTTGTCAGCTAATTCACATAAAGCAATCAGCTTTTGTCAGCTTGTGCAAATATAGCAATCAGCTTTTTGTCACCTGTTGCACATATGGCATACAGCTTTCGTCAGCTATTGCACATACAGCAATCAGATTTTGTCAGTAAGTGCACAAATAGCAATCAGCTTCTTAGCAGCTAGTGAACATATAGCAGTCAGCGTTTTTTCAGCTAGTACAAATATAGCAATCAGCTTTTGTCAGATAGTGCACATATAGCTATCATCTTTTGTCAGCAATTGCACCTATATATATCAGCTTTTTGTCAGCTAGAGCACGTATCGCAATCAGCGTTTTCTTAGCAAGTGCACATACGGCAATTAGCGCTTTGACACCAGTGCACAGAGCAATCAGTTTTAGCAGCTATTATACATACAGCAATGAGCTTTTGTCAGCTATTACACATATAGTAATCAGATATTGCCAGCTATTGCACATATAGCAATTAACTTTTGTCAGCTAGTGAACATAGATCAATCAGCTTCTTGTCAGCAAGTGGACATACATATAACTATCAAGTACAAATATAGCAATCAGCTTTTTGTCGCCTATTGCACATATAGCAATTAGCTTTTGTCAGCTATTGCACATACAGCAATCAGCTTTTGTCAGCAAGTGCACATACATATAGCAATCAGCGTTTGTCAGCTATTGCACATATAGAAATCAGCTTTTGTCAGCTATTGCACATATTGCAATAAGCTTTTGTCAGCTATTTCACATATAGCAATCAGCTTTTGTCAGCTATTACACATATAGCAATCAGATATTGGCAGCTATTGCACATATAGCAATTAGTTTTTGTCAGTTAGTGAACATAGATCAATCAGCTTCTTGTCAGCAAGTGGACATACATATAACTATCAGCTACAAATATAGCAATCAGCTTTTTGTCGCCTATTGCACATATAGCAATTAGCTTTTGTCAGCTATTGCACATATAGCAATCAGCTTTTTGTCAGCTAGTGAAAATATAGCAATCAGCGTTTGTCATCTATTGCACATGTGGCATACAGCTTTCGTCAGCTATTGTACATATAGCTATCAGATTTTGTCAGCTATTGGACATATAGCAATCAGATTTTGTCAGCAAGTGCACATACATATAGCAATCAGCGTTTGTCAGCTATTGCACATATAGCAATCAGCTTATGTTAGCTATTGCACATAAAGCAATCAGCCTTTGTCAGCTATTGTACATACAGTAATCAGCTCTTGTCAGCAAGTGCACATCTAGCAATCATCTTCATAGCAGCTTGTGGACATATAGCTTTTATCAGCTATTGCACATATCGCTAACAGCATTTGTCAGCTTTTGCACATACAGCAATTAGCTTTTGTCAGCAAGACCACATATAGCTATCAGCTTTTTGTTAGCTAAATCACATATAGCAATCAGCTTTTTGTCACCTATTGCACATATGGCATACAGCTTTCGTCAGCTATTGCACATACAGCAATCAGATTTTTTCAGTAAGTGCACATATAGCAATAAGCTTCTTAGCAGCTAGTGAACATATAGCAGTCAGCGTCTTTTCAGCTAGTACAAATATAGCAATCAGCTTTTGTCAGAAAGTGCACATATAGCTATCAGCTTTTGTCAGCAAGTGCAAACACAAATAGCAATCAGATTTTGCCAGCTATTGCGCATATAGCAATCAGCTCTTGTCAGCTAGTGAACATAGAGCAATCAGCTTTTGTCAGCTATTATAATACAGCAATCAGCTTTTGTCAGCAAGTGCACATATAACAATCGGTTTTTTACAGCTAGTGAGCGTATAGCAATCAGCGTTTTTTCAGCAAGTGCACATATAGCAATCAGCGTTTTGACACTAGTGCACATAGAGCAATCAGTTTTAGCAGCTATTAATCATACAGCAATCCGCTTTTGTCACCTATTACACATATAGCAATCAGCTTTTGTCAGCTATTACACATATTGCAATAAGCTTTTATCAGCTATTGCACATATAGCAATCAGCTTTTGTCAGCCATTACACATATAGCAATCAGCTTATGTCAGCTATTACACATATAGTAATCTATTTTTTGAACATATAGCATTCAGCTTTATGTCAGCAAGTGCACGTACAAATTGCAATCAGATATTGCCAGCTATTGCACATATAGCAATTAGCTTTTGTCAGCTAGTGAATATAGATCAATCTGCTTCTTGTCAGCAAGTGGACATACATATAACTATCAGCTACAAATATAGCAATCAGCTTTTTGTCGCCTATTGCACATATAGAAATCTGCTTTTGTCAGCTATTGCTCATATAGCAATTAGCTTTTGTCAGCTATTGCACATATAGCACTCAGCTTTTGTCAGCAGGTACACATATAGCTATCAGCTTTTTGTCAGCTAGTACAAAAATAGCAATCAGCTTTTTGTCACCTATTACACATATAGCAATCCGCTTTTGTCAGCTATTGCAAATATAGCAATCAGGTTTTTGTCACCTATTGCACATATAGAAATCTGCTTTTGTCAGCTATTGCTCATATAGCAATTAGCTTTTGTCAGCTATTGCACATATAGCACTCAGCTTTTGTCAGCAGGTACACATATAGCTATCAGCTTTTTGTCAGCTAGTACAAAAATAGCAATCAGCTTTTTGTCACCTATTACACATATAGCAATCAGCTTTTGTCAGCTATTACACATATAGCGATCAGCTTTTGTAAGCTATTGCACATATTGCAATAAGCTTTTATCAGCTATTGCACATATAGCAATCAGCTTTTGTCAGCTATTACATATATAGCAATAAGCTTATGTCAGCTATTACACATATAGTAATCTATTTTTTGAACATATAGCATTCAGCTTTATGTCAGCAAGTGCACGTACAAATTGCAATCAGATATTGTCAGCTATTGCACATATAGCAATTAGCTTTTGTCAGCTAGTGAACATAGATCAATCTGCTTCTTCTCAGCAAGTGGACATACATATAACTATCAGCTACAAATATAGCAATCAGCTTTTAGTCGCCTATTGCACATATAGAAATTAGCTTTTGTCAGCTATTCCACATATAGAAATCAGTTATTTTAAACATATAGCCATCAGCTTTTTGTCAGCAAGTGCACATACATATAACTATCAGCTTTTTGTCAGCTAGTACAAATATAGCAATAAGCTTTTTGTCGCCTATTGCACAGATAGCAAGCAGCTTTTGTCAGCTATTGCACATATAGCAATTAGCTTTTGTCAGCTAGTGAACATAGATCAATCAGCTTCTTGTCAACAAGTGGACATACATATAACTATCAGCGTTTGTCAGCTATTGCACATATAGCAAGCAGTTTATGTTAGCTATTGCACATATAGCAATCAGCTTTTGTCAGCTATTGTATATACAGCAATCAGCTTTTGTCAGCAAGTGCACATCTAGCAATCATCTTCATAGCAGCTTGTGGACATATAGCTTTTATCAGCTATTGCACATATCGCTAACAGCATTTGTCAGCTTTTGCACATATAGCACTCAGCTTTTGTCAGCAAGACCACATATAGCTATCAGCTTTTTGTTAGCTAAATCACATATAGCAATCAGCTTTTTGTCACCTATTGCACATATGGCATACAGCTTTCGTCAGCTATTGCACATACAGCAATCAGATTTTTTCAGTAAGTGCACATATAGCAATAAGCTTCTTAGCAGCTAGTGAACATATAGCAGTCAGCGTCTTTTCAGCTAGTACAAATATAGCAATCAGCTTTTGTCAGAAAGTGCACATATAGCTATCAGCTTTTGTCAGCAAGTGCAAACACAAATAGCAATCAGATTTTGCCAGCTATTGCGCATATAGCAATCAGCTCTTGTCAGCTAGTGAACATAGAGCAATCAGCTTTTGTCAGCTATTATAATACAGCAATCAGCTTTTGTCAGCAAGTGCACATATAACAATCAGTTTTTTACAGCTAGTGAGCGTATAGCAATCAGCGTTTTTTCAGCAAGTGCACATATAGCAATCAGCGTTTTGACACTAGTGCACATAGAGCAATCAGTTTTAGCAGCTATTAATCATACAGCAATCCGCTTTTGTCACCTATTACACATATAGCAATCAGCTTTTGTCAGCTATTACACATATTGCAATAAGCTTTTATCAGCTATTGCACATATAGCAATCAGCTTTTGTCAGCCATTACACATATAGCAATCAGCTTATGTCAGCTATTACACATATAGTAATCTATTTTTTGAACATATAGCATTCAGCTTTATGTCAGCAAGTGCACGTACAAATTGCAATCAGATATTGCCAGCTATTGCACATATAGCAATTAGCTTTTGTCAGCTAGTGAATATAGATCAATCTGCTTCTTGTCAGCAAGTGGACATACATATAACTATCAGCTACAAATATAGCAATCAGCTTTTTGTCGCCTATTGCACATATAGAAATCTGCTTTTGTCAGCTATTGCTCATATAGCAATTAGCTTTTGTCAGCTATTGCACATATAGCACTCAGCTTTTGTCAGCAGGTACACATATAGCTATCAGCTTTTTGTCAGCTAGTACAAAAATAGCAATCAGCTTTTTGTCACCTATTACACATATAGCAATCAGCTTTTGTCAGCTATTACACATATAGCGATCAGCTTTTGTAAGCTATTGCACATATTGCAATAAGCTTTTATCAGCTATTGCACATATAGCAATCAGCTTTTGTCAGCTATTACATATATAGCAATAAGCTTATGTCAGCTATTACACATATAGTAATCTATTTTTTGAACATATAGCATTCAGCTTTATGTCAGCAAGTGCACGTACAAATTGCAATCAGATATTGTCAGCTATTGCACATATAGCAATTAGCTTTTGTCAGCTAGTGAACATAGATCAATCTGCTTCTTCTCAGCAAGTGGACATACATATAACTATCAGCTACAAATATAGCAATCAGCTTTTAGTCGCCTATTGCACATATAGAAATTAGCTTTTGTCAGCTATTCCACATATAGAAATCAGTTATTTTAAACATATAGCCATCAGCTTTTTGTCAGCAAGTGCACATACATATAACTATCAGCTTTTTGTCAGCTAGTACAAATATAGCAATAAGCTTTTTGTCGCCTATTGCACAGATAGCAAGCAGCTTTTGTCAGCTATTGCACATATAGCAATTAGCTTTTGTCAGCTAGTGAACATAGATCAATCAGCTTCTTGTCAACAAGTGGACATACATATAACTATCAGCGTTTGTCAGCTATTGCACATATAGCAAGCAGTTTATGTTAGCTATTGCACATATAGCAATCAGCTTTTGTCAGCTATTGTATATACAGCAATCAGCTTTTGTCAGCAAGTGCACATCTAGCAATCATCTTCATAGCAGCTTGTGGACATATAGCTTTTATCAGCTATTGCACATATCGCTAACAGCATTTGTCAGCTTTTGCACATATAGCACTCAGCTTTTGTCAGCAGGTACACATATAGCTATCAGCTTTTTGTCAGCTAGTACAAAAATAGCAATCAGCTTTTTGTCACCTATTACACATATAGCAATCAGCTTTTGTCAGCTATTACACATATAGCGATCAGCTTTTGTAAGCTATTGCACATATTGCAATAAGCTTTTATCACCTATTGCACATATAGCAATCTGCTTTTGTCAGCTATTACACATATAGCAATAAGCTTATGTCAGCTATTACACATATAGTAATCTATTTTTTGAACATATAGCATTCAGCTTTATGTCAGCAAGTGCACGTACAAATTGCAATCAGATATTGTCAGCTATTGCACATATAGCAATTAGCTTTTGTCAGCTATTGCACATATAGAAATCAGTTATTTTAAACATATAGCCATCAGCTTTTTGTCAGCAAGTGCACATACATATAACTATCAGCTTTTTGTCAGCTAGTACAAATATAGCAATAAGCTTTTTGTCGCCTATTGCACAGATAGCAAGCAGCTTTTGTCAGCTATTGCACATATAGCAATTAGCTTTTGTCAGCTAGTGAACATAGATCAATCAGCTTCTTGTCAACAAGTGGACATACATATAACTATCAGCTACAAATATAGCAATCAGCTTTTAGTCGCCTATTGCACATATAGCAATTAGCTTTTGTCAGCTATTGCACATATAGCAGTCAGCTTTTTATCAGCTAGTGAAAATATAGCAATCAGCGTTTGTCATCTATTGCACATGTGGCATACAGCTTTCGTCAGCTATTGTACATATAGCTATCAGATTTTGTCAGCTATTGGACATATAGCAATCAGATTTTGTCAGCAAGTGCACATACATATAGCAATCAGCGTTTGTCAGCTATTGCACATATAGCAATCAGCTTATGTTAGCTATTGCACATAAAGCAATCAGCCTTTGTCAGCTATTGTACATACAGTAATCAGCTCTTGTCAGCAAGTGCACATCTAGCAATCATCTTCATAGCAGCTTGTGGACATATAGCTTTTATCAGCTATTGCACATATCGCTAACAGCATTTGTCAGCTTTTGCACATACAGCAATTAGCTTTTGTCAGCAAGACCACATATAGCTATCAGCTTTTTGTTAGCTAAATCACATATAGCAATCAGCTTTTTGTCACCTATTGCACATATGGCATACAGCTTTCGTCAGCTATTGCACATACAGCAATCAGATTTTTTCAGTAAGTGCACATATAGCAATAAGCTTCTTAGCAGCTAGTGAACATATAGCAGTCAGCGTTTTTTCAGCTAGTACAAATATAGCAATCAGCTTTTGTCAGAAAGTGCACATATAGCTATCAGCTTTTGTCAGCAAGTGCAAACACAAATAGCAATCAGATTTTGCCAGCTATTGCGCATATAGCAATCAGCTCTTGTCAGCTAGTGAACATAGAGCAATCAGCTTTTGTCAGCTATTATAATACAGCAATCAGCTTTTGTCAGCAAGTGCACATATAACAATCAGTTTTTTACAGCTAGTGAGCGTATAGCAATCAGCGTTTTTTCAGCAAGTGCACATATAGCAATCAGCGTTTTGACACTAGTGCACATAGAGCAATCAGTTTTAGCAGCTATTAATCATACAGCAATCCGCTTTTGTCAGCTATTGCACATATAGAAATCTGCTTTTGTCAGCTATTGCTCATATAGCAATTAGCTTTTGTCAGCTATTGCACATATAGCACTTAGCTTTTGTCAGCAGGTACACATATAGCTATCAGCTTTTTGTCAGCTAGTACAAAAATAGCAATCAGCTTTTTGTCACCTATTACACATATAGCAATCAGCTTTTGTCAGCTATTACACATATTGCAATAAGCTTTTATCAGCTATTGCACATATAGCAATCAGCTTTTGTCAGCCATTACACATATAGCAATCAGCTTATGTCAGCTATTACACATATAGTAATCTATTTTTTGAACATATAGCATTCAGCTTTATGTCAGCAAGTGCACGTACAAATTGCAATCAGATATTGCCAGCTATTGCACATATAGCAATTAGCTTTTGTCAGCTAGTGAATATAGATCAATCTGCTTCTTGTCAGCAAGTGGACATACATATAACTATCAGCTACAAATATAGCAATCAGCTTTTTGTCGCCTATTGCACATATAGAAATCTGCTTTTGTCAGCTATTGCTCATATAGCAATTAGCTTTTGTCAGCTATTGCACATATAGCACTCAGCTTTTGTCAGCAGGTACACATATAGCTATCAGCTTTTTGTCAGCTAGTACAAAAATAGCAATCAGCTTTTTGTCACCTATTACACATATAGCAATCCGCTTTTGTCAGCTATTGCAAATATAGCAATCAGGTTTTTGTCACCTATTGCACATATAGAAATCTGCTTTTGTCAGCTATTGCTCATATAGCAATTAGCTTTTGTCAGCTATTGCACATATAGCACTCAGCTTTTGTCAGCAGGTACACATATAGCTATCAGCTTTTTGTCAGCTAGTACAAAAATAGCAATCAGCTTTTTGTCACCTATTACACATATAGCAATCAGCTTTTGTCAGCTATTACACATATAGCGATCAGCTTTTGTAAGCTATTGCACATATTGCAATAAGCTTTTATCAGCTATTGCACATATAGCAATCAGCTTTTGTCAGCTATTACATATATAGCAATAAGCTTATGTCAGCTATTACACATATAGTAATCTATTTTTTGAACATATAGCATTCAGCTTTATGTCAGCAAGTGCACGTACAAATTGCAATCAGATATTGTCAGCTATTGCACATATAGCAATTAGCTTTTGTCAGCTAGTGAACATAGATCAATCTGCTTCTTCTCAGCAAGTGGACATACATATAACTATCAGCTACAAATATAGCAATCAGCTTTTAGTCGCCTATTGCACATATAGAAATTAGCTTTTGTCAGCTATTCCACATATAGAAATCAGTTATTTTAAACATATAGCCATCAGCTTTTTGTCAGCAAGTGCACATACATATAACTATCAGCTTTTTGTCAGCTAGTACAAATATAGCAATAAGCTTTTTGTCGCCTATTGCACAGATAGCAAGCAGCTTTTGTCAGCTATTGCACATATAGCAATTAGCTTTTGTCAGCTAGTGAACATAGATCAATCAGCTTCTTGTCAACAAGTGGACATACATATAACTATCAGCGTTTGTCAGCTATTGCACATATAGCAAGCAGTTTATGTTAGCTATTGCACATATAGCAATCAGCTTTTGTCAGCTATTGTATATACAGCAATCAGCTTTTGTCAGCAAGTGCACATCTAGCAATCATCTTCATAGCAGCTTGTGGACATATAGCTTTTATCAGCTATTGCACATATCGCTAACAGCATTTGTCAGCTTTTGCACATATAGCACTCAGCTTTTGTCAGCAGGTACACATATAGCTATCAGCTTTTTGTCAGCTAGTACAAAAATAGCAATCAGCTTTTTGTCACCTATTACACATATAGCAATCAGCTTTTGTCAGCTATTACACATATAGCGATCAGCTTTTGTAAGCTATTGCACATATTGCAATAAGCTTTTATCAGCTATTGCACATATAGCAATCAGCTTTTGTCAGCTATTACACATATAGCAATAAGCTTATGTCAGCTATTACACATATAGTAATCTATTTTTTGAACATATAGCATTCAGCTTTATGTCAGCAAGTGCACGTACAAATTGCAATCAGATATTGTCAGCTATTGCACATATAGCAATTAGCTTTTGTCAGCTAGTGAACACAGATCAATCTGCTTCTTCTCAGCAAGTGGACATACATATAACTATCAGCTACAAATATAGCAATCAGCTTTTAGTCGCCTATTGCACATATAGAAATTAGCTTTTGTCAGCTATTGCACATATAGAAATCAGTTATTTTAAACATATAGCCATCAGCTTTTTGTCAGCAAGTGCACATACATATAACTATCAGCTTTTTGTCAGCTAGTACAAATATAGCAATAAGCTTTTTGTCGCCTATTGCACAGATAGCAAGCAGCTTTTGTCAGCTATTGCACATATAGCAATTAGCTTTTGTCAGCTAGTGAACATAGATCAATCAGCTTCTTGTCAACAAGTGGACATACATATAACTATCAGCTACAAATATAGCAATCAGCTTTTAGTCGCCTATTGCACATATAGAAATTAGCTTTTGTCAGCTATTGCACATATAGAAATCAGTTATTTTAAACATATAGCCATCAGCTTTTTGTCAGCAAGTGCACATACATATAACTATCAGCTTTTTGTCAGCTAGTACAAATATAGCAATAAGCTTTATGTCGCCTATTGCACAGATAGCAAGCAGCTTTTGTCAGCTATTGCACATATAGCAATTAGCTTTTGTCAGCTAGTGAACATAGATCAATCAGCTTCTTGTCAACAAGTGGACATACATATAACTATCAGCTACAAATATAGCAATCAGCTTTTTGTCGCCTATTGCACATATGGCAATCAGCTTTTGTCAGCTATTGCACATATAGCTATCAGATTTTGTCAGCGTTTTTTCAGTGCACATATAGCAGTCAGCGTTTTGTCAGTTAGTGCACATAGAGCAATCAGCTTGTGTCAGCTATTAAACAAACAGCAATCCGCTTTTGTCAGCTATTGCAAATATAGCAATCAGATTTTGTCACCTATTGCATATAAAGAAATCAGCTTTTGTCAGCTATGGTACATACAGCAATCAGCTTTTGTCAGCTAGAGTACATATCGCAATCAGCTTTTGTCAGCTATTGCACATATAGCAATCAGCTTTTGTCGGTTATTGCACCTATAGTAATCTATATTTTGAACATATAGCAATCAGCTTTTTGTCAGCAAGTGCACATACAAATTACAATCAGATATTGCCAGCTATTGCACATATAGCAATAAGCTTTTGTCAGCAAGACCACATATAGCTATCAGCTTTTTGTTAGCTAAATCACATATAGCAATCAGCTTTTTGTCACCTATTGCACATATGGCATACAGCTTTCGTCAGCTATTGCACATACAGCAATCAGATTTTTTCAGTAAGTGCACATATAGCAATAAGCTTCTTAGCAGCTAGTGAACATATAGCAGTCAGCGTCTTTTCAGCTAGTACAAATATAGCAATCAGCTTTTGTCAGAAAGTGCACATATAGCTATCAGCTTTTGTCAGCAAGTGCAAACACAAATAGCAATCAGATTTTGCCAGCTATTGCGCATATAGCAATCAGCTCTTGTCAGCTAGTGAACATAGAGCAATCAGCTTTTGTCAGCTATTATAATACAGCAATCAGCTTTTGTCAGCAAGTGCACATATAACAATCAGTTTTTTACAGCTAGTGAGCGTATAGCAATCAGCGTTTTTTCAGCAAGTGCACATATAGCAATCAGCGTTTTGACACTAGTGCACATAGAGCAATCAGTTTTAGCAGCTATTAATCATACAGCAATCCGCTTTTGTCAGCTATTGCACATATAGAAATCTGCTTTTGTCAGCTATTGCTCATATAGCAATTAGCTTTTGTCAGCTATTGCACATATAGCACTTAGCTTTTGTCAGCAGGTACACATATAGCTATCAGCTTTTTGTCAGCTAGTACAAAAATAGCAATCAGCTTTTTGTCACCTATTACACATATAGCAATCAGCTTTTGTCAGCTATTACACATATTGCAATAAGCTTTTATCAGCTATTGCACATATAGCAATCAGCTTTTGTCAGCCATTACACATATAGCAATCAGCTTATGTCAGCTATTACACATATAGTAATCTATTTTTTGAACATATAGCATTCAGCTTTATGTCAGCAAGTGCACGTACAAATTGCAATCAGATATTGCCAGCTATTGCACATATAGCAATTAGCTTTTGTCAGCTAGTGAATATAGATCAATCTGCTTCTTGTCAGCAAGTGGACATACATATAACTATCAGCTACAAATATAGCAATCAGCTTTTTGTCGCCTATTGCACATATAGAAATCTGCTTTTGTCAGCTATTGCTCATATAGCAATTAGCTTTTGTCAGCTATTGCACATATAGCACTCAGCTTTTGTCAGCAGGTACACATATAGCTATCAGCTTTTTGTCAGCTAGTACAAAAATAGCAATCAGCTTTTTGTCACCTATTACACATATAGCAATCCGCTTTTGTCAGCTATTGCAAATATAGCAATCAGGTTTTTGTCACCTATTGCACATATAGAAATCTGCTTTTGTCAGCTATTGCTCATATAGCAATTAGCTTTTGTCAGCTATTGCACATATAGCACTCAGCTTTTGTCAGCAGGTACACATATAGCTATCAGCTTTTTGTCAGCTAGTACAAAAATAGCAATCAGCTTTTTGTCACCTATTACACATATAGCAATCAGCTTTTGTCAGCTATTACACATATAGCGATCAGCTTTTGTAAGCTATTGCACATATTGCAATAAGCTTTTATCAGCTATTGCACATATAGCAATCAGCTTTTGTCAGCTATTACATATATAGCAATAAGCTTATGTCAGCTATTACACATATAGTAATCTATTTTTTGAACATATAGCATTCAGCTTTATGTCAGCAAGTGCACGTACAAATTGCAATCAGATATTGTCAGCTATTGCACATATAGCAATTAGCTTTTGTCAGCTAGTGAACATAGATCAATCTGCTTCTTCTCAGCAAGTGGACATACATATAACTATCAGCTACAAATATAGCAATCAGCTTTTAGTCGCCTATTGCACATATAGAAATTAGCTTTTGTCAGCTATTCCACATATAGAAATCAGTTATTTTAAACATATAGCCATCAGCTTTTTGTCAGCAAGTGCACATACATATAACTATCAGCTTTTTGTCAGCTAGTACAAATATAGCAATAAGCTTTTTGTCGCCTATTGCACAGATAGCAAGCAGCTTTTGTCAGCTATTGCACATATAGCAATTAGCTTTTGTCAGCTAGTGAACATAGATCAATCAGCTTCTTGTCAACAAGGGGACATACATATAACTATCAGCGTTTGTCAGCTATTGCACATATAGCAAGCAGTTTATGTTAGCTATTGCACATATAGCAATCAGCTTTTGTCAGCTATTGTATATACAGCAATCAGCTTTTGTCAGCAAGTGCACATCTAGCAATCATCTTCATAGCAGCTTGTGGACATATAGCTTTTATCAGCTATTGCACATATCGCTAACAGCATTTGTCAGCTTTTGCACATATAGCACTCAGCTTTTGTCAGCAGGTACACATATAGCTATCAGCTTTTTGTCAGCTAGTACAAAAATAGCAATCAGCTTTTTGTCACCTATTACACATATAGCAATCAGCTTTTGTCAGCTATTACACATATAGCGATCAGCTTTTGTAAGCTATTGCACATATTGCAATAAGCTTTTATCACCTATTGCACATATAGCAATCTGCTTTTGTCAGCTATTACACATATAGCAATAAGCTTATGTCAGCTATTACACATATAGTAATCTATTTTTTGAACATATAGCATTCAGCTTTATGTCAGCAAGTGCACGTACAAATTGCAATCAGATATTGTCAGCTATTGCACATATAGCAATTAGCTTTTGTCAGCTAGTGAACATAGATCAATCTGCTTCTTCTCAGCAAGTGGACATACATATAACTATCAGCTACAAATATAGCAATCAGCTTTTAGTCGCCTATTGCACATATAGAAATTAGCTTTTGTCAGCTATTGCACATATAGAAATCAGTTATTTTAAACATATAGCCATCAGCTTTTTGTCAGCAAGTGCACATACATATAACTATCAGCTTTTTGTCAGCTAGTACAAATATAGCAATAAGCTCGCCTATTGCACAGATAGCAAGCAGCTTTTGTCAGCTAATGCACATATAGCAATTAGCTTTTGTCAGCTAGTGAACATAGATCAATCAGCTTCTTGTCAACAAGTGGACATACATATAACTATCAGCTACAAATATAGCAATCAGCTTTTAGTCGCCTATTGCACATATAGCAATTAGCTTTTGTCAGCTATTGCACATATAGCAATCAGCTTTTTATCAGCTAGTGAAAATATAGCAATCAGCGTTTGTCATCTATTGCACATGTGGCATACAGCTTTCGTCAGCTATTGTACATATAGCTATCAGATTTTGTCAGCTATTGGACATATAGCAATCAGATTTTGTCAGCAAGTGCACATACATATAGCAATCAGCGTTTGTCAGCTATTGCACATATAGCAATCAGCTTATGTTAGCTATTGCACATAAAGCAATCAGCCTTTGTCAGCTATTGTACATACAGTAATCAGCTCTTGTCAGCAAGTGCACATCTAGCAATCATCTTCATAGCAGCTTGTGGACATATAGCTTTTATCAGCTATTGCACATATCGCTAACAGCATTTGTCAGCTTTTGCACATACAGCAATTAGCTTTTGTCAGCAAGACCACATATAGCTATCAGCTTTTTGTTAGCTAAATCACATATAGCAATCAGCTTTTTGTCACCTATTGCACATATGGCATACAGCTTTCGTCAGCTATTGCACATACAGCAATCAGATTTTTTCAGTAAGTGCACATATAGCAATAAGCTTCTTAGCAGCTAGTGAACATATAGCAGTCAGCGTTTTTTCAGCTAGTACAAATATAGCAATCAGCTTTTGTCAGAAAGTGCACATATAGCTATCAGCTTTTGTCAGCAAGTGCAAACACAAATAGCAATCAGATTTTGCCAGCTATTGCGCATATAGCAATCAGCTCTTGTCAGCTAGTGAACATAGAGCAATCAGCTTTTGTCAGCTATTATAATACAGCAATCAGCTTTTGTCAGCAAGTGCACATATAACAATCAGTTTTTTACAGCTAGTGAGCGTATAGCAATCAGCGTTTTTTCAGCAAGTGCACATATAGCAATCAGCGTTTTGACACTAGTGCACATAGAGCAATCAGTTTTAGCAGCTATTAATCATACAGCAATCCGCTTTTGTCAGCTATTGCACATATAGAAATCTGCTTTTGTCAGCTATTGCTCATATAGCAATTAGCTTTTGTCAGCTATTGCACATATAGCACTTAGCTTTTGTCAGCAGGTACACATATAGCTATCAGCTTTTTGTCAGCTAGTACAAAAATAGCAATCAGCTTTTTGTCACCTATTACACATATAGCAATCAGCTTTTGTCAGCTATTACACATATTGCAATAAGCTTTTATCAAGTATTGCACATATAGCAATCAGCTTTTGTCAGCCATTACACATATAGCAATCAGCTTATGTCAGCTATTACACATATAGTAATCTATTTTTTGAACATATAGCATTCAGCTTTATGTCAGCAAGTGCACGTACAAATTGCAATCAGATATTGCCAGCTATTGCACATATAGCAATTAGCTTTTGTCAGCTAGTGAATATAGATCAATCTGCTTCTTGTCAGCAAGTGGACATACATATAACTATCAGCTACAAATATAGCAATCAGCTTTTTGTCGCCTATTGCACATATAGAAATCTGCTTTTGTCAGCTATTGCTCATATAGCAATTAGCTTTTGTCAGCTATTGCACATATAGCACTCAGCTTTTGTCAGCAGGTACACATATAGCTATCAGCTTTTTGTCAGCTAGTACAAAAATAGCAATCAGCTTTTTGTCACCTATTACACATATAGCAATCCGCTTTTGTCAGCTATTGCAAATATAGCAATCAGGTTTTTGTCACCTATTGCACATATAGAAATCTGCTTTTGTCAGCTATTGCTCATATAGCAATTAGCTTTTGTCAGCTATTGCACATATAGCACTCAGCTTTTGTCAGCAGGTACACATATAGCTATCAGCTTTTTGTCAGCTAGTACAAAAATAGCAATCAGCTTTTTGTCACCTATTACACATATAGCAATCAGCTTTTGTCAGCTATTACACATATAGCGATCAGCTTTTGTAAGCTATTGCACATATTGCAATAAGCTTTTATCAGCTATTGCACATATAGCAATCAGCTTTTGTCAGCTATTACATATATAGCAATAAGCTTATGTCAGCTATTACACATATAGTAATCTATTTTTTGAACATATAGCATTCAGCTTTATGTCAGCAAGTGCACGTACAAATTGCAATCAGATATTGTCAGCTATTGCACATATAGCAATTAGCTTTTGTCAGCTAGTGAACATAGATCAATCTGCTTCTTCTCAGCAAGTGGACATACATATAACTATCAGCTACAAATATAGCAATCAGCTTTTAGTCGCCTATTGCACATATAGAAATTAGCTTTTGTCAGCTATTCCACATATAGAAATCAGTTATTTTAAACATATAGCCATCAGCTTTTTGTCAGCAAGTGCACATACATATAACTATCAGCTTTTTGTCAGCTAGTACAAATATAGCAATAAGCTTTTTGTCGCCTATTGCACAGATAGCAAGCAGCTTTTGTCAGCTATTGCACATATAGCAATTAGCTTTTGTCAGCTAGTGAACATAGATCAATCAGCTTCTTGTCAACAAGTGGACATACATATAACTATCAGCGTTTGTCAGCTATTGCACATATAGCAAGCAGTTTATGTTAGCTATTGCACATATAGCAATCAGCTTTTGTCAGCTATTGTATATACAGCAATCAGCTTTTGTCAGCAAGTGCACATCTAGCAATCATCTTCATAGCAGCTTGTGGACATATAGCTTTTATCAGCTATTGCACATATCGCTAACAGCATTTGTCAGCTTTTGCACATATAGCACTCAGCTTTTGTCAGCAGGTACACATATAGCTATCAGCTTTTTGTCAGCTAGTACAAAAATAGCAATCAGCTTTTTGTCACCTATTACACATATAGCAATCAGCTTTTGTCAGCTATTACACATATAGCGATCAGCTTTTGTAAGCTATTGCACATATTGCAATAAGCTTTTATCAGCTATTGCACATATAGCAATCAGCTTTTGTCAGCTATTACACATATAGCAATAAGCTTATGTCAGCTATTACACATATAGTAATCTATTTTTTGAACATATAGCATTCAGCTTTATGTCAGCAAGTGCACGTACAAATTGCAATCAGATATTGTCAGCTATTGCACATATAGCAATTAGCTTTTGTCAGCTAGTGAACATAGATCAATCTGCTTCTTCTCAGCAAGTGGACATACATATAACTATCAGCTACAAATATAGCAATCAGCTTTTAGTCGCCTATTGCACATATAGAAATTAGCTTTTGTCAGCTATTGCACATATAGAAATCAGTTATTTTAAACATATAGCCATCAGCTTTTTGTCAGCAAGTGCACATACATATAACTATCAGCTTTTTGTCAGCTAGTACAAATATAGCAATAAGCTTTTTGTCGCCTATTGCACAGATAGCAAGCAGCTTTTGTCAGCTATTGCACATATAGCAATTAGCTTTTGTCAGCTAGTGAACATAGATCAATCAGCTTCTTGTCAACAAGTGGACATACATATAACTATCAGCTACAAATATAGCAATCAGCTTTTAGTCGCCTATTGCACATATAGAAATTAGCTTTTGTCAGCTATTGCACATATAGAAATCAGTTATTTTAAACATATAGCCATCAGCTTTTTGTCAGCAAGTGCACATACATATAACTATCAGCTTTTTGTCAGCTAGTACAAATATAGCAATAAGCTTTATGTCGCCTATTGCACAGATAGCAAGCAGCTTTTGTCAGCTATTGCACATATAGCAATTAGCTTTTGTCAGCTAGTGAACATAGATCAATCAGCTTCTTGTCAACAAGTGGACATACATATAACTATCAGCTACAAATATAGCAATCAGCTTTTTGTCGCCTATTGCACATATGGCAATCAGCTTTTGTCAGCTATTGCACATATAGCTATCAGATTTTGTCAGCGTTTTTTCAGTGCACATATAGCAGTCAGCGTTTTGTCAGTTAGTGCACATAGAGCAATCAGCTTGTGTCAGCTATTAAACAAACAGCAATCCGCTTTTGTCAGCTATTGCAAATATAGCAATCAGATTTTGTCACCTATTGCATATAAAGAAATCAGCTTTTGTCAGCTATGGTACATACAGCAATCAGCTTTTGTCAGCTAGAGTACATATCGCAATCAGCTTTTGTCAGCTATTGCACATATAGCAATCAGCTTTTGTCGGTTATTGCACCTATAGTAATCTATATTTTGAACATATAGCAATCAGCTTTTTGTCAGCAAGTGCACATACAAATTACAATCAGATATTGCCAGCTATTGCACATATAGCAATAAGCTTTTGTCAGCTAGTGAACATAGAGCAATCAGCTTCTTGTCAGAAAGTGCACATATATCTATCAGCTTTTGTCAGCTACTACAAAATAGCAATCAGCTTTTTGTCGCCTATTGCACATATGGCAATCAGCTTTTGTCAGCTATTGCACATATAGCTATCAGATTTTGTCAGCGTTTTTTCAGTGCACATATAGCAGTCAGCGTTTTTTCAGCAAGTGCACATAGAGCAATCAGCTTTTGTCAGCAAATGCACATATAGCAATCTGGTTTTTAGGAGCAAGTGAACATATAGCAGTCAGCGTTTTTTTCAGCAAGTGCACATATAGCAATCAGCGTTTTGTCAGTTAGTGCACATACAGCAATCAGCTTGTGTCAGCTATTAAACAAACAGCAATCCGCTTTTGTCAGCTATTGCAAATATAGCAATCAGATTTTGTCACCTATTGCATATAAAGAAATCAGCTTTTGTCAGCTATGGTACATACAGCAATCAGCTTTTGTCAGCTAGAGTACATATCGCAATCAGCTTTTGTCAGCTATTGCACATATAGCAATCAGCTTTTGTCGGTTATTGCACCTATAGTAATCTATATTTTGAACATATAGCAATCAGCTTTTTGTCAGCAAGTGCACATACAAATTACAATCAGATTTTTCCAGCTTGTGCACATGTAGCGATCAGCTTTTGGCCAGCTAGTGCACATATAGCAATCAGCTTATGTCAGCTATTGCACATATAGCAATCAGTTTATGTTAGCTATTGCAATCAGCTTTTTGTCAGCTACTACACATATCGCAATCAGCATTTGTCAACTTTTGCACATACAGCAATAAGCTTTTGTCAGCAAGAGCACATATAGCTATCAGCTTTTTGTCAGCTAATTCACATATAGCAGTCAGCTTTTTGTCAGCTAGTGCATATATACCAATCAGCTTTTTGTCACTTATTGTACATATGGCATACAGCTTTCGTCAGCTATTGTACATACAGCAATCAGATTTTGTCAGTAAGTGCACATATAGCAGTCAGCTTCTTAGCAGCTAGTGAACATATAGCAGTCAGCGTTTTTTTAGCTAGTACAAATATAGCAATCAGCATTTGTCAGAAAGTACAAAGATAGCAATCAGCTTTTGTCAGCTATTGCACATATAGGAATCAGTTATTTTAATCATATAGCCATCAGCTTCTTGTCAGCAAGTGCACATACAAATAGCAATAAGCGTTTGTCAGCTATTGTACATATAGCAATCAGTTTATGTTAGCTATTGCACATAAAGCAATCAGCTTTTGACAGCTATTGTACATACAGTAATCGGCATTTGTCAGCAAGTGCACATCTAGCAATCATCTTTATAGCACCTTGTGAAGCTATAGCAATAAGCGTTTTTTCAGGAAGTGCACATATAGCAATCAGCTTTTGTCAGCTATTGCAGATATCGCAATCAGCGTTTTCTTAGCAAGTGCACATACGGCAATTAGCGCTTTGACACCAGTGCACAGAGCAATCAGTTTTAGCAGCTATTATACATACAGCAATCCGCTTTTGTCAGCTATTGCAAATAAAGCAATCAGCTTTTGTCAGCTATTGCACATATTGCAATAAGCTTTTATCAGCTATTGCAGATATTGCCAGCTATTGCACATATAGCAATTAGCTTTTGTCAGCTAGTGAACATAGATCAATCAGCTTCTTGTCAGAAAGTGGACATACATATAACTATCAGCTACAAATATAGCAATCAGCTTTTCGTCGCCAAATGCACATATAGCAATTAGCTTTTGTCAGCTATTGCACATACAGCAATCAGCTTTTGTCAGCAAGTGCACATACATATAGCAATCAGCGTTTGTTAGCTATTGCACATATAGCAATCAGTTTATGTTAGCTATTGCACATATAGCAATCAGCTTTTGTCAGCTATTGTACATACAGCAATCAGCTTTTGTCAGCAAGTGCACATTTAGCAATCATCTTTATAGCAGCTTGTGAACATTTAGCAGTCAGCGTTTTTTCAGGAAGTGCACATATAGCAATCAGCTTTTGTCAGCTATTGCACATATGGCAATCAACATATGTCAGCTTTTGCACATACAACAATCAGCTTTTGTCAGCAAGACCGCATATAGCTATCAGCTTTTTGTCAGCTTATGCACATATAGCAATCAGCTTTTTGTCAGCTAGTGCAAATATAGCAATCAGCTTGTTGTCACCTATTGCACATGTGGCATACAGCTTTCGTCAGCTATTGTACATACAGCAATCAGATTTTGTCAGTAAGTGCACATATAGCAATCAGCTTCTTAGCAACTAGTGAACATATAGCAGTCAGAATTTTTTTAGCAAGTGCATATATAGCAATCAGCTTTTTGTCAGCAAGTGCAAACACAAATAGCAATCAGATTTTGCCAGCTATTGCACTTATAGCTATCAGATTTTATCAGCTAGTGAACATAGAGCAATCAGCTTTTGTCAGCTATTATACATACAGCAATCAGCTTTTGTCAGCAAGTGCACATATAACAATCAGCTTTTTACAGCTAGTGAGCATATAGCAATCAGCGTTTTTTCAGCAAGTGCACATCAGCGTTTTGACAGTAGTGCACATAGAGCAATCAGCTTTAGCAGCTATTAATCATACAGCAATCCGCTTTTGTCAGCTATTGTAAATATAGCAATCAATATAGCAATTTTGTCACCTATTGCACATATAGAAATCTGCTTTTGTCAGCTATTGCACGTATAGCAATTAGCTTTTGTCAGCTATTGCACATATAGCACTCAGCTTTTGTCAGCAAGTACACATATAGCAATCAGCTTTTGTCAGCTATTACACATATAGCGATCAGCTTCTGTCAGCTATTACAGATATAGTAATCTATTTTTTGAACATATAGCAGTCAGCTTTTTGTCAGCAAGTGCACGTACAAATTGCAATCAAATATAGCCAGCTATTGCACATATGGCAATTAGCTTTTGTCAGCTTGTGAACATAGAGCAATCAGCTTCTTGTCAGCAAGTGCACATACATATAACTATCAGCTTTTTGTCAGCTAGTACATATATAGCAATCAGCTCTTTGACGCCTATTGCACATATAGCAATCAGGTTTTGTCAGCTATTGCACATATAGGAATCAGTTATTTTAATCATATAGCCATCAGCTTTTTGTCAGCAAGTGCACATACATATAGCAATCAGCGTTTGTCAGCTATTGCACATATAGCAATCAGTTTATGTTAGCTATTGCACATAAAGCAATCAGCTTTTGTCAGCTTTTGTACATACAGTAATCAGCTTTTGTCAGCAAGTGCATATCTAGCAATCGTCTTGATAGCAGCTTGTGAACATATAGCAGTCAGCGTGTTTTCAGGAAGTGCACGTATAGCAATCAGCTTTTTGTCAGCTATTACACATATCGCAATCAGCATTTGTCAACTTTTGCACATACAGCAATAATCTTTTGTCAGCAAGAGCACATATAGCTATCAGCTTTTTGTCAGCTAATTCCCATATAGCAATCAGCTTTTTGTCAGCTAGTGCAAAAATAGCAATCAGCTTTTTGTCACTGATTGTACATATGGCGTACAGCTTTCGTCAGCTATTGTACATACAGCAATCAGATTTTGTCAGTAAGTGCACATATAGCAGTCAGCTTCTTAGCAGCTAGTGAACATATAGCAGTCAGCGTTTTTTTAGCTAGTACAAATATAGCAATCAGCATTTGTCAGAAAGTGCACATATAGCTATCAGCTTTTGTCAGCAATTGCACCTATAGCTATCCGCTTTTTGTCAGCTAGAGCACATATCGCAATCAGCGTTTTTTTAGCAAGTGCACATATGGCAATTAGCGTTATGACCCCAGTGCACATACATACATACAGCAATCCGCTTTTGTCAGCTATTGCAAATATAGCAATCAGCTTTTGTCAGCTATTGCACATATTGCAATAAGCTCTTATCAGCTATTGCACATATAGAAATCAGCCTTAGTTAGCTATTGCACATATAGCAATCAGCTTTTGTCAGATATTGCAAATATAGTTATCAGTTTTTTGAATATATAGCAATCAGGTTTTGTGAGCTATTGCACATATTGCAATCAGCTTTTATCAGCTATTGCACATATAGCAATCAGCTTTTGTTAACTATTGCACATATAGCAATCAGCTTTTGTCAGCTATTGCACATATAGTAATATATTTTTTGAACATATAGCAGTCAGCTTTTTGTCAGCAAGTGCAGGTAAAAATTGCAATCAGATATTGCCAGCTATTGCACATACATCAATTAGCTTCTGTCAGCTAGCGAACATAGAGCAATCAGCTTCTTGTCAGCAAGTGCACATACATATAACTTGCAGCTTTTTGTCAGCTAGTACAAATATAGCAATCAGCTTTTTGTCGAATATTGCACAGATAGCAATCAGCTTTTGTCAGCTATTGCACATATAGGAATCAGGTATTTTAATCATATAGCCATCAGCTTTTTGTCAGCAAGTGCACATACATATAGCAATCAGCGTTTGTCAGCTATTGCACATATAGCAATCAGTTTATGTTAGCTATTGCACATAAAGCAATCAGCTTTTGTCAGCTTTTGTACATACAGTAATCAGCTTTTGTCAGCAAGTGCATATCTAGCAATCGTCTTGATAGCAGCTTGTGAACATATAGCAGTCAGCGTGTTTTCAGGAAGTGCACGTATAGCAATCAGCTTTTTGTCAGCTATTACACATATCGCAATCAGCATTTGTCAACTTTTGCACATACAGCAATAATCTTTTGTCAGCAAGAGCACATATAGCTATCAGCTTTTTGTCAGCTAATTCCCATATAGCAATCAGCTTTTTGTCAGCTAGTGCAAAAATAGCAATCAGCTTTATGTCACTGATTGTACATATGGCATACAGCTTTCGTCAGCTATTGTACATACAGCAATCAGATTTTGTCAGTAAGTGCACATATAGCAGTCAGCTTCTTAGCAGCTAGTGAACATATGGCAGTCAGCGTTTTTTTAGCTAGTACAAATATAGCAATCAGCATTTGTCAGAAAGTGCACATATAGCTATCAGCTTTTGTCAGCAATTGCACCTATAGCTATCCGCTTTTTGTCAGCTAGAGCACATATCGCAATCAGCGTTTTTTTAGCAAGTGCACATATGGCAATTAGCGTTATGACCCCAGTGCACATACATACATACAGCAATCCGCTTTTGTCAGCTATTGCAAATATAGCAATCAGCTTTTGTCAGCTATTGCACATATTGCAATAAGGTCTTATCAGCTGTTGCACATATAGAAATCAGCCTTAGTTAGCTATTGCACATATAGCAATCAGCTTTTGTCAGATATTGCAAATATAGTTATCAGTTTTTTGAATATATAGCAATCAGGTTTTGTGAGCTATTGCACATATTGCAATCAGCTTTTATCAGCTATTGCACATATAGCAATCAGCTTTTGTTAACTATTGCACATATAGCAATCAGCTTTTGTCAGCTATTGCACATATAGTAATATATGTTTTGAACATATAGCAGTCAGCTTTTTGTCAGCAAGTGCAGGTAAAAATTGCAATCAGATATTGCCAGCTATTGCACATATATCAATTAGCTTCTGTCAG
Organism: Drosophila novamexicana; assembly: GCF_003285875.2. Classification (NCBI taxonomy): domain Eukaryota; kingdom Metazoa; phylum Arthropoda; class Insecta; order Diptera; family Drosophilidae; genus Drosophila; species Drosophila novamexicana. The sequence goes on along the minus strand of NW_020824865.1, from coordinate 498,077 downwards.
CTAGCGAACATAGAGCAATCAGCTTCTTGTCAGCAAGTGCACATACATATAACTTGCAGCTTTTTGTCAGCTAGTACAAATATAGCAATCAGCTTTTTGTCGAATATTGCACAGATAGCAATCAGCTTTTGTCAGCTATTGCACATATAGGAATCAGGTATTTTAATCATATAGCCATCAGCTTTTTGTCAGCAAGTGCACATACAAATAGCAATAAGCGTTTGTCAGCTATTGTACATATAGCAATCAGTTTATGTTAGCTATTGCACATAAAGCAATCAGCTTTTGTCAGCTATTGTACACACAGCAATCAGCTTTTGTCAGCAAGTGCACATCTAGCAATCATCTTTATAGCACCTTGTGAAGCTATAGCAACCAGCGTTTTTTCAGGGAGTGCACATATAGCAATCAGCTTTTTGTCAGCAAGTGCACATATAGCAATCAGTTTATGTTAGCTATTGCACATAAAGCAATTAGCTTTTGACAGCTATTGTACATACAGTAATCAGATTTTGTCAGTAAGTGCACATATAGCAATCAGCTTCCTAGCAGCTAGTGAACATATAGCAGTCAGCGTTTTTTTCAGCTAGTACAAATATAGCAATCAGCTTTTGTCAGAAAGTGCACATATAGCTATCAGCTTTTGTCAGCAAGTGCACATCTAGCAATCATTTTTATAGCACCTTGTGAAGCTATAGCAATCAGCGTTTTTTCAGGAAGTGCACATATAGCAATCAGCTTTTTGTCAGCAAGTGCACATATAGCAATCAGTTTATGTTAGCTATTGCACATATAGCAATCAGCTTTTGTCAGCTATTGTACATATAGCAATCAGTTTATGTGAGCTATTGCACATAAAGCAGTCAGTTTATGTTAGCTATTGCACATATAGCAATCAGCTTTTGTCAGCTATTGTACATACAGCAATCAGCTTCTGTAAGCAAGTGCACATCTAGCAATCATCTTTATAGCAAATTGTGAAGCTATAGCAATAAGCGTTTTTTCAGGAAGTGCACATATAGCAATCAGCTTTTGTCAGCTATTGCACATATCGCAATCAACATTTGTCAGCTTTTCCACATACAGCAATCAGCTTTTGTCAGCAAGAGCGCATATAGCTATCAGATTTTTGTCAGCTTATGCACATATAGCAATCAGCTTTTTGACAGCTAATGCAAATATAGCAATCAGCTTTTTGTCACCTATTGCACATATGGCATACAGCTTTCGTCAGCTATTGTACATACAGCAATCAGCTTTTGTCAGATATTGCAAATATAGTTATCAGTTTTTTGAATATATAGCAATCAGGTTTTGTGAGCTATTGCACATATTGCAATCAGCTTTTATCAGCTATTGCACATATAGCAATCAGCTTTTGTTAACTATTGTACATATATAGCAATCAGCTTTTGTCAGCTATTGCACATATAGTAATATATTTTTTGAACATATAGCAGTCAGCTTTTTGTCAGCAAGTGCAGGTAAAAATTGCAATCAGCTAATGCACATATATCAATTAGCTTCTGTCAGCTAGCGAACATAGAGCAATCAGCTTCTTGTCAGCAAGTGCACATACATATAACTTGCAGCTTTTTGTCAGCTAGTACATATATAGCAATCAGCTCTTTGACGCCTATTGCACATATAGCAATCAGGTTTTGTCAGCTATTGCACATATAGGAATCAGTTATTTTAATCATATAGCCATCAGCTTTTTGTCAGCAAGTGCACATACATATAGCAATCAGCGTTTGTCAGCTATTGCACATATAGCAATCAGTTTATGTTAGCTATTGCACATAAAGCAAACAGCTTTTGTCAGCTATTGTACATACAGTAATCAGCTTTTGTCAGCAAGTGCATATCTAGCAATCGTCTTGATAGCAGCTTGTGAACATATAGCAGTCAGCGTGTTTTCAGGAAGTGCACGTATAGCAATCAGCTTTTTGTCAGCTATTACACATATCGCAATCAGCATTTGTCAACTTTTGCACATACAGCAATAATCTTTTGTCAGCAAGAGCACATATAGCTATCAGCTTTTTGTCAGCTAATTCACATATAGCAATCAGCTTTTTGTCAGCTAGTGCAAAAATAGCAATCATTTTTATGTCACTGATTGTACATATGGCATACAGCTTTCGTCAGCTATTGTACATACAGCAATCAGATTTTGTCAGTAAGTGCACATATAGCAGTCAGCTTCTTAGCAGCTAGTGAACATATAGCAGTCAGCGTTTTTTTAGCTAGTACAAATATAGCAATCAGCATTTGTCAGAAAGTGCACATATAGCTATCAGCTTTTGTCAGCAATTGCACCTATAGCTATCCGCTTTTTGTCAGCTAGAGCACATATCGCAATCAGCGTTTTTTTAGCAAGTGCACATATGGCAATTAGCGTTATGACCCCAGTGCACATACATACATACAGCAATCCGCTTTTGTCAGCTATTGCAAATATAGCAGTCAGCTTTTGTCAGCTATTGCACATATTTCAATAAGCTCTTATCAGCTGTTGCACATATAGAAATCAGCCTTAGTTAGCTATTGCACATATAGCAATCAGCTTTTGTCAGATATTGCAAATATAGTTATCAGTTTTTTGAATATATAGCAATCAGCTTTTGTGAGCTATTGCGCATATTGCAATCAGCTTTTATCAGCTATTGCACATATAGCAATCAGCTTTTGTTAACTATTGCACATATAGCAATCAGCTTTTGTCAGCTATTGCACATATAGTAATATATTTTTTGAACATATAGCAGTCAGCTTTTTGTCAGCAAGTGCAGGTAAAAATTGCAATCACATATTGCCAGCTATTGCACATATATCAATTAGCTTCTGTCAGCTAGCGAACATAGAGCAATCAGCTTCTTGTCAGCAAGTGCACATACATATAACTTGCAGCTTTTTGTCAGCTAGTACAAATATAGCAATCAGCTTTTTGTCGAATATTGCACAGATAGCAATCAGCTTTTGTCAGCTATTGCACATATAGGAATCAGGTATTTTAATCATATAGCCATCAGCTTTTTGTCAGCAAGTGCACATACAAATAGCAATAAGCGTTTGTCAGCTATTGTACATATAGCAATCAGTTTATGTTAGCTATTGCACATAAAGCAATCAGCTTTTGTCAGCTAGTGTACACACAGCAATCAGCTTTTGTCAGCAAGTGCACAGCTAGCAATCATCTTTATTGCACCTTGTGAAGCTATAGCAATCAGCGTTTTTTCAGGGTGTGCACATATAGCAATCAGCTTTTTGTCAGCAAGTGCACATATAGCAATCAGTTTATGTTAGCTATTGCACATAAAGCAATTAGCTTTTGACAGCTATTGTACATACAGTAATCAGATTTTGTCAGTAAGTGCACATATAGCAATCAGCTTCTTAGCAGCTAGTGAACATATAGCCGTCAGCGTTTTTTCAGCTAGTACAAATATAGCAATCAGCTTTTGTCAGAAAGTGCACATATAGCTATCAGCTTTTGTCAGCAATTACACCTATAGCTATCAGCTTTTTGTCAGCTAGAGCACATATCGCAATCAGCGATTTTTAAGCAAGTGCACATACGGCAATTAGCGTTTTGACACCAGTGCACCGAGCAATCAGTTTTAGCAGCTATTATACATACAGCAATCCGCTTTTGTCAGCTATTGCACATATAGGAATCAGTTATTTTAAACATATAGCCATCAGCTTTTTGTCAGCAAGTGCACATACATATAGCAATCAGCGTTTGTCAGCTATTGCACATATAGCAATCAGTTTATGTTAGCTATTGCACATATAGCAATCAGCTTTTGTCAGCTATTGTACATACAGCATTCAGCTTTTGTCAGCAAGTGCACATCTAGCAATCAGTTTTATAGCACCTTGTGAAGCTATAGCAATCAGCGTTTTTTCAGAAAGTGCACATATAGCAATCAGCATTTTGACAGCAAGTGCACATATAGCAATCAGTTTATGTTAGCTATTGCACATATAGCAATCAGCTTTTGTCAGCTATTGTACATACAGCATTCAGCTTTTGTCAGCAAGTGCACATCTAGCAATCATTTTTATAGCACCTTGTGAAGCTATAGCAATCAGCGTTTTTTCAGAAAGTGCACATATAGCAATCAGCATTTTGTCAGCAAGTGCACATATAGCAATCAGTTTATGTTAGCTATTGCACATATAGCAATCAGCTTTTGTCAGCTATTGCACATATAGCAATCAGTTTATGTGAGCTATTGCACATAAAGCAATCAGTTTATGTTAGCTTTTGCACATATAGCAATCAGCTTTTGTCAGCTATTGTACATACAGCAATCAGCTTCTGTAAGCAAGTGCACATCTAGCAATCATCTTTATAGCAAATTGTGAAGCTATAGCAATAAGCGTTTTTTCAGGAAGTGCACATATAGCAATCAGCTTTTGTCAGCTATTGCACATATCGCAATCAACATTTGTCAGCTTTTCCACATACAGCAATCAGCTTTTGTCAGCAAGAGCGCATATAGCTATCAGATTTTTGTCAGCTTATGCACATATAGCAATCAGCTTTTTGACAGCTAATGCAAATATAGCAATCAGCTTTTTGTCACCTATTGCACATATGGCATACAGCTTTCGTCAGCTATTGTACATACAGCAATCAGATTTTGTCAGTAAGTGCACATATAGCAATCAGCTTCTTAGCAACTAGTGAACATATAGCAGTCAGCATTTTTTCAGCAAGTGCATATATGCAATCAGCTTTTTGTCAGCAAGTGCAAACACAAATAGCAATCAGATTTTGCCAGCTATTGAACTTATCGCAATCAGCTTTTATCAGCTAGTGAACATAGAGCAATAAGCTTTTGTTAGCTATTATACATACAGCAGTCAGCTTTTGTCAGCAAGTGCGCATATAACAATCAGCTTTTAACAGCTAGTGAGCATATAGCAATCAGCGTTTTTTTAACAAGTGCACATATAGCAATCAGCGTTTTGTCAGCTAGTGCAAATATAGCTTTCAGCTTTTTGTCACCTATTGCACATATGGCATACAGCTTTCGTCAGCTATTGTACATACAGCAATCAGATTTTGTCAGTAAGTGCACATATAGCAATCAGCTTCTTAGCAACTAGTGAACATATAGCAGTCAGCATTTTTTCAGCAAGTGCATATATAGCAATCAGCTTTTTGTCAGCAAGTGCAAACACAAATAGCAATCAGATTTTGCCAGCTTTTGAACTTATCGCAACATAGAGCAATCAGCTTTTGTCAGCTATTATACATACAGCAGTCAGCTTTTGTCAGCGAGTGCACATATAACAATCAGCTTTTAACAGCTAGTGAGCATATAGCAATCAGCGTTTTTTCAACAAGTGCACATATAGCAATCAGCGTTTTGACACTAGTGCACATAGAGCAATCAGCTTTAGCAGCTATTAATCATACAGCAATCAGCTTTTGTCAGCTTTTGCACATATAGCACTCAGCTTTTGTCAGCAAGTACACATATAGCTATCAGCTTTTTGTCAGCTAGTACAAAAATAGCAATCAGCTTTTTGTCACCTATTACACATATAGCAATCAGCTTTTGTCAGCTATTACACATATAGCGATCACCTTTTGTCAGCTATTACAGATATAGTAATCTATTTTTTGACAATATAGCAGTCAGCTTTTTGTCAGCAAGTGCACGTACAAATTGCAAACAGATATTGCCAGCTATTGCACATATAGCAATTAGCTTTTGTCAGCTTGTGAACATAGAGCAATCAGCTTCTTGTCAGCAAGTGCACATACATATAACTATCAACTTTTGTCAGCTAGTACAAATATAGCAATCAGCTTTTTGTCGCCTATTGCACATATGGCAATCAGCTTTTGTCAGCTATTGCACATATAGGAATCAGGTATTTTAATCATATAGCCATCAGCTTTTTGTCAGCAAGTACACAAGTACACAGCTATTGTACATACATTAATCACCTTTTGTCAGCAAGTGCACATCTAGCAATCATCTTTATAGCACCTTGTGAAGCTATAGCAATAAGCGTTTTTTCAGGAAGTGCACATATAGCAATCAGCTTTTGTCAGCTATTGCACATATCACAATCAGTTTATGTTAGCTATTGCACATAAAGCAATCAGCTTTTGTCAGCTATTGTACACACAGCAATCAGCTTTTGTCAGCAAGTGCACATCTAGCAATCATCTTTATAGCACCTTGTGAAGCTATAGCAATCTGCGTTTTTTCAGGGAGTGCACATATAGCAATCAGCTTTTTGTCAGCAAGTGCACATATAGCAATCAGTTTATGTTAGCTATTGCACATAAAGCAATTAGCTTTTGACAGCTATTGTACATACAGTAATCAGATTTTGTCAGTAAGTGCACATATAGCAATCAGCTTCTTAGCAGCTAGTGAACATATAGCAGTCAGCGTTTTTTCAGCTAGTACAAATATAGCAATCAGCTTTTGTCAGAAAGTGCACATATAGCTATCAGCTTTTGTCAGCAATTACACCTATAGCTATCAGCTTTTTGTCAGCTAGAGCACATATCGCAATCAGCGATTTTTTAGCAAGTGCACATACGGCAATTAGCGTTTTGACACCAGTGCACCGAGCAATCAGTTTTAGCAGCTATTATACATACAGCAATCCGCTTTTGTCAGCTATTGCACATATAGGAATCAGTTATTTTAAACATATAGCCATCAGCTTTTTGTCAGCAAGTACACATACATATAGCAATCAGCGTTTGTCAGCTATTGCACATATAGCAATCAGTTTATGTTAGCTATTGCACATATAGCAATCAGCTTTTGTCAGCTATTGTACATACAGCATTCAGCTTTTGTCAGCAAGTGCACATCTAGCAATCATCTTTATAGCACCTTGTGAAGCTATAGCAATCAGCGTTTTTTCAGGAAGTGCACATATAGCAATCAGCTTTTTGTCAGCAAGTGCACACATAGCAATCAGTTTATGTTAGCTATTGCACATATAGCAATCAGCTTTTGTCAGCTATTGCACATATAGCAATCAGTTTATATGAGCTATTGCACATAAAGCAATCAGTTTATGTTAGCTATTGCACATATAGCAATCAGCTTTTGTCAGCTATTGTACATACAGCAATCAGCTTCTGTAAGCAAGTGCACATCTAGCAATCATCTTTATAGCAAATTTTGAAGCTATAGCAATAAGCGTTTTTTCAGGAAGTGCACATATAGCAATCAGCTTTTGTCAGCTATTGCACATATCGCAATCAACATTTGTCAGCTTTTCCACATACAGCAATCAGCTTTTGACAGCAAGAGCGCATATAGCTATCAGATTTTTGTCAGCTTATGCACATATAGCAATCAGCTTTTGTCAGCTAATGCAAATATAGCAATCAGCTTTTTGTCACCTATTGCACATATGGCATACAGCTTTCGTCAGCTATTGTACATACAGCAATCAGCTTCTTAGCAGCTAGTGAACATATAGCAGTCAGCGTTTTTTAAGCTAGTACAAATATAGCAATCAGCTTTTGTCAGAAAGTGCACATATAGCTATCAGCTTTTGTCAGCAATTGCACCTATAGCTATCAGCTTTTTGTCAGCTAGAGCACATTTCGCAATCAGCGTTTTTTTAGCAAGTGCACATACGGCAATTAGCGTTTTGACCCCAGTGCACATACATACATACAGCAATCCGCTTTTGTCAGCTATTGCAAATATAGCAATCAGCTTTTATCAGCTATCGTTAGCAATCAGCTTTTGTTAGCTATTGCACATATAGCAATCAGTCAGTAAGTGCACATATAGCAATCAGCTTTTTTGCAGCTAGTGAATATATAGCATTCAGCGTTTTCTCAGCAAGTGCACATATAGCAATCAGCTTTTTGTCACTAGTGCACATAGAGCAATTAGCTTTAACAGCTTTTATACATACAGAAATCCGCTTTTGTCAGCTATTGCAAATAGAGCAATCAGCTTTTGTCAGCTATTACACATATAGCAATCAGCTTCTGTCAGCTATTGCACATATAGTAATCTATTTTTTGAACATATAGCAGTCAGCTTTTTGTCAGCAAGTGCTCGTAAAAATTGCAATCAGATATTGCCAGCTATTGCACATATAGCAATTAGCTTCTGTCAGCTAGTGAACATAGAGCAATCAGCTTCTTGTCAGCAAGTGCACATACATATAACTATCAGCTTTTTGTCAGCTAGTACAAATATAGCAATCAGCTTTTTGTCGCCTATTGCACATATGGCAATCAGCTTTTGTCAGGTGTTGCACATATAGCAATCAGCTTTTGTCAGTTATTGCACATATGGTAATTAGTTTTTTGAACATATAGCAATCAGCTTTTTGTCAGCAAGTGCGCATACAAATAGCAATCAGCTTTTGCCAGGTATTGCACATATAGCAATCTGCTTTTGTCAGCTAGTGCACATAGAGCAATTAGCTTTTGTCAGCTATTATACATACAGCAATCAGCTTTTGTCGGCAAGTGCACATACATATGACTATCAGTATTTGTCAGCTAGTACAAATATAGCTATCAGCTTTTTGTAGCCTATTACACAAATGGCAATCAGCTTTTATCAGCTATTGTACATATAGCAATCAGCTGTTGTTAGCTATTGCACATATAGCAATCATCTTTTTGTCAGCAAGTGAACATATAGCTATCAACTTTTCGTCAGCTAGTAAAAGTATACATACAGCAATCAGCTTTTGTCGGCAAGTGCACATACATATGACTATCAGTATTTGTCAGCTAGTGCAAATATAGCTATCAGCTTTTTGTCGCCTATTACACAAATGGCAATCAGCTTGTATCAGCTATTGTACATATAGCAATCAGCTTTTGTCAGCTATTACACATATAGCAATCAGCTTTTGTCAGCTATTGCTCATATAAAAATCTATTTTTTGAACATACAGCCGTCAGCTTTTTGTCAGCAAGTGCTCGTAAGAATTGCAATCAGATATTGCCAGCTATTGCACATATAGCAATTAGCTTCTGTCAGCTAGTGAACATAGAGCAATCAGCTTCTTGTCAGCAAGTGCACATACATATAACTATCAGCTTTTTGTCAGCTAGTACAAATATAGCAATCAGCTTTTTGTCGCCTATTGCACATATGGCAATCAGCTTTTGTCAGGTGTTGCACATATAGCAATCAGCTTTTGTCAGTTATTGCACATATGGTAATTAGTTTTTTGAACATATAGCAATCAGCTTTTTGTCAGCAAGTGCGCATACAAATAGCAATCAGCTTTTGCCAGGTATTGCACATATAGCAATCTGCTTTTGTCAGCTAGTGCACATAGAGCAATTAGCTTTTGTCAGCTATTGCACATATTGCAATCAGCTATTATCAGCTATTGTACATATAGCAATCAGCTGTTGTTAGCTATTGCACATATAGCAATCAGCTTTTGTCAGCTATTGTACATACAGCAATCAGATTTTGTCAGTAAGTGCACATATAGCAATCAGCTTTTTAGCAGCTAGTGAACATATAGCAGTCAGCGTTTTTTCAGCAAGTGCATATATAGCAATCAGCTTTTTGTCACTAGTGCACATAGAGCAATTAGCTTTAGCAGCTCTTATACATACAGAAATCCGCTTTTGTCAGCTATTGCACATATTACAATCAGCAATTATCAGCTATTGTACATATAGCAATCAGCTGTTGTTAGCTATTGCACATATAGCAATCAGCTTTTTGTCAGCAAGTGAACATATAGCTATCAACTTTTTGTCAGCTAAAAAATATAACAATCAGCTTTTTGTCACCTATTGCACATATAGCAATCAGCTTATGTCAGCTATTACACATATAGCAATCAGCAAGTTCACGTAAAAATTGCAATCAGATATTGCCAGCTATTGCACATATAGCAATTAGCTTCTGTCAGCTAGTGAACATAGAGCAATCAGCTTCTTGTCAGCAAGTGCACATACATATTACTATCAGCTTTTTGTCAGCTAGTACAAATATGGCTATCAGCTTTTTGTCGCCTATTGCACATATGGCAATCAGCTTTTGTCAGGTGTTGCACATATAGCAATCAGCTTTTGTCAGTTATTACACATATGGTAATCAGTTTTTTGAACATATAGCAATCAGCTTTTTGTCAGCAAGTGCGCATACAAATAGCAATCAGCTTTTGCCAGCTATTGCACATATAGCAATCAGCTTTTGTCAGCTAGTGCACATAGAGCAATTAGCTTTTGTCAGCTATTATACATACAGCAATCAGCTTTTGTCGGCAAGTGCACATACATATGACTATCAGTATTTGTCAGCTAGTAAAAATATAGCTATCAGCTTTTTGTCGCCTATTACACAAATGGCAATCAGCTTTTATCAGCTATTGTACATATAGCAATCAGCTGTTGTTAGCTATTGCACATATAGCAATCAGCTTTTTGTCAGCAAGTGAACATATAGCTATCAACTTTTCGTCAGCTAGTAAAAATATAACAATCAGCTTTTTGTCATCTATTGCACATATAGCAATCAGCTTTTGTCAGCTATTACACATATAGCAATCAGCTTTTTGTCAGCTATTGCACATATAGTAATCTATTTTTTGAACATATAGCAATCAGCTTTTTGTCAGCAAGTGCACATACAAATAGCAATCCGATTTTGCCAGCTTGTGCACATGTAGCGATCAGCTTTTGGCCAGCTAGTGCACATATAGCAATCAGCTTATGTCAGCTATTACACATATAGCAATCAGCTTTTGTCAGCAATGATACATACAGCAATCAGCTTTTGTCAGCAACTGCACATATAACAATCAGCTTTTTAGCAGTTAGTGAGCATATAGCAGTCAGCTTTTTTTCAGCAAGCGCAAATATAGCAATCAGCGTTTTGACACTAGTGCACATAGAGCAATCAGCTTTAGCAGCTCTTATACATACAGCAATCCGCTTTTGTCAGCTATTGAAAATATAGCAATCAGCTTTTTTCAGGTATTGCACATATTGCAATCAGGTTTTATCAGCTATTGTACATATAGCAATCAGCTGTTGTTAGCTATTGCACATATAGCAATCAGCTTTTGTCAGCTAGTGAACATTGGGCAAACAGCTTTTGTCAGCTATTATACATACAGCAATCAGCTTTTGTCAGCAAGTGCACATATAACAATCAGCTTTTTACAGCTAGTGAGCATATAGCAATCAGCTTCTTGTCAGCAAGTGCACATATAACAATCAGCTTTTTAGGAGCTAGTGAGCATATAGCAGTCAGCTTTTTTTTCAGCAAGCGCAAATATAGCAATCAGCGTTTTGACACTAGTGCACATAGAGCAATCAGCTTTAGCAGCTATTATACATACAGCAATCCGCTTTTGTCAGCTATTGAAAATATAGCAATCAGCTTTTTTCAGCTATTGCACATATTGCAATCAGGTTTTATCAGCTATTGTACATATAGCAATCAGCTGTTGTTAGCTATTGCACATAAAGCAATCAGCCTTTGTCAGCTATTGTACATACAGTAATCAGCTTTTGTCAGCAAGTGCACATCTAGCAATCATCTTCATAGCAGCTTGTGGACATATAGCAGTCAGCGTGTTTTCAGGAAGTGCACATATAGCAATCAGCTTTTTGTCAGCTATTGCACATATCGCAATCAGCATTTGTCAGCTTTTGCACATACAGCAATAAGCTTTTGTCAGCTATTGCACATATAGCAATCAGTTTATGTTAGCTATTGCACATATAGCAATCAGCTTTTTGTCAGCTACTACACATATCGCAATAAGCTTTTGTCAGCAAGAGCACATATAGCTATCAGCTTTTTGTCAGCTAATTCACATAAAGCAATCAGCTTTTGTCAGCTAGTGCAAATATAGCAATCAGCTTTTTGTCACCTATTGCACATATGGCATACAGCTTTCGTCAGCTATTGCACATACAGCAATCAGATTTTGTCAGTAAGTGCACAAATAGCAATCAGCTTCTTAGCAGCTAGTGAACATATAGCAGTCAGCGTTTTTTCAGCTAGTACAAATATAGCAATCAGCTTTTGTCAGATAGTGCACATATAGCTATCATCTTTTGTCAGCAATTGCACCTATATATATCAGCTTTTTGTCAGCTAGAGCACGTATCGCAATCAGCGTTTTCTTAGCAAGTGCACATACGGCAATTAGCGCTTTGACACCAGTGCACAGAGCAATCAGTTTTAGCAGCTATTATACATACAGCAATGAGCTTTTGTCAGCTATTACACATATAGTAATCAGATATTGCCAGCTATTGCACATATAGCAATTAACTTTTGTCAGCTAGTGAACATAGATCAATCAGCTTCTTGTCAGCAAGTGGACATACATATAACTATCAGCTACAAATATAGCAATCAGCTTTTTGTCGCCTATTGCACATATAGTAATTAGTATTTTGTCAGCTATTGCACATACAGCAATCAGCTTTTGTCAGCAAGTGCACATACATATAGCAATCAGCGTTTTTCATCTATTGCACATATAGCAATCAGTTTATGTTAGCTATTGCACATATAGCAATCAGCTTTTGTCAGCTATTGTACATACAGCAATCAGATTTTGTCAGCAGTGCACATCTAGCAATCATCTTTATAGCAGCTTGTGAACATTTAGCAGTCAGCGTTTTTTCAGGAAGTGCACATATAGCAATCAGCTTTTGTCAGCTATTGCACATATCGCAATCAACATTTGTCAGCTTTTGCACATACAACAATCAGCTTTTGTCAGCAAGAGCTCATATAGCTATCAGCTTTTTGTCAGCTTATGCACATATAGCAATCAGCTTTTTGTCAGCTAGTGCAAATATAGCAATCAGCTTGTTGTCACCTATTGCACATGTGGCATACAGCTTTCGTCAGCTATTGTACATACAGCAATCAGATCTTGTCAGTAAGTGCACATATAGCAATCAGCTTCTTAGCAACTAGTGAACATATAGCAGTAAGCATTTTTTCAGCAAGTGCATATGTAGCAATCAGCTTTTGTCAGCTATTGCACATATCGCAATCAACATTTGTCAGCTTTTGCACATACAACAATCAGCTTTTGTCAGCAAGAGCGCATATAGCTATCAGCTTTTTGTCAGCTTATGCACATATAGCAATCAGCTTTTTGTCAGCTAGTGCAAATATAGCAATCAGCTTGTTGTCACCTATTGCACATGTGGCATACAGCTTACGTCAGCTATTGTACATACAGCAATCAGATCTTGTCAGTAAGTGCACATATAGCAATCAGCTTCTTAGCAACTAGTGAACATATAGGAGTAAGCATTTTTTCAGCAAGTGCATATGTAGCAATCAGCTTTTTGTCAGCAAGTGCAAACACAAATAGCAATCAGATTTTGCCAGCTATTGCACTTATAGCAATCAGCTTTTATCAGCTAGTGAACATAGAGCAATCAGCTTTTGTCAGCTATTATACATACAGCAATCAGCTTTTGTCAGCAAGTGCACATATAACAATCAGCTTTTTACAGCTAGTGAGCGTATAGCAATCAGCGTTTTTTCAGCAAGTGCACATATAGCAATCAGCGTTTTGACAGTAGTGCACATAGAGCAATCAGCTTTAGCAGCTATTAATCATACAGCAATCCGGTTTTGTCAGCTATTGCAAATATAGCAATCAGGTTTTTGTCACCTATTGCACATATAGAAATCTGCTTTTGTCAGCTATTGCACATATCGCAATCAGCATTTGTCAACTTTTGCACATACAGCAATAAGCTTTTGTCAGCAAGAGCACATACAGCTATCAGCTTTTTGTCAGCTAATTCACATATAGCAATCAGCTTTTTGTCAGCTAGTGAAAATATAGCAATCAGCTTTTGTCAGCTATTGCACATATTGCAATAAGCTTTTATCGGCTATTGCACATATAGCAATCAGCTTTTGTCAGCTATTACACATATAGCAATCAGATATTGCCAGCTATTGCACATATAGCAATTAGCTTTTGTCAGCTAGTGAACATAGATCAATCAGCTTCTTGTCAGCAAGTGGACATACATATAACTATCAGCTACAAATATAGCAATCAGCTTTTTGTCGCCTATTGCACATATAGCAATTAGCTTTTGTCAGCTATTGCACATACAGCAATCAGCTTTTGTCAGCAAGTGCACATACATATAGCAATCAGCGTTTGTCAGCTATTGCACATATAGCAATCAGCTTTTGTCAGCTATTGCACATATTGCAATAAGCTTTTGTCAGCTATTGCACATATAGCAATCAGCTTTTGTCAGCTATTACACATATAGCAATCAGATATTGCCAGCTATTGCACATATAGCAATTAGCTTTTGTCAGCTAGTGAACATAGATCAATCAGATTCTTGTCAGCAAGTGGACATGAATATAACTATCAGCTACAAATATAGCAATCAGCTTTTTGTCGCCTATTGCACATATAACAATTAGCTTTTGTCAGCTATTGCACATACAGCAATCAGCTTTTGTCAGCAAGTGCACATACATATAGCAATCAGCGTTTGTCATCTATTGCACATGTGGCATACAGCTTTCGTCAGCTATTGTACATACAGCTATCAGCTTTTTGTCAGCTTATGCACATATAGCAATCAGCTTTTTGTCAGCTAGTGCAAATATAGCAATCAGCTTGTTGTCACCTATTGCACATGTGGCATACAGCTTTCGTCAGCTATTGTACATACAGCAATCAGATCTTGTCAGTAAGTGCACATATAGCAATCAGCTTCTTAGCAACTAGTGAACATATAGCAGTCAGCATTTTTTCAGCAGGTGCATATGTAGCAATCAGCTTTTTGTCAGCAAGTGCAAACACAAATAGCAATCAGATTTTGCCAGCTATTGCACTTATAGCAATCAGCTTTTATCAGCTAGTGAACATAGAGCAATCAGCTTTTGTCAGCTATTATACATACAGCAGTCAGCTTTTGTCAGCAAGTGCACATATAACAATCAGCTTTTCACAGCTAGTAAGCATATAGCAATCAGCGTTTTTTCAGCAAGTGCACATATAGCAATCAGCGTTTTGACAGTAGTGCACATATTGCAATAAGCTTTTGTCAGCTATTGCACATATAGCAATCAGCTTTTGTCAGCTATTGCACATATCGCAATCAGCATTTGTCAACTTTTGCACATACAGCAATAAGCTTTTGTCAGCAAGAGCACATGCAGCTATCAGCTTTTTGTCAGCTAATTCACATATAGCAATCAGCTTTTTGTCAGCTAGTGAAAATATAGCAATCAGCTTTTGTCAGCTATTGCACATATTGCAATAAGCTTTTATCAGCTATTACACATATAGCAATCAGCTTTTGTCAGCTATTACACATATAGCAATCAGATATTGCCAGCTATTGCACATATAGCAATTAGCTTTTGTCAGCTAGTGAACATAGATCAATCAGCTTCTTGTCAGCAAGTGGACATACATATAACTATCAAGTACAAATATAGCAATCAGCTTTTTGTCGCCTATTGCACATATAGCAATTAGCTTTTGTCAGCTATTGCACATACAGCAATCAGCTTTTGTCAGCAAGTGCACATACATATAGCAATCAGCGTTTGTCAGCTATTGCACATATAGAAATCAGCTTTTGTCAGCTATTGCACATATTGCAATAAGCTTTTGTCAGCTATTGCACATATAGCAATCAGCTTTTGTCAGCTATTACACATATAGCAATCAGATATTGCCAGCTATTGCACATATAGCAATTAGCTTTTGTCAGTTAGTGAACATAGATCAATCAGCTTCTTGTCAGCAAGTGGACATACATATAACTATCAGCTACAAATATAGCAATCAGCTTTTTGTCGCCTATTGCACATATAGCAATTAGCTTTTGTCAGCTATTGCACATATAGCAATCAGCTTTTTGTCAGCTAGTGAAAATATAGCAATCAGCGTTTGTCATCTATTGCACATGTGGCATACAGCTTTCGTCAGCTATTGTACATATAGCTATCAGATTTTGTCTGCTATTGGACATATAGCAATCAGATTTTGTCAGCAAGTGCACATACATATAGCAATCAGCGTTTGTCAGCTATTGCACATATAGCAATCAGCTTATGTTAGCTATTGCACATAAAGCAATCAGCCTTTGTCAGCTATTGTACATACAGTAATCAGCTCTTGTCAGCAAGTGCACATCTAGCAATCATCTTCATAGCAGCTTGTGGACATATAGCTTTTATCAGCTATTGCACATATCGCTAACAGCATTTGTCAGCTTTTGCACATACAGCAATTAGCTTTTGTCAGCAAGACCACATATAGCTATCAGCTTTTTGTTAGCTAAATCACATATAGCAATCAGCTTTTTGTCACCTATTGCACATATGGCATACAGCTTTCGTCAACTATTGCACATACACCAATCAGATTTTTTCAGTAAGTGCACATATAGCAATAAGCTTCTTAGCAGCTAGTGAACATATAGCAGTCAGCGTTTTTTCAGCTAGTACAAATATAGCAATCAGCTTTTGTCAGAAAGTGCACATATAGCTATCAGCTTTTGTCAGCAAGTGCAAACACAAATAGCAATCAGATTTTGCCAGCTATTGCGCATATAGCAATCAGCTCTTGTCAGCTAGTGAACATAGAGCAATCAGCTTTTGTCAGCTATTATAATACAGCAATCAGCTTTTGTCAGCAAGTGCACATATAACAATCAGCTTTTTACAGCTAGTGAGCGTATAGCAATCAGCGTTTTTTCAGCAAGTGCACATATAGCAATCAGCGTTTTGACACTAGTGCACATAGAGCAATCAGTTTTAGCAGCTATTAATCATACAGCAATCCGCTTTTGTCAGCTATTGCACATATAGAAATCTGCTTTTGTCAGCTATTGCTCATATAGCAATTAGCTTTTGTCAGCTATTGCACATATAGCACTTAGGTTTTGTCAGCAGGTACACATATAGCTATCAGCTTTTTGTCAGCTAGTACAAAAATAGCAATCAGCTTTTTGTCACCTATTACACATATAGCAATCAGCTTTTGTCAGCTATTACACATATTGCAATAAGCTTTTATCAGCTATTGCACATATAGCAATCAGCTTTTGTCAGCCATTACACATATAGCAATCAGCTTATGTCAGCTATTACACATATAGTAATCTATTTTTTGAACATATAGCATTCAGCTTTATGTCAGCAAGTGCACGTACAAATTGCAATCACATATTGCCAGCTATTGCACATATAGCAATTAGCTTTTGTCAGCTAGTGAATATAGATCAATCTGCTTCTTGTCAGCAAGTGGACATACATATAACTATCAGCTACAAATATAGCAATCAGCTTTTTGTCGCCTATTGCACATATAGAAATCTGCTTTTGTCAGCTATTGCACATATAGCACTCAGCTTTTGTCAGCAGGTACACATATAGCTATCAGCTTTTTGTCAGCTAGTACAAAAATAGCAATCAGCTTTTTGTCACCTATTACACATATAGCAATCCGCTTTTGTCAGCTATTGCAAATATAGCAATCAGGGTTTTGTCACCTATTGCACATATAGAAATCTGCTTTTGTCAGCTATTGCTCATATAGCAATTAGCTTTTGTCAGCTATTGCACATATAGCACTCAGCTTTTGTCAGCAGGTACACATATAGCTATCAGCTTTTTGTCAGCTAGTACAAAAATAGCAATCAGCTTTTTGTCACCTATTACACATATAGCAATCAGCTTTTGTCAGCTATTACACATATAGCGATCAGCTTTTGTAAGCTATTGCACATATTGCAATAAGCTTTTATCAGCTATTGCACATATAGCAATCAGCTTTTGTCAGCTATTACACATATAGCAATAAGCTTATGTCAGCTATTACACATATAGTTATCTATTTTTTGAACATATAGCATTCAGCTTTATGTCAGCAAGTGCACGTACAAATTGCAATCAGATATTGTCAGCTATTGCACATATAGCAATTAGCTTTTGTCAGCTAGTGAACATAGATCAATCTGCTTCTTCTCAGCAAGTGGACATACATATAACTATCAGCTACAAATATAGCAATCAGCTTTTAGTCGCCTATTGCACATATAGAAATTAGCTTTTGTCAGCTATTGCACATATAGAAATCAGTTATTTTAAACATATAGCCATCAGCTTTTTGTCAGCAAGTGCACATACATATAACTATCAGCTTTTTGTCAGCTAGTACAAATATAGCAATAAGCTTTTTGTCGCCTATTGCACAGATAGCAAGCAGCTTTTGTCAGCTATTGCACATATAGCAATTAGCTTTTGTCAGCTAGTGAACATATAGCAAGCAGTTTATGTTAGCTATTGCACATATAGCAATCAGCTTTTGTCAGCTATTGTATATACAGCAATCAGCTTTTGTCAGCAAGTGCACATCTAGCAATCATCTTCATAGCAGCTTGTGGACATATAGCTTTTATCAGCTATTGCACATATCGCTAACAGCATTTGTCAGCTTTTGCACATATAGCACTCAGCAAGTGCACATACATATGACTATCAGTATTTGTCAGCTAGTAAAAATATAGCTATCAGCTTTTTGTCGCCTATTACACAAATGGCAATCAGCTTTTATCAGCTATTGTACATATAGCAATCAGCTGTTGTTAGCTATTGCACATATAGCAATCAGCTTTTTGTCAGCAAGTGAACATATAGCTATCAACTTTTCGTCAGCTAGTAAAAATATAACAATCAGCTTTTTGTCATCTATTGCACATATAGCAATCAGCTTTTGTCAGCTATTACACATATAGCAATCAGCTTTTTGTCAGCTATTGCACATATAGTAATCTATTTTTTGAACATATAGCAATCAGCTTTTTGTCAGCAAGTGCACATACAAATAGCAATCCGATTTTGCCAGCTTGTGCACATGTAGCGATCAGCTTTTGGCCAGCTAGTGCACATATAGCAATCAGCTTATGTCAGCTATTACACATATAGCAATCAGCTTTTGTCAGCAATGATACATACAGCAATCAGCTTTTGTCAGCAACTGCACATATAACAATCAGCTTTTTAGCAGTTAGTGAGCATATAGCAGTCAGCTTTTTTTCAGCAAGCGCAAATATAGCAATCAGCGTTTTGACACTAGTGCACATAGAGCAATCAGCTTTAGCAGCTCTTATACATACAGCAATCCGCTTTTGTCAGCTATTGAAAATATAGCAATCAGCTTTTTTCAGGTATTGCACATATTGCAATCAGGTTTTATCAGCTATTGTACATATAGCAATCAGCTGTTGTTAGCTATTGCACATATAGCAATCAGCTTTTGTCAGCTAGTGAACATTGGGCAAACAGCTTTTGTCAGCTATTATACATACAGCAATCAGCTTTTGTCAGCAAGTGCACATATAACAATCAGCTTTTTACAGCTAGTGAGCATATAGCAATCAGCTTCTTGTCAGCAAGTGCACATATAACAATCAGCTTTTTAGGAGCTAGTGAGCATATAGCAGTCAGCTTTTTTTTCAGCAAGCGCAAATATAGCAATCAGCGTTTTGACACTAGTGCACATAGAGCAATCAGCTTTAGCAGCTATTATACATACAGCAATCCGCTTTTGTCAGCTATTGAAAATATACCAATCAGCTTTTTTCAGCTATTGCACATATTGCAATCAGGTTTTATCAGCTATTGTACATATAGCAATCAGCTGTTGTTAGCTATTGCACATAAAGCAATCAGCCTTTGTCAGCTGTTGTACATACAGTAATCAGCTTTTGTCAGCAAGTGCACATCTAGCAATCATCTTCATAGCAGCTTGTGGACATATAGCAGTCAGCGTGTTTTCAGGAAGTGCACATATAGCAATCAGCTTTTTGTCAGCTATTGCACATATCGCAATCAGCATTTGTCAGCTTTTGCACATACAGCAATAAGCTTTTGTCAGCTATTGCACATATAGCAATCAGTTTATGTTAGCTATTGCACATATAGCAATCAGCTTTTTGTCAGCTACTACACATATCGCAATCAGCATTTGTCAACTTTTGCACATACAGCAATAAGCTTTTGTCAGCAAGTGCACATCTAGCAATCATCTTTATAGCAGCTTGTGAACATTTAGCAGTCAGCGTTTTTTCAGGAAGTGCACATATAGCAATCAGCTTTTGTCAGCTATTGCACATATCGCAATCAACATTTGTCAGCTTTTGCACATACAACAATCAGCTTTTGTCAGCAAGAGCGCATATAGCTATCAGCTTTTTGTCAGCTTATGCACATATAGCAATCAGCTTTTTGTCAGCTAGTGCAAATATAGCAATCAGCTTGTTGTCACCTATTGCACATGTGGCATACAGCTTTCGTCAGCTATTGTACATACAGCAATCAGATCTTGTCAGTAAGTGCACATATAGCAATCAGCTTCTTAGCAACTAGTGAACATATAGCAGTAAGCATTTTTTCAGCAAGTGCATATGTAGCAATCAGCTTTTGTCAGCTATTGCACATATCGCAATCAACATTTGTCAGCTTTTGCACATACAACAATCAGCTTTTGTCAGCAAGAGCGCATATAGCTAGCAGCTTTTTGTCAGCTTATGCACATATAGCAATCAGCTTTTTGTCAGCTAGTGCAAATATAGCAATCAGCTTGTTGTCACCTATTGCACATGTGGCATACAGCTTACGTCAGCTATTGTACATACAGCAATCAGATCTTGTCAGTAAGTGCACATATAGCAATCAGCTTCTTAGCAACTAGTGAACATATAGCAGTAAGCATTTTTTCAGCAAGTGCATATGTAGCAATCAGCTTTTTGTCAGCAAGTGCAAACACAAATAGCAATCAGATTTTGCCAGCTATTGCACTTATAGCAATCAGCTTTTATCAGCTAGTGAACATAGAGCAATCAGGTTTTGTCAGCTATTATACATACAGCAATCAGCTTTTGTCAGCAAGTGCACATATAACAATCAGCTTTTCACAGCTAGTGAGCATATAGCAATCAGCGTTTTTTCAGCAAGTGCACATATAGCAATCAGCGTTTTGACAGTAGTGCACATAGAGCAATCAGCTTTAGCAGCTATTAATCATACAGCAATCCGGTTTTGTCAGCTATTGCAAATATAGCAATCAGGTTTTTGTCACCTATTGCACATATAGAAATCTGCTTTTGTCAGCTATTGCACATATCGCAATCAGCATTTGTCAACTTTTGCACATACAGCAATAAGCTTTTGTCAGCAAGAGCACATACAGCTATCAGCTTTTTGTCAGCTAATTCACATATAGCAATCAGCTTTTTGTCAGCTAGTGAAAATATAGCAATCAGCTTTTGTCAGCTATTGCACATATTGCAATAAGCTTTTATCGGCTATTGCACATATAGCAATCAGCTTTTGTCAGCTATTACACATATAGCAATCAGATATTGCCAGCTATTGCACATATAGCAATTAGCTTTTGTCAGCTAGTGAACATAGATCAATCAGCTTCTTGTCAGCAAGTGGACATACATATAACTATCAGCTACAAATATAGCAATCAGCTTTTTGTCGCCTATTGCACATATAGCAATTAGCTTTTGTCAGCTATTGCACATACAGCAATCAGCTTTTGTCAGCAAGTGCACATACATATAGCAATCAGCGTTTGTCAGCTATTGCACATATAGCAATCAGCTTTTGTCAGCTATTGCACATATTGCAATAAGCTTTTGTCAGCTATTGCACATATAGCAATCAGCTTTTGTCAGCTATTACACATATAGCAATCAGATATTGCCAGCTATTGCACATATAGCAATTAGCTTCTGTCAGCTAGTGAACATAGATCAATCAGATTCTTGTCAGCAAGTGGACATGAATATAACTATCAGCTACAAATATAGCAATCAGCTTTTTGTCGCCTATTGCACATATAGCAATTAGCTTTTGTCAGCTATTGCACATACAGCAATCAGCTTTTGTCAGCAAGTGCACATACATATAGCAATCAGCGTTTGTCATCTATTGCACATGTGGCATACAGCTTTCGTCAGCTATTGTACATATAGCTATCAGCTTTTTGTCAGCTTATGCACATATAGCAATCAGCTTTTTGTCAGCTAGTGCAAATATAGCAATCAGCTTGTTGTCACCTATTGCACATGTGGCATACAGCTTTCGTCAGCTTTTGTACATACAGCAATCAGATCTTGTCAGTAAGTGCACATATAGCAATCAGCTTCTTAGCAACTAGTGAACATATAGCAGTCAGCATTTTTTCAGCAGGTGCATATGTAGCAATCAGCTTTTTGTCAGC
The DNA here is from genome assembly GCF_003285875.2 of Drosophila novamexicana. Classification (NCBI taxonomy): domain Eukaryota; kingdom Metazoa; phylum Arthropoda; class Insecta; order Diptera; family Drosophilidae; genus Drosophila; species Drosophila novamexicana. The sequence continues at coordinate 475,802 of NW_020824865.1, read as the reverse complement.
AAGTGCAAACACAAATAGCAATCAGATTTTGCCAGCTATTGCACTTATAGCAATCAGCTTTTATCAGCTAGTGAACATAGAGCACTCAGTTTATGTTAGCTATTGCACATATAGCAATCAGCTTTTTGTCAGCTACTACACATATCGCAATCAGCATTTGTCAACTTTTGCACATACAGCAATAAGCTTTTGTCAGCAAGAGCACATATAGCTATCAGCTTTTTGTCAGCTAATTCACATAAAGCAATCAGCTTTTGTCAGCTAGTGCAAATATAGCAATCAGCTTTTTGTCACCTATTGCACATATGGCATACAGCTTTCGTCAGCTATTGCACATACAGCAATCAGATTTTGTCAGCTATTGCACATATAGCAATCAGTTTATGTTAGCTATTGCACATATAGCAATCAGCTTTTTGTCAGCTACTACACATATCGCAATCAGCATTTGTCAACTTTTGCACATACAGCAATAAGCTTTTGTCAGCAAGAGCACATATAGCTATCAGCTTTTTGTCAGCTAATTCACATAAAGCAATCAGCTTTTGTCAGCTAGTGCAAATATAGCAATCAGCTTTTTGTCACCTATTGCACATATGGCATACAGCTTTCGTCAGCTATTGCACATACAGCAATCAGATTTTGTCAGTAAGTGCACAAATAGCAATCAGCTTCTTAGCAGCTAGTGAACATATAGCAGTCAGCGTTTTTTCAGCTAGTACAAATATAGCAATCAGCTTTTGTCAGATAGTGCACATATAGCTATCATCTTTTGTCAGCAATTGCACCTATATATATCAGCTTTTTGTCAGCTAGAGCACGTATCGCAATCAGCGTTTTCTTAGCAAGTGCACATACGGCAATTAGCGCTTTGACACCAGTGCACAGAGCAATCAGTTTTAGCAGCTATTATACATACAGCAATGAGCTTTTGTCAGCTATTACACATATAGTAATCAGATATTGCCAGCTATTGCACATATAGCAATTAACTTTTGTCAGCTAGTGAACATAGATCAATCAGCTTCTTGTCAGCAAAAGGACATACATATAACTATCAGCTACAAATATAGCAATCAGCTTTTTGTCGCCTATTGCACATATAGCAATTAGTATTTTGTCAGCTATTGCACATACAGCAATCAGCTTTTGTCAGCAAGCGCACATACATATAGCAATCAGCGTTTGTCATCTATTGCACATATAGCAATCAGTTTATGTTAGCTATTGCACATATAGCAATCAGCTTTTGTCAGCTATTGTACATACAGCAATCAGATTTTGTCAGCAAGTGCACATCTAGCAATCATCTTTATAGCAGCTTGTGAACATTTAGCAGTAAGCATTTTTTCAGCAAGTGCATATGTAGCAATCAGCTTTTGTCAGCTATTGCACATATCGCAATCAACATTTGTCAGCTTTTGCACATACAACAATCAGCTTTTGTCAGCAAGAGCGCATATAGCTATCAGCTTTTTGTCAGCTTATGCACATATAGCAATCAGCTTTTTGTCAGCTAGTGCAAATATAGCAATCAGCTTGTTGTCACCTATTGCACATGTGGCATACAGCTTTCGTCAGCTATTGTACATACAGCAATCAGATCTTGTCAGTAAGTGCACATATAGCAATCAGCTTCTTAGCAACTAGTGAACATATAGCAGTAAGCATTTTTTCAGCAAGTGCATATGTAGCAATCAGCTTTTGTCAGCTATTGCACATATCGCAATCAACATTTGTCAGCTTTTGCACATACAACAATCAGCTTTTGTCAGCAAGAGCGCATATAGCTATCAGCTTTTTGTCAGCTTATGCACATATAGCAATCAGCTTTTTGTCAGCTAGTGCAAATATAGCAATCAGCTTGTTGTCACCTATTGCACATGTGGCATACAGCTTACGTCAGCTATTGTACATACAGCAATCAGATCTTGTCAGTAAGTGCACATATAGCAATCAGCTTCTTAGCAACTAGTGAACATATAGCAGTAAGCATTTTTTCAGCAAGTGCATATGTAGCAATCAGCTTTTTGTCAGCAAGTGCAAACACAAATAGCAATCAGATTTTGCCAGCTATTGCACTTATAGCAATCAGCTTTTATCAGCTAGTGAACATAGAGCAATCAGCTTTTGTCAGCTATTATACATACAGCAATCAGCTTTTGTCAGCAAGTGCACATATAACAATCAGCTTTTCACAGCTAGTGAGCATATAGCAATCAGCGTTTTTTCAGCAAGTGCACATATAGCAATCAGCGTTTTGACAGTAGTGCACATAGAGCAATCAGCTTTAGCAGCTATTAATCATGCAGCAATCCGGTTTTGTCAGCTATTGCAAATATAGCAATCAGGTTTTTGTCACCTATTGCACATATAGAAATCTGCTTTTGTCAGCTATTGCACATATCGCAATCAGCATTTGTCAACTTTTGCACATACAGCAATAAGCTTTTGTCAGCAAGAGCACATACAGCTATCAGCTTTTTGTCAGCTAATTCACATATAGCAATCAGCTTTTTGTCAGCTAGTGAAAATATAGCAATCAGCTTTTGTCAGCTATTGCACATATTGCAATAAGCTTTTATCGGCTATTGCACATATAGCAATCAGCTTTTGTCAGCTATTACACATATAGCAATCAGATATTGCCAGCTATTGCACATATAGCAATTAGCTTTTGTCAGCTAGTGAACATAGATCAATCAGCTTCTTGTCAGCAAGTGGACATACATATAACTATCAGCTACAAATATAGCAATCAGCTTTTTGTCGCCTATTGCACATATAGCAATTAGCTTTTGTCAGCTATTGCACATACAGCAATCAGATTGTGTCAGTAAGTGCACAAATAGCAATCAGCTTCTTAGCAGCTAGTGAACATATAGCAGTCAGCGTTTTTTCAGCTAGTACAAATATAGCAATCAGCTTTTGTCAGATAGTGCACATATAGCTATCATCTTTTGTCAGCAATTGCACCTATATATATCAGCTTTTTGTCAGCTAGAGCACGTATCGCAATCAGCGTTTTCTTAGCAAGTGCACATACGGCAATTAGCGCTTTGACACCAGTGCACAGAGCAATCAGTTTTAGCAGCTATTATACATACAGCAATGAGCTTTTGTCAGCTATTACACATATAGTAATCAGATATTGCCAGCTATTGCACATATAGCAATTAACTTTTGTCAGCTAGTGAACATAGATCAATCAGCTTCTTGTCAGCAAAAGGACATACATATAACTATCAGCTACAAATATAGCAATCAGCTTTTTGTCGCCTATTGCACATATAGCAATTAGTATTTTGTCAGCTATTGCACATACAGCAATCAGCTTTTGTCAGCAAGTGCACATACATATAGCAATCAGCGTTTGTCATCTATTGCACATATAGCAATCAGTTTATGTTAGCTATTGCACATATAGCAATCAGCTTTTGTCAGCTATTGTACATACAGCAATCAGATTTTGTCAGCAAGTGCACATCTAGCAATCATCTTTATAGCAGCTTGTGAACATTTAGCAGTAAGCATTTTTTCAGCAAGTGCATATGTAGCAATCAGCTTTTGTCAGCTATTGCACATATCGCAATCAACATTTGTCAGCTTTTGCACATACAACAATCAGCTTTTGTCAGCAAGAGCGCATATAGCTATCAGCTTTTTGTCAGCTTATGCACATATAGCAATCAGCTTTTTGTCAGCTAGTGCAAATATAGCAATCAGCTTGTTGTCACCTATTGCACATGTGGCATACAGCTTTCGTCAGCTATTGTACTTACAGCAATCAGATCTTGTCAGTAAGTGCACATATAGCAATCAGCTTCTTAGCAACTAGTGAACATATAGCAGTAAGCATTTTTTCAGCAAGTGCATATGTAGCAATCAGCTTTTGTCAGCTATTGCACATATCGCAATCAACATTTGTCAGCTTTTGCACATACAACAATCAGCTTTTGTCAGCAAGAGCGCATATAGCTATCAGCTTTTTGTCAGCTTATGCACATATAGCAATCAGCTTTTTGTCAGCTAGTGCAAATATAGCAATCAGCTTGTTGTCACCTATTGCACATGTGGCATACAGCTTACGTCAGCTATTGTACATACAGCAATCAGATCTTGTCAGTAAGTGCACATATAGCAATCAGCTTCTTAGCAACTAGTGAACATATAGCAGTAAGCATTTTTTCAGCAAGTGCATATGTAGCAATCAGCTTTTTGTCAGCAAGTGCAAACACAAATAGCAATCAGATTTTGCCAGCTATTGCACTTATAGCAATCAGCTTTTATCAGCTAGTGAACATAGAGCAATCAGCTTTTGTCAGCTATTATACATACAGCAATCAGCTTTTGTCAGCAAGTGCACATATAACAATCAGCTTTTCACAGCTAGTGAGCATATAGCAATCAGCGTTTTTTCAGCAAGTGCACATATAGCAATCAGCGTTTTGACAGTAGTGCACATAGAGCAATCAGCTTTAGCAGCTATTAATCATACAGCAATCCGGTTTTGTCAGCTATTGCAAATATAGCAATCAGGTTTTTGTCACCTATTGCACATATAGAAATCTGCTTTTGTCAGCTATTGCACATATCGCAATCAGCATTTGTCAACTTTTGCACATACAGCAATAAGCTTTTGTCAGCAAGAGCACATACAGCTATCAGCTTTTTGTCAGCTAATTCACATATAGCAATCAGCTTTTTGTCAGCTAGTGAAAATATAGCAATCAGCTTTTGTCAGCTATTGCACATATTGCAATAAGCTTTTATCGGCTATTGCACATATAGCAATCAGCTTTTGTCAGCTATTACACATATAGCAATCAGATATTGCCAGCTATTGCACATATAGTAATTAGCTTTTGTCAGCTAGTGAACATAGATCAATCAGCTTCTTGTCAGCAAGTGGACATACATATAACTATCAGCTACAAATATAGCAATCAGCTTTTTGTCGCCTATTGCACATATAGCAATTAGCTTTTGTCAGCTATTGCACATACAGCAATCAGCTTTTGTCAGCAAGTGCACATACATATAGCAATCAGCGTTTGTCAGCTATTGCACATATAGCAATCAGCTTTTGTCAGCTATTGCACATATTGCAATAAGCTTTTGTCAGCTATTGCACATATAGCAATCAGCTTTTGTCAGCTATTACACATATAGCAATCAGATATTGCCAGCTATTGCACATATAGCAATTAGCTTTTGTCAGCTAGTGAACATAGATCAATCAGATTCTTGTCAGCAAGTGGACATGAATATAACTATCAGCTACAAATATAGCAATCAGCTTTTTGTCGCCTATTGCACATATAGCAATTAGCTTTTGTCAGCTATTGCACATACAGCAATCAGCTTTTGTCAGCAAGTGCACATACATATAGCAATCAGCGTTTGTCATCTATTGCACATGTGGCATACAGCTTTCGTCAGCTATTGTACATATAGCTATCAGCTTTTTGTCAGCTTATGCACATATAGCAATCAGCTTTTTGTCAGCTAGTGCAAATATAGCAATCAGCTTGTTGTCACCTATTGCACATGTGGCATACAGCTTTCGTCAGCTATTGTACATACAGCAATCAGATCTTGTCAGTAAGTGCACATATAGCAATCAGCTTCTTAGCAACTAGTGAACATATAGCAGTCAGCATTTTTTCAGCAGGTGCATATGTAGCAATCAGCTTTTTGTCAGCAAGTGCAAACACAAATAGCAATCAGATTTTGCCAGCTATTGCACTTATAGCAATCAGCTTTTATCAGCTAGTGAACATAGAGCAATCAGCTTTTGTCAGCTATTATACATACAGCAGTCAGCTTTTGTCAGCAAGTGCACATATAACAATCAGCTTTTCACAGCTAGTGAGCATATAGCAATCAGCGTTTTTTCAGCAAGTGCACATATAGCAATCAGCGTTTTGACAGTAGTGCACATATTGCAATAAGCTTTTGTCAGCTATTGCACATATAGCAATCAGCTTTTGTCAGCTATTGCACATATCGCAATCAGCATTTGTCAACTTTTGCACATACAGCAATAAGCTTTTGTCAGCAAGAGCACATACAGCTATCAGCTTTTTGTCAGCTAATTCACATATAGCAATCAGCTTTTTGTCAGCTAGTGAAAATATAGCAATCAGCTTTTGTCAGCTATTGCACATATTGCAATAAGCTTTTATCGGCTATTGCACATATAGCAATCAGCTTTTGTCAGCTATTACACATATAGCAATCAGATATTGCCAGCTATTGCACTTATAGCAATTAGCTTTTGTCAGCTAGTGAACATAGATCAATCAGCTTCTTGTCAGCAAGTGGACATACATATAACTATCAAGTACAAATATAGCAATCAGCTTTTTGTCGCCTATTGCACATATAGCAATTAGCTTTTGTCAGCTATTGCACATACAGCAATCAGCTTTTGTCAGCAAGTGCACATACATATAGCAATCAGCGTTTGTCAGCTATTGCACATATAGAAATCAGCTTTTGTCAGCTATTGCACATATTGCAATAAGCTTTTGTCAGCTATTGCACATATAGCAATCAGCTTTTGTCAGCTATTACACATATAGCAATCAGATATTGCCAGCTATTGCACATATAGCAATAAGCTTTTGTCAGTTAGTGAACATAGATCAATCAGCTTCTTGTCAGCAAGTGGAAATACATATAACTATCAGCTACAAATATAGCAATCAGCTTTTTGTCGCCTATTGCACATATAGCAATTAGCTTTTGTCAGCTATTGCACATATAGCAATCAGCTTTTTGTCAGCTAGTGAAAATATAGCAATCAGCGTTTGTCATCTATTGCACATGTGGCATACAGCTTTCGTCAGCTATTGTACATATAGCTATCAGATTTTGTCAGCTATTGGACATATAGCAATCAGATTTTGTCAGCAAGTGCACATACATATAGCAATCAGCGTTTGTCAGCTATTGCACATATAGCAATCAGCTTATGTTAGCTATTGCACATAAAGCAATCAGCCTTTGTCAGCTATTGTACATACAGTAATCAGCTCTTGTCAGCAAGTGCACATCTAGCAATCATCTTCATAGCAGCTTGTGGACATATAGCTTTTATCAGCTATTGCACATATCGCTAACAGCATTTGTCAGCTTTTGCACATACAGCAATTAGCTTTTGTCAGCAAGACCACATATAGCTATCAGCTTTTTGTTAGCTAAATCACATATAGCAATCAGCTTTTTGTCACCTATTGCACATATGGCATACAGCTTTCGTCAGCTATTGCACATACAGCAATCAGATTTTTTCAGTAAGTGCACATATAGCAATAAGCTTCTTAGCAGCTAGTGAACATATAGCAGTCAGCGTTTTTTCAGCTAGTACAAATATAGCAATCAGCTTTTGTCAGAAAGTGCACATATAGCTATCAGCTTTTGTCAGCAAGTGCAAACACAAATAGCAATCAGATTTTGCCAGCTATTGCGCATATAGCAATCAGCTCTTGTCAGCTAGTGAACATAGAGCAATCAGCTTTTGTCAGCTATTATAATACAGCAATCAGCTTTTGTCAGCAAGTGCATATATAACAATCAGCTTTTTACAGCTAGTGAGCGTATAGCAATCAGCGTTTTTTCAGCAAGTGCACATATAGCAATCAGCGTTTTGACACTAGTGCACATAGAGCAATCAGTTTTAGCAGCTATTAATCATACAGCAATCCACTTTTGTCAGCTATTGCAAATATAGCAATCAGGTTTTTGTCACCTATTGCACATATAGAAATCTGCTTTTGTCAGCTATTGCTCATATAGCAATTAGCTTTTGTCAGCTATTGCACATATAGCACTCAGCTTTTGTCAGCAGGTACACATATAGCTATCAGCTTTTTGTCAGCTAGTACAAAAATAGCAATCAGCTTTTTGTCACCTATTACACATATAGCAATCAGCTTTTGTCAGCTATTACACATATAGCGATCAGCTTTTGTAAGCTTTTGCACATATTGCAATAAGCTTTTATCAGCTATTGCACATATAGCAATCAGCTTTTGTCAGCTATTACACATATAGCAATAAGCTTATGTCAGCTATTACACATATAGTAATCTATTTTTTCAACATATAGCATTCAGCTTTATGTCAGCAAGTGCACGTACAAATTGCAATCAGATATTGTCAGCTATTGCACATATAGCAATCAGCTTTTGTCAGCTAGTGAACATAGATCAATCTGCTTCTTCTCAGCAAGTGGACATACATATAACTATCAGCTACAAATATAGCAATCAGCTTTTAGTCGCCTATTGCACATATAGAAATTAGCTTTTGTCAGCTATTGCACATATAGAAATCAGTTATTTTAAACATATAGCCATCAGCTTTTTGTCAGCAAGTGCACATACATATAACTATCAGCTTTTTGTCAGCTAGTACAAATATAGCAATAAGCTTTTTGTCGCCTATTGCACAGATAGCAAGCAGCTTTTGTCAGCTATTGCACATATAGCAATTAGCTTTTGTCAGCTAGTGAACATAGATCAATCAGCTTCTTGTCAACAAGTGGACATACATATAACTATCAGCGTTTATCAGCTATTGCACATATAGCAAGCAGTTTATGTTAGCTATTGCATATATAGCAATCAGCTTTTGTCAGCTATTGTATATACAGCAATCAGCTTTTGTCAGCAAGTGCACATCTAGCAATCATCTTCATAGCAGCTTGTGGACATATAGCTTTTATCAGCTATTGCACATATCGCTAACAGCATTTGTCAGCTTTTGCACATATAGCACTCAGCTTTTGTCAGCAGGTACACATATAGCTATCAGCTTTTTGTCAGCTAGTACAAAAATAGCAATCAGCTTTTTGTCACCTATTACACATATAGCAATCAGCTTTCGTCAGCTATTACACATATAGCGATCAGCTTTTGTAAGCTATTGCACATATTGCAATAAGCTTTTATCAGCTATTGCACATATAGCAATCAGCTTTTGTCAGCTATTACACATATAGCAATAAGCTTATGTCAGCTATTACACATATAGTAATCTATTTTTTGAACATATAGCATTCAGCTTTATGTCAGCAAGTGCACGTACAAATTGCAATCAGATATTGTCAGCTATTGCACATATAGCAATTAGCTTTTGTCAGCTAGTGAACATAGATCAATCTGCTTCTTCTCAGCAAGTGGACATACATATAACTGTCAGCTACAAATATAGCAATCAGCTTTTAGTCGCCTATTGCACATATAGAAATTAGCTTTTGTCAGCTATTGCACATATAGAAATCAGTTATTTTAAACATATAGCCATCAGCTTTTTGTCAGCAAGTGCACATACATATAACTATCAGCTTTTTGTCAGCTAGTACAAATATAGCAATAAGCTTTTTGTCGCCTATTGCACAGATAGCAAGCAGCTTTTGTCAGCTATTGCACATATAGCAATTAGCTTTTGTCAGCTAGTGAACATAGATCAATCAGCTTCTTGTCAACAAGTGGACATACATATAACTATCAGCGTTTGTCAGCTATTGCACATATAGCAAGCAGTTTATGTTAGCTATTGCACATATAGCAATCAGCTTTTGTCAGCTATTGTATATACAGCAATCAGCTTTTGTCAGCAAGTGCACATCTAGCAATCATCTTTATAGCAGCTTGTGAACATATAGTAGTCAGCGTTTTTTCAGGAAGTGCACATATAGCAATCAGCTTTTGTCAGCTATTGCACATATCGCAATCAGCATTTGTCAGCTTTTGTACATACAGCAATCAGCTTTTGTCAGCAAGAGCGCATATAGCTATCAGCTTTTTGTCAGTTTATGCACATATAGCAATCAGCTTTTTGTCAGCTAGTGCATATATAGCAATCAGCTTTTTGTCACCAATTGCACATATGGCATACAGCTTTCGTCAGCTATTGTACACACAGCAATCAGATTTTGTCAGTAACTGCACTTATAGCAATCAGTTTCTTAGCAACTAGTGAACATATAGCAGTCAGAAATTTTTCAGCAAGTGCATATACAGCAATCAGTTTTTTGTCAGCAAGTGCAAACACAAATAGCAATCAGATTTTGCCAGCTATTGCGCATATAGCAATCAGCTCTTGTCAGCTAGTGAACATAGAGCAATCAGCTTTTGTCAGCTATTATAATACAGCAATCAGCTTTTGTCAGCAAGTGCACATATAACAATCAGCTTTTTACAGCTAGTGAGCGTATAGCAATCAGCGTTTTTTCAGCAAGTGCACATATAGCAATCAGCGTTTTGACACTAGTGCACATAGAGCAATCAGTTTTAGCAGCTATTAATCATAGAGCAATCCGCTTTTGTCAGCTATTGCACATATAGAAATCTGCTTTTGTCAGCTATTGCTCATATAGCAATTAGCTTTTGTCAGCTATTGCACATATAGCACTCAGCTTTTGTCAGCAGGTACACATATAGCTATCAGCTTTTTGTCAGCTAGTACAAAAATAGCAATCAGCTTTTTGTCACCTATTACACATATAGCAATCCGCTTTTGTCAGCTATTGCAAATATAGCAATCAGGTTTTTGTCACCTATTGCACATATAGAAATCTGCTTTTGTCAGCTATTGCTCATATAGCAATTAGCTTTTGTCAGCTATTGCACATATAGCACTCAGCTTTTGTCAGCAGGTACACATATAGCTATCAGCTTTTTGTCAGATATTGCAAATATAGCAATCAGCTTTTGTCAGCTATTGCACATAGTGCAATCAGCTTTTGTCAGCTATTGCACATATTGCAATCAGCTTTTATCAGCTACTGCACATATAGCAATCAGCAGTTGTTAGCTATTGCACATATGGCAATCAACTTTTCGTCAGAAAGTGCACATATAGCTATCAGCTTTTTGTCAGCTAGTACATAAAAAATAACAATCAGCTTTTTGTCACCTATTGCACATATAGCAATCAGCTTTTGTCAGCCATTGCACATATAGCAATCAGCTTTTGTCAGCTATTGCACATATAGTAATATATTTTTTGAACATATAGATGTCAGCTTTTTGTCAGCAAGTGCATGTACAAATTGCAATCAGATATTGCCAGCTATTGCACAAATAGCAATTAGCTTTTGTCGGCTAGTGAACATAGAGCAATCAGTTTCCTGTCAGCAAGTGCACATACGTATAACTATCAGCTTTTTGTCAGCTAGTACAAATATAGCAATCAGCTTTTTGTCGCCTATTGCACATTTAGCAATCAGCTTTTTTCAGCTATTTCACATATAGCAATCAGCTTTTGTCAGCTATTGCACATATAGTAATCTATTTTTTGAACATATAGCATATATCAGCTTTTTGTCAGCAAGTGCACATACAAAAAGCAATCCGATGTTGCCAGCACATATAGCGATCAGCTTTTGGCCAGCTAGTGCACATATAGCTATCAGCTTTTTGTCAGCTAGAGCACATATCGCAATCAGCTATTGTCAGCTATTACACATATAGCAATCAGCTTTTGTCAGCTATTGCACATATAGCTAGCAGCTTTTGTCAGCTATTGCACATATAGCAATCAGCTTTTGTCAGCTATTGCACATATAGAAATCAGCTTTTTGTCAGCAAGTGCACATATAGCTATCATGTTTTTAGCAGCTAGTGAACATATAGCAATCAGCGTTTTGACACTAGTGCACATAGAGCAATCAGCTTTAGCAGCTATTATACATACAGCAATCCGCTTTTGTCAGATATTGCAAATATAGCAATCAGCTTTTGTCAGCTATTGCACATAGTGCAATCAGCTTTTGTCAGCTATTGCACATATTGCAATCAGCTTTTATCAGCTACTGCACATATAGCAATCAGCAGTTGTTAGCTATTGCACATATGGCAATCAACTTTTCGTCAGAAAGTGCACATATAGCTATCAGCTTTTTTTCAGCTTGTACATAAAAAAATATAAATCAGCTTTTTGTCACCTATTGCACATATAACAATCAGCTTTTGTCAGCTATTATACATATAGCAATCAGCTTTTCTCAGTTATTGCACATATAGTAATCTATTTTTTGCACATATAGCAGTCAGCTTTTTGTCAGCAAATGCACGTACAAATTGCAATCAGATATTGCCATCTATTGCACATATAGCAATTAGCTTTTGTCAGCTAGTGAACATAGAGCAATCAGCTTTTGTCAGCTATTGTATATACAGCAATCAGCTATTGTCAGCAAGTGCACATGTAGCAATCATCTTTTTAGCAGCTAATGAACATATAGCAGTCAGCGTTTTTTCAGGAAGTGCACATATAGCAATAAGATTTTTGTCAGCTATTGCACATATCGCAATCAGCTTTTATTCGCTATTGCACATATAGCAATCAGCTTTTGTCAGCTATTGCACATATAGCTATCAGTTTTTTGAACATATATCAATCAGCTTCTTGTCAGCAAGTGCAGATACATATAGCAATCAGATTTTTGTCAGCTATTGCACATATAGCAATCAGCTTTTGTCAGCTATTGCACATATAGCTATCAGTTTTTTGAACATATAGCAATCAGCTTCTTGTCAGCAAGTGCAGATACATATAGCAATCAGCTATTGTCAGCAAGTGCACATGTAGCAATCATCTTTTTAGCAGCTAGTGAACATATAGCAGTCAGCGTTTTTTCAGGAAGTGCACATATAGCAATAAGATTTTTGTCCGTTATTGCACATATCGCAATCAGCTTTTATTCGCTATTGCACATATAGCAACAAGCTTTTGTCAGCTATTGCACATATAGCTATCAGTTTTTTGAACATATAGCAATCAGCTTCTTGTCAGCAAGTGCAGATACATATAGCAATAAGATTTTTGTCAGCTATTGCACATATCGCAATCAGCTTTTATTCGCTATTGCACATATAGCAATCAGCTTTTGTCAGCTATTGCACATATAGCTATCAGTTTTTTGAACATATAGCAATCAGCTTCATGTCAGCAAGTGCAGATACATATAGCAATCAGATTTTTGTCAGCTATTGCACATATAGCAATCAGCTTTTGTCAGCTATTGCACATATAGCTATCAGTTTTTTGAACATATAGCAATCAGCTTCTTGTCAGCAAGTGCAGATACATATAGCAATCAGCTATTGTCAGCAAGTGCACATGTAGCAATCATCTTTTTAGCAGCTAGTGAACATATAGCAGTCAGCGTTTTTTCAGGAAGTGCACATATAGCAATAAGATTTTTGTCAGCTATTGCACATATTGCAATCAGCTTTTATCAGCTATAGCAATCAGCTGTTGTTAGCTAGTGAACATATAACAATAAGCTTTTTAGCAGCAGTTGTTAGCTATTGCACATATGGCAATCAGCTTTTTGTCAGAAAGTGCACATATAGCTATCAGCTTTTTGTCAGCTAGTACATTAAAAATAACAATCAGCTTTTTGTCACCTATTGCACATATAGCAATCAGCTTTTGTCAGCCATTGCACATATAGCAATCAGCTTTTGTCAGCTATTGCACATATAGTAATATATTTTTTGAACATATAGATGTCAGCTTTTTGTCAGCAAGTGCATGTACAAATTGCAATCAGCTTTTTGATACCTATTCCACATATAGCCAGTGCACATATAGCAGTCGGCGTTTTTTCAGTGCACATATAGCAGACAGCGTTTTTTCAGCAAGTGAAATTATAGCAATCAGCATTAGTCAGCTAGTGCACATATTGCAATCAGCTTTATAGCTATCAGCTTTTTGTCAGCTAGTACAAAAATAGCTATCAGCTTTTTGTCACCTATTGCACATATAGCAATCAGCTTTTGCAGATATGGTTATCAGTTTTTGAACATATAGTAGTCAGCTTTTTGTCAGCAAGTGCACATACATATAGCAATCAGCTTTTGTTTGCTATTGCACATATCACAATCAGCATTTGTCAGCCATTGCACATACAGCAATCAGCATTTGTCATCAAGTGCACATATAGCTATCAGCTATTTGTCAGCTAGTGCACATACAGCAATCAGCTTTTTGTCAGCTAGTGCAAATATGGCAATCAGGTTTTTGTCAGCTAGAGCAAATATAGCAATCAGCTATTTGCCACCTATTGCACACATAGAAAACTGCTTTTTTCAGCTATTGCACATATAGCAATCATCTTTTGTCAGCTATTGCACATGTAGCAATTAGCTTTTGTCAGCTATTGCACATATAGCAATCAGCATTTGTCACCTATTGCACATATAGCAATCAGCTTTTGCACATATAGCAATCAGCTTTTGGCAGCTATTGCACATATAGCAATTAGCTTTTGTTAGCTATTGCACATATAGCAATCAGCATTTGTCAGATATTGCACATATAGCAATCAGCTTTTGTCAGCTATTGCACATACAGCTATCAGCTTTTTGTCAGCTAGAGCACATATCGCAATCAGCGTTTTTTTAGCAAGTGCACATACGGCAATTGGCGTTTTGACACCAGTGCTCATAGAGCAATTAGTTTTAGCAGCTATTATACATACAGCAATCCGCTTTTGTCAGCTATTGCAAATATAGCAATCAGCTTTTGTCAGCTATTGCACATATTGCAATCAGCTTTTATCAGCTATTGCACATATAGCAATCAGCTTTTGTTAGCTATTGCACATATAGCAATCAGCTTTTGTCAGGTATTGCAAATATAGTTATCAGTTTTTTGAATATATAGCAATCAGCTTCTTCTCAGCAAGTACACACAAATATAACTATCAGCTTTTTGTCAGCTAGTACAAATATAGCAATCACCTATTGCACAATGGCAATCAGCTTTTGTCAGCTATTGTACATACAGCAATCAGATTTTTTCAGTAAGTGCACATATAGCAATCAGCTTTTTAACAGCTAGTGAACATATAGCTGTCAGCTTTTTGTCAGCTAGAAAAAATATAACATTCAGCTTTTTGTCACCTATTGCACATATAGCGACTAGCTTTTGTCAGCTATTTCACATGTAGCAATCAGCTTTTGTCAGCTATTGCAAATATAGTAATCTATTTTTTGAACATATAGCAATCAGCTTCTTGTCAGCAAGTACACACAAATATAACTATCAGCTTTTTGTCAGCTAGTACAAATATAGCAATCACCTATTGCACAATGGCAATCAGCTTTTGTCAGCTATTGTACATACAGCAATCAGATTTTTTCAGTAAGTGCACATATAGCAATCAGCTTTTTAACAGCTAGTGAACATATAGCTGTCAGCTTTTTGTCAGCTAGTAAAAATATAACATTCAGCTTCTTGTCACTTATTGCACATATAGCAATCAGCTTTTGTCAGCTATTGCACATATAGTTTTCTATTTTTTTAACATATAGCAATCAGCTTTTTGTCAAGCAAGTGCACATACAAATAGCAATACGATTTCGCCAGCTAGTGCACATATAGCGATCAGCTTTTGGCCAGCTAGTACACATATAGCAATCAGCTAATATCAGCTATTACACATATAGCAATCAGCTTTTGTGAGCTATTACACATATAGCAATCAGCTTTTGTCAGCTATTGCACATATAGCAAGCAGCTTTTGTCAGCTATTGCACATATAGCAATCAGCTTTTGTCAGCTATTGCACATATAGCAATCAGCTTTTTTCAGCTATTGCACATATAGTTACCTATTTTTTGAACATATAGCAATCAGATTTTTGTAAGCAAGTGCACGTACAAATAGCAATCAGCTTTTATCAGCTATTGTACATATAGCAATCAGCTGTTGTTAGCTAGTGAACATATAACAATAAGCTTTTTAGCAGCTAGTGAGCATATATCAGTCAGCGTTTTTCAGCAAGTGCACGTATAGCAGTCCACGTTTTGACACTAGTGCACATACAGCAATCAGCTTTAGCAGCTATTATACAGACAGCAATCCGCTTTTGTAAGCTATTGCAAATTTAGCAATCAGCTTTTGTCAGCTATTGCACATATTGCAATCAGCTTTTGTCAGCTATTGCACATATTGCAATCAGCTTTTATCAGCTATTTTACATATAGCAATCAGCTGTTTTTAGCTATTGCACATATGGCAATCAGCTTTTTGTCAGCAAGTGCACATATCGCAATCAGCGTTGTTTTTAGGAAGTGCACATATAGCAATCAGCGTTTTGACACTAGTGCACATAGAGCAATCAGCTTTAGCAGCTATTATACATACAGCAATCCGCTTTAGTCAGATATTGCAAATATAGCAATCAGCTTTTGTCAGCTATTGCACATATTGCAATCAGCTTTTATCAGCTATTGTACATATCGCAATCAGCAGTTGTTAGCCATTGCACATATAGCAATCAGCTTTTGTTTGGTATTGCACATATCACAATCAGCATTTGTCAGCCATTGCACATACAGCAATCAGCTTTTTGTCAGCTAGTACAAATATAGCAATCAGCTTTTTGTCGCCTATTGCACATTTAGCAATCAGCTTTTGTCAGCTATTTCACATATAGCAATCAGCTTTTGTCAGCTATTGTACATATAGTAATCTCTTTTTTGAACATATAGCAATCAGCTTTTTGTCAGCAAGTGCACATGTAGCAATCATCTATTTAGCAGCTAATGAACATATAGCAGTCAGCGTTTTTTCAGGAAGTGCACATGTAGCAATCATCTTTTTAGCAGCTAATGAACATATAGCAGTCAGCGTTTTTTCAGGAAGTGCACATATAGCAATAAGATTTTTGTCAGCTATTGCACATATCGCAATCAGCTTTTATTCGCTATTGCACATATAGCAATCAGCTTTTGTCAGCTATTGCACATATAGCTATCAGTTTTTTGAACATATAGCAATCAGCTTCTTGTCAGCAAGTGCAGATACATATAGCAATCAGATTTTTGTCAGCTATTGCACATATAGCAATCAGCTTTTGTCAGCTATTGCACATATAGCTATCAGTTTTTTGAACATATAGCAATCAGCTTCTTGTCAGCAAGCGCAGATACATATAGCAATCAGCTATTGTCAGCAAGTGCACATGTAGCAATCATCTTTTTAGCAGCTAGTGAACATATAGCAGTCAGCGTTTTTTCAGGAAGTGCACATATAGCAATAAGATTTTTGTCCGCTATTGCACATATCGCAATCAGCTTTTATTCGCTATTGCACATATAGCAATCAGCTTTTGTCAGCTATTGCACATATAGCTATCAGTTTTTTGAACATATAGCAATCAGCTTCTTGTCAGCAAGCGCAGATACATATAGCAATCAGCTATTGTCAGCAAGTGCACATGTAGCAATCATCTTTTTAGCAGCTAATGAACATATAGCAGTCAGCGTTTTTTCAGGAAGTGCACATATAGCAATAAGATTTTTGTCAGCTATTGCACATATCGCAATCAGCTTTTATTCGCTATTGCACATATAGCAATCAGCTTTTGTCAGCTATTGCACATATAGCTATCAGTTTTTTGAACATATAGCAATCAGCTTCTTGTCAGCAAGTGCAGATACATATAGCAATCAGATTTTTGTCAGCTATTGCACATATAGCAATCAGCTTTTGTCAGCTATTGCACATATAGCTATCAGTTTTTTGAACATATAGCAATCAGCTTCTTGTCAGCAAGCGCAGATACATATAGCAATCAGCTATTATCGGCAAGTGCACATGTAGCAATCATCTTTTTAGCAGCTAGTGAACATATAGCAGTCAGCGTTTTTTCAGGAAGTGCACATATAGCAATAAGATTTTTGTCAGCTATTGCACATATTGCAATAAGCTTTTATCAGCTATAGCAATCAGCTGTTGTTAGCTAGTGAACATATAACAATAAGCTTTTTAGCAGCAGTTGTTAGCTATTGCATATATGGCAATCAGCTTTTTGTCAGAAAGTGCACATATAGCTATCAGCTTTTTGTCAGCTAGTACATAAAAAATAACAATCAGCTTTTTGTCACCTATTGCACATATAGCAATCAGCTTTTGTCAGCCATTGCACATATAGCAATCAGCTTTTGTCAGCTATTGCACATATAGTAATATAATTTTTGAACATATAGATGTCAGCTTTTTGTCAGCAAGTGCATGTACACATTGCAATCAGATATTGCCAGCTATTGCACATAGCTACAAAAAGCTGACATCTTTATATTTTTTGAACATATCTATATATTTTTTGAACATATAGATGTCAGCTTTTCGTCAGCAAGTGCATGTACAAATTGCAATCAGATATTGCCAGCTATTGCACAAATAGCAAATAGCCTTTGTCAGCTAGTGAACATAGAGCAATCAGCTTCCTGTCAGCAAGTGCACATACATATAACTATCAGCTTTTTGGCAGCTAGTACAAATAAAGCAATCAGCTTTTTGTCACGTATTGCAAATATAGCAATCAGCTTTTGTCAGCTTTTGTACACACAGCAATCAGCTTTTGTCAGCTATTGCACATATAGCTATCAGCTTTTTGTCAGCTAGAGTACATATCGCAATCAGCGTTTTTTCAGCAAGTGCACATATAGCAATCAGCTTTTTGTCAGCTAGAGCACATATCGCAATCAGCGTTTTTTCAGCAAGTGTACATATAGCAATCAGCTTTTTGTCAGCTAGAGCACATATCGCAATCAGCATTTGTCAGCTATAGCACATATAGCAATCAGCTTTTTGTCAGCTAGAGCACAGATCGCAATCCGCATTTGTCAGCTATAGCACTTATATCAACCCGCTTTTGTCAGATATTGCACATATAGAAATCTATTTTTTGAACATATAGCAATCAGCTTTTTGTCAGCAAGTTCACATACAAAAAGCAATCCGATTTTGCCAGCTAGTGCACATATAGCGATCAGCTTTTGGCCAGCTAGTGCACATATAGCAATCAGCTTATGTCAGCTATTACACATATAGCAGTCAGCTTTTTTAAGCAAGTGCACATATAGCAATCAGCTTTTTGTCAGCTAGAGCACATATCGCAATCAGCATTTGTCAGTTATAGCACATATATCAACCCGCTTTTGTCAGATATTGCACATATAGTACTCAGATTTTGTCAGCTATTGAACATATAGCAATCAGCTTTCGTCAGAAAGTGCACATATAGCTTTCAGCTTTTTCTGGCTAGTGCTTATATAGCAATCGGCTTTTTGACACCTATTGCACATATAGCAATCAGCTATTTGTCAGCTAGTGCACATACAGCAATCAGCTTTTTGTCAGCTAGTGCAAATATGGCAATCAGGTTTTTGTCAGCTAGAGCAAATATAGCAATCAGCTATTTGCCACATATTGCACACATAGAAAACTGCTTTTTTCAGCTATTGCACATATAGCAATCATCTTTTGTCAGCTATTGCACATGTAGCAATTAGCTTTTGTCAGCTATTGCACATATAGCAATCAGCATTTGTCACCTACTGCACATATAGCAATCAGCTTTTGCACATATAGCAATCAGCTTTTGGCAGCTATTGCACATATAGCAATTAGCTTTTGTCAGCTATTGCACATATAACAATCAGCATTTGTCAGATATTGCACATATAGCAATCAGCTTTTGTCAGCTATTGCACATACAGCTATCAGCTTTTTGTCAGCTAGAGCACATATCGCAATCAGCGTTTTTTTAGCAAGTGCACATACGGCAATTGGCGTTTTGACACCAGTGCACATAGAGCAATTAGTTTTAGCAGCTATTATACATGCAGCAATCCGCTTTTGTCAGCTATTGCAAATATAGCACTCAGCTTTTGTCAGCTATTGAACATATTGCAATCAGCTTTTATTAGCTATTGCACATATAGCAATCAGCTTTTGTTAGCTATTGCACATATAGCAATCAGCTTTTGTCAGGTATTGCAAATATAGTTATCAGTTTTTTGAATATATAGCAATCAGCTTCTTGTCAGCAAGTACACATAAATATAACTATCAGCTTTTTGTCAGCTAACACAAATATAGCAATCACCTATTGCACAATGGCAATCAGCTTTTGTCACCTATTGTACATACAGCAATCAGATTTTTTCAGTAAGTGCACATATAGCAATCAGCTTTTTAACAGCTAGTGAACATATAGCTGTCAGCTTTTTGTCAGCTAGTAAAAATATAACATTCAGCTTTTTGTCACCTATTGCACATATAGCAACCAGCTTTTGTCAGCTATTTCACATGTAGCAATCAGCTTTTGTCAGCTATTGCAAATATAGTAATCTATTTTTTGAACATATAGCAATCAGCTTTTTGTCAAGCAAGTGCACATAGAAATAGCAATCCGATTTCGCCAGCTAGTGCACATATAGCGATCAGCTTTTGGCCAGCTAGTGCACATATAGCAATCAGCTAATATCAGCTATTACACATATAGCAATCAGCTTTTGTGAGCTATTACACATATAGCAATCAGCATTTGTCAGCTATTGCACATATAGCAAGCAGCTTTTGTCAGCTATTGCAAATGTAGCAATCAGCTTTTGTCAGCTATTGCACATATAGCAATCAGCTTATTTCAGCTATTGCACATATAGTTACCTATTTTTTTAACATATAGCAATCAGATTTTTGTAAGCAAGTGCACGTACAAATAGCAATCAGCTTTTATCAGCTATTGTACATATTGCAATCAGCTTTTTGTCAGCAAGTGCACATATCGCAATCAGCGTTTTTTTAGGAAGTGCACATATAGCAATCAGCGTTTTGACACTAGTGCACATAGAGCAATCAGCTTTAGCAGCTATTATACATACAGCAATCCGCTTTAGTCAGATATTGCAAATATAGCAATCAGCTTTTGTCAGCTATTGCACATATTGCAATCAGCATTTATCAGCTATTGTACATATCGCAATCAGCAGTTGTTAGCTATTGCACATATGGCAATCAGCTTTTCGTCAGAAAGTGCACATATAGCTATCAGCTAGTACATAAAAAATAACAATCAGCTTTTTGTCACCTATTTCACATATACCAATCAGCTTTTGTCAGCCATTGCACATATAGCAATCAGCTTTTGTCAGCTATTGCACATATAGTAATATAATTTTTGAACATATAGATGTCAGCTTTTTGTCAGCAAGTGCATGTACACATTGCAATCAGATATTGCCAGCTATTGCACATATAGCAATTAGCTTTTGTCAGCTAGTGAACATAGAGCAATCAGCTTCCTGTCACCAAGTGCACATACATATAACTATCAGCTTTTTGTCAGCTAGTACAAATATAGCAATCAGCTTTTTGTCGCCTATTGCACATTTAGCAATCAGCTTTTGTCAGCTATTTCACATATAGCAATCAGCTTTTGTCAGTTATTGCACATATAGTAATCTATTTTTTGAACATGTAGCAATCAGCTTATTGTCAGCAAGTACACATACAAAAAGCAATCCGATTTTGCCAGCTAGTGCACATATAGCGATCAGCTTTTGGCCAGCTAGTGCACACATAGCAATCAGCTTATGTCAGCTATTACACATATAGCAGTCAGCTTTTTTTAGCAAGTGCACATATAGCAATCAGCTTTTTGTCAGCTAGAGCACATATCGCAATCAGCATTTGTCAGTTATAGCACATATATCAATCGCTTTTGTCAAATATTGCACATATAGTACTCAGATTTTGTCAGCTATTAAACATGTAGCAATCAGCTTTCGTCAGAAAGTGCACATATAGCTTTCAGCTTTTTCTGGCTAGTGCTTATATAGCAATCAGCTTTTTGACACTTATTGCACATATAGCAATCAGCTTTTGTCAGCTATTGTGCATACAGCAATCCGCTTTTGTCAGCTATTGCAAATATTGCAATCAGCTTTTATTAGCTATTGCACATATAGCAATCAGCTGTTTGATACCTATTGCACATATAGCAAGTGCACATATAGCAGTCAGCGTTTTTTCAGTGCACATATAGCAGTCAGCGTTTTTTCAGCAAGTGAAATTATAGCAATCAGCATTAGTCAGCTGGTGCACATATTGCAATCAGCTTTATAGCTATCAGCTTTTTGTCAGCTAGTACAAAAATAGCTATCAGCTTTTTGTCACCTATTGCACATATAGCGATCAGCTTTTGCAGATATGGTTATCAGTTTTTGAACATATAGTAGTCAGCTTTTTGTCAGCAAGTGCACATACATATAGCAATCAGCTTTTGTTTGGTATTGCACATATCACAATCAGCATTTGTCAGCCATTGCACATACAGCAATCAGCATTTGTCATCTAGTGCACATATAGCTATCAGCTATTTGTCAGCTAGTGCACATACAGCAATCAGCTTTTTGTCAGCTAGTGCAAATATGGCAATCAGGTTTTTGTCAGCTAGAGCAAATATAGCAATCAGCTATTTGCCACCTATTGCACACATAGAAAACTGCTTTTTTCAGCTATTGCACATATAGCAATAATCTTTTGTCAGCTTTTGTACATATAGCAATCAGCTTTTGGCAGCTATTGCACATATAGCAATTAGCTTTTGTCAGCTATTGCACATATAGCAATCAGCATTTGTCAGATATTGCACATATAGCAATCAGCTTTTGTCAGCTATTGCACATACAGCTATCAGCTTTTTGTCAGCTAGAGCACATATCGCAATCAGCGTTTTTTTAGCAAGTGCACATACGGCAATTGGCGTTTTGACACCAGTGCACATAGAGCAATTAGTTTTAGCAGCTATTATACATACAGCAATCCGCTTTTGTCAGCTATTGCAAATATAGCAATCAGCTTTTGTCAGCTATTGCACATATTGCAATCAGCTTTTATCAGCTATTGCACATATAGTTATCAGTTTTTTGAATATATAGCAATCAGCTTCTTGTCAGCAAGTACACATAAATATAACTATCAGCTTTTTGTCAGCTAGTACAAATATAGCAATCACCTATTGCACAATGGCAATCAGCTTTTGTCAGCTATTGTACATACAGCAATCAGATTTTTTCAGTAAGTGCACATATAGCAATCAGCTTTTTGTGAGCTAGTAAAAATATAACATTCAGCTTTTTGTCACCTATTGCACATATAGCAACCAGCTTTTGTCAGCTATTTCACATGTAGCAATCAGCTTTTGTCAGCTATTGCAAATATAGTAATCTATTTTTTGAACATATAGCAATCAGCTTTTTGTCAAGTAAGTGCACATACAGATAGCAATCCGATTTCGCCAGCTAGTGCACATATAGCGATCAGCTTTTGGCCAGCTAGTGCACATATAGCAATCAGCTAATATCAGCTATTACACATATAGCAATCAGCTTTTGTGAGCTATTACACATATAGAAATCAGCTTTTGTCAGCTATTGCACATATAGCAAGCAGGTTTTGTCAGCTATTGCACATATAGCAATCAGCTTTTGTCAGCTATTGCACATATAGCAATCAGCTTTTTTCAGCTATTGCACATATAGTTACCTATTTTTTGAACATATAGCAATCAGATTTTTGTAAGCAAGTGCACGTACAAATAGCAATCAGCTTTTATCAGCTATTGTACATATAGCAATCAGCTGTTGTTAGCTAGTGAACATATAACAATAAGCTTTTTAGCAGCTAGTGAGCATATATCAGTCAGCGTTTTTCAGCAAGTGCACGTATAGCAGTCCGCGTTTTGACACTAGTGCACATACAGCAATCAGCTTTAGCAGCTATTATACATACAGCAATCCGCATTTGTCAGCTATTGCAAATTTAGCAATCAGCTTTTGTCAGCTATTGCACATATTGCAATCAGCTTTTGTCAGCTATTGCACATATTGCAATCAGCTTTTATCAGCTATTTTACATATAGCAATCAGCTGTTTTTAGCTATTGCACATATGGCAATCAGCTTTTTGTCAGCAAGTGCACATTACGCAATCAGCGTTTTTTTAGGAAGTGCACATATAGCAATCAGCGTTTTGACACTAGTGCACATAGAGCAATCAGCTTTAGCAGCTATTATACATACAGCAATCCGCTTTAGTCAGATATTGCAAATATAGCAATCAGCTTTTGTCAGCTATTGCACATATTGCAATCAGCTTTTATCAGCTATTGTACATATCGCAACCAGCAGTTGTTAGCTATTGCACATATGGCAATCAGCTTTTCGTCAGAAAGTGCACATATAGCTATCAGCTTTTTGTCAGCTAGTACATAAAAAATAACAATCAGCTTTTTGTCACCTATAGCACATATAGCAATCAGCTTTTGTCAGCCATTGCACATATAGCAATCAGCTTTTGTCAGCTATTGCACATATAGTAATATAATTTTTGAACATATAGATGTCAGCTTTTTGTCAGCAAGTGCATGTACACATTGCAATCAGATATTGCCAGCTATTGCACATAGCTACAAAAGCTGACATCTATATATTTTTTTAACATATAGATGTCAGCTTTTTGTCAGCAAGTGCATGTACAAATTGCAATCAGATATTGCCAGCTATTGCACATATAGCAATTAGCTTTTGTCAGCTAGTGAACATAGAGCAATCAGCTTCCTGTCAGCAAGTGCACATACATATAACTATCAGCTTTTTGTCAGCTAGTAAAAATATAACAATCAGCTTTTTGTCGCCTATTGCACATTTAGCAATCAGCTTTTGTCAGCTATTTCACATATAGCAATCAGCTTTTGTCAGCTATTGCACATATAGTAATCTATTTTTTGAACATATAGCAATCAGCTTTTTGTCAGCAAGTGCACATACAAAAAGCAATCTGATTTTGCCAGCTAGTGCACATATAGCGATCAGATTTTGGCCAGCTAGTGCACACATAGCAATCAGCTTATGTCAGCTATTACACATATAGCAGTCAGCTTTTTTTAGCAAGTGCACATATAGCAATCAGCTTTTTGTCAGCTAGAGCACATATCGCAATCAGCATTTGTCAGTTATAGCACATATATCAACCCGCTTTTGTCAGATATTGCACATATAGTACTCAGATTTTGTCAGCTATTGAACATATAGCAATAAGCTTTCGTCAGAAAGTGCACATATAGCTTTCAGCTTTTTCTGGCTAGTGCTTATATAGCAATCAGCTTTTTGACACCTATTGCACATATAGCAATCAGCTTTTGTCAGCTATTGTGCATACAGCAATCCGCTTTTGTCAGCTATTGCAAATATAGCAATCAGCTATTGCACATATTGCAATCAGCTTTTATTAGCTATTGCACATATAGCAATCAGCTTTTTGATACCTTATGCACATATAGCAAGTGCACATATAGCAGTCAGCGTTTTTTCAGTGCACATATAGCAGACAGCGTTTTTTCAGCAAGTGAAATTATAGCAATCAGCATTTGTCAGCTAGTGCACATATTGCAATCAGCTTTATAGCTATCAGCTTTTTGTCAGCTAGTACAAAAATAGCTATCAGCTTTTTGTCACCTATTGCACATATAGCAATCAGCTTTTGCAGATATGGTTATCATTTTTTGAACATATAGTAGTCAGCTTTTTGTCACCTATTTCACATATAGCAATCAGCTTTTGTCAGCCATTGCACATATAGCAATCAGCTTTTGTCAGCTATTGCACATATAGTAATATAATTTTTGAACATATAAATGTCAGCTATTTGTCAGAAAGTGCATGTACACATTGCAATCGGATATTGCCAGCTATTGCACATAGCTACAAAAAGCTGACATCTATATATTTTTTGAACATATAGATGTCAGCTTTTTGTCAGCAAGTGCATGTACAAATTGCAATCAGATATTGCCAGCTATTGCACATATAGCAATTAGCTTTTGTCAGCTAGTGAACATAGAGCAATCATTTTCCTGTCAGCAAGTGCACATACATATAACTATCAGCGTTTTGTCAGCTAGTACAAATATAGCAATCAGTTTTTTGTCGCCTATTGCACATTTAGCAATCAGCTTTTTTCAGCTATTTCACATATAGCAATCAGCTTTTGTCAGCTATTGCACATATAGTAATCTATTTTTTGAGCATATAGCAATCATCTTTTTATCGCCTATTGCACATTTAGCAATCAGCTTTTGTCAGCTAGTGAGCATAGAGCAATCAGCTTTTGTCAGCTATTGCACATACAGCAATTAGCTTTTTAGCAGCTAGTGAGCATGTCGCAATCAGCGTTTTTTCAGCAAGTGCACATGTAGCAATAAGATTTTTGTCAGCTATTGCACATATCGCAGTCAGCTTTTATTCGCTATTGCACATATAGCAATCAGCTTCTGTCAGCTATTCCACATATAGCTATCAGTTTTTTGAACATATAGCAATCAGCTTCTTGTCAGCAAGTGCAGATACACATAGCAATCAGATTTTTGTCAGCTAGTGCAAATATGGCAATCAGCTTTTGACAGCTATTGCACTTATAGTGATCAATTTTTTGAACATATAGCAATCAGCATTTTGTAAGCAAGCGCACACACAAATAGCAATCAGATTTTGCCAGCTAGTGCACATATAGCGATCAGCTTTTGGCCAGGTAGTGCACACATAGCAATCAGCTTATGTCAGCTATTACACATATAGCAATCAGCTTTTGTCAGATATTGCAAATATAGCAATCAGCTTTTGTCAGCTATTGCACATATTGCAATCAGCTTTTATCAGCTATTGTACATATCGCAATCAGCAGTTGTTAGCTATTGCACACATGGCAATCAGCTTTTTGTCAGAAAGTGCACATATAGCTATCAGCTTTTTGTCAGCTAGTACATAAAAAATAACAATCGGCTTTTTGTCTTCTATTGCACATATAGCATATATAGCATATAATTATCAGCTTTTTGTCAGCTAGTACATAAAAAATAACAATCAGCTTTTTGTCACCTATTGCACATATAGCAATCAGCTTTTGTCAGCCATTGCACATATAGCAATCAGCTTTTGTCAGCTATTGTACATATAGTTACCTATTTTTTGAACATATAGCAATCAGCTTTTTGTAAGCAAGTGCACATACAAATAGCAATCAGATTTTGCCAGCTATTGCACATATAAGAATAAGCTTTTTAGCAGCTAGTGAGCATATATCAGTCAGCGTTTTTCAGCAAGTGGACATATAGTAGTCCGCGTTTTGACACTAGCGCACATAGAGCAATCAGCTTTAGCAGCTATTATACATACAGCAATCCGCTTTTGTCAGCTATTGCAAATTTAGCAATCAGCTTTTGTCAGCTATTGCACATATTGCAATCAGCATTTGTCAGCTATTGCACATATTGCAATCAGCTTTTATCAGCTATTGTACATATAGCAATCAGCTGTTGTTAGCTATTGCACATATGGCAATCAGCTTTTTTGTCAGAAAGTGCACATATACCTATCAGCTTTTTGTCAGCTAGTACATAAAAAATAACAATCAGCTTTTTGTCACCTATTGCACATATAGCAATCAGCTTTTGTCAGCCATTGCACATATAGCAATCAGCTTTTGTCAGCTATTTCACATATAGCAATCAGCTTTTGTCAGCTATTGCACATATAGCTATAAGTTTTTTGAACATATAGCAATCAGCTTCTTGTCAGCAAGTGCAGATACATATAGCAATCAGATTTTTGTCAGCTAGTGCAAATATGGCAATCAGCTTTTGTGAGCTATTGCACTTATAGTGATCAATTTTCTGAACATATAGCAATCAGCATTTTGTAAGCAAGTGCACATACAAATAGCAATCAGATTTTGCCAGCTATTGCACATATAGCAATCAACTTTTGTCAGCTATTGCATATATTGCAATCAGCTTTTATCAGCTATTGTACATATAGCAATCAGCTGTTGTTAGCTAGTGAACATATAACAATAAGCTTTTCAGCAGCAGTTGTTAGCTATTGCACATATGGCAATCAGCTTTTTATCAGAAAGTGCACATATAGCTATCAGCTTTTTGTCAGCTAGTACATAATAAATAACAATCAGCTTTTTGTCACCTATAGCACATATAGCAATCAGCTTTTGTCAGCCATTGCACATATAGCAATCAGCTTTTGTCAGCTATCGCACATATAGTAATATATTTTTTGAACATATAGATATCAGCTTTTTGTCAGCAAGTGCATGTACAAATTGCAATCAGATATTGCCAGCTATTGCACATATAGCAATTAGCTTTTGTCAGCTATTTCACATATAGTAATCTATTTTTTGAACATATAGCAATCAGCATTTTGTCAGCAAGTGCACATACAAAAAGCAATCCGATTTTGCCAGCTAGTGCACATATAGCGATCAGCTTTTGGCCAGCTAGTGCACATATAGCTATCAGCTTTTTGTCAGCTAGAGCACATATCGCAATCAGCGTTTTTTCAGCAAGTGCACATATAGCAATCAGCTTTTTGTCAGCTAGAGTACATATCGCAATCAGCATTTGTCAGCTATAGCACATATATCAACCCGCTTTTGTCAGATATTGCACATATAGTAATCAGATTTTGTCAGCTATTGAACGTATAGCAATCAGCTTTTGTCAGCTATTGCACATATAGTAATCTATTTAATTAACATATAGCAATCAGCTTTTTGTCAGCAAGTGCACATACAAAAAGCAATCCGATTTTGCCAGCTAGTGCACATATAGCGATCAGCTTTTGGCCAGCTAGTGCACATATAGCTATCAGCTTTTTGTCAGCTAGAGCACATATCGCAATCAGCGTTTTTTCAGCAAGTGCACATATAGCAATCAGCTTTTTGTCAGCTAGAGTACATATCGCAATCAGCATTTGTCAGCTATAGCACATATATCAACGCGCTTTTGTCAGATATTGCACATATAGTAATCAGATTTTGTCAGCTATTGAACATATAGCAATCAGCTTTCGTCAGAAAGTGCACATATAGCTTTCAGCTTTTTCTGGCTAGTGCTTATATATTAATCAGCTTTTTGACACCTATTGCACATATAGCAATCAGCTTTTGTCAGCTATTGTGCATACAGCAATCCGCTTTTGTCAGCTATTGCAAATATAGCAATCAGCTATTGCACATATTGCAATCAGCTTTTATTAGCTATTGCACATATAGCAATCAGCTTTTTGATACCTATTGCACATATAGCAAGTGCACATATAGCAGTCAGCGTTTTTTCAGCATGTGAAATTATAGCAATCAGCACTAGTCAGCTAGTGCACATATCGCAATCAGCTTTATAGCTATCAGCTTTTTGTCAGCTAGTACAAAAATAGCTATTAGCTTTTTGTCACCTATTGCACATATAGCAATCAGCTTATGCAGATATGGTTATCAGCTTTTGAACATATAGTAGTCAGCTTTTTGTCAGCAAGTGCACATACATATAGCATTCAGCTTTTGTTTGCTATTGCACCTATTACAATCAGCATTTGTCAGCCATTGCACATACAGCAATCAGCATTTGTCATCAAGTGCACATATAGCTATCAGCTATTTGTCAGCTAGTGCACATACAGCAATCAGCTTTTTGTCAGCTAGTGCAAATATGGCAATCAAGTTTTGTCAGCTATTGCACATGTAGCAATTAGCTTTTGTCAGCTATTGCACATATAGCAATCAGCATTTGTCACCTATTGCACATATAGCAATCAGCTTTTGCACATATAGCAATCAGCTTTTGGCAGCTATTGCACATATAGCAATTAGCTTTTGTCAGCTATTGCACATATAGCAATCAGCATTTGTCAGATATTGTACATATAGCAATCAGCTTTTGTCAGCTATTGCACATACAGCTATCAGCTTTTTGTCAGCTAGAGCACATAACGCAATCAGCGTTTTTTTAGCAAGTGCACATACGGCAATTGGCGTTTTGACACGAGTGCACATAGAGCAATTAGTTTTAGCAGCTATTAAACATACAGCAATCCGCTTTTGTCAGCTATTGCAAATATAGCAATCAGCTTTTGTCAGCTATTGCACATATTGCAATCAGCTTTTATCAGCTATTGCACATATAGCAATCAGCTTTTGTTAGCTATTGCACATGTAGCAATCAGCTTTTGTCAGGTACTGCAAATATAGTTATCACTTTTTTGAATATATAGCAATCAGCTTCTTGTCAGCAAGTACACATAAATATAACTATCAGCTTTTTGTCAGCTAGTAAAAATATAGCAATCACCTATTGCACAATGGCAATCAGCTTTTGTCAGCTATTGTACATACAGCAATCAGATTTTTTCAGTAAGTGCACATATAGCAATCAGCTTTTTAACAGCTAGTGAACATATAGCTGTCAGCTTTTTGTCAGCTAGTAAAAATATAACATTCAGCTTTTTGTCACCTATTGCACATATAGCAACCAGCTTTTGTCAGCTATTTCACATGTAGCAATCAGCTTTTGTCAGCTATTGCAAATATAGTAATCTATTTTTTGATCATATAGCAATCAGCTTTTTGTCAAGCAAGTGCACATACAAATAGCAATCCGATTTCGCCAGCTAGTGCACATATAGCGATCAGCTTTTGGCCAGCTAGTGCACATACACATATAGCAATCAGCTTTTGTCAGCTATTGCACATATAGCAAGCAGCTTTTGTCAGCTATTGCACATATAGCAATCAGCTTTTGTCAGCTATTGCACATATAGCAATCAGCTTTTTTCAGCTATTGCACATATAGTTACCTATTTTTTGAACATATAGCAATCAGATTTTTGTAAGCAAGTGCACGTACAAATAGCAATCAGATTTTGCTAGCGCCAGCTAGTGCACATATAGCGATCAGCTTTTGGCCAGCTAGTGCACATACACATATAGCAATCAGCTTTTGTCAGCTATTGCACATATAGCAATCAACTTTTGTCAGCTATTGCACATATTGCAATCAGCTTTTATCAGCTATTGTACATATAGCAATCAGCTGTTGTTAGCTAGTGAACATATAACAATAAGCTTTTTAGCAGCTAGTGAGCATATATCAGTCAGCGTTTTTCAGCAAGTGCACGTATAGCAGTCCGCGTTTTGACACTAGTGCACATACAGCAATCAGCTTTAGCAGCTATTATACATACAGCAATCCGCTTTTGTCAGCTATTGCAAATTTAGCAATCAGCTTTTGTCAGCTATTGCACATATTGCAATCAGCTTTTGTCAGCTATTGCACATATTGCAATCAGCTTTTATCAGCTATTTTACATATAGCAATCAGCTGTTTTTAGTTATTGCACATATGGCAATCAGCTTTTTGTCAGCAAGTGCACATATCGCAATCAGCGTTCTTCTAGGAAGTGCACATATAGCAATCAGCGTTTTGACACTAGTGCACATAGAGCAATCAGCTTTAGCAGCTATTATACATACAGCAATCCGCTTTTGTCAGATATTGCAAATATAGCAATCAGCTTTTGTCAGCTATTGCACATATTGCAATCAGCTTTTATCAGCTATTGTACATATCGCAATCAGCAGTTGTTAGCTATTGCACATATGGCAATCAGCTTTTGTCAGCTTGTGAACATATAGCAATCAGCTTCTTGTCAGCAAGTGCACATACATATAACTATCAGCTTTTTGTCAGCTAGTACATATATGGCAATCAGCTCTTTGCCGCCTATTGCACATATAGCAATCAGCTTTTGTCAGCTATTGCACATATAGCAATCAGTTTATGTTAGCTATTGCACATATAGCAATCAGCTTTTGTCAGCTATTGCACATATAGGAATCAGTTATTTTAATCATATAGCCATCAGCTTTTTGTCAGCAAGTGCACATACATATAGCAATCAGCGTTTGTCAGCTATTGCACATATAGCAATCAGTTTATGTTAGCTATTGCACATAAAGCAATCAGCTTTTGTCAGCTATTGTACATACAGTAATCAGCTTTTGTCAGCAAGTGCATATCTAGCAATCGTCTTTATAGCAGCTTGTGAACATATAGCAGTCAGCGTGTTTTCAGGAAGTGCACGTATAGCAATCAGCTTTTTGTCAGCTATTACACATATCGCAATCAGCATTTGTCAACTTTTGCACATAATCTTTTGTCAGCAAGAGCACATATAGCTATCAGCTTTTTGTCAGCTAATTCACATATAGCAATCAGCTTTTTGTCAGCTAGTGCAAATATAGCAATCAGCTTTTTGTCACTGATTGTACATATGGCATACAGCTTTCGTCAGCTATTCTACATACAGCAATCAGATTTTGTCAGTAAGTGCACATATAGCAGTCAGCTTCTTAGCAGCTAGTGAACATATAGCAGTCAGCGTTTTTTTAGCTAGTACAAATAGAGCAATCAGCATTTGTCAGAAAGTGCACATATAGCTATCAGCTTTTGTCAGCAATTGCACCTATAGCTATCAGCTTTTTGTCAGCTAGAGCACATATCGCAATCAGCGTTTTTTTAGCAAGTGCACATACGGCAATTAGCGTTATGACCCCAGTGCACATACATACATACAGCAATCCGCTTTTGTCAGCTATTGCAAATATAGCAATCAGCTTTTGTCAGCTATTGCACATATAGCAATCAGCTTTTGTCAGATATTGCAAATATAGTTATCAGTTTTTTGAATATATAGCAATGAGCTTTTGTCAGCTATTGCACATATTGCAATCAGCTTTTATCAGCTATTGCACACATAGCAATCAGCTTTTGTTAACTATTGCACATATAGCAATCAGCTTTTGTCAGCTATTGCACATATAGTAATATATTTTTTGAACATATAGCAGTCAGCTTTTTGTCAGCAAGTGCTGGTAAAAATTGCAATCAGATATTGCCAGCTATTGCACATATAGCAATTAGCTTCTGTCAGCTAGCGAACATAGAGCAATCAGCTTCTTGTCAGCAAGTGCACATACATATAACTTGCAGCTTTTTGTCAGCTAGTACAAATATAGCAATCAGCTTTTTGTCGAATATTGCACAGATAGCAATCAGCTTTTGTCAGCTATTGCACATATAGGAATCAGGTATTTTAATCATATAGCCATCAGCTTTTTGTCAGCAAGTGCACATACAAAAAGCAATCCGATTTTGCCAGCTAGTGCACATATAGCGATCAGATTTTGGCCAGCTAGTGCACACATAGCAATCAGCTTATGTCAGCTATTACACATATAGCAGTCAGCTTTTTTTAGCAAGTGCACATATAGCAATCAGCTTTTTGTCAGCTAGAGCACATATCGCAATCAGCATTTGTCAGTTATAGCACATATATCAACCCGCTTTTGTCAGATATTGCACATATAGTACTCAGATTTTGTCAGCTATTGAACATATAGCAATAAGCTTTCGTCAGAAAGTGCACATATAGCTTTCAGCTTTTTCTGGCTAGTGCTTATATAGCAATCAGCTTTTTGACACCTATTGCACATATAGCAATCAGTTTTTGTCAGCTATTGTGCATACAGCATTCCGCTTTTGTCAGCTATTGCAAATATAGCAATCAGCTATTGCACATATTGCAATCAGGTTTTATTAGCTATTGCACATATAGCAATCAGCTTTTTGATACCTATTGCACATATAGCAAGTGCACATATAGCAGTCAGCGTTTTTTCAGTGCACATATAGCAGACAGCGTTTTTTCAGCAAGTGAAATTATAGCAATCAGCATTTGTCAGCTAGTGCACATATTGCAATCAGCTTTATAGCTATCAGCTTTTTGTCAGCTAGTACAAAAATAGCTATCAGCTTTTTGTCACCTATTGCACATATAGCAATCAGCTTTTGCAGATATGGTTATCATTTTTTGAACATATAGTAGTCAGCTTTTTGTCACCTATTTCACATATAGCAATCAGCTTTTGTCAGCCATTGCACATATAGCAATCAGCTTTTGTCAGCTATTGCACATATAGTAATATAATTTTTGAACATATAGATGTCAGCTTTTTGTCAGAAAGTGCATGTACACATTGCAATCGGATATTGCCAGCTATTGCACATAGCTACAAAAAGCTGACATCTATATATTTTTTGAACATATAGATGTCAGCTTTTTGTCAGCAAGTGCATGTACAAATT
Organism: Drosophila novamexicana; assembly: GCF_003285875.2. Lineage (NCBI taxonomy): Eukaryota > Metazoa > Arthropoda > Insecta > Diptera > Drosophilidae > Drosophila > Drosophila novamexicana. Next base: position 441,929 of record NW_020824865.1, on the reverse strand, counting down.
GCAATCAGATATTGCCAGCTATTGCACATATAGCAATTAGCTTTTGTCAGCTAGTGAACATAGAGCAATCATTTTCCTGTCAGCAAGTGCACATACATATAACTATCAGCGTTTTGTCAGCTAGTACAAATATAGCAATCAGTTTTTTGTCGCCTATTGCACATTTAGCAATCAGCTTTTTTCAGCTATTTCACATATAGCAATCAGCTTTTGTCAGCTATTGCAAATATAGTAATCTATTTTTTGAGCATATAGCAATCAGCTTTTTATCGCCTATTGCACATTTAGCAATCAGCTTTTGTCAGCTAGTGAGCATAGAGCAATCAGCTTTTGTCAGCTATTGCACATACAGCAATTAGCTTTTTAGCAGCTAGTGAGCATGTCGCAATCAGCGTTTTTTCAGCAAGTGCACATGTAGCAATAAGATTTTTGTCAGCTATTGCACATATCGCAGTCAGCTTTTATTCGCTATTGCACATATAGCAATCAGCTTCTGTCAGCTATTCCACATATAGCTATCAGTTTTTTGAACATATAGCAATCAGCTTCTTGTCAGCAAGTGCAGATACATATAGCAATCAGATTTTTGTCAGCTAGTGCAAATATGGCAATCAGCTTTTGACAGCTATTGCACTTATAGTGATCAATTTTTTGAACATATAGCAATCAGCATTTTGTAAGCAAGCGCACACACAAATAGCAATCAGATTTTGCCAGCTAGTGCACATATAGCGATCAGCTTTTGGCCAGGTAGTGCACACATAGCAATCAGCTTATGTCAGCTATTGCACATATTGCAATCAGCTTTTATCAGCTATTGTACATATCGCAATCAGCAGTTGTTAGCTATTGCACACATGGCAATCAGCTTTTTGTCAGAAAGTGCACATATAGCTATCAGCTTTTTGTCAGCTAGTACATAAAAAATAACAATCGGCTTTTTGTCTTCTATTGCACATATAGCATATATAGCATATAATTATCAGCTTTTTGTCAGCTAGTACATAAAAAATAACAATCAGCTTTTTGTCACCTATTGCACATATAGCAATCAGCTTTTGTCAGCCATTGCACATATAGCAATCAGCTTTTGTCAGCTATTGTACATATAGTTACCTATTTTTTGAACATATAGCAATCAGCTTTTTGTAAGCAAGTGCACATACAAATAGCAATCAGATTTTGCCAGCTATTGCACATATAAGAATAAGCTTTTTAGCAGCTAGTGAGCATATATCAGTCAGCGTTTTTCAGCAAGTGGACATATAGTAGTCCGCGTTTTGACACTAGTGCACATAGAACAATCAGCTTTAGCAGCTATTAAACATACAGCAATCCGCTTTTGTCAGCTATTGCAAATTTAGCAATCAGCTTTTGTCAGCTATTGCACATATTGCAATCAGCATTTGTCAGCTATTGCACATATTGCAATCAGCTTTTATCAGCTATTGTACATATAGCCATCAGCTGTTGTTAGCTATTGCACATATGGCAATCAGCTTTTTTGTCAGAAAGTGCACATATAGCTATCAGCTTTTTGTCAGCTAGTACATAAAAAATAACAATCAGCTTTTTGTCACCTATTGCACATATAGCAATCAGCTTTTGTCAGCCATTGCACATATAGCAATCAGCTTTTGTCAGCTATTTCACATATAGCAATCAGCTTTTGTCAGCTATTGCACATATAGCTATAAGTTTTTTGAACATATAGCAATCAGCTTCTTGTCAGCAAGTGCAGATACATATAGCAATCAGATTTTTGTCAGCTAGTGCAAATATGGCAATCAGCTTTTGTGAGCTATTGCACTTATAGTGATCAATTTTCTGAACATATAGCAATCAGCATTTTGTAAGCAAGTGCACATACAAATAGCAATCAGATTTTGCCAGCTATTGCACATATAGCAATCAACTTTTGTCAGCTATTGCATATATTGCAATCAGCTTTTATCAGCTATTGTACATATAGCAATCAGCTGTTGTTAGCTAGTGAACATATAACAATAAGCTTTTCAGCAGCAGTTGATAGCTATTGCACATATGGCAATCAGCTTTTTATCAGAAAGTGCACATATAGCTATCAGCTTTTTGTCAGCTAGTACATAATAAATAACAATCAGCTTTTTGTCACCTATAGCACATATAGCAATCAGCTTTTGTCAGCCATTGCACATATAGCAATCAGCTTTTGTCAGCTATCGCACATATAGTAATATATTTTTTGAACATATAGACATCAGCTTTTTGTCAGCAAGTGCATGTACAAATTGCAATCAGATATTGCCAGCTATTGCACATATAGCAATTAGCTTTTGTCAGCTATTTCACATATAGTAATCTATTTTTTGAACATATAGCAATCAGCATTTTGTCAGCAAGTGCACATACAAAAAGCAATCCGATTTTGCCAGCTAGTGCACATATAGCGATCAGCTTTTGGCCAGCTAGTGCACATATAGCTATCAGCTTTTTGTCAGCTAGAGCACATATCGCAATCAGCGTTTTTTCAGCAAGTGCACATATAGCAATCAGCTTTTTGTCAGCTAGAGTACATATCGCAATCAGCATTTGTCAGCTATAGCACATATATCAACCCGCTTTTGTCAGATATTGCACATATAGTAATCAGATTTTGTCAGCTATTGAACGTATAGCAATCAGCTTTTGTCAGCTATTGCACATATAGTAATCTATTTAATTAACATATAGCAATCAGCTTTTTGTCAGCAAACGCACATACAAAAAGCAATCCGATTTTGCCAGCTAGTGCACATATAGCGATCAGCTTTTGGCCAGCTAGTGCACATATAGCTATCAGCTTTTTGTCAGCTAGAGCACATATCGCAATCAGCGTTTTTTCAGCAAGTGCACATATAGCAATCAGCTTTTTGTCAGCTAGAGTACATATCGCAATCAGCATTTGTCAGCTATAGCACATATATCAACGCGCTTTTGTCAGATATTGCACATATAGTAATCAGATTTTGTCAGCTATTGAACATATAGCAATCAGCTTTCGTCAGAAAGTGCACATATAGCTTTCAGCTTTTTCTGGCTAGTGCTTATATAGCAATCAGCTTTTTGACACCTATTGCACATATAGCAATCAGCTTTTGTCAGCTATTGTGCATACAGCAATCCGCTTTTGTCAGCTATTGCAAATATAGCAATCAGCTATTGCACATATTGCAATCAGCTTTTATTAGCTATTGCACATATAGCAATCAGCTTTTTGATACCTATTGCACATATAGCAAGTGCACATATAGCAGTCAGCGTTTTTTCAGCATGTGAAATTATAGCAATCAGCATTAGTCAGCTAGTGCACATATCGCAATCAGCTTTATAGCTATCAGCTTTTTGTCAGCTAGTACAAAAATAGCTATTAGCTTTTTGTCACCTATTGCACATATAGCAATCAGCTTATGCAGATATGGTTATCAGCTTTTGAACATATAGTAGTCAGCTTTTTGTCAGCAAGTGCACATACATATAGCATTCAGCTTTTGTTTGCTATTGCACCTATTACAATCAGCATTTGTCAGCCATTGCACATACAGCAATCAGCATTTGTCATCAAGTGCACATATAGCTATCAGCTATTTGTCAGCTAGTGCACATACAGCAATCAGCTTTTTGTCAGCTAGTGCAAATATGGCAATCAAGTTTTGTCAGCTATTGCACATGTAGCAATTAGCTTTTGTCAGCTATTGCACATATAGCAATCAGCATTTGTCACCTATTGCACATATAGCAATCAGCTTTTGGCAGCTATTGCACATATAGCAATTAGCTTTTGTCAGCTATTGCACATATAGCAATCAGCATTTGTCAGATATTGTACATATAGCAATCAGCTTTTGTCAGCTATTGCACATACAGCTATCAGCTTTTTGTCAGCTAGAGCACATAACGCAATCAGCGTTTTTTTAGCAAGTGCACATACGGCAATTGGCGTTTTGACACGAGTGCACATAGAGCAATTAGTTTTAGCAGCTATTAAACATACAGCAATCCGCTTTTGTCAGCTATTGCAAATATAGCAATCAGCTTTTGTCAGCTATTGCACATATTGCAATCAGCTTTTATCAGCTATTGCACATATAGCAATCAGCTTTTGTTAGCTATTGCACATGTAGCAATCAGCTTTTGTCAGGTATTGCAAATATAGTTATCAGTTTTGAATATATAGCAATCAGCTTCTTGTCAGCAAGTACACATAAATATAACTATCAGCTTTTTGTCAGCTAGTAAAAATATAGCAATCACCTATTGCACAATGGCAATCAGCTTTTGTCAGCTATTGTACATACAGCAATCAGATTTTTTCAGTAAGTGCACATATAGCAATCAGCTTTTTAACAGCTAGTGAACATATAGCTGTCAGCTTTTTGTCAGCTAGTAAAAATATAACATTCAGCTTTTTGTCACCTATTGCACATATAGCAACCAGCTTTTGTCAGCTATTTCACATGTAGCAATCAGCTTTTGTCAGCTATTGCAAATATAGTAATCTATTTTTTGATCATATAGCAATCAGCTTTTTGTCAAGCAAGTGCACATACAAATAGCAATCCGATTTCGCCAGCTAGTGCACATATAGCGATCAGCTTTTGGCCAGCTAGTGCACATACACATATAGCAATCAGCTTTTGTCAGCTATTGCACATATAGCAAGCAGCTTTTGTCAGCTATTGCACATATAGCAATCAGCTTTTGTCAGCTATTGCACATATAGCAATCAGCTTTTTTCAGCTATTGCACATATAGTTACCTATTTTTTGAACATATAGCAATCAGATTTTTGTAAGCAAGTGCACGTACAAATAGCAATCAGATTTTGCTAGCGCCAGCTAGTGCACATATAGCGATCAGCTTTTGGCCAGCTAGTGCACATACACATATAGCAATCAGCTTTTGTCAGCTATTGCACATATAGCAATCAACTTTTGTCAGCTATTGCACATATTGCAATCAGCTTTTATCAGCTATTGTACATATAGCAATCAGCTGTTGTTAGCTAGTGAACATATAACAATAAGCTTTTTAGCAGCTAGTGAGCATATATCAGTCAGCGTTTTTCAGCAAGTGCACGTATAGCAGTCCGCGTTTTGACACTAGTGCACATACAGCAATCAGCTTTAGCAGCTATTATACATACAGCAATCCGCTTTTGTCAGCTATTGCAAATTTAGCAATCAGCTTTTGTCAGCTATTGCACATATTGCAATCAGCTTTTGTCAGCTATTGCACATATTGCAATCAGCTTTTATCAGCTATTTTACATATAGCAATCAGCTGTTTTTAGTTATTGCACATATGGCAATCAGCTTTTTGTCAGCAAGTGCACATATCGCAATCAGCGTTCTTTTAGGAAGTGCACATATAGCAATCAGCGTTTTGACACTAGTGCACATAGAGCAATCAGCTTTAGCAGCTATTATACATACAGCAATCCGCTTTTGTCAGATATTGCAAATATAGCAATCAGCTTTTGTCAGCTATTGCACATATTGCAATCAGCTTTTATCAGCTATTGTACATATCGCAATCAGCAGTTGTTAGCACATATGGCAATCAGCTTTTGTCAGCTTGTGAACATATAGCAATCAGCTTCTTGTCAGCAAGTGCACATACATATAACTATCAGCTTTTTGTCAGCTAGTACATATATGGCAATCAGCTCTTTGCCGCCTATTGCACATATAGCAATCAGCTTTTGTCAGCTATTGCACATATAGCAATCAGTTTATGTTAGCTATTGCACATATAGCAATCAGCTTTTGTCAGCTATTGCACATATAGGAATCAGTTATTTTAATCATATAGCCATCAGCTTTTTGTCAGCAAGTGCACATACATATAGCAATCAGCGTTTGTCAGCTATTGCACATATAGCAATCAGTTTATGTTAGCTATTGCACATAAAGCAATCAGCTTTTGTCAGCTATTGTACATACAGTAATCAGCTTTTGTCAGCAAGTGCATATCTAGCAATCGTCTTTATAGCAGCTTGTGAACATATAGCAGTCAGCGTGTTTTCAGGAAGTGCACGTATAGCAATCAGCTTTTTGTCAGCTATTACACATATCGCAATCAGCATTTGTCAACTTTTGCACATACAGCAATAAGCTTTTGTCAGCAAGAGCACATATAGCTATCAGCTTTTTGTCAGCTAATTCACATATAGCAGACAGCTTTTTGTCAGCTAGTGCATATATAGCAATCAGCTTTTTGTCACTTATTGTACATATGGCATACAGCTTTCGTCAGCTATTGTACATACAGCAATCAGATTTTGTCAGTAAGTGCACATATAGCAGTCAGCTTCTTAGCAGCTAGTGAACATATAGCAGTCAGCGTTTTTTTAGCTAGTACAAATATAGCAATCAGCATTTGTCAGAAAGTACACAGATAGCAATCAGCTTTTGTCAGCTATTGCACATATAGGAATCAGTTATTTTAATCATATAGCCATCAGCTTCTTGTCAGCAAGTGCACATACAAATAGCAATAAGCGTTTGTCAGCTATTGTTCATATAGCAATCAGTTTATGTTAGCTATTGCACATAAAGCAATCAGCTTTTGACAGCTATTGTACATACAGTAATCAGCTTTCGTCAGCAAGTGCACATCTAGCAATCATCTTTATAGCACCTTGTGAAGCTATAGCAATAATCGTTTTTTCAGGAAGTGCACATATAGCAATCAGCTTTTGTCAGCTATTGCACATATCGCAATCAGCGTTATCTTAGCAAGTGCACATACGGCAATTAGCGCTTTGACACCAGTGCACAGAGCAATCAGTTTTAGCAGCTATTATACATACAGCAATCCGCTTTTGTCAGCTATTGCAAATATAGCAATCAGCTTTTGTCAGCTATTGCACATATTGCAATAAGCTTTTATCAGCTATTGCACATATAGCAATCAGCTTTTGTCAGCTATTACACATATAGCAATCAGATATTGCCAGCTATTGCACATATAGCAATTAGCTTTTGTCAGCTAGTGAACATAGATCAATCAGCTTCTTGTCAGCAAGTGCACATACATATAACTATCAGCTTTTTCTCAGCTAGTACATATATAGCAATCAGCTCTTTGACGCCTATTGCACATATAGCAATCAGCTTTTGTCAGCTATTGCACATATAGGAATCAGTTATTTTAATCATATAGCAATCAGTTTATGTTAGCTATTGCATATAAAGCAATCAGCTTTTGTCAGCTATTGTACATACAGTAATCAGCTTTTGTCAGCAAGTGCATATCTAGCAATCGTCTTGATAGCAGCTTGTGAACATATAGCAGTCAGCGTGTTTTCAGGAAGTGCACGTATAGCAATCAGCTTTTTGTCAGCTATTACACATATCGCAATCAGCATTTGTCAACTTTTGCACATAATCTTTTGTCAGCAAGAGCACATATAGCTATCAGCTTTTTGTCAGCTAATTCACATATAGCAATCAGCTTTTTGTCAGCTAGTGCAAATATAGCAATCAGCTTTTTGTCACTGATTGTACATATGGCATACAGCTTTCGTCAGCTATTCTACATACAGCAATCAGATTTTGTCAGTAAGTGCACATATAGCAGTCAGCTTCTTAGCAGCTAGTGAACATATAGCAGTCAGCGTTTTTTTAGCTAGTACAAATAGAGCAATCAGCATTTGTCAGAAAGTGCACATATAGCTATCAGCTTTTGTCAGCAATTGCACCTATAGCTATCAGCTTTTTGTCAGCTAGAGCACATATCGCAATCAGCGTTTTTTTAGCAAGTGCACATACGGCAATTAGCGTTATGACCCCAGTGCACATACATACATACAGCAATCCGCTTTTGTCAGCTATTGCAAATATAGCAATCAGCTTTTGTCAGCTATTGCACATATAGCAATCAGCTTTTGTCAGATATTGCAAATATAGTTATCAGTTTTTTGAATATATAGCAATGAGCTTTTGTCAGCTATTGCACATATTGCAATCAGCTTTTATCAGCTATTGCACACATAGCAATCAGCTTTTGTTAACTATTGCACATATAGCAATCAGCTTTTGTCAGCTATTGCACATATAGTAATATATTTTTTGAACATATAGCAGTCAGCTTTTTGTCAGCAAGTGCTGGTAAAAATTGCAATCAGATATTGCCAGCTATTGCACATATAGCAATTAGCTTCTGTCAGCTAGCGAACATAGAGCAATCAGCTTCTTGTCAGCAAGTGCACATACATATAACTTGCAGCTTTTTGTCAGCTAGTACAAATATAGCAATCAGCTTTTTGTCGAATATTGCACAGATAGCAATCAGCTTTTGTCAGCTATTGCACATATAGGAATCAGGTATTTTAATCATATAGCCATCAGCTTTTTGTCAGCAAGTGCACATACAAATAGCAATAAGCGTTTGTCAGCTATTGTACATATAGCAATCAGTTTATGTTAGCTATTGCACATAAAGCAATCAGCTTTTGTCAGCTATTGTACATACATTAATCAGCTTTTGTCAGCAAGTGCACATCTAGCAATCATCTTTATAGCACCTTGTGAAGCTATAGCAATAATCGTTTTTTCAGTAAGTGCACATATAGCAATCAGCTTTTGTCAGCTATTGCACATATCGCAATCAGTTTATGTTAGCTATTGTACATAAAGCAATCAGCTTTTGTCAGCTATTGTACACACAGCAATCAGCTTCTGTCAGCAAGTGAACATCTAGCAATCATCTTTATAGCACCTTGTGAAGCTATAGCAATCAGCGTTTTTTCAGGGAGTGCACATATAGCAATCAGCTTTTTGTCAGCAAGTGCACATATAGCAATCAGTTTATGTTAGCTATTGCACATAAAGCAATTAGCTTTTGACAGCTATTGTACATACAGTAATCATATTATGTCAGTAAGTGCACATATAGCAATCAGCTTCTTAGCAGCTAGTGAACATATAGCAGTCAGCGTTTTTTCAGCTAGTACAAATATAGCAATCAGCTTTTGTCAGAAAGTGCACATATAGCTATCAGCTTTTGTCAGCAATTACACCTATAGCTATCAGCTTTTGTCAGCTAGAGCACATATTGCAATCAGCGATTTTTTAGCAAGTGCACATACGGCAATTAGCGTTTTGACACCAGTGCACCGAGCAATCAGTTTTAGCAGCTATTATACATACAGCAATCCGCTTTTGTCAGCTATTGCACATATAGGAATCAGTTATTTTAAACATATAGCTATCAGCTTTTTGTCAGCTAATTCACATATAGCAATCAGCTTTTTGTCAGCTAGTGCAAATATAGCAATCAGCTTTTTGTCACTGATTGTACATATGGCATACAGCTTTCGTCAGCTATTCTACATACAGCAATCAGATTTTGTCAGTAAGTGCACATATAGCAGTCAGCTTCTTAGCAGCTAGTGAACATATAGCAGTCAGCGTTTTTTTAGCTAGTACAAATAGAGCAATCAGCATTTGTCAGAAAGTGCACATATAGCTATCAGCTTTTGTCAGCAATTGCACCTATAGCTATCAGCTTTTTGTCAGCTAGAGCACATATCGCAATCAGCGTTTTTTTAGCAAGTGCACATACGGCAATTAGCGTTATGACCCCAGTGCACATACATACATACAGCAATCCGCTTTTGTCAGCTATTGCAAATATAGCAATCAGCTTTTGTCAGCTATTGCACATATAGCAATCAGCTTTTGTCAGATATTGCAAATATAGTTATCAGTTTTTTGAATATATAGCAATGAGCTTTTGTCAGCTATTGCACATATTGCAATCAGCTTTTATCAGCTATTGCACACATAGCAATCAGCTTTTGTTAACTATTGCACATATAGCAATCAGCTTTTGTCAGCTATTGCACATATAGTAATATATTTTTTGAACATATAGCAGTCAGCTTTTTGTCAGCAAGTGCTGGTAAAAATTGCAATCAGATATTGCCAGCTATTGCACATATAGCAATTAGCTTCTGTCAGCTAGCGAACATAGAGCAATCAGCTTCTTGTCAGCAAGTGCACATACATATAACTTGCAGCTTTTTGTCAGCTAGTACAAATATAGCAATCAGCTTTTTGTCGAATATTGCACAGATAGCAATCAGCTTTTGTCAGCTATTGCACATATAGGAATCAGGTATTTTAATCATATAGCCATCAGCTTTTTGTCAGCAAGTGCACATACAAATAGCAATAAGCGTTTGTCAGCTATTGTACATATAGCAATCAGTTTATGTTAGCTATTGCACATAAAGCAATCAGCTTTTGTCAGCTATTGTACATACATTAATCAGCTTTTGTCAGCAAGTGCACATCTAGCAATCATCTTTATAGCACCTTGTGAAGCTATAGCAATAATCGTTTTTTCAGTAAGTGCACATATAGCAATCAGCTTTTGTCAGCTATTGCACATATCGCAATCAGTTTATGTTAGCTATTGCACATAAAGCAATCAGCTTTTGTCAGCTATTGTACACACAGCAATCAGCTTCTGTCAGCAAGTGAACATCTAGCAATCATCTTTATAGCACCTTGTGAAGCTATAGCAATCAGCGTTTTTTCAGGGAGTGCACATATAGCAATCAGCTTTTTGTCAGCAAGTGCACATATAGCAATCAGTTTATGTTAGCTATTGCACATAAAGCAATTAGCTTTTGACAGCTATTGTACATACAGTAATCATATTATGTCAGTAAGTGCACATATAGCAATCAGCTTCTTAGCAGCTAGTGAACATATAGCAGTCAGCGTTTTTTCAGCTAGTACAAATATAGCAATCAGCTTTTGTCAGAAAGTGCACATATAGCTATCAGCTTTTGTCAGCAATTACACCTATAGCTATCAGCTTTTGTCAGCTAGAGCACATATCGCAATCAGCGATTTTTTAGCAAGTGCACATACGGCAATTAGCGTTTTGACACCAGTGCACCGAGCAATCAGTTTTAGCAGCTATTATACATACAGCAATCCGCTTTTGTCAGCTATTGCACATATAGGAATCAGTTATTTTAAACATATAGCCATCAGCTTTTTGTCAGCAAGTGCACATACATATAGCAATCAGCGTTTGTCAGCTATTGCACATATAGCAATCAGTTTATGTTAGCTATTGCACATATAGCAATCAGCTTTTGTCAGCTATTGTACATACAGCATTCAGCTTTTGTCAGCAAGTGCACATCTAGCAATCATTTTTATAGCACCTTGTGAAGCTATAGCAATCAGCGTTTTTTCAGGAAGTGCACATATAGCAATCAGCTTTTTGTCAGCAAGTGCACATATAGCAATCAGTTTATGTTAGCTATTGCACATATAGCAATCAGCTTTTGTCAGCTATTGCACATATAGCAATCAGTTTATGTGAGCTATTGCACATAAAGCAATCAGTTTATGTTAGCTATCGCACATATAGCAATCAGCTTTTGTCAGCTATTGTACATACAGCAATCAGCTTCTGTAAGCAAGTGCACATCTAGCAATCATTTTAATAGCAAATTGTGAAGCTATAGCAATAAGCGTTTTTTCAGGAAGTGCACATATAGCAATCAGCTTTTGTCAGCTTTTCCACATACAGCAATCAGCTTTTGTCAGCAAGAGCGCATATAGCTATCAGATTTTTGTCAGCTTATGCACATATAGCAATCAGCTTTTTGATAGCTAATGCAAATATAGCAATCAGCTTTTTGTCACCTATTGCACATATGGCATACAGCTTTCGTCAGCTATTGTACATACAGCAATCAGATTTTGTCAGTAAGTGCACATATAGCAATCAGCTTCTTAGCAACTAGTGAACATATATCAGTCAGCATTTTTTCAGCAAGTGCATATATAGCAATCAGCTTTTTGTCAGCAAGTGCAAACACAAATAGCAATCAGATTTTGCCAGCTATTGAACTTATCGCAATCAGCTTTTATCAGCTAGTGAACATAGAGCAATCAGCTTTTGTCAGCTATTATACATACAGCAGTCAGCTTTTGTCAGCAAGTGCACATATAACAATCAGCTTTTAACAGCTAGTGAGCATATAGCAATCAGCGTTTTTTCAACAAGTGCACATTTAACAATCAGCGTTTTGTCAGCTAGTGCAAATATAGCTTTCAGCTTTTTGTCACCTATTGCACATATGGCATACAGCTTTCGTCAGCTATTGTACATACAGCAATCAGATTTTGTCAGTAAGTGCACATATAGCAATCAGCTTCTTAGCAACTAGTGAACATATAGCAGTCAGCATTTTTTCAGCAAGTGCATATATAGCAATCAGCTTTTTGTCAGCAAGTGCAAACACAAATAGCAATCAGATTTTGCCAGCTTTTGAACTTATCGCAATCAGCTTTTATCAGCTAGTGAACATAGAGCAATCAGCTTTTGCCAGCTATTATACATACAGCAATCAGCTTTTGTCAGCGAGTGCACATATAACAATCAGCTTTTAACAGCTAGTGAGCATATAGCAATCAGCGTTTTTTCAACAAGTGCACATATAGCAATCAGCGTTTTGACACTAGTGCACATAGAGCAATCAGCTTTAGCAGCTATTAATCATGCAGCAATCAGCTTTTGTCAGCTATTGCACATATAGCACTCAGCTTTTGTCAGCAAGTACACATATAGCTATCAGCTTTTTGTCAGCTAGTACAAAAATAGCAATCAGCTTTTTGTCACCTATTACACATATAGCAATCAGCTTTTGTCAGCTATTACACATATAGCGATCACCTTTTGTCAGCTATTACAGATATAGTAATCTATATTTTGAACATATAGCAGTCAGCTTTTTGTCAGCAAGTGCACGTACAAATTGCAAACAGATATTGCCAGCTTTTGCACATATAGCAATTAGCTTTTGTCAGCTTGTGAACATAGAGCAATCAGCTTTTGCCAGCTATTATACATACAGCAATCAGCTTTTGTCAGCGAGTGCACATATAACAATCAGCTTTTAACAGCTAGTGAGCATATAGCAATCAGCGTTTTTTCAACAAGTGCACATATAGCAATCAGCGTTTTGACACTAGTGCACATAGAGCAATCAGCTTTAGCAGCTATTAATCATGCAGCAATCAGCTTTTGTCAGCTATTGCACATATAGCACTCAGCTTTTGTCAGCAAGTACACATATAGCTATCAGCTTTTTGTCAGCTAGTACAAAAATAGCAACCAGCTTTTTGTCACCTATTACACATATAGCAATCAGCTTTTGTCAGCTATTACACATATAGCGATCACCTTTTGTCAGCTATTACAGATATAGTAATCTATATTTTGAACATATAGCAGTCAGCTTTTTGTCAGCAAGTGCACGTACAAATTGCAAACAGATATTGCCAGCTATTGCACATATAGCAATTAGCTTTTGTCAGCTTGTGAACATAGAGCAATCAGCTTCTTGTCAGCAAGTGCACATACATATAACTATCAACTTTTGTCAGCTAGTACAAATATAGCAATCAGCTTTTTGTCGCCTATTGCACATATAGCAATCAGCTTTTGTCAGCTATTGCACATATAGGAATCAGGTATTTTAATCATATAGCCATCAGCTTTTTGTCAGCAAGTGCACATACAAATAGCAATAAGCGTTTGTCAGCTATTGTACATATAGCAATCAGTTTATGTTAGCTATTGCACACAAAGCAATCAGCTTTTGTCAGCTATTGTACATACATTAATCAGCTTTTGTCAGCAAGTGCACATCTAGCAATCATCTTTATAGCACCTTGTGAAGCTATAGCAATAAGCGTTTTTTCAGGAAGTGCACATATAGCAATCAGCTTTTGTCAGCTATTGCACATATCGCAATCAACATTTGTCAGCTTTTCCACATACAGCAATCAGCTTTTGTCAGCAAGAGCGCATATAGCTATCAGATTTTTGTCAGCTTATGCACATATAGCAATCAGCTTTTTGATAGCTAATGCAAATATAGCAATCAGCTTTTTGTCACCTATTGCACATATGGCATACAGCTTTCGTCAGCTATTGTACATACAGCAATCAGATTTTGTCAGTAAGTGCACATATAGCAATCAGCTTCTTAGCAACTAGTGAACATATATCAGTCAGCATTTTTTCAGCAAGTGCATATATAGCAATCAGCTTTTTGTCAGCAAGTGCAAACACAAATAGCAATCAGATTTTGCCAGCCATTGAACTTATCGCAATCAGCTTTTATCAGCTAGTGAACATAGAGCAATCAGCTTTTGTCAGCTATTATACATACAGCAGTCAGCTTTTGTCAGCAAGTGCACATATAACAATCAGCTTTTAACAGCTAGTGAGCATATAGCAATCAGCGTTTTTTCAACAAGTGCACATATAACAATCAGCGTTTTGTCAGCTAGTGCAAATATAGCTTTCAGCTTTTTGTCACCTATTGCACATATGGCATACAGCTTTCGTCAGCTATTGTACATACAGCAATCAGATTTTGTCAGTAAGTGCACATATAGCAATCAGCTTCTTAGCAACTAGTGAACATATAGCAATCAGCGTTTTTTCAACAAGTGCACATATAGCAATCAGCGTTTTGACACTAGTGCACATAGAGCAATCAGCTTTAGCAGCTATTAATCATGCAGCAATCAGCTTTTGTCAGCTATTGGACATATAGCACTCAGCTTTTGTCAGCAAGTACACATATAGCTATCAGCTTTTTGTCAGCTAGTACAAAAATAGCAACCAGCTTTTTGTCACCTATTACACATATAGCAATCAGCTTTTGTCAGCTATTACACATATAGCGATCACCTTTTGTCAGCTATTACAGATATAGTAATCTATATTTTGAACATATAGCAGTCAGCTTTTTGTCAGCAAGTGCACGTACAAATTGCAAACAGATATTGCCAGCTATTGCACATATAGCAATTAGCTTTTGTCAGCTTGTGAACATAGAGCAATCAGCTTCTTGTCAGCAAGTGCACATACATATAACTATCAACTTTTGTCAGCTAGTACAAATATAGCAATCAGCTTTTTGTCGCCTATTGCACATATAGCAATCAGCTTTTGTCAGCTATTGCACATATAGGAATCAGGTATTTTAATCATATAGCCATCAGCTTTTTGTCAGCAAGTGCACATACAAATAGCAATAAGCGTTTGTCAGCTATTGTACATATAGCAATCAGTTTATGTTAGCTATTGCACACAAAGTAATCAGCTTTTGTCAGCTATTGTACATACATTAATCAGCTTTTGTCAGCAAGTGCACATCTAGCAATCATCTTTATAGCACCTTGTGAAGCTATAGCAATAAGCGTTTTTTCAGGAAGTGCACATATAGCAATCAGCTTTTGTCAGCTATTGCACATATCGCAATCAGTTTATGTTAGCTATTGCACATAAAGCAATCAGCTTTTGTCAGCTATTGTACACACAGCAATCAGTTTTTGTCAGCAAGTGCACATCTAGCAATCATCTTTATAGCACCTTGTGAAGCTATAGCAATCAGCGTTTTTTCAGGGAGTGCACATATAGCAATCAGCTTTTTGTCAGCAAGTGCACATATAGCAATCAGTTTATGTTAGCTATTGCACATAAAGCAATTAGCTTTTGACAGCTATTGTACATACAGTAATCAGATTTTGTCAGTAAGTGCACATATAGCAATCAGCTTCTTAGCAGCTAGTGAACATATAGCAGTCAGCGTTTTTTCAGCTAGTACAAATATAGCAATCAGCTTTTGTCAGAAAGTGCACATATAGCTATCAGCTTTTGTCAGCAATTACACCTATAGCTATCAGCTTTTTGTCAGCTAGAGCACATATCGCAATCAGCGATTTTTTAGCAAGTGCACCTACGGCAATTAGCGTTTTGACACCAGTGCACCGAGCAATCAGTTTTAGCAGCTTTTATACATACAGCAATCCGCTTTTGTCAGCTATTGCACATATAGGAATCAGTTATTTTAAACATATAGCCATCAGCTTTTGGTCAACAAGTGCACATCCATATAGCAATCAGCGTTTGTCAGCTATTGCACATATAGCAATCAGTTTATGTTAGCTATTGCACATATAGCAATCAGCTTTAGTCAGCTATTGTACATACAGCATTCAGCTTTTGTTAGCAAGTGCACATCTAGCAATCATCTTTATAGCACCTTGTGAAGCTATAGCAATCAGCGTTTTTTCAGGAAGTGCACATATAGCAATCAGCTTTTTGTCAGCAAGTGCACATATAGCAATCAGTTTATGTTAGCTATTGCACATATAGCAATCAGCTTTTGTCAGCTATTGCACATATAGCAATCAGTTTATGTGAGCTATTGCACATAAAGCAATCAGTTTATGTTAGCTATTGCACATATAGCAATCAGCTTTTGTCAGCTATTGTACATACAGCAATCAGCTTCTGTAAGCAAGTGCACATCTAGCAATCATCTTTATAGCAAATTGTGAAGCTAAAGCAATAAGCGTTTTTTCAGGAAGTGCACATATAGCAATCAGCTTTTGTCAGCTATTGCACATATCGCAATCAACATTTGTCAGCTTTTCCACATACAGCAATCAGCTTTTGTCAGCAAGAGCGCATATAGCTATCAGATTCAGCTTATGCACATATAGCAATCAGCTTTCTGACAGCTAATGCAAATATAGCAATCAGCTTTTTGTCACCTATTGCACATATGGCATACATCTTTCGTCAGCTATTGTACATACAGCAATCAGATTTTGTCAGTAAGTGCACATATATCAATCAGCTTCTTAGCAACTAGTGAACATATAGCAGTCAGCATTTTTTCAGCAAGTGCATATATAGTAATCAGCTTTTTGTCAGCAAGTGCAAACACAAATAGCAATCAGATTTTGCCAGCTATTGAACTTATCGCAATCAGCTTTTATCAGCTAGTGAACATAGAGCAATCAGCTTTTGTCAGCTATTATACATATAGCAGTCAGCGTTTTTTCAGCTAGTACAAATATAGCAATCAGCTTTTGTCAGAAAGTGCACTTATAGCTATCAGCTTTTGTCAGCAATTACACCTATAGCTATCAGCTTTTTGTCAGCTAGAGCACATATCGCAATCAGCGATTTTTTAGCAAGTGCACCTACGGCAATTAGCGTTTTGACACCAGTGCACCGAGCAATCAGTTTTAGCAGCTATTATACATACAGCAATCCGCTTTTGTCAGCTATTGCACATATAGGAATCAGTTATTTTAAACATATAGCCATCAGCTTTTTGTCAACAAGTGCACATACATATAGCAATCAGCGTTTGTCAGCTATTGCACATATAGCAATCAGTTTATGTTAGCTATTGCACATATAGCAATCAGCTTTTGTCAGCTATTGTACATACAGCATTCAGCTTTTGTCAGCAAGTGCACATCTAGCAATCATCTTTATAGCACCTTGTGAAGCTATAGCAATCAGCGTTTTTTCAGGAAGTGCACATATAGCAATCAGCTTTTTGTCAGCAAGTGCACATATAGCAATCAGTTTATGTTAGCTATTGCACATATAGCAATCAGCTTTTGTCAGCTATTGCACATATAGCAATCAGTTTATGTGAGCTATTGCACATAAAGCAATCAGTTTATGTTAGCTATTGCACATATAGCAATCAGCTTTTGTCAGCTATTGTACATACAGCAATCAGCTTCTGTAAGCAAGTGCACATCTAGCAATCATCTTTATAGCAAATTATGAAGCTATAGCAATAAGCGTTTTTTCAGGAAGTGCACATATAGCAATCAGCTTTTGTCAGCTATTGCACATATAGCAATCAACATTTGTCAGCTTTTCCACATACAGCAATCAGCTTTTGTCAGCAAGAGCGCATATAGCTATCAGATTTTTGTCAGCTTATGCACATATAGCAATCAGCTTTTTGACAGCTAATGCAAATATAGCAATCAGCTTTTTGTCACCTATTGCACATATGGCATACAGCTTTCGTCAGCTATTGTACATACAGCAATCAGATTTTGTCAGTAAGTGCACATATATCAATCAGCTTCTTAGCAACTAGTGAACATATAGCAGTCAGCATTTTTTCAGCAAGTGCATATATAGCAATCAGCTTTTTGTCAGCAAGTGCAAACACAAATAGCAATCAGATTTTGCCAGCTATTGAACTTATCGCAATCAGCTTTTATCAGCTAGTGAACATAGAGCAATCAGCTTTTGTCAGCTATTATACATACAGCAGTCAGCTTTTGTCAGCAAGTGCACATATAACAATCAGCTTTTAACAGCTAGTGAGCATATAGCAATCAGCGTTTTTTCAACAAGTGCACATATAGCAATCAGCGTTTTGACACTAGTGCACATAGAGCAATCAGCTTTAGCAGCTATCAATCATACAGCAATCAGCTTTTGTCAGCTATTGCACATATAGCACTCAGCTTTTGTCAGCAAGTACACATATAGCTATCAGCTTTTTGTCAGCTAGTACAAAAATAGCAATCAGCTTTTTGTCACCTATTACACATATAGCAATCAGCTTTTGTCAGCTATTGCACATATAGGAATCAGGTATTTTAATCATATAGCCATCAGCTTTTTGTCAGCAAGTGCACATACAAGTACAGCTAGTACAAATATAGCAATCAGCTTTTGTCAGAAAGTGCACTTATAGCTATCAGCTTTTGTCAGCAATTACACCTATAGCTATTAGCTTTTTGTCAGCTAGAGCACATATCGCAATCAGCGATTTTTTAGCAAGTGCACCTACGGCAATTAGCGTTTTGACACCAGTGCACCGAGCAATCAGTTTTAGCAGCTATTATACATACAGCAATCCGCTTTTGTCAGCTATTGCACATATAGGAATCAGTTATTTTAAACATATAGCCATCAGCTTTTTGTCAACAAGTGCACATACATATAGCAATCAGCGTTTGTCAGCTATTGCACATATAGCAATCAGTTTATGTTAGCTATTGCACATATAGCAATCAGCTTTTGTCAGCTATTGTACATACAGCATTCAGCTTTTGTCAGCAAGTGCACATCTAGCAATCATCTTTATAGCACCTTGTGAAGCTATAGCAATCAGCGTTTTTTCAGGAAGTGCACATATAGCAATCAGCTTTTTGTCAGCAAGTGCACATATAGCAATCAGTTTATGTTAGCTATTGCACATATAGCAATCAGCTTTTGTCAGCTATTGCACATATAGCAATCAGTTTATGTGAGCTATTGCACATAAAGCAATCAGTTTATGTTAGCTATTGCACATATAGCAATCAGCTTTTGTCAGCTATTGTACATACAGCAATCAGCTTCTGTAAGCAAGTGCACATCTAGCAATCATCTTTATAGCAAATTATGAAGCTATAGCAATAAGCGTTTTTTCAGGAAGTGCACATATAGCAATCAGCTTTTGTCAGCTATTGCACATATCGCAATCAACATTTGTCAGCTTTTCCACATACAGCAATCAGCTTTTGTCAGCAAGAGCGCATATAGCTATCAGATTTTTGTCAGCTTATGCACATATAGCAATCAGCTTTTTGACAGCTAATGCAAATATAGCAATCAGCTTTTTGTCACCTATTGCACATATGGCATACAGCTTTCGTCAGCTATTGTACATACAGCAATCAGATTTTGTCAGTAAGTGCACATATATCAATCAGCTTCTTAGCAACTAGTGAACATATAGCAGTCAGCATTTTTTCAGCAAGTGCATATATAGCAATCAGCTTTTTGTCAGCAAGTGCAAACACAAATAGCAATCAGATTTTGCCAGCTATTGAACTTATCGCAATCAGCTTTTATCAGCTAGTGAACATAGAGCAATCAGCTTTTGTCAGCTATTATACATACAGCAGTCAGCTTTTGTCAGCAAGTGCACATATAACAATCAGCTTTTAACAGCTAGTGAGCATATAGCAATCAGCGTTTTCTCAACAAGTGCACATATAGCAATCAGCGTTTTGACAGTAGTGCACATAGAGCAATCAGCTTTAGCAGCTATCAATCATACAGCAATCAGCTTTTGTCAGCTATTGCACATATCGCAATCAACATTTGTCAGCTTTTCCACATACAGCAATCAGCTTTTTGTCAGCAAGTGCACATACAAATAGCAATAAGCGTTTGTCAGCTGTTGTGCATATAGCAATCAGTTTATGTTAGCTATTGCACATAAAGCAATCAGCTTTTGTCAGCTATTGTACATACAATAATCAGCTTTTGTCAGCAAGTGCACATCTAGCAATCATCTTTATAGCACCTTGTGAAGCTATAGCAATAAGCGTTTTTTCAGGAAGTGCACATATAGCAATCAGCTTTTGTCAGCTATTGCACATATCGCAATCAGTTTATGTTAGCTATTGCACATAAAGTAATCAGCTTTTGTCAGCTATTGTACACACAGCAATCAGCTTTTGTCAGCAAGTGCACATCTAGCAATCATCTTTATAGCACCTTGTGAAGCTATAGCAATCAGCGTTTTTTCAGGGAGTGCACATATAGCAATCAGCTTTTGTCAGAAAGTGCACATATAGCTATCAGCTTTTGTCAGCAATAACACCAATAGCTATCAGCTTTTTGTCAGCTAGAGCACATATCGCAATCAGCGATTTTTTAGCAAGTGCACCTACGGCAATTAGCGTTTTGACACCAGTGCACCGAGCAATCAGTTTTAGCAGCTATTATACATACAGCAATCCGCTTTTGTCAGCTATTGCACATATAGGAATCAGTTATTTTAAACATATAGCCATCAGCTTTTTGTCAACAAGTGCACATACATATAGCAATCAGCGTTTGTCAGCTATTGCACATATAGCAATCAGTTTATGTTAGCTATTGCACATATAGCAATCAGCTTTTGTCAGCTATTATACATACAGCATTCAGCTTTTGTCAGCAAGTGCACATCTAGCAATCATCTTTATAGCACCTTGTGAAGCTATAGCAATCAGCGTTTTTTCAGGAAGTGCACATATAGCAATCAGCTTTTTGTCAGCAAGTGCACATATAGCAATCAGTTTATGTTAGCTATTGCACATATAGCAATCAGCTTTTGTCAGCTATTGCACATATAGCAATCAGTTTATGTGAGCTATTACACATAAAGCAATCAGTTTATATTAGCTATTGCACATATAGCAATCAGCTTTTGTCAGCTATTGTACATACAGCAATCAGCTTCTGTAAGCAAGTGCACATCTAGCAATCATCTTTATAGCAAATTGTGAAGCTATAGCAATAAGCGTTTTTTCAGGAAGTGCACATATAGCAATCAGCTTTTGTCAGCTATTGCACATATCGTAATCAACATTTGTCAGCTTTTCCACATACAGCAATCAGCTTTTGTCAGCAAGAGCGCATATAGCTATCAGATTTTTGTCAGCTTATGCACATATAGCAATCAGTTATTTTAAACATATAGCCATCAGCTTTTTGTCAACAAGTGCACATACATATAGCAATCAGCGTTTGTCAGCTATTGCACATATAGCAATCAGTTTATGTTAGCTATTGCACATATAGCAATCAGCTTTTGTCAGCTATTGTACATACAGCATTCAGCTTTTGTTAGCAAGTGCACATCTAGCAATCATCTTTATAGCACCTTGTGAAGCTATAGCAATCAGCGTTTTTTCAGGAAGTGCACATATAGCAATCAGCTTTTTGTCAGCAAGTGCACATATAGCAATCAGTTTATGTTAGCTATTGCACATATAGCAATCAGCTTTTGTCAGCTATTGCACATATAGCAATCAGTTAATGTGAGCTATTGCACATAAAGCAATCAGTTTATGTTAGCTATTGCACATATAGCAATCAGATTTTGTCAGCTATTGTACATACAGCAATCAGCTTCTGTAAGCAAGTGCACATCTAGCAATCATCTTTATAGCAAATTGTGAAGCTATAGCAATAAGCGTTTTTTCAGGAAGTGCACATATAGCAATCAGCTTTTGTCAGCTATTGCACATATCGCAATCAACATTTGTCAGCTTTTCCACATACAGCAATCAGCTTTTGTCAGCAAGAGCGCATATAGCTATCAGATTTTTGTCAGCTTATGCACATATAGCAATCAGCTTTTTGACAGCTAATGCAAATATAGCAATCAGCTTTTTGTCACCTATTGCACATATGGCATACAGCTTTCGTCAGCTATTGTACATACAGCAATCAGATTTTGTCAGTAAGTGCACATATATCAATCAGCTTCTTAGCAACTAGTGAACATATAGCAGTCAGCATTTTTTCAGCAAGTGCATAAATAGCAATCAGCTTTTTGTCAGCAAGTGCAAACACAAATAGCAATCAGATTTTGCCAGCTATTGAACTTATCGCAATCAGCTTTTATCAGCTAGTGAACATAGAGCAATCAGCTTTTGTCAGCTATTATACATACAGCAGTCAGCTTTTGTCAGCAAGTGCACATATAACAATCAGCTTTTAACAGCTAGTGAGCATATAGCAATCAGCGTTTTTTCAACAAGTGCACATATAGCAATCAGCGTTTTGACACTAGTGCACATAGAGCAATCAGCCTTAGCAGCTATCAATCATACAGCAATCAGCTTTTGTCAGCTATTGCACATATAGCACTCAGCTTTTGTCAGCAAGTACACATATAGCTATCAGCTTTTTGTCAGCTAGTACAAAAATAGCAATCAGCTTTTTGTCACCTATTACACATATAGCAATCAGCTTTTGTCAGCTATTGCACATATAGGAATCAGGTATTTTAATCATATAGCCATCAGCTTTTTGTCAGCAAGTGCACATACAAATAGCAATAAGCGTTTGTCAGCTATTGTGCATATAGCAATCAGTTTATGTTAGCTATTGCACATAAAGCAATCAGCTTTTGTCAGCTATTGTACATACAATAATCAGCTTTTGTCAGCAAGTGCACATCTGGCAATCATCTTCATAGCACCTTGTGAAGCTATAGCAATAAGCGTTTTTTCAGGAAGTGCACATATAGCAATCAGCTTTTGTCAGCTATTGCACATATCGCAATCAGTTTATGTTAGCTATTGCACATAAAGCAATCAGCTTTTGTCAGCTATTGTACACACAGCAATCAGCTTTTGTCAGCAAGTGCACATCTAGCAATCATCTTTATAGCACCTTGTGAAGCTATAGCAATCAGCGTTTTTTCAGGGAGTGCACATATGGCAATCAGCTTTTTGTCAGCAAGTGCACATATAGCAATCAGTTTATGTTAGCTATTGCACATAAAGCAATTAGCTTTTGACAGCTATTGTACATACAGTAATCAGATTTTGTCAGTAAGTGCACATATAGCAATCAGCTTCTTAGCAGCTAGTGAACATATAGCAGTCAGCGTTTTTTCAGCTAGTACAAATATAGCAATCAGCTTTTGTCAGAAAGTGCACATATAGCTATCAGCTTTTGTCAGCAATAACACCTATAGCTATCAGCTTTTTGTCAGCTAGAGCACATATCGCAATCAGCGATTTTTTAGCAAGTGCACCTACGGCAATTAGCGTTTTGACACCAGTGCACCGAGCAATCAGTTTTAGCAGCTATTATACATACAGCAATCCGCTTTTGTCAGCTATTGCACATATAGGAATCAGTTATTTTAAACATATAGCCATCAGCTTTTTGTCAACAAGTGCACATACATATAGCAATCAGCGTTTGTCAGCTATTGCACATATAGCAATCAGTTTATGTTAGCTATTGCACATATAGCAATCAGCTTTTGTCAGCTATTGTACATACAGCATTCAGCTTTTGTCAGCAAGTGCACATCTAGCAATCATCTTTATAGCACCTTGTGAAGCTATAGCAATCAGCGTTTTTTCAGGAAGTGCACATATAGCAATCAGCTTTTTGTCAGCAAGTGCACATATAGCAATCAGTTTATGTTAGCTATTGCACATATAGCAATCAGCTTTTGTCAGCTATTGCACATATAGCAATCAGTTTATGTGAGCTATTACACATAGAGCAATCAGTTTATGTTAGCTGTTGCACATATAGCAATCAGCTTTTGTCAGCTATTGTACATACAGCAATCAGCTTCTGTAAGCAAGTGCACATCTAGCAATCATCTTTATAGCAAATTGTGAAGCTATAGCAATAAGCGTTTTTTCAGGAAGTGCACATATAGCAATCAGCTTTTGTCAGCTATTGCACATATCGCAATCAACATTTGTCAGCTTTTCCACATACAGCAATCAGCTTTTGTCAGCAAGAGCGCATATAGCTATCAGATTTTTGTCAGCTTATGCACATATAGCAATCAGTTTTTTGACAGCTAATGCAAATATAGCAATCAGCTTTTTGTCACCTATTGCACATATGGCATACAGCTTTCGTCAGCTATTGTACATACAGCAATCAGATTTTGTCAGTAAGTGCACATATATCAATCAGCTTCTTAGCAACTAGTGAACATATAGCAGTCAGCATTTTTTCAGCAAGTGCATATATAGCAATCAGCTTTTTGTCAGCAAGTGCAAACACAAATAGCAATCAGATTTTGCCAGCTATTGAACTTATCGCAATCAGCTTTTATCAGCTAGTGAACATAGAGCAATCAGCTTCTGTCAGCTATTATACATACAGCAGTCAGCTTTTGTCAGCAAGTGCACATATAACAATCAGCTTTTAACAGCTAGTGAGCATATAGCAATCAGCGTTTTTTCAACAAGTGCACATATAGCAATCAGCGTTTTGACACTAGTGCACATAGAGCAATCAGCTTTACCAGCTATTAATCATACAGCAATCAGCTTTTGTCAGCTATTGCACATATAGCACTCAGCTTTTGTCAGCAAGTACACATATAGCTATCAGCTTTTTGTCAGCTAGTACAAAAATAGCAATCAGCTTTTTGTCACCTATTACACATATAGCAATCAGCTTTTGTCAGCTATTACACGTATAGCGATCACCTTTTGTCAGCTATTACAGATATAGTAATCTATTTTTTAAACATATAGCAATCAGCGTTTTCTCAGCTAGTGCAAATATAGCTTTCAGCTTTTTGTCACCTATTGCACATATGGCATACAGCTTTTGTCAGCTATTGTACATACTGCAATCAGATTTTGTCAGTAAGTGCACATATAGCAATCAGCTTCTTAGCAACTAGTGAACATATAGCAGTCAGCATTTTTTCAGCAAGTGCATATATAGCAATCAGCTTTTTGTCAGCAAGTGCAAACACAAATAGCAATCAGATTTTGCCAGCTTTTGAACTTATCGCAATCAGCTTTTATCAGCTAGTGAACATAGAGCAATCAGCTTTTGTCAGCTATTATACATATAGCAGTCAGCGTTTTTTTCAGCAAGTGCACATATAGCAATCAGCGTTTTGTCAGCTAGTGCACATAGAGCAATCAGCTTTTGTCAGCTATTATACAAACAGCAATCCGCTTTTGTCAGCTATTGCAAATATAGCAATCAGATTTTGTCAGCTGTTGCACATATAACAGACAGATTTTGTCAGCTACTGCACATTTAGCAAACAGCTTTTGTTCGCTATTGCACATATAGCAATCAGCTTTTGTCAGCTATTGCACATATAGCTATCAGATTTTGTCAGCTATTGGACATATAGCAATCAGCTTTTATTAGCTATTGCACATATGGCATTCAGCGTTTTGATACCTATTGCACATATAGCAAGTGCACATACAGCAGTCAGCGTTTTTTCAGTGAACATATAGCAGTCAGCGTTTTTTCAGCAAGTGCACATAGCGCAATCAGCTTTTGTTAGCTATTATACATACAGCAATCAGCTTTTGTCAGCAAGTGCACATCTAGCAATCATCTTTATAGCACCTTGTGAAGCTATAGCAATAAGCGTTTTTTCAGGAAGTGCACATATAGCAATCAGCTTTTGTCAGCTATTGCGCATATCGCAATCAGTTTATGTTAGCTATTGCACATAAAGCAATCAGCTTTTGTCAGCTATTGTACACACAGCAATCAGCTTTTGTCAGCAAGTGCACATCTAGCAATCATCTTTATAGCACCTTGTGAAGCTATAGCAATCAGCGTTTTTTCAGGGAGTGCACATATAGCAATCAGCTTTTTGTCAGCAAGTGCACATATAGCGATCAGTTTATGTTAGCTATTGCACATAAAGCAATTAGCTTTTGACAGCTATTGTACATACAGTAATCAAATTTTGTCGGTAAGTGCACATATAGCAATCAGCTTCTTAGCAGCTAGTGAACATATAGCAGTACAAATATAGCAATCAGCTTTTGTCAGAAAGTGCACATATAGCTATCAGCTTTTGTCAGCAATTACACCTATAGCTATCAGCTTTTTGTCAGCTAGAGCACATATCGCAATCAGCGATTTTTTAGCAAGTGCACCTACGGCAATTAGCGTTTTGACACCAGTGCACCGAGCAATCAGTTTTAGCAGCTATTATACATACAGCAATCCGCTTTTGTCAGCTATTGCACATATAGGAATCAGTTATTTTAAACATATAGCCATCAGCTTTTTGTCAACAAGTGCACATACATATAGCAATCAGCGTTTGTCAGCTATTGCACATATAGCAATCAGTTTATGTTAGCTATTGCACATATAGCAATCAGCTTTTGTCAGCTATTGTACATACAGCATTCAGCTTTTGTCAGCAAGTGCACATCTAGCAATCATCTTTATAGCACCTTGTGAAGCTATAGCAATCAGCGTTTTTTCAGGAAGTGCACATATAGCAATCAGCTTTTTGTCAGCAAGTGCACATATAGCAATCAGTTTATGTTAGCTATTGCACATATAGCAATCAGCTTTTGTCAGCTATTGCACATATAGCAATCAGTTTATGTGAGCTATTGCACATAAAGCAATCAGTTTATGTTAGCTATTGCACATATAGCAATCAGCTTTTGTCAGCTATTGTACATACAGCAATCAGCTTCTGTAAGCAAGTGCACATCTAGCAATCATCTTTATAGCAAATTGTGAAGCTATAGCAATAAGCGTTTTTTCAGGAAGTGCACATATAGCAACCAGCTTTTGTCAGCTATTGCACATATCGCAATCAACATTTGTCAGCTTTTCCACATACAGCAATCAGCTTTTGTCAGCAAGAGCGCATATAGCTATCAGATTTTTGTCAGCTTATGCACATATAGCAATCAGCTTTTTGACAGCTAATGCAAATATAGCAATCATCTTTTTGTCACCTATTGCACATATGGCATACAGCTTTCGTCAGCTATTGTACATACAGCAATCAGATTTTGTCAGTAAGTGCACATAAATCAATCAGCTTCTTAGCAACTAGTGAACATATAGCAGTCAGCATTTTTTCAGCAAGTGCATATATAGCAATCAGCTTTTTGTCAGCAAGTGCAAACACAAATAGCAATCAGATTTTGCCAGCTTTTGAACTTATCGCAATCAGCTTTTATCAGCTAGTGAACATAGAGCAATCAGCTTTTGTCAGCTATTATACATATAGCGTTTTCAGCGTTTTTTTCAGCAAGTGCACATATAGCAATCACCGTTTTGTCAGCTAGTGCACATAGAGCAATCAGCTTTTGTCAGCTATTATACAAACAGCAATCCGTTTTTGTCAGCTATTGCAAATATAGCAATCAGATTTTGTCAGCTGTTGCACATATAACAGACAGATTTTGTCAGCTTTTGCACATTTAGCAAACAGCTTTTGTTCGCTATTGCACATATAGCAATCAGCTTTTGTCAGCTATTGCACATATAGCTATCAGATTTTGTCAGCTATTGGACATATAGCAATCAGCTTTTATTAGCTATTGCACATATGGCATTCAGCTTTTTGATACCTATTGCACATATAGCAAGTGCACATACAGCAGTCAGCGTTTTTTCAGTGTACATATAGCAGTCAGCGTTTTTTCAGCAAGTGCACATAGAGCAATCAGCATTTGTTAGCTATTATACATACAGCAATCAGCTTTTGTCAGCTAGTGCACATAAAGAAATCAGCTTTTGTCAGCTATTATACAAACAGCAATCTGCTTTTGTCAGCTATTGCAAATATAGCAATCAGATTTTGTCACCTATTGCATATATAGCAATCAGCTTTTGTCAGCAATTGTACATACAGCAATCAGCTTTTGTCAGCAAGTGCACATGTAGCAATCATCTTTTTAGCAGCTAGTGAACATATCGCAGTCAGCGTTTTTTCAGCAAGTGCACATATAGCAATCAGCGTTTTGACAGTAGTGCACATAGAGCAATCAGCTTTAGCAGCTATTAATCATACAGCAATCCGCTTTTGTCAGCTATTGTAAATATAGCAATCAGGTTTTTGTCACCTATTGCACATATAGAAATCTGCTTTTGTCAGCTATTGCACGTATAGCAATTAGCTTTTGTCAGCTATTGCACATATAGCACTCAGCTTTTGTCAGCAAGTGCACATGTAGCAATCATCTTCTTAGCAACTAGTGAACATATAGCAGTCAGCATTTTTTCAGCAAGTGCATATATAGCAATCAGCTTTTTGTCAGCAAGTGCAAACACAAATAGCAATCAGATTTTGCCAGCTATTGCACTTATAGCAATCAGATTTTATCAGCTAGTGAACATAGAGCAATCAGCTTTTGTCAGCTATTATACATAAAGCAATCAGCTTTTGTCAGCAAGTGCACATATAACAATCAGGTTTTTACAGCTAGTGAGCATATAGCAATCAGCGTTTTTTCAGCAAGTGCACATATAGCAATCAGCGTTTTGACAGTAGTGCACATAGAGCAATCAGCTTTAGCAGCTATTAATCATACAGTAATCCGCTTTTGTCAGCTATTGTAAATATAGCAATCAGGTTTTTGTCACCTATTGCACATATAGAAATCTGCTTTTGTCAGCTATTGCACGTATAGCAATTAGCTTTTGTCAGCTATTGCACATATAGCACTCAGCTTTTGTCAGCAAGTACACATATAGCAATCATGCTTTTGTCAGCTATTACACATATAGCGATCAGCTTCTGTCAGCTATTACAGATATAGTAATCTATTTTTTGAACATATAGCAGTCAGCTTTTTGTCAGCAAGTGCACGTACAAATTGCAATCAAATATAGCCAGCTATTGCACATATGGCAATTAGCTTTTGTCAGCTTGTGAACATAGAGCAATCAGCTTCTTGTCAGCAAGTGCACATACATATAACTATCAGCTTTTTGTCAGCTAGTACATATATAGCAATCAGCTCTTTGACGCCTATTGCACATATAGCAATCAGGTTTTGTCAGCTATTGCACATATAGGAATCAGTTATTTTAATCATATAGCCATCAGCTTTTTGTCAGCAAGTGCACATACATATAGCAATCAGCGTTTGTCAGCTATTGCACATATAGCAATCAGTTTATGTTAGCTATTGCACATAAAGCAATCAGCTTTTGTCAGCTATTGTACATACAGCAATAATCTTTTGTCAGCAAGAGCACATATAGCTATCAGCTTTTTGTCAGCTAATTCACATATAGCAATCAGCTTTTTGTCAGCTAGTGCAAAAATAGCAATCAGCTTTTTGTCACTGATTGTACATATGGCATACAGCTTTCGTCAGCTATTGTACATACAGCAATCAGATTTTGTCAGTAAGTGCACATATAGCAGTCAGCTTCTTAGCAGCTAGTGAACATATAGCAGTCAGCGTTTTTTTAGCTAGTACAAATATAGCAATCAGCATTTGTCAGAAAGTGCACATATAGCTATCAGCTTTTGTCAGCAATTGCACCTATAGCTGTCAGCTTTTTGTCAGCTAGAGCACATATCGCAATCAGCGTTTTTTTAGCAAGTGCACATACGGCAATTAGCGTTATGACCCCAGTGCACATACATACATACAGCAATCCGCTTTTGTCAGCTATTGCAAATATAGCAATCTGCTTTTGTCAGCTATTGCACATATTGCAATAAGCTCTTATCAGCTATTGCACATATACAAAACAGCCTTAGTTAGCTATTGCACATATAGCAATCAGCTTTTGTCAGATATTGCAAATATAGTTATCAGTTTTTTGAATATATAGCAATCAGCTTTTGTCAGCTATTGCACATATTGCAATCAGCTTTTATCAGCTATTGCACATATAGCAATCAGCTTTTGTTAACTATTGCACATATAGCAATCAGCTTTTGTCAGCTATTGCACATATAGTAATATATTTTTTGAACATATAGCAGTCAGCTTTTTGTCAGCAAGTGCAGGTAAAAATTGCAATCAGATATTGCCAGCTATTGCACATATATCAATTAGCTTCTGTCAGCTAGCGAACATAGAGCAATCAGCTTCTTGTCAGCAAGTGCACATACATATAACTTGCAGCTTTTTGTCAGCTAGTACAAATATAGCAATCAGCTTTTTGTCGAATATTGCACAGATGGCAATCAGCTTTTGTCAGCTATTGCACATATAGGAATCAGTTATTTTAATCATATAGCCATCAGCTTTTTGTCAGCAAGTGCACATACAAATAGCAATAAGCGTTTGTCAGCTATTGTACATATAGCAATCAGTTTATGTTAGCTATTGCACATAAAGCAGTCAGCTTTTGTCAGCTATTGTACACACAGCAATCAGCTTTTGTCAGCAAGTGCACATCTAGCAATCATCTTTATAGCACCTTGTGAAGCTATAGCAATCAGCGTTTTTTCAGGGAGTGCACATATAGCAATCAGCTTTTTGTCAGCAAGTGCACATATAGCAATCAGTTTATGTTAGCTATTGCACATATAGCAATCAGCTTTTGTCAGCTATTGTACATACAGCATTCAGCTTTTGTCAGCAAGTGCACATCTAGCAATCATTTTTATAGCACCTTGTGAAGCTATAGCAATCAGCGTTTTTTCAGGAAGTGCACATATAGCAATCAGCTTTTTGTCAGCAAGTGCACATATAGCAATCAGTTTATGTTAGCTATTGCACATATAGCAATCAGCTTTTGTCAGCTATTGCACATATAGCAATCAGTTTATGTGAGCTATTGCACATAAAGCAATCAGTTTATGTTAGCTATTGCACATATAGCAATCAGCTTTTGTCAGCTATTGTACATACAGCAATCAGCTTCTGTAAGCAAGTGCATATCTAGCAATCATCTTTATAGCAAATTGTGAAGCTATAGCAATAAGCGTTTTTTCAGGAAGTGCACATATAGCAATCAGCTTTTGTCAGTTATTGCACATATCGCAATCAACATTTGTCAGCTTTTCCACATACAGCAATCAGCTTTTGTCAGCAAGAGCGCATATAGATATCAGATTTTTGTCAGCTTATGCACATATAGCAATCAGCTTTTTGACAGCTAATGCAAATATAGCAATCAGCTTTTTGTCACCTATTGCACATATGGCATACAGCTTTCGTCAGCTATTGTACATACAGCAATCAGATTTTGTCAGTAAGTGCACATATAGCAATCAGCTTCTTAGCAACTAGTGAACATATAGCAGTCAGCATTTTTTCAGCAAGTGCATATATAGCAATCAGCTTTTTGTCAGCAAGTGCAAACACAAATAGCAATCAGATTTTGCAGGTATTGAACTTATCGCAATCAGCTTTTATCAGCTAGTGAACATAGAGCAATCAGCTTTTGTCAGCTATTATATATACAGCAGTCAGCTTTTGTCAGCAAGTGCACATATAACAATCAGCTTTTAACAGCTAGTGAGCATATAGCAATCAGCGTTTTTTCAACAAGTGCACATATAGCAATCAGCGTTTTGTCAGCTAGTGCAAATATAGCTTTCAGCTTTTTGTCACCTATTGCACAGATGGCATACAGCTTTCGTCAGCTATTGTACATACAGCAATCAGATTTTGTCAGTAAGTGCACATATAGCAATCAGCTTCTTGGCAACTAGTGAACATATAGCAGTCAGCATTTTTTCAGCAAGTGCATATATAGCAATCAGCTTTTTGTCAGCAAGTGCAAACACAAATAGCAATCCGATTTTGCCAGCTTTTGAACTTATCGCAATCAGCTTTTATCAGCTAGTGAACATAGAGCAATCAGCTTTTGTCAGCTATTATACATACAGCAGTCAGCTTTTGTCAGCAAGTGCACATATAACAATCAGCTTTTAACAGCTAGTGAGCATATAGCAATCAGCGTTTTTTCAACAAGTGCACATATAGCAATCAGCGTTTTGTCAGCTAGTGCAAATATAGCTTTCAGCTTTTTGTCACCTATTGCACATATGGCATACAGCTTTCGTCAGCTATTGTACATACAGCAATCAGATTTTGTCAGTAAGTGCACATATAGCAATCAGCTTCTTAGCAACTAGTGAACATATAGCAGTCAGCATTTTATCAGCAAGTGCATATATAGCAATCAGCTTTTTGTCAGCAAGTGCAAACACAAATAGCAATCAGATTTTGCCAGCTTTTGAACTTATCGCAACATAGAGCAATCAGCTTTTGTCAGCTATTATACAT
Source organism: Drosophila novamexicana (assembly GCF_003285875.2). Lineage (NCBI taxonomy): Eukaryota > Metazoa > Arthropoda > Insecta > Diptera > Drosophilidae > Drosophila > Drosophila novamexicana. Next base: position 409,548 of record NW_020824865.1, on the reverse strand, counting down.
ACAGCAGTCAGCTTTTGTCAGCGAGTGCACATATAACAATCAGCTTTTAACAGCTAGTGAGCATATAGCAATCAGCGTTTTTTCAACAAGTGCACATATAGCAATCAGCGTTTTGACACTAGTGCACATAGAGCAATCAGCTTTAGCAGCTATTAATCATACAGCAATCAGCTTTCGTCAGCTATTGCACATATAGCACTCAGCTTTTGTCAGCAAGTACACATATAGCTATCAGCTTTTTGTCAGCTAGTACAAAAATAGCAATCAGCTTTTTGTCACCTATTACACATATAGCAATCATTTTTTGTCAGCTATTACACATATAGCGATCACCTTTTGTCAGCTATTACAGATATAGTAATCTATTTTTTGACAATATAGCAGTCAGCTTTTTGTCAGCAAGTGCACGTACAAATTGCAAACAGATATTGCCAGCTATTGCACATATAGCAATTAGCTTTTGTCAGCTTGTGAACATAGAGCAATCAGCTTCTTGTCAGCAAGTGCACATACATATAACTATCAACTTTTGTCAGCTAGTACAAATATAGCAAACAGCTTTTTGTCGCCAATTGCACATATAGCAATCAGCTTTTGTCAGCTATTGCACATATCACAATCAGCTTATGTTAGCTATTGCACATAAAGCAATCAGCTTTTGTCAGCTATTGTACACACAGCAATCAGCTTTTGTCAGCAAGTGCCCATCTAGCAATCATCTTTATAGCACCTTGTGAAGCTATAGCAATCAGCGTTTTTTCAGGGAGTGCACATATAGCAATCAGCTTTTTGTCAGCAAGTGCACATATAGCAATCAGTTTATGTTAGCTATTGCACATAAAGCAATTAGCTTTTGACAGCTATTGTACATACAGTAATCAGATTTTGTCAGTAAGTGCACATATAGCAATCAGCTTCTTAGCAGCTAGTGAACATATAGCAGTCAGCGTTTTTTCAGCTAGTACAAATATAGCAATCAGCTTTTGTCAGAAAGTGCACATATAGCTATCAGCTTTTGTCAGCAATTACACCTATAGCTATCAGCTTTTTATCAGCTAGAGCACATATCGAAATCAGCGATTTTTTAGCAAGTGCACATACGGCAATTAGCGTTTTGACACCAGTGCACCGAGCAATCAGTTTTAGCAGCTATTATACATACAGCAATCCGCTTTTGTCAGCTATTGCACATATAGGAATCAGTTATTTTAAACATATAGCCATCAGCTTTTTGTCAGCAAGTACACATACATATAGCAATCAGCGTTTGTCAGCTATTGCACATATAGCAATCAGTTTATGTTAGCTATTGCACATATAGCAATCAGCTTTTGTCAGCTATTGTACATACAGCATTCAGCTTTTGTCAGCAAGTGCACATCTAGCAATCATCTTTATAGCACCTTGTGAAGCTATAGCAATCAGCGTTTTTTCAGGAAGTGCACATATAGCAATCAGCTTTTTGTCAGCAAGTGCACACATAGCAATCAGTTTATGTTAGCTATTGCACATATAGCAATCAGCTTTTGTCAGCTATTGCACATATAGCAATCAGTTTATGTGAGCTATTGCACATAAAGCAATCAGTTTATGTTAGCTATTGCACATATAGCAATCAGCTTTTGTCAGCTATTGTACATACAGCAATCAGCTTTAATCAGCAAGTGCACATCTAGCAATCATCTTTATAGCAAATTGTGAAGCTATAGCAATAAGCGTTTTTTCAGGAAGTGCACATATAGCAATCAGCTTTTGTCAGCTATTGCACATATCGCAATCAACATTTGTCAGCTTTTCCACATACAGCAATCAGCTTTTGTCAGCAAGAGCGCATATAGCTATCAGATTTTTGTCAGCTTATGCACATATAGCAATCAGCTTTTTGACAGCTAATGCAAATATAGCAATCAGCTTTTTGTCACCTATTGCACATATGGCATACAGCTTTCGTCAGCTATTGTACATACAGCAATCAGATTTTGTCAGTAAGTGCACATATAGCAATCAGCTTCTTAGCAACTAGTGAACATATAGCAGTCAGCATTTTTTCAGCAAGTGCATATTTAGCAATCAGCTTTTTGTCAGCAAGTGCAAACACAAATAGCAATCAGATTTTGCCAGCTATTGAACTTATCGCAATCAGCTTTTATCAGCTAGTGAACATAGAGCAATCAGCTTTTGTCAGCTATTATACATACAGCAGTCAGCTTTTGTCAGCAAGTGCACATATAACAATCAGCTTTTAACAGCTAGTGAGCATATAGCAATCAGCGTTTTTTCAACAAGTGCACATATAGCAATCAGCGTTTTGTCAGCTAGTGCAAATATAGCTTTCAGCTTTTTGTCACCTATTGCACATATGGCATACAGCTTTCGTCAGCTATTACACATATAGCGATCACCTTTTGTCAGCTATTACAGATATAGTAATCTATTTTTTGAACATATAGCAGTCAGCTTTTTGTCAGCAAGTGCACGTACAAATTGCAAACAGATATTGCCAGCTATTGCACATATAGCAATTAGCTTTTGTCAGCTTGTGAACAGAGCAATCAGCTTCTTGTCAGCAAGTGCACATACATATAACTATCAACTTTTGTCAGCTAGTACAAATATAGCAATCAGCTTTTTGTCGCCTATTGCACATATAGCAATCAGCTTTTGTCAGCTAGTGCACATAGAGCAATTAGCTTTTGTCAGCTATTGCACATATTGCAATCAGCTATTATCAGCTATTGTACATATAGCAATCAGCTGTTGTTAGCTATTGCACATATAGCAATCAGCTTTTGTCAGCTATTGTACATACAGCAATCAGATTTTGTCAGTAAGTGCACATATAGCAGTCAGCTTTTTAGCAGCTAGTGAACATATAGCAGTCAGCGTTTTTTCTGCAAGTGCATATATAGCAATCAGCTTTTTGTCACTAGTGCACATAGAGCAATTAGCTTTAGCAGCTCTTATACATACAGAAATCCGCTTTTGTCAGCTATTGTACATATAGCAATCAGCTGTTGTTAGCTATTGCACATATAGCAATCAGTTTATGTGAGCTATTGCACATAAAGCAATCAGTTTATGTTAGCTATTGCACATATAGCAATCAGCTTTTGTCAGCTATTGTACATACAGCAATCAGCTTTAATCAGCAAGTGCACATCTAGCAATCATCTTTATAGCAAATTGTGAAGCTATAGCAATAAGCGTTTTTTCAGGAAGTGCACATATAGCAATCAGCTTATGTCAGCTATTACACATATAGCAATCAGCAAGTTCACGTAAAAATTGCAATCAGATATTGCCAGCTATTGCACATATAGCAATTAGCTTCTGTCAGCTAATGAACATAGAGCAATCAGCTTCTTGTCAGCAAGTGCACATACATATTACTATCAGCTTTTTGTCAGCTAGTACAAATATGGCAAACAGCTTTTTGTCGCCTATTGCACATATGGCAATCAGCTTTTGTCAGGTGTTGCACATATAGCAATCAGCTTTTGTCAGTTATTACACATATGGTAATCAGTTTTTTGAACATATAGCAATCAGCTTTTTGTCAGCAAGTGCACATACAAATAGCAATCCGATTTTGCCAGCTTGTGCTTATGTAGCGATCAGCTTTTGGCCAGCTAGTGCACATATAGCAATCAGCTTATGTCAGCTATTACACATATAGCAATTAGCTTTTGTCAGCTATTACACATATAGCATTCAGTTTTGTCAGCTATTGCACATATAGCAAGTAGCTTTTGTCAGCCATTGTACATATAGCAATCAGCTTTTGGTCAGCAAGTGCACATACAAATAGCAATCAGATTTTGTCAGCTATTGCACATATAGCAATCAGCTTTTGTCAGCAATTATACATACATTAATCAGCTTTTGTCAGCAACTGCACATATAACAATCAGCTTTTTAGCAGTTAGTGAGCATATAGCAGTCAGCTTTTTTTCAGCAAGCGCAAATATAGCAATCAGCGTTTTGACACTAGTGCACATAGAGCAATCAGCTTTTGTCAGCAACTGCACATATAACAATCAGCTTTTTAGAAGCTAGTGAGCATATAGCAGTCAGCTTTTTTTCAGCAAGCGCAAATATAGCAATCAGCGTTTTGACACTAGTGCACATAGAGCAATCAGCTTTAGCAGCTATTATACATACAGCAATCCGCTTTTGTCAGCTATTGAAAATATAGCAATCAGCTTTTGTCAGCTATTGCACATATTGCAATCAGGTTTTATCAGCTATTGTACATATAGCAATCAGCTGTTGTTAGCTATTGCACATATAGCAATCAGCTTTTGTCAGCTAGTGAACATTGGGCAAACAGCTTTTGTCAGCTATTATACATACAGCAATCAGCTTTTGTCAGCTATTGCAAATATAGCAATCAGATTTTGTCACCTATTGCATATATAGAAATCAGCTTTTGTCAGCTATGGTACATACAGCAATCAGCTTTTGTCAGTTAGAGTACATATCGCAATCAGCTTTTGTCAGCTATTGCACATATAGCAATCAGCTTTTGTCGGTTATTGCACATATAGTAATCTATATTTTGAACATATAGCAATCAGCTTTTTGTCAGCAAGTGCACATACAAATTACAATCAGATTTTTCCAGCTTGTGCACATGTAGCGATAAGCTTTTGGCCAGCTAGTGCACATATAGCAATCAGCTTATGTCAGCTATTACACATATAGCAATCAGCTTTGGTCAGCTATTACACATATAGCAAGCAGCTTTTGTCAGCTATTGCACATTTAGTAATCTATTTTTTGCAATCAGTTTTTTGTCAGCAAGTGCACATACAAATAGCAATCACTTTTTGTCAGCTATTGCACATATAGCAATCAGCTTTTGTCAGCTATTATACATATAGCAATCAGCTTTTGTTAGCAACTGCACATATAACAATCAGCTTTTGTCAGCAACTGCACATATAACAATCAGCTTTTTAGCAGCTAGTGAGCATATAGCAGTCAGCCTTTTTTCAGCAAGCGCAAATATAGCAATCAGCGTTTTGACACTAGTGCACATATAGCAATCAGCTTTAGCAGCTATTATACATACAGCAATCCGCTTTTGTCAGCTATTGCAAATATAGCAATCTGCTTTTGTCAGCTATTGCACATATTGCAATCAGGTTTTATCAGCTATTGTGCATATAGCAATCAGCTGTTGTTAGCTATTGCACATATAGCAATCAGCTTTTGTCAGCTAGTGAACATTGGGCAAACAGCTTTTGTCAGCTATTATACATACAGCAATCAGCTTTTGTCAGCAAAAGCACATATAACAATCAGCTTTTTACAGCTAGCGAGCATATAGCAATCAGCTTCTTGTCAGCAAGTGCACATACATATAACTATCAGCTTTTTGTCAGCTAGTACAAATATAGCAATCAGCTTTTTGTCGCCTATTGCACAGATAGCAATCAGCTTTTGTCAGCTATTGCACATATAGGAATCAGTTATTTTAATCATATAGCCATCAGCTTTTTGTCAGCAAGTGCACATACATATAGCAATAAGCGTTTGTCAGTTATTGCACATATAGCAATCAGTTTATGTTAGCTATTGCACATAAAGCAATCAGCCTTTGTCAGCTATTGTACATACAGTAATCAGCTTTTGTCACATCTAGCAATCATCTTCATAGCAGCTTGTGGACATATAGCAGTCAGCGTGTTTTCAGGAAGTGCACATATAGCAATCAGCTTTTTGCCAGCTATTGCACATATCGCAATCAGCATTTGTCAGCTTTTGCACATACAGCAATAAGCTTTTGTCAGCAAGAGCACATATAGCTATCAGCTTTTTGTCAGCTAATTCACATATAGCAATCAGCTTTTGTCAGCTAGTGCAAATACAGCAATCAGCTTTTTGTCACCTATTGCACATATGGCATACAGCTTTCGTCAGCTATTGCACATACAGCAATCAGATTTTGTCAGTAAGTGCACAAATAGCAATCAGCTTCCTAGCAGCTAGTGAACATATAGCAGTCAGCGTTTTTTCAGCTAGTACAAATATAGCAATCAGCTTTTGTCAGAAAGTGCACATATAGCTATCATCTTTTGTCAGCAATTGCACCTATAGCTATCAGCTTTTTGTCAGCTAGAGCACATATCGCAATCAGCGTTTTCTTAGCAAGTGCACATACGGCAATTAGCGCTTTGACACCAGTGCACAGAGCAATCAGTTTTAGCAGCTATTATACATACAGCAATGAGCTTTTGTCAGCTATTACACATATAGTAATCAGATATTGCCAGCTATTGCACATATAGCAATTAACTTTTGTCAGCTAGTGAACATAGATCAATCAGCTTCTTGTCAGCAAGTGGACATACATATAACTATCAGCTACAAATATAGCAATCAGCTTTTTGTCGCCTATTGCACATATAGCAATTAGCTTTTGTCAGCTATTGCACATACAGCAATCAGCTTTTGTCAGCAAGTGCACATACATATAGCAATCAGCGTTTGTCATCTATTGCACATATAGCAATCAGTTTATGTTAGCTATTGCACATATAGCAATCAGCTTTTGTCAGCTATTGTACATACAGCAATCAGCTTTTGTCAGCAAGTGCACATCTAGCAATCATCTTTATAGCAGCTTGTGAACATTTAGCAGTCAGCGTTTTTGCAGGAAGTGCACATATAGCAATCAGCTTTTGTCAGCTATTGCACATATCGCAATCAACATTTGTCAGCTTTTGCACATACAATAATCAGCTTTTGTCAGCAAGAGAGCATATAGCTATCAGATTTTTGTCAGCTTATGCACATATAGCAATCAGCTTTTTGTCAGCTAGTGCAAATATAGCAATCAGCTTGTTGTCACCTATTGCACATGTTGCATACAGCTTTCGTCAGCTATTGTACATACAGCAATCAGATCTTGTCAGTAAGTGCACATATAGCAATCAGCTTCTTAGCAACTAGTGAACATATAGCAGTCAGCATTTTTTCAGCAAGTGCATATGTAGCAATCAGCTTTTTGTCAGCAAGTGCAAACACAAATAGCAATCAGATTTTGCCAGCTATTGCACTTATAGCAATAAGCTTTTATCAGCTAGTGAACATAGAGCAATCAGATTTTGTCAGCTATTATACATACAGCAATCAGCTTTTGTCAGCAAGTGCACATATAACAATCAGCTTTTTACAGCTAGTGAGCATATAGCAATCAGCGTTTGTCAACTTTTGCACATACAGCAATAAGCTTTTGTCAGCAAGAGCACATATAGCTATCAGCTTTTTGTCAGCTAATTCACATATAGCAATCAGCTTTTTGTCAGCTAGTGAAAATATAGCAATCAGCTTTTGTCAGCTATTGCACATATTGCAATAAGCCTTTGTCAGCTAGTGAACATAGATCAATCAGCTTCTTGTCAGCAAGTGGACATACATATAACTATCAGCTACAAATATAGCAATCAGCTTTTTGTCGCCTATTGCACATATAGCAATTAGCTTTTGTCAGCTATTGCACTTACAGCAATCAGCTTTTGTCAGCAAGTGCACATATAACAATCAGCTTTTTACAGCTAGTGAGCATATAGCAATCAGCGTTTGTCAACTTTTGCACATACAGCAATAAGCTTTTGTCAGCAAGAGCACATATAGCTATCAGCTTTTTGTCAGCTAATTCACATATAGCAATCAGCTTTTGTCAGCTATTACACATATAGCAATCAGCTTTTGTCAGCTATTACACATATAGCAATCAGATATTGCCAGCTATTGCACATATAGCTATCAGCTTTTTGTCAGCTAATTCACATATAGCAATCAGCTTTTGTCAGCTATTACACATATAGCAATCAGCTTTTGTCAGCTATTACACATATAGCAATCAGATATTGCCAGCTATTACACATATAGCAATCAGCTTTTTGTCGCCTATTGCACATATAGCAATTAGCTTTTGTCAGCTATTGCACTTACAGCAATCAGCTTTTGTCAGCAAGTGCACATACATATAGCAATCAGCGTTTGTCAGCTATTGCACATATAGCAATCAGCTTTTGTCAGCTATTGCACATATTGCAATAAGCTTTTGTCAGCTATTGCACATATAGCAATCAGCTTTTGTCAGCTATTACACATATAGCAATCAGATATTGCCAGCTATTGCACATATAGCAATTAGCTTTTGTCAGCTAGTGAACAAAGATCAATCAGCTTCTTGTCAGCAAGTGGACATACATATAACTATCAGCTACAAATATAGCAATCAGTTTATGTTAGCTATTGCACATATAGCAATTAGCTTTTGTCAGCTATTGCACATACAGCAATCAGCTTTTGTCAGCAAGTGCACATACATATAGCAATCAGCGTTTGTCATCTATTGCACATATAGCAATCAGTTTATGTTAGCTATTGCACATATAGCAATCAGCTTTTGTCAGCTATTGTACATATAGCAATCAGCTTTTTGTCAGCTAGTGCAAATATAGCAATCAGCTTGTTGTCACCTATTGCACATGTGGCATACAGCTTTCGTCAGCTATTGTACATACAGCAATCAGATCTTGTCAGTAAGTGCACATATAGCAATCAGCTTCTTAGCAACTAGTGAACATATAGCAGTCAGCATTTTTTCAGCAAGTGCATATGTAGCAATCAGCTTTTTGTCAGCAAGTGCAAACACAAATAGCAATCAGATTTTGCCAGCTATTGCACTTATAGCAATCAGCTTTTATCAGCTAGTGAACATAGTGCAATCAGCTTTTGTCAGCTTTTATACATACAGCAATCAGCTTTTGTCAGAAAGTGCACATATAACAATCAGCTTTTCACAGCTAGTGAGCATATAGCAATCAGCGTTTTTTCAGCAAGTGCACATATAGCAATCAGCGTTTTGACAGTAGTGCACATAGAGCAATCAGCTTTAGCAGCTATTAATCATACAGCAATCCGCTTTTGTCAGCTATTGCACATACAGCAATCAGCTTTTGTCAGCAAGTGCACATACATATAGCAATCAGCGTTTGTCAGCTATTGCACATATAGCAATCAGTTTATGTTAGCTATTGCACATATAGCAATCAGCTTTTGTCAGCTATTGTACATACAGCAATCAGCTTTAATCAGCAAGTGCACATCTAGCAATCATCTTTATAGCAGCTTGTGAACATTTAGCTGTCAGCGTTTTTTCAGGAAGTGCACATATAGCAATCAGCTTTTGTCAGCTATTGCACATATCGCAATCAACATTTGTCAGCTTTTGCACATACAACAATCAGCCTTTGTCAGCAAGAGCGCATATAGCTATCAGCTTTTTGTCAGCTTATGCACATATAGCAATCAGCTTTTTGTCAGCTAGTGCAAATATAGCAATCAGCTTGTTGTCACCTATTGCACATGTGGCATACAGCTTTCGTCAGCTATTGTACATACAGCAATCAGATCTTGTCAGTAAGTGCACATATAGCAATCAGCTTCTTAGCAACTAGTGAACATATAGCAGTCAGCATTTTTTCAGCAAGTGCATATGTAGCAATCAGCTTTTTGTCAGCAAGTGCAAACACAAATAGCAATCAGATTTTGCCACCTATTGCACTTATAGCAATCAGATTTTATCAGCTAGTTAACATAGAGCAATCAGCTTTTGTCAGCTATTATACATACAGCAATCAGCTTTTGTCAGCAAGTGCACATATAACAATCAGCTTTTTACAGCTAGTGAGCGTATAGCAGTCAGCGTTTTTTCAGCAAGTGCATATATAGCAATCAGCGTTTTGACAGTAGTGCACATAGAGCAATCAGCTTTAGCAGCTATTAATCATACAGCAATCCGCTTTTGTCAGCTATTGCAAATATTGCAATAAGCTTTTGTCAGCTATTGCACATATAGCAATTAACTTTTGTCAGCTAGTGAACATAGATCAATCAGCTTCTTGTCAGCAAGTGGACATACATATAACTATCAGCTACAAATATAGCAATCAGCTTTTTGTCGCCTATTGCACATATAGCAATTAGCTTTTGTCAGCTATTGCACATACAGCAATCAGCTTTTGTCAGCAAGTGCACATATAACAATCAGCTTTTTACAGCTAGTGAGCATATAGCAATCAGCGTTTGTCAACTTTTGCACATACAGCAATAAGCTTTTGTCAGCAAGAGCACATATAGCTATCAGCTTTTTGTCAGCTAATTCACATATAGCAATCAGCTTTTGTCAGCTATTACACATATAGCAATCAGCTTTTGTCAGCTATTACACATATAGCAATCAGATATTGCCAGCTATTGCACATATAGCTATCAGCTTTTTGTCAGCTAATTCACATATAGCAATCAGCTTTTGTCAGCTATTACACATATAGCAATCAGCTTTTGTCAGCTATTACACATATAGCAATCAGATATTGCCAGCTATTACACATATAGCAATCAGCTTTTTGTCGCCTATTGCACATATAGCAATTAGCTTTTGTCAGCTATTGCACTTACAGCAATCAGCTTTTGTCAGCAAGTGCACATACATATAGCAATCAGCGTTTGTCAGCTATTGCACATATAGCAATCAGCTTTTGTCAGCTATTGCACATATTGCAATAAGCTTTTGTCAGCTATTGCACATATAGCAATCAGCTTTTGTCAGCTATTACACATATAGCAATCAGATATTGCCAGCTATTGCACATATAGCAATTAGCTTTTGTCAGCTAGTGAACAAAGATCAATCAGCTTCTTGTCAGCAAGTGGACATACATATAACTATCAGCTACAAATATAGCAATCAGTTTATGTTAGCTATTGCACATATAGCAATTAGCTTTTGTCAGCTATTGCACATACAGCAATCAGCTTTTGTCAGCAAGTGCACATACATATAGCAATCAGCGTTTGTCATCTATTGCACATATAGCAATCAGTTTATGTTAGCTATTGCACATATAGCAATCAGCTTTTGTCAGCTATTGTACATATAGCAATCAGCTTTTTGTCAGCTAGTGCAAATATAGCAATCAGCTTGTTGTCACCTATTGCACATGTGGCATACAGCTTTCGTCAGCTATTGTACATACAGCAATCAGATCTTGTCAGTAAGTGCACATATAGCAATCAGCTTCTTAGCAACTAGTGAACATATAGCAGTCAGCATTTTTTCAGCAAGTGCATATGTAGCAATCAGCTTTTTGTCAGCAAGTGCAAACACAAATAGCAATCAGATTTTGCCAGCTATTGCACTTATAGCAATCAGCTTTTATCAGCTAGTGAACATAGTGCAATCAGCTTTTGTCAGCTTTTATACATACAGCAATCAGCTTTTGTCAGAAAGTGCACATATAACAATCAGCTTTTCACAGCTAGTGAGCATATAGCAATCAGCGTTTTTTCAGCAAGTGCACATATAGCAATCAGCGTTTTGACAGTAGTGCACATAGAGCAATCAGCTTTAGCAGCTATTAATCATACAGCAATCCGCTTTTGTCAGCTATTGCACATACAGCAATCAGCTTTTGTCAGCAAGTGCACATACATATAGCAATCAGCGTTTGTCAGCTATTGCACATATAGCAATCAGTTTATGTTAGCTATTGCACATATAGCAATCAGCTTTTGTCAGCTATTGTACATACAGCAATCAGCTTTAATCAGCAAGTGCACATCTAGCAATCATCTTTATAGCAGCTTGTGAACATTTAGCTGTCAGCGTTTTTTCAGGAAGTGCACATATAGCAATCAGCTTTTGTCAGCTATTGCACATATCGCAATCAACATTTGTCAGCTTTTGCACATACAACAATCAGCCTTTGTCAGCAAGAGCGCATATAGCTATCAGCTTTTTGTCAGCTTATGCACATATAGCAATCAGCTTTTTGTCAGCTAGTGCAAATATAGCAATCAGCTTGTTGTCACCTATTGCACATGTGGCATACAGCTTTCGTCAGCTATTGTACATACAGCAATCAGATCTTGTCAGTAAGTGCACATATAGCAATCAGCTTCTTAGCAACTAGTGAACATATAGCAGTCAGCATTTTTTCAGCAAGTGCATATGTAGCAATCAGCTTTTTGTCAGCAAGTGCAAACACAAATAGCAATCAGATTTTGCCACCTATTGCACTTATAGCAATCAGATTTTATCAGCTAGTTAACATAGAGCAATCAGCTTTTGTCAGCTATTATACATACAGCAATCAGCTTTTGTCAGCAAGTGCACATATAACAATCAGCTTTTTACAGCTAGTGAGCGTATAGCAGTCAGCGTTTTTTCAGCAAGTGCATATATAGCAATCAGCGTTTTGACAGTAGTGCACATAGAGCAATCAGCTTTAGCAGCTATTAATCATACAGCAATCCGCTTTTGTCAGCTATTGCAAATATTGCAATAAGCTTTTGTCAGCTATTGCACATATAGCAATTAACTTTTGTCAGCTAGTGAACATAGATCAATCAGCTTCTTGTCAGCAAGTGGACATACATATAACTATCAGCTACAAATATAGCAATCAGCTTTTTGTCGCCTATTGCACATATAGCAATTAGCTTTTGTCAGCTATTGCACATACAGCAATCAGCTTTTGTCAGCAAGTGCACATATAACAATCAGCTTTTTACAGCTAGTGAGCATATAGCAATCAGCGTTTGTCAACTTTTGCACATACAGCAATAAGCTTTTGTGAGCAAGAGCACATATAGCTATCAGCTTTTTGTCAGCTAATTCACATATAGCAATCAGCTTTTGTCAGCTATTACACATATAGCAATCAGATATTGCCAGCTATTGCACATATAGCAATTAGCTTTTGTCAGCTAGTGAACATAGATCAATCAGCTTCTTGTCAGCAAGTGCACATACATATAGCAATCAGCGTTTGTCAGCTATTGCACATATAGCAATCAGCTTTTGTCAGCTATTGCACATATTGCAATAAGCTTTTGTCAGCTATTGCACATATAGCAATCAGCTTTTGTCAGCTATTACACATATAGCAATCAGATATTGCCAGCTATTGCACATATAGCAATTAGCTTTTGTCAGCTAGTGAACAAAGATCAATCAGCTTCTTGTCAGCAAGTGGACATACATATAACTATCAGCTACAAATATAGCAATCAGTTTATGTTAGCTATTGCACATATAGCAATTAGCTTTTGTCAGCTATTGCACATACAGCAATCAGCTTTTGTCAGCAAGTGCACATACATATAGCAATCAGCGTTTGTCATCTATTGCACATATAGCAATCAGTGTATGTTAGCTTTTGCACATATAGCAATCAGCTTTTGTCAGCTATTGTACATACAGCAATCAGCTTTTGTCAGCAAGTGCACATCTAGCAATCATCTTCATAGCACCTTGTGAAGCTATAGCAATAAGCGTTTTTTCAGGAAGTGCACATATTGCAATAAGCTTTTGTCAGCTATTGCACATATAGCAATCAGCTTTTGTCAGCTATTACACATATAGCAATCAGATATTGCCAGCTATTGCACATATAGCAATTAGCTTTTGTCAGCTAGTGAACAAAGATCAATCAGCTTCTTGTCAGCAAGTGGACATACATATAACTATCAGCTACAAATATAGCAATCAGTTTATGTTAGCTATTGCACATATAGCAATTAGCTTTTGTCAGCTATTGCACATACAGCAATCAGCTTTTGTCAGCAAGTGCACATACATATAGCAATCAGCGTTTGTCATCTATTGCACATATAGCAATCAGTTTATGTTAGCTATTGCACATATAGCAATCAGCTTTTGTCAGCTATTGTACATATAGCAATCAGCTTTTTGTCAGCTAGTGCAAATATAGCAATCAGCTTGTTGTCACCTATTGCACATGTGGCATACAGCTTTCGTGAGCTATTGTACATACAGCAATCAGATCTTGTCAGTAAGTGCACATATAGCAATCAGCTTCTTAGTAACTAGTGAACATATAGCAGTCAGCATTTTTTCAGCAAGTGCATATGTAGCAATCAGCTTTTTGTCAGTAAGTGCAAACACAAATAGCAATCAGATTTTGCCAGCTATTGCACTTATAGCAATCAGCTTTTATCAGCTAGTGAACATAGAGCAATCAGCTTTTGTCAGCTATTATACATACAGCAATCAGCTTTTGTCAGCAAGTGCACATATAACAATCAGCTTTTCACAGCTAGTGAGCATATAGCAATCAGCGTTTTTTCAGCAAGTGCACATATAGCAATCAGCGTTTTGACAGTAGTGCACATAGAGCAATCAGCTTTAGCAGCTATTAATCATACAGCAATCCGCTTTTGTCAGCTATTGCACATACAGCAATCAGCTTTTGTCAGCAAGTGCACATACATATAGCAATCAGCGTTTGTCAGCTATTGCACATATAGCAATCAGTTTATGTTAGCTATTGCACATATAGCAATCAGCTTTTGTCAGCTATTGTACATACAGCAATCAGCTTTAATCAGCAAGTGCACATCTAGCAATCATCTTTATAGCAGCTTGTGAACATTTAGCAGTCAGCGTTTTTTCAGGAAGTGCACATATAGCAATCAGCTTTTGTCAGCTATTGCACATATCGCAATCAACATTTGTCAGCTTTTGCACATACAACAATCAGCTTCTGTCAGCAAGAGCGCATATAGCTATCAGCTTTTTGTCAGCTTATGCACATATAGCAATCAGCTTTTTGTCAGCTAGTGCAAATATAGCAATCAGCTTGTTGTCACCTATTGCACATGTGGCATACAGCTTTCGTGAGCTATTGTACATACAGCAATCAGATCTTGTCAGTAAGTGCACATATAGCAATCAGCTTCTTAGTAACTAGTGAACATATAGCAGTCAGCATTTTTTCAGCAAGTGCATATGTAGCAATCAGCTTTTTGTCAGTAAGTGCAAACACAAATAGCAATCAGATTTTGCCAGCTATTGCACTTATAGCAATCAGCTTTTATCAGCTAGTGAACATAGAGCAATCAGCTTTTGTCAGCTATTATACATACAGCAATCAGCTTTTGTCAGCAAGTGCACATATAACAATCAGCTTTTCACAGCTAGTGAGCATATAGCAATCAGCGTTTTTTCAGCAAGTGCACATATAGCAATCAGCGTTTTGACAGTAGTGCACATAGAGCAATCAGCTTTAGCAGCTATTAATCATACAGCAATCAGCTTTTGTCAGCTATTATACATACAGCAATCAGCTTTTGTCAGCAAGTGCACATATAACAATCAGCTTTTCACAGCTAGTGAGCATATAGCAATCAGCGTTTTTTCAGCAAGTGCACATATAGCAATCAGCTTTTGTCAGCTATTGCACATATCGCAATCAACATTTGTCAGCTTTTGCACATACAACAATCAGCTTTTGTCAGCAAGAGCGCATATAGCTATCAGCTTTTTGTCAGCTTATGCACATATAGCAATCAGCTTTTTGTCAGCTAGTGCAAATATAGCAATCAGCTTGTTGTCACCTATTGCACATGTGGCATACAGCTTTCGTCAGCTATTGTACATACAGCAATCAGATTTTGTCAGCAAGTGCACATATAGCAATCAGCTTCTTAGCAACTAGTGAACATATAGCAGTCAGCATTTTTTCAGCAAGTGCATATATAGCAATCAGCTTTTTGTCAGCAAGTGCAAACACAAATAGCAATTAGATTTTGCCAGCTATTGCACTTATAGCAATCAGATTTTATCAGCTAGTGAACATAGAGCAATCAGCTTTTGTCAGCTATTATACATACAGCAATCAGCTTTTGTCAGCAAGTGCACATATAACAATCAGCTTTTTACAGCTAGTGAGCATATAGCAATCAGCGTTTTTTCAGCAAGTGCACATATAGCAATCAGCGTTTTGACAGTAGTGCACATAGAGCAATCAGCTTTAGCAGCTATTAATCATACAGCAATCCGCTTTTGTCAGCTATTGCAAATATTGCAATAAGCTTTTGTCAGCTATTGCACATATAGCAATTAACTTTTGTCAGCTAGTGAACATAGCTTCTTAGCAACTAGTGAACTTATAGCAGTCAGCATTTTTTCAGCAAGTGCATATATAGCAATCAGCTTTTTGTCAGCAAGTGCAAACACAAATGGCAATCAGATTTTGCCACCTATTGCACTTATAGCAATCAGATTCTATCAGCTAGTGAACATAGAGCAATCAGCTTTTGTCAGCTATTATACATACAGCAATCAGCTTTTGTCAGCAAGTGCACATATAACAATCAGCTTTTTACAGCTAGTGAGCGTATAGCAGTCAGCGTTTTTTCAGCAAGTGCATATATAGCAATCAGCGTTTTGACAGTAGTGCACATAGAGCAATCAGCTTTAGCAGCTATTAATCATACAGCAATCCGCTTTTGTCAGCTATTGCAAATATTGCAATAAGCTTTTGTCAGCTATTGCACATATAGCAATTAACTTTTGTCAGCTAGTGAACATAGATCAATCAGCTTCTTGTCAGCAAGTGGACATACATATAACTATCAGCTACAAATATAGCAATCAGCTTTTTGTCGCCTATTGCACATATAGCAATTAGCTTTTGTCAGCTATTGCACATACAGCAATCAGCTTTTGTCAGCAAGTGCACATATAACAATCAGCTTTTTACAGCTAGTGAGCATATAGCAATCAGCGTTTGTCAACTTTTGCACATACAGCAATAAGCTTTTGTGAGCAAGAGCACATATAGCTATCAGCTTTTTGTCAGCTAATTCACATATAGCAATCAGCTTTTGTCAGCTATTACACATATAGCAATCAGATATTGCCAGCTATTGCACATATAGCAATTAGCTTTTGTCAGCTAGTGAACATAGATCAATCAGCTTCTTGTCAGCAAGTGGACATACATATAACTATCATCTACAAATATAGCAATCAGCTTTTTGTCGCCTTTTGCACATATAGCAACTAGCTTTTGTCAGCTATTGCAATTACAGCAATCAGCTTTTGTCAGCAAGTGCACATACATATAGCAATCAGCGTTTGTCAGCTATTGCACATATAGCAATCAGCTTTTGTCAGCTATTGCACATATTGCAATAAGCTTTTGTCAGCTATTGCACATATAGCAATCAGCTTTTGTCAGCTATTACACATATAGCAATCAGATATTGCCAGCTATTGCACATATAGCAATTAGCTTTTGTCAGCTAGTGAACAAAGATCAATCAGCTTCTTGTCAGCAAGTGGACATACATATAACTATCAGCTACAAATATAGCAATCAGTTTATGTTAGCTATTGCACATATAGCAATTAGCTTTTGTTAGCTATTGCACATACAGCAATCAGCTTTTGTCAGCAAGTGCACATACATATAGCAATCAGCGTTTGTCATCTATTGCACATATAGCAATCAGTTTATGTTAGCTATTGCACATATAGCAATCAGCTTTTGTCAGCTATTGTACATACAGCAATCAGCTTTTGTCAGCAAGTGCACATCTAGCAATCATCTTTATAGCAGCTTGTGAACATTTAGCAGTCAGCGTTTTTTCAGGAAGTGCACATATAGCAATCAGCTTTTGTCAGCTATTGCACATATCGCAATCAACATTTGTCAGCTTTTGCACATACAACAATCAGCTTCTGTCAGCAAGAGCGCATATAGCTATCAGCTTTTTGTCAGCTTATGCACATATAGCAATCAGCTTTTTGTCAGCTAGTGCAAATATAGCAATCAGCTTGTTGTCACCTATTGCACATGTGGCATACAGCTTTCGTGAGCTATTGTACATACAGCAATCAGATCTTGTCAGTAAGTGCACATATAGCAATCAGCTTCTTAGTAACTAGTGAACATAAAGCAGTCAGCATTTTTTCAGCAAGTGCATATGTAGCAATCAGCTTTTTGTCAGTAAGTGCAAACACAAATAGCAATCAGATTTTGCCAGCTATTGCACTTATAGCAATCAGCTTTTATCAGCTAGTGAACATAGAGCAATCAGCTTTTGTCAGCTATTATACATACAGCAATCAGCTTTTGTCAGCAAGTGCACATATAACAATCAGCTTTTCACAGCTAGTGAGCATATAGCAATCAGCGTTTTTTCAGCAAGTGCACATATAGCAATCAGCGTTTTGACAGTAGTGCACATAGAGCAATCAGCTTTAGCAGCTATTAATCATACAGCAATCCGCTTTTGTCAGCTATTGCACATACAGCAATCAGCTTTTGTCAGCAAGTGCACATACATATAGCAATCAGCGTTTGTCATCTATTGCACATATAGCAATCAGTTTATGTTAGCTATTGTACATACAGCAATCAGCTTTTGTCAGTAAGTGCACATCTAGCAATCATCTTTATAGCAGCTTGTGAACATTTAGCTGTCAGCGTTTTTTCAGGAAGTGCACATATAGCAATCAGCTTTTGTCAGCTATTGCACATATCGCAATCAACATTTGTCAGCTTTTGCACATACAACAATCAGCTTTTGTCAGCAAGAGCGCATATAGCTATTAGCTTTTTGTCAGCTTATGCACATATAGCAATCAGCTTTTTGTCAGCTAGTGCAAATATAGCAATCAGCTTGTTGTCACCTATTGCACATGTGGCATACAGCTTTCGTCAGCTATTGTACATACAGCAATCAGATCTTGTCAGTAAGTGCACATATAGCAATCAGCTTCTTAGCAACTAGTGAACATATAGCAGTCAGAATTTTTTCAGCAAGTGCATATATAGCAATCAGCTTTTTGTCAGCAAGTGCAAACACAAATAGCAATTAGATTTTGCCAGCTATTGCACTTATAGCAATCAGATTTGATCAGCTAGTGAACATAGAGCAATCAGCTTTTGTCAGCTATTATACATACAGCAATCAGCTTTTGTCAGCAAGTGCACATATAACAATCAGCTTTTTACAGCTAGTGAGCATATAGCAATCAGCGTTTTTTCAGCAAGTGCACATATAGCAATCAGCGTTTTGACAGTAGTGCACATAGAGCAATCAGCTTTAGCAGCTATTAATCATACAGCAATCCGCTTTTGTCAGCTATTGCAAATATTGCAATAAGCTTTTGTCAGCTATTGCACATATAGCAATTAACTTTTGTCAGCTAGTGAACATAGATCAATCAGCTTCTTGTCAGCAAGTGGACATACATATAACTATCAGCTACAAATATAGCAATCAGCTTTTTGTCGCCTATTGCACATATAGCAATTAGCTTTTGTCAGCTATTGCACATAAAGCAATCAGCTTTTGTCAGCAAGTGCACATACATATAGCAATCAGCGTTTGTCATCTATTGCACATATAGCAATCAGTTTATGTTAGCTATTGTACATACAGCAATCAGCTTTTGTCAGTAAGTGCACATCTAGCAATCATCTTTATAGCAGCTTGTGAACATTTAGCAGTCAGCGTTTTTGCAGGAAGTGCACATATAGCAATCAGCTTTTGTCAGCTGTTGCACATATCGCAATCAACATTTGTCAGCTTTTGCACATACAACAATCAGCTTTTGTCAGCAAGAGCGCATATAGCTATTAGCTTTTTGTCAGCTTATGCACATATAGCAATCAGCTTTTTGTCAGCTAGTGCAAATATAGCAATCAGCTTGTTGTCACCTATTGCACATGTGGCATACAGCTTTCGTCAGCTATTGTACATACAGCAATCAGATCTTGTCAGTAAGTGCACATATAGCAATCAGCTTCTTAGCAACTAGTGAACATATAGCAGTCAGCATTTTTTCAGCAAGTGCATATGTAGCAATCAGCTTTTTGTCAGCAAGTGCAAACACAAATAGCAATCAGATTTTGCCAGCTATTGCACTTATAGCAATCAGCTTTTGTCAGCAAGTGCACATATAACAATCAGCTTTTCACAGCTAGTGAGCATATAGCAATCAGCGTTTGTCAACTTTTGCACATACAGCAAAAAGCTTTTGTCAGCAAGAGCACATATAGCTATCAGCTTTTTGTCAGCTAATTCACATATAGCAATCAGCTTTTTGTCAGCTAGTGAAAATATAGCAATCAGCTTTTGTCAGCTATTGCACATATTGCAATAAGCTTTTATCAGCTATTGCACATATAGCAATCAGCTTTTGTCAGCTATTACACATATAGCAATCAGATATTGCCAGCTATTGCACATATAGCAATTAGCTTTTGTCAGCTAGTGAACATAGATCAATCAGCTTCTTGTCAGCAAGTGGACATACATATAACTATCAGCTACAAATATAGCAATCAGCTTTTTGTCGCCTATTGCACATATAGCAATTAACTTTTGTCAGCTATTGCACTTACAGCAATCAGCTTTTGTCAGCAAGTGCACATACATATAGCAATCAGCGTTTGTCAGCTATTGCACATATAGTAATCAGCTTTTGTCAGCTATTGCACATATTGCAATAAGCTTTTGTCAGCTATTGCACATATAGCAATCAGCTTTTGTCAGCTATTACACATATAGCAATAAGATATTGCCAGCTATTGCACATATAGCAATCAGCTTTTGTCAGCTATTGTACATACAGCAATCAGCTTTTGTCAGCAAGTGCACATCTAGCAATCATCTTTATAGCAGCTTGTGAACATTTAGCAGTCAGCGTTTTTTCAGGAAGTGCACATATAGCAATCAGCTTTTGTCAGCTATTGCACATATCGCAATCAACATTTGTCAGCTTTTGCACATACAACAATCAGCTTCTGTCAGCAAGAACGCATATAGCTATCAGCTTTTTGTCAGCTTATGCACATATAGCAATCAGCTTTTTGTCAGCTAGTGCAAATATAGCAATCAGCTTGTTGTCACCTATTGCACATGTGGCATACAGCTTTCGTCAGCTATTGTACATACAGCAATCAGATCTTGTCAGCAAGTGCACATATAACAATCAGCTTTTCACAGCTAGTGAGCATATAGCAATCAGCGTTTTTTCAGCAAGTGCACATATAGCAATCAGCGTTTTGACAGTAGTGCACATAGAGCAATCAGCTTAAGCAGCTATTAATCATACAGCAATCCGCTTTTGTCAGCTATTGCACATACAGCAATCAGCTTTTGTCAGCAAGTGCACATACATATAGCAATCAGCGTTTGTCAGCTATTGCACATATAGCAATCAGTTTATGTTAGCTATTGCACATATAGCAATCAGCTTTTGTCAGCTATTGTACATACAGCAATCAGCTTTAATCAGCAAGTGCACATCTAGCAATCATCTTTATAGCAGCTTGTGAACATTTAGCTGTCAGCGTTTTTTCAGGAAGTGCACATATAGCAATCAGCTTTTGTCAGCTATTGCACATATCGCAATCAACATTTGTCACTTTTGCACATACAACAATCAGCTTTTGTCAGCAAGAGCGCATATAGCTATCAGCTTTTTGTCAGCTTATGCACATATAGCAATCAGCTTTTTGTCAGCTAGTGCAAATATAGCAATCAGCTTGTTTTCACCTATTGCACATTTGGCATACAGCTTTCGGCAGCTATTGTACATACAGCAATCAGATTTTGTCAGTAAATGCACATATAGCAATCAGCTTCTTAGCAACTAGTGAACATATAGCAGTCAGCATTTTTTCAGCAAGTGCATATATAGCAATCAGCTTTTTGTCAGCAAGTGCAAACACAAATAGCAATCAGATTTTGCCAGCTATTGCACTTATAGCAATCAGATTTTATCAGCTAGTGAACATAGGGCAATCAGCTTTTGTCAGCTATTATACATACAGCAATCAGCTTTTGTCAGCAAGTGCACATATAACAATCAGCTTTTTACAGCTAGTGAGCATATAGCAATCAGCGTTTTTTTAGCAAGTGCACATATAGCAATCAGCGTTTTGACAGTAGTGCACATAGAGCAATCAGCTTTAGCAGCTATTCATCATACAGCAATCCGCTTTTGTCAGCTATTGCAAATATAGCAATCAGGTTTTTGTCACCTATTGCACTGTAGCATGCGTACATATGTATATACATACATATGAATAAGGCTGCAACACTTTGTTGTTATGCCAACATAATGCAAACATAAGCAGCGACTTTGTCGCAGCGCGCCTAACGCTAAGTGCCCTCTGCGCATATTCAAGTGCATACGAAATATGATCCGCACTTGATAGCAACGACCGCCCAAATGGCTAAGTCAGCGTTCTCACGCTTGACCGTCGCTGTGTATACATATGTGTGCGCATGACTCTCTCTGACTCTCTTGTTGTATATAAGCCTAAAAACCATGTATGTAAAACGGCTGCTCACTGCTTCACGGTGGACAGCTCTAACTCCAAGAATCATTGAATAAAGAACCATCAAGAAAGTCTGACGTCTTCTAATCAGGGAACTATTATATGGCGACCGTGACAGGACGGATTCCAGCAGAGGGAGGCATCAACAACAAGCAAAGGCGGAATAAAAATTAACAGAAAAAAAGGCTGAGTGAGTAGAGTGTAGTGAGTGTTATGGGTCGCGGTGGCCGGGTTAAAAAATTGAATAAAGAAATTGCTCACATTAAGTGGCAATTATATTCACCCAAGGCCAACACACCGTGGAAAGCAACAGCAAGGCTACAGGCCATGCTTGACTTTTATCAGCAACAGCTGAAACAAATTAAAGAAAACCCTACACCACAGACTCACTCAGTGAATATCAAAAATATTCAAATTGTTAATAACAAAGCTATAACCGCACCACCTCCCAAAAGCAAAGTGCCTAAGTACGTCAAGCAATGCCCAGCAGATTGCCCTGGACCTCTGGACAGCCCACACTGCAGATCGACTTGCCTGGTAAGGCAATAACCTGTGCGAAGACCGGCACCGGTTCCGCCTGAGCCCATAGGCCCAGGACAACAGCAGCTGAGAAATCAACAAGCGCGAGAGGCACCCCCCGCCCCTTGCGCCTTCGAAGGGAGCGTCAGCGCAACCATAATGGTGATGACCAGCTGACGCGGAAGAACAGGAACAGCGAACACCAGCTATAATTTTAAAATATATATATTATTATCGAAACAATTTATGTAAAATTGAGCAGAAAATCTTTTGCCCAATCAGAAGTGAGGCCCATAAAGCCAAACTAAAAAATTAGGCAGGTTGCTATGTCAAAAAAAAAAGGAAAATATTTTTTTACACGTCTCAGGCACTGGGTAAATTACCCAGTAGCAAACAAATTAATCCAAATCTTAAATTCCAAATAAATTTGAAATTTTAAAAATAAAAAAAAAAAATAATAAGTTTTCAGTTGTCAGTTTAATCAGAAATAAGAAGAAAAAAAAAACAAATCGAATCAAATTGAAGCCATAGGCAGGAAAAATGTTCCATTTATGAATAGTAATGCAATAAGCAAGTTTTCCAAAGATTTTCTAATTCAATCGAATCATAATTTTGAACAGAACTCCAAAATGGGACTATTAGACGTTAAGTCAGTGGATTCCACTGCTAACGTTATAAATAAAGTTGAATCAAACAACACCGATTTAAAATTAACAAATATATTACTGATAATCATAGTTGTTATAATGTGTGCAAATTGTTTTTATAAAATATATAAACTGCATAACAAATGCCTAAAGAAAAGATTCATGAGCCGAGCAAATGACTTGGACAAAATTTAAATTTGCACAGCACAAACAACAATGATTAATCATAATTGACAATATAATAACTATAAGATACCAGTTAAGCAAAAAAAAAAAAAAGGAAAAAAATAAATAATAATGAATAGTAAGAATATCCCAGGATAATCTTAAAAAAAAAAAAAACAAAGTAGCTTGTCGATATTATGGAATGGCCAGAACTTCTTGAGCGGATCCAAAATATTAAAACGACATTTGAAAAAGCGTATAAATGTCTTGCACAAAATAGACAAACGCATATAGATACAGTTAATAGGCACTCCATAACATTGATCGACAGCTTTAACGAAGCTCGATTATTGATATATCAACATAAAGATGTATTAACCAATGAACATTGGTCAGAAACGTCAAGGTTGCTAATAAGACTGAGAAATAATATACAAACAGTTAAAGACAAGCATAATTTAAATTTAATACTACCTTCTATTTTGAATACACCTGCAAAGTTGGAACTCGGTGAAAACCTTGAGGTTCGGACTGAGGATATTCAATTAGAAGAAGAAGATTTAACAAATCTAACAATCCCTGCTGTTATCACACTGGATTCCAAAGATATTTTATCCGAAAGTGAAGAAAGTGATGATAATAGCCGTATAATGGTTGACACAGCCGCTGCCCAGAGGGCATATATTAGGGAAATTGCACAAGCAGTCCCAGAATTTGACGGAAAGAAAACCCGTCTTGAAAAATTCTTAACGGCATTAAGACTTGTCAACCTAACAAAGGGAACTTATGAGGAAATTGCCATAGAGTTGATTAAATCAAAAATAACGGGCACAACCCTCAACAAAATAAAAAATGAAACCACAATAGATGGAATTATTGCAAGATTAAAAGCCGTAGTTGTCGGTGAAACACCCGCCAAC
This sequence comes from Drosophila novamexicana, assembly GCF_003285875.2. Taxonomy (NCBI): domain Eukaryota; kingdom Metazoa; phylum Arthropoda; class Insecta; order Diptera; family Drosophilidae; genus Drosophila; species Drosophila novamexicana. The sequence goes on along the minus strand of NW_020824865.1, from coordinate 385,107 downwards.
ATAAAGGCAAAAATGGACACTTTAACGCAGAAAGGCAAAACAGCCACTCAGTTCACAACTGAACTAGAAAATCTGCGACAGCTTCTTGAAGCTGCTTATATTGACCAAGGCATACCATCTGAAAATGCTGACACGCTCAGCACTACAGAAGCCATTAACACAATGATTAGTAAAACTAGTCACGAAAGTGTTAAAACCGTTATGGAGTCAGGTATTTTCACTACCATGGATGCTGCCGTTAGTGCATACATCCGTACTAGCACAAGACTTACTGGTAGTGTGAATACAGTGATGTACTCTAAAAGAGGGAATAACAACTACCGCGGTAGTAACAATCGTGGTAACTATCGTGGTAGAGGCAATGGTAGTTGGTTTTTGGTAGTTAACCAAAACAGAGGAAATAATAACTACGGTAATCAAAACAACAATTACCATAGAGGCCGAGGAAATGGAAACAACAATTCAAACCGAGGCCGAAACAATCAAAATAATAATAATACAAACAATGTTAGAGTAACCCAGAACAATCAGGGAAACTCTCAACAACCCTCAGATATTCAGCAGTAGAAAATTATGCGGTTCATACCATCAATCTTAGTTTGAATATATTTGTAAACTTTTTCAATGTGAAGACAAATAAAAAACTTGTATTTTTAATAGATACTGGTGCAGACATATCTCTGTTAAAGGGAAATTCTGATATCTTTCATGATATCCAAATAAATAAGAAGATCAATATTCAAGGCATAGGCCAAGACATAATACAGTCCAAAGGACTGATTTCAATAGAGATACAGACAAGTAAATACATAATTCCACACGATTTTCACTTAGTAGATTTGCATTTCGCAATACCTTGTGATGGAATAATAGGCATTGACTTCATTAAGAAATTCAATTGCCAGTTAGATTTCAAACCAAATGAAGATTGGCTCATAATGAGACCAAATAATCTAAATTTCCCAATTTATGTTCCAATAACATACAGTTCTGGTAATAATTCCATTGTTCTACCAGCAAGATCCCAAGTAGTCAGAAAAATTCACCTATCATCAGATGAAGATAGTGTACTAATTCCAAACCAGGAAATTAAAGAAGGCATTTATGTTGCAAACACAGTTGCAACAACCAAAAATGCATTTGTCCGATTACTGAATACGACCAGTACCGATCAAGTAGTAGATATTAAAAATTTGTCATATGAACCACTTTCGAACTACGATATAGTTCAAAACAATCCCGAAAATAGAGAAAAAACTGTCTTATCTCAATTAGCTAAAAATTTTCCACCACAATTCAAAAACGAATTAACTAACTTATGCACCCAGTTTAGTGACGTATTCGGACTCGAAACCGAATCGATCACTACCAATAACTTCTACAAACAAAAGCTAAGATTGAAGGATGATGAACCAGTCTACATAAAAAATTATAGAAACCCTCAAAGTCAAATAAATGAGATACAGGTACAAGTACAAAAATTAATCGACAATAAAATAGTCGAACCGTCTGTATCCCCTTACAACAGCCCACTTTTGTTAGTTCCGAAGAAATCTCTTCCAGGTTCTGACAAGAAAAAATGGCGATTAGTAATTGACTATCGTCAAATTAATAAAAAACTGTTGTCGGATAAATTCCCGCTGCCTAGAATTGATGACATTTTGGATCAACTAGGAAGAGCAAAATACTTTTCATGCCTTGATTTAATGTCAGGATTTCATCAAATTGAACTCGAAAAAAGTTCAAGAGATATAACGTCTTTCTCAACAAGCAATGGCTCGTATCGCTTCACGCGATTGCCATTCGGTTTAAAAATAGCGCCAAATTCTTTCCAGAGAATGATGACTATAGCATTCTCCGGATTAGAACCTTCTCAAGCTTTCCTTTATATGGATGATTTAATAGTCATTGGTTGTTCCGAAACACATATGCTCAAAAACTTAACTGATGTTTTCGAGAAATGTAGGAAATACAATCTTAAATTACATCCTGAAAAATGTTCATTTTTCATGCATGAAGTCACATTTTTGGGACACAAATGCACGGATAAAGGAATCTTGCCTGACGACAAAAAATACGACGTTATTAAAAATTACCCAGTTCCACATGATGCGGACAGCGCCAGACGATTCGTTGCATTCTGCAACTACTATAGACGTTTTATCAAAAATGTTGCCGACTATGCTCGTCACATAACAAGATTATGTAAAAAAGATGTAGAATTCGAATGGACAGCTGATTGTCAGCATGCTTTCGAACATCTCAAATCGGCACTAATAAATCCGAATTTATTACAATACCCAGATTTCAGCAAAGAATTTTGCATTATAACAGATGCAAGTAAACAAGCATGTGGAGCAGTTTTAACTCAAAACAAAAATGGACTCCAACTTCCAGTTGCTTATGCATCAAGATCGTTCACTAAGGGTGAAAGTAATAAAAGTACAACAGAACAGGAATTGGCAGCAATTCATTGGGCAATAACTTATTTCAGACCATATATTTATGGTAGACACTTCAATGTCAAAACAGATCACAGACCATTAACATACTTGTTCTCAATGGTAAATCCAAGCTCTAAGCTAACTCGTATGAGACTTGAACTAGAGGAGTATAATTTTACAGTCGAATATCTGAAGGGTAAAGACAATTTTGTAGCGGATGCGTTATCAAGAATAACCATTCAACAGCTACAACAAATAAATGGATCAATAAAGAAAGTCACTACAAGATATCAAAGTAGACAAAATTCCTGCGCAGGAAAAGAAAAAATAGAATTGCCATGGCAATCTATAGAAAAAGCTTCAAAGCCCAACGTATATAAAGTCATTAACAATGACGAAGTACGTAAAGTAGTGACCTTGCATGTAAAAAATATGCTATGTTTTTTTAAACATGGTAAGAAAATTACTGCAAGATATGATGTTAGTGATTTATATACCAATGGAACTCTTGACTTAGGTCAATTTTTCCAAAGGCTTGAAACGCAAGCCGGTATAAATAAAATCAGCCAACTCAAAGTGGCACCGTGGGAAAATATCTTTGAACACGTTTCAATCGATAATTTCAAAAATATGGGCAATAAAATATTAATTTCATTGAGAGTAGCGCTACTCAACCCGGTGACCCAAATAGAAACAATAAAAGAAAAAGAAGCTCTATTGTCTACATTCCATGATGATCCAATACAAGGAGGTCACACAGGCATCTCAAAAACCTTGGCCAAGGTCAAAAGACATTATTATTGGAAAGGTATGACTCGAGATATTACTGAGTACATACGAAAATGTCCAAAATGCCAAAAATCAAAAGTGACAAGAAAAATAAAAACTCCTTTAACAATAACTGATACACCAATACACGCTTTCGACAGGGTTATAGTAGACACCATTGGTCCACTACCCAAGTCTGAAAATGGAAATGAATACGCAGTCACTTTAATTTGTGATCTGACTAAATATCTAGTCGCGATTCCAATTCCAAACAAAAGTGCTAACACAGTAGCAAAAGCGATTTTTGAGAATTTTATTCTAAAGTACGGTCCAATGACGTTCATTACGGACATGGGAACAGAATACAAAAATTCTATAATAAATGATTTGTGCAAGTATTTACAAATAAATAACATAACATCAACTGCACACCACCACCAGACAGTTGGAACAGTCGAAAGAAGTCACAGAACTTTTAATGAATACATACGTTCATACATATCGGTTGATAAAACTGATTGGGACGTATGGATCCAATATTTCGTTTACTGTTTCAACACAACCCCATCTATGGCACATGACTATTGTCCATATGAACTTGTTTTCGGTAAAACAAACAATTTATTAAAACATTTTAATAGCACAGACACCATAGAACCTTTATATAGTATAGATGATTATGCTAAGGAAAGTAAATATAGATTAGAAATAGCATATAAAAGAGCTAGAATTATGTTAGAAGAAAATAAGAGAAATAATAAGGAATTATATGATAAAAAAGTAATAAACATAGATATATCGGTAGGAGATAAAGTCCTACTTAAGAATGAAACAGGACATAAGTTAGATCCAACTTATTTAGGACCCTATACAGTAGAAAAGTTAGAAGATAACGATAATATAATAATTAGGGATACTAAAAAGAAAAAACAAAAAGTACATAAGGATAGATTAAAATTTTATAATAATTGAATTGAAAACTTTAATATAAACAAAGAAAATTGTTCGAACAAAATAATACAAAACAATAAAAAGAAAAATGGAAAAAGGAAACAAAAAAAAAGAAAAGAGACTACATTTAAAATAAAATACTAAAACATACATATATTTTTTAAATACACATAGTTTTAAACATATACACTTACACATAAATATTAACAAACATTTTTATATTAAAATTATATAAACAAAAACAAAAAAAAAAACACAAAAACAAAAATAATTAACATTAACACTTAAAATAACTACATAAATTACGTTATTTTTTTTAAAAGGAGGAGATGTAGCATGCGTACATATGTATATACATACATATGAATAAGGCTGCAACACTTTGTTGTTATGCCAACATAATGCAAACATAAGCAGCAACTTTGTCGCAGCGCGCCTAACGCTAAGTGCCCTCTGCGCATATTCAAGTGCATACGAAATATGATCCGCACTTGATAGCAACGACCGCCCAAATGGCTAAGTCAGCGTTCTCACGCTTGACCGTCGCTGTGTATACATATGTGCGCGCATGACTCTCTCTGACTCTCTTGTTGTATATAAGCCTAAAAACCATGTATGTAAAACGGCTGCTCACTGCTTCACGGTGGACAGCTCTAACTCCAAGAAGAAAGTCTGACGTCTTCTCATCAGGGAACTATTATAGCACATATAGAAATCTGCTTTTGTCAGCTATTGCACATATCGCAATCAGCATTTGTCAACTTTTGCACATACAGCAATAAGCTTTTGTCAGCAAGAGCACATACAGCTATCAGCTTTTTGTCAGCTAATTCACATATAGCAATCAGCTTTTTGTCAGCTAGTGAAAATATAGCAATCAGCTTTTGTCAGCTATTGCACATATTGCAATAAGCTTTTATCAGCTATTGCACGTATAGCAATCAGCTTTTGTCAGCTATTACACATATAGCAATCAGATATTGCCAGCTATTGCACATATACCAATTAGCTTTTGTCAGCTAGTGAACATAGATCAATCAGCTTCTTGTCAGCAAGTGGACATACATATAACTATCAGCTACAAATATAGCAATCAGCTTTTTGTCGCCTATTGCACATATAGCAATCAGCGTTTGTCAGCTATTGCACATATAGCAATCAGCTTTTGTCAGCTATTACACATATAGCAATCAGATATTGCCAGTTATTGCACATATAGCAATTAGCTTTTGTCAGCTAGTGAACATAGATCAATCAGCTTCTTGTCAGCAAGTGGACATACATATAACTATCAGCTACAAATATAGCAATCAGCTTTTTGTCGCCTATTGCACATATAGCAATTAGCTTTTGCCAGCTATTGCACATACAGCAATCAGCTTTTGTCAGCAAGTGCACATACATATAGCAATCAGCGTTTGTCATCTATTGCACATGTGGCATACAGCTTTCGTCAGCTATTGTACATATAGCTATCAGATTTTGTCAGCTATTGGACATATAGCAATCAGATTTTGTCAGCAAGTGCACATACATATAGCAATCAGCGTTTGTCAGCTATTGCACATATAGCAATCAGTTTATGTTAGCTATTGCACATAAAGCAATCAGCCTTTGTCAGCTATTGTACATACAGTAATCAGCTTTTGTCAGCAAGTGCACATCTAGGAATCATCTTCATAGCAGCTTGTGGACATATAGCAGTCAGCGTGTTTTCAGGAAGTGCACATATAGCAATCAGCGTTTTGACAGTAGTGCACATAGAGCAATCAGCTTTAGCAGCTATTAATCATACAGCAATCAGTTTTTGTCAGCAATTGCACATATCGCAATCAGCATTTGTCAGCTTTTGCACATACAGCAATAAGCTTTTGTCAGCAAGAGCACAAATAGCAATCAGCTTCTTAGCAGCTAGTGAACATATAGCATTCAGCGTTTTTTCAGCGAGTACAAATATAGCAATCAGCTTTTGTCAGAAAGTGCACATATAGCTATCAGTTTTTTGTCAGCTAATTCACATATAGCAATCAGCTTTTTGTCAGCTAGTGCACATATAACAATCAGCTTTTGTCAGCTATTATACAAACAGCAATCCGCTTTTGTCAGCTATTGCAAATATAGCAATCAGCTTTTGTCAGCTATTGCACATATTGCAATCAGGTTTTATCAGCTATTGTACATAAAGCAATCAGCTGTTGATAGCTATTGCACATATAGCAATCAGCTTTTGTCAGCTAGTGAACATTGGGCAAACAGCTTTTGTCAGCTATTATACATACAGCAATCAGCTTTTGTCAGCAAGTGCACATACATATAATTATCAGCTTTTTGTCAGCTAGTACAAATATAGCAATCAGCTTTTTGTCGCCTATTGCACAGATAGCAATCAGCTTTTGTCAGCTATAGTACATATAGGAATCAGTTATTTTAATCATATAGCCATCAGCTTTTTGTCAGCAAGTGCACATACATATAGAAATAAGCGTTTGTCAGATATTGCACATATAGCAATCAGTTTATGTTAGCTATTGTACATAAAGCAATCAGCTTTTGTCAGCTATTGTACATACAGTAATCAGCTTTTGTCAGCAAGTGCACATCTAGCAATCATCTTTATAGCAGCTTGTGGACATATACAAGTCAGCGTGTTTTCAGGAAGTGCACATATAGCAATCAGCTTTTGTCAGAAAGTGCACATATAGCTATCAGCTTTTGTCAGCAATTGCACCTATAGCTATCAGCTTTTTGTCAGCTAGAGCACATATCGCAATCAGCGTTTTTTTAGCAAGTGCACATACGGCAATTAGCGTTTTGACACCAGTGCACAGAGCAATCAGTTTTAGCAGCTATTATACATACAGCAATCCGCTTTTGTCAGCTATTGCAAATATAGCAATCTGCTTTTGTCAGCTATTGCACATATAGCAATTAGCTTTTGTCAGCTATTGCACATATAGCAATCAGCTTTTGTCAGAAAGTGCACATATAGCTATCAGCTTTTGTCAGCAATTGCACCTATAGTTATCAGCTTTTTGTCAGCTAGAGCACATATCGCAATCAGCGATTTTTTAGCAAGTGCACATACGGCAATTACCGTTTTGACCCCAGTGCACATACATACATACAGCAATCCGCTTTTGTCAGCTATTGCACATATAGCAATCAGCTTTTGTCAGCTATTGCACATGTTGCAATAAGCTTTTATCAGCTATTGCACATATCGCTAACAGCATTTGTCAGCTTTTGCACATACAGCAATAAGCTTTTGTCAGCAAGACCACATATAGCTATCAGCTTTTTGTCAGCTAAATCACATATAGCAATCAGCTTTTTGTCACGTATTGCACATATGGCATACAGCTTTCGTCAGCTATTGCACATACAGCAATCAGATTTTGTCAGTAAGTGCACCTACAGCAATCAGCTTCTTAGCAGCTAGTGAACATATAGCAGTCAGCGTTTTTTCAGCTAGTACAAATATAGCAATCAGCTTTTGTCAGAAAGTGCACAAATAGCTATCAGCTTTTGTCAGCAATTGCACCTATAGCTATCAGCTTTTTGTCAGCTAGAGCACATATCGCAATTAGCGTTTTTTTAACCAAGCGCACATACGGCAATTAGCGTTTTGACACCAGTGCACAGAGCAATCAGTTTTAGCAGCTATTATACATACAGCAATCCGCTTTTGTCAGCTATTGCAAATATAGCATTCAGCTTTTGTCAGCTATTGCACATATTGCAACAAGCTTTTATCAGCTATTGCACATATAGCAATCAGCTTTTGTCAGCTATTACACATATAGTTATCTATTTTTTTAATATATAGCAGTCAGCTTTATGTCAGCAAGTGCACGTACAAATTGCAATCAGATATTGCCAGCTGTTGCACATATAGCAATTAGCTTTTGCCAGCTAGTGAACATAGATCAATCAGCTTCTTGTCAGCAAGTGGACATTTATATAACTATCAGCTACAAATATAGCAATCAGCTTTTTGTCGCCTATTGCACATATAGCAATTAGCTTTTGTCAGCTATTGCACATATAGGAATCAGTTATTTTAAACATATAGCCATCAGCTTTTTGTCAGCAAGTGCACATACATATAGCAATCAGCGTTTCTCAGCTATTGCACATATAGCAATCAGTTTATGTTAGCTATTGCACATATAGCAATCAGCTTTTGTCAGCAAGTGAACATCTAGCAATCATCTTTATAGCAGCTTATGAACATTTAGCAGTCAGCGTTTTTTCAGGAAGTGCACATATAGCAATCAGCTTTTGTCAGCTATTGCACATATCGCAATCAACATTTGTCAGCTTTTGCACATACAGCAATCAGCTTTTGTCAGCAAGTGCGCATATTGCTATCAGCTTTTTGTCAGCTTATGCACATATAGCAATCAGCTTTTTGTCAGCTAGTGCAAATATAGCAATCAGCTTTTTGTTACCTATTGCACATATGGCATACAGCTTTCGTCAGCTATTGTACATGCAGCAATCAGATTTTGTCAGCAAGTGCACATATAGCAATCAGCTTCTTAGCAACTAGTGAACATATAGCAGTCAGCATTTTTTCAGCAAGTGCATATATAGCAATCAGCTTTTTGTCAGCAAGTGCAAACACAAATAGCAATCAGATTTTGCCAGCTATTGCACTTATAGCAATCAGCTTTTATCAGCTAGTGAGCATAGAGCAATCATATTTTGTCAGTTATTATACATACAGCAACCAGCTTTTTATCAGCAAGTGCGCATACAAATAGCAATTAGCTTTTGCCAACTATTGCACATATAGCAATCAGCTTTTGTCAGCTAGTGCACATAGAGCAATTAGCTTTTGTCAGCTATTATACATACAGCAATCAGCTTTTGTCGGCAAGTGCACATACATATGACTATCAGTATTTGTCAGCTAGTACAAATATAGCTATCAGCTTTTTGTCGCCTATTACACAATTATCAGCTATTGCACATATAGCAATCAGCTTTTGTCAGCAAGTGCACATATAGCTATCAGCTTTTGTCAGCAATTGCACCTATAGCTATCAGCTTTTTGTCAGCTAGAGCACTTATCGCAATCAGCGTTTTTTTAGCAAGTGCACATACGGCAATTAGCAATTTGACCCCAGTGCACATACATACATACAGCAATCCGCTTTTGTCAGCTATTGCAAATATAGCAATCAGCTTTTGTCAGCTATTGCACATATTGCAATAAGATTTTATCAGCTATTGCACATATACAAATCTGCTTTAGTAAGCTATTGCACATATAGCAATCAGCTTTTGTCAGATATTGCAAATATAGTTATCAGTTTTTTGAATATATAGCAATCAGCTTTTGTCAGCTATTGCAAATATAGCAATCAGCTTTTGTCAGCTATTGCACATATTGCTATAAGCTTTTATCAGCTATTGCACATATAGCAATCAAATATTGCCAGCTATTGCACATATAGCAGTTAGCTTTTGCCAGCTAGTGAACATATAAGAATCAGTTATTTTAAACATATAGCCATCAGCTTTTTGTCAGCAAGTGCACATACATATAGCAATCAGTGTTTGTTAGCTATTGCACATATAGCAATCAGTTTATGTTAGCTATTGCACATATAACAATCAGCTTTTGTCAGCTATTGTACATACAGCAATCAGCTTTTGTCAGCAAGTGCACATCTAGCAATCATCTGCTATAAAGCAGCTTGTGAACATTTAGCAGTCAGCGCTTTTTCAGGAAGTGCACATATAGCAATCCGCTTTTGTCAGCTATTGCAAATATAGCAATCAGCTTTTGTCAGCTATTGCACATATTGCAATAAGCTTTTATCAGCTATTGCACATATAGTAATCTGTTTTTGGAACATATAGCAGTCAGCTTTATATCATCAAGTGCACGTACAAATTGCAATCAGATATTGCCAGCTATTGCACATATAGCAATTAGCTTTTGTCAGCTAGTGAACATAGAGCAATCAGCTTCTTGTCAGCAAGTGCACATACATATAACGATCAGCTTTTTGTCAGCTAGTACAAATATAGCAATCAGCTTTTTGTCGCCTATTGCACATATTGCAATCAGCTTTTGTCAGCTATTGCACATATGGGAATCAGTTATTTTAATCATATAGCCATCAGCTTTTTTTCAGCAAGTGCACATACATATAGCAATCAGCGTTTGTCAGCTATTGCACATATAGCAATCAGTTTATGTTAGCTATTGCACATAAAGCAATCAGCTTTTGTCAGCTATTGTACATACAGTAATCAGCTTTTGTCAGCAAGTGCACATCTAGCAATCATCTTTATAGCAGCTTGTGAACATATAGCAGTCTGCGTGTTTTCAGGAAGTGCACGTATAGCAATCAGCTTTTTGTCAGCTATAACACATATCGCAATCAGCAATTGTCAGCTTCTGCACATACAGCAATAAGCTTTTGTCAGCAAGAGCACATATAGCTATCAGCTTTTTGTCAGCTAATTCACATATAGCAATCAGCTTTTTGTCAGCTAGTGCAAATATAGCAATCAGCTTTTTGTCACCAATTGCATATATGGCATACAGCTTTCGTCAGCTATTGTACATACAGCAATCAGATTTTGTCAGCAAGTACACATATAGCAATCAGCTTCTTAGCAGCTAGTGAACATATAGCAGTCAGCGTTTTTTCAGCTAGTACAAATATAGCAATCAGCTTTTGTCAGAAAGTGCACATATAGCTATCAGCTTTTGTCAGCAATTGCACCTATAGCTATCAGCTATTTGTCAGCTAGAGCAAATATAGCAATCAGCTTTTTGTCACCTTTTGCACATATGGCATACAGCTTTCGTTAGCTATTGCACATACAGCAATCAGCTTTTATCAGCTATTGTACATATAGCAATCAGCTGTTGTTAGCTATTGCACATATAGCAATCAGCTTTTTGTTACCTATTGCACATATGGCATACAGCTTTCGTCAGCTATTGTACATGCAGCAATCAGATTTTGTCAGTAAGTGCACATAGCGCAATCAGCTTCTTAGCAAATAGTGAACATATAGCAGTCAGCGTTTTTTCAGCAAGTGCATATATAGCAATCAGCTTTTTGTCACTAGTGCACATAGAGCAATCAGCTTTAGCACCTCTTATACATACAGAAATCGGCTTTTGTCAGCTATTGCATATATAGCAATCAGCTTTTGTCAGCTATTGCACATATTGCAATCAGCTTTTATCAGCTATTGCACATATAGAAATCTGCTTTAGTAAGCTATTGCACTGTAGTTAGGAGTAGTTAGGAAGTCGGGTTTAGGTTGTAGTTAGATGGGAGCAACAGTTGTAATCGCTACCCACGACTTTATTCATCTGATTCTTACATTTGGTTTTCATTATTACTAAACCTAAGGCTGCGCAGTCCTCAGGGGCAGCGCTGCCTTTTGTATATAAGTCGTTTTATATATTATGTATAAAACGAGCATAACTATATTATGTATAAGCGGCGGAAACGTCGCTGGTGGGACGGAGCGTATTGTGCACGTATGTAAGCGGTCAATGCATGGGACTAATGCTGACGCGGCTTGTTTGTAGTCAAGGCATTCTGTGCCGATCATATTTCGGGCACTTGGACTGCACTTGAACATGGCATATGTTTATGCAACAAAGAATAAATGTCTTTGCCCTTTTTGGCATTTATGTTTATAAGTATATATGAAGTATATACTGGACATATTGCTGAGTACAGTAAGTTCTCGATATGTGCACACTACATCTCCCTCCTTTTGAAAAATAACGTAATTATATGAAGTTATTTTTAATTTATGTGTATGTTGTTTTAATTCATGTATATTAATATATGTTTTATTTTTGTTCTTATAAAGTACATGTATTTCAATAAAATAGAAAAATAGTAAAATGTTGTTTTTGTCTTTATACGTAAACAAATTTTTTTTTTTTTTTTTTTTCAAATTAATTTTTGAATAACTTTAGCCTATTCTTATTGACTTTCTGAGGTTTCTTTTTTCCAATATCGATTACAATATTGTTATTATCTTCTATTTTTATTATTTTGTAGGGTCCTGAATATTGATTATCTAGCTTATGACCTGAGTCATTCTTAAGTAGTACTAAGTTTCCTATTTCTAACTTTAAGTCATTAACTTTTTTATCATATTCTATTTTACGTCTTTGTTTTTCTATTTCAATCATAGAAATTGCTCTTTTATATGCTATTTGTAATTTAAATTTAAACTCTTTTGCATAATCGTCTAAATTGTATATAGGATCTTTTTGTGAAAAAGTGTTAAATTCTGTAAATTGTCTTGGTAGTTTACCGTAAACAAGTTCATAAGGACAGTAGTCATGTACTGTTGATGGGGTAGTGTTAAAACAATATGTGAAGTAATTCAACCATTCATCCCAATCATTTTTGTCTATAGAGATGTATGAACGAATGTATTCGTTGAATGTTCGATGACTTCTTTCTACCGTTCCTAAAGTCTGGTGATGATGTGCTGTTGATAATATATTACTTATCTTCATATATTTGCACAAGTCATTAATAAGTGAATTTTTATACTCAGTACCCATGTCTGTTATGAACGTCTTCATAGGACCATACTTTAGTATAAATGATTCAAATATTGCTTTGGCTACTGTTTTTGCGCTTTTATCTGTTACTGGTATTGAAACTAGATATTTTGTAAGGTCGCATATTATAGTTATTGCATACTCATTGCCATTCTCGGTTCGAGGTAATGGGCCGATGGTATCAATTAAAACAGTGTCAAAAGCTGTGTTTTGCGTATTTGTTATTATCATTGGGGCCTTTGTATGTGTTGTAGTTTTAGCTCTTTGGCAGTCTACACACGTTTTTACATAGTTTTTTATGGTTTGTATCATTTTGGGCCAATAGTAATGTTTCTTTATTTTTGATAGGGTACGCGTAATCCCTGTATGGCCTCCTTCTATTGGGTCGTTATGATATCTTAACAGGATTGCATTAATTTGACTTTCGTCATTTTTGTCTACTTGTGTCACTTTTTGTAATAGCGCTATTTTTATATTTAATAAATGTTTATTGCCCTTATTTTTAAATTCATTTATAGTGACAAACTGAAAAATTTGTTCACTTGGTGACATCTGTATGTTAATGATTTTGTGTATTCCGGCTTCTGCAATAAGCCTTTGAAAAAATTGACCTAAGTCGAATTTTTCATTAGAATATAAATCTTTAACTGAAAATTGTGAAATAATTTGTTTGCCTCGTTTGAGTAAACATTTGAAATTATTCATTTTTATTTTTACAAATTTCTTTACGTCGCTATTGCTAACGACTTCGTAGACATTGGGCTCGTATATTTTATCATGCATTTTAATTTTTTCATCTGCGCAGATGTTTTCCTGTCTTTTTGATGACCTTGCTTGGACTATCAATATGTTTCTGTTCATTTGTGTTAAGTCTTCTACGTTTATGCGAGATAATGCATCCGCAACATGATTATTCTTCCCCTTGAGGTATTCAACTGTAAATTGATACTCTTCTAAATCTAGTCTCATTCTAGTCAGCTTTGAAGTAGGATTCTTCATAGAAAATAAGTATACTAGTGGTCTATGATCTGTTTTTACTAAGAAATGCGTTCCATAGATATATTGTCTGAAGTGTTTTATTGCCCAGTGTATAGCTGCTAATTCCTGTTCTGTAGTCGATTTATTACTTTCTCCCTGCGTGAAAGCTCTCGATGCATATGCAATTGGTAGTTGCGCACCGTTGCAGTCTTGTGTAAGTACTGCACCACATGCATGTTTACTTGCATCTGTGGTTATGCAAAATTCTTTGCTAAAATCAGGGTATTGCAATAATGTAGGCTTCATTAATGCGTTTTTAAGATATTGGAATGATTCTTCACATTCTTGAGTCCATTTGAATTGGACATTTTTCTTGCACAGTCTTGTCAAGTGACGTGAGTATTGTGCGAAATTATTAATGAATCTTCTATAGTAGTTACAAAAAGCGACGAAACGTCGTGCACTATCCGGATCTGTTGGAGTTGGATAATTTGTAATTACATCATATTTTTTATCATCCGGAAGGATGCCATGGTCCGTACATTTATGGCCAAGGTATGTTACCTCGTGCATAAAGAATGAACATTTCTCTGGATTTAATTTAAGGTTGTGTTTTCTACAAAGCTCGAATATGCTTGTTAGATTTTTGAACATGTGCTTTTCAGAACAACCAATTACAACTAAATCATCCATATAAAGGAATGCTTGCGATGGTTCTAGACCAGAAAAAGCAAGTTGCATCATTCTCATAAATGAATTTGGGGCTACTTTAAGGCCGTATGGTAATCGCGTGAAGCGATATGAGCCAGTGCTCGTGGAAAAAGATGTTATATTTCTAGATTTTTCTTCTAGTTCAATTTGATGGAAGCCAGACATTAGGTCTAGACACGAGAAATATTTCGCTCTTCCCAATTGATCTAGGATTTCTTCTATTCTAGGTAATGGATATTTATCTGCTAGAAGTTTTTTATTTACTTGCCTATAATCCACTACTAGACGCCATTTTTTTTCTTTTGAATTTGGGAGTGATTTCTTAGGAACTAAGAGAAGTGGGCTATTATATTCTGATATAGATGGTTCGACTATACCATCTTTAATCAATTTTTCTACTTGTCTATTTATTTCTGGTTTTTCTGTTTCCGCATTTCTATAGTTTTTAATGTAAACCGGAGTTTTGTCTGCTAATCTTAATTTTTGTTTGTAAAAGTTGTTACTCGAAATTGCTTCTGATTCTAAACCAAATATGTCACTGTATTTGGTGCATAATTCAGTAAGTTTTGTTTTCACATGGTCTGGGAATTTTAATTTGTTTAAGACTTCATTAGTTCTATTGGTTTGGTTTTTATTGAACGATTTAATTTCGTAATTTTCTATTGATTCGAATTCAATGTTAGGATTTTCGATATTTATATTATTATTTGTTGTATTCAAAATACGAACTATTGCATTATTGCTTTTTACGATGCTGTTAGCTATAAATACCCCAGGATGAATTTCCTGATTTGGTACTAAAACAGCATCTTCATTCGACTGGAGTGTGATTTTTCTCACTACTTCCGACCTTGCTGTCAATAATATTGAATTGTCGATAACATTGTGTAAGAGTGGCACATGTATTTGGTATTTAAGTGATTGTGGTTTTAGTATTAATTCATCGTTTTGATAATCTAATATGCAATCGAATTTTCGAATGAAGTCAAGTCTTAAGATTCCGTCACACGGTACGGGGAATTCATTATTAACTATTTGGAAGTCATGACTGATTATGAAATAATCGAAGAGTAAATCAATTGTTGCTAGTCCAATTGATTGAATTGTTCCCTGACCAATTCCTGTAATATTTGTTTTGAAGGTTTGCTTAATTTTAGAGCATATGCTATTATCTTTTAGAATTGATATGTTAGATCCTGTATTAGTTTCTTCTGCTATATCATTGGCTGTTTCAATAAATGTAGCTATTGCTTCGTCCATATTGTTGAATTGACGAGAACGCATAACAGCTTTAATTTCTTTGTTTAGACAATTTTTCTTCATTGCTGATACAGCTTGTTTGGTACTTAATGATTTAGCTTGTTCTAGTGTATATTCTTTTTCAATATATGCTCCTTCTAGGGACTTAGCTAACTTTTCTATCTCTTGGGTATACACGTTGGGTGTTTTGTTTTTCTGGGAAAGATTCAATAATCGTGCAGATATATTGTCGATTGACTCGCCCTTTACATTTGTTTTAAGTTTATTTATGATCTGATCAATTGTATTCTCATTGCTGATTATATTCCTGGCTGGTCCTTTTAGTTTTGTTTTTATTAAAGATACTGCTAAGTTTTCATGCGCGCCCTGTATTGTTTTTATAATTTCCAATGCATCTATGAAACTACGCAGGTTTTCAGCTTTACCGCTGAAATCCGGTATAATCCTCGATGCAGTGTTTATAAATTCAATATTAGTTTGCGTCATGATTGCTGGTTTTTGTTCGACAATGCTGGAGCTCGTGTCGGATTCTGATAAGGAATTATCTTCGTCTATTTCGGGTAAATTTATAACCGCTGGTATAGTTAAGTCTTGTAGATCTTTTTCTTCAACTTCTGGGTCAGTGTTACTTTCTGATTCGTCTTCTTCTGTTGAATCTATGTCTTCCTGATCTATTAAATTTGGTTCTTCACTAGTTCCTACTGTCAATGGGGTGTTCAAGATTGTCGGTATCGATATATCTAGATTGTACCTCCTTTGGACTGATAATAAATTTGATCTGAATTTCACCAATAATTTAGATACTATTGACCAGTGTGATTGATTTAGCTTTTCTCTGTTTTTATGTATTAATATTCTTGCTTCATTAAAGCAGTCTACTAATATCTTTGCGTGTCTATTTAAAGTTTCTGGGAGAATATTTCTATTTTGTGAGAGACATTTGTTTGATCTATCAAAGGTTTTCTTTATTTCCTGAAGGTTGGCTTTTATTTGTTGCCATTCCATATCTGTTTTATAACTGCCCTATAAGAAAATCTTTTCATGTTTTTTTTTTTGTATTTAATTGTACTTTTTTTTTTTTTGTATTGAAATATGTGTACAAATATGTGTATATACATTTTTTTTGTTTTAGACCCTATCCAGGTCTTTTGCTTTACTCAAATACTTTTTCTTCAGACACTTATTGTGTACTTTATAAATTTTGAAAAATAGATTTAGGATCATTATTATTACTATTATTATCAGTAATGTTGTTATCATTGTTGAATCTTGATTTTCTACTGCTACTTTGTTAATTACATTGGCAGTGGAGTCTACTGCTTTTACATCTAATAGACCCATTTTTGCGGGTGATACATATATTATATATTTAAAATTTTCTACAAACTCAAGATTTTCAACACGTTTACTAATTCTGTTATCATTCATTTACTTCATTTTATTTCTATATATTCTTTTTTTTTTTCTAATTTTTTTTTTTTTTTTTTAATTTTACATTGTTTCCTACCTGGGTTTTTGTATGGTTTTCAGGCCACACTCTAACCGGGCAACTTTTATGTCGCTCAGTTTTACAATTAGTTTTCAAGAATTAATAAAAAAAATATGCATCGTAGTGCAATGAAAAAAAATATGCACGCAGTGCATTGTAATGAAGAAATGTATGCGCTCTTGGAAGCGCTGTCGGATCCAGTTGTTGGAGGGGCGCCGGTGCTGGCTGCACAAGCTGCTTCCGTTGTTGGAGGGGCGCCGGTGCTGGCTGCACAAGCTGCTTCTGTTGTTGGAGGGGCGCCGGTGCTGGCTGCACAAGCTGCTTATATTGTTCCCTCGCAGTCGGCGAGACAGGTCTTCAGACTTTGAGTATTCATTTATTTTGATTTATTATAACTCATTTATTTTATTACACTTAATCAGTTGTTTTCATACTTTTGCATTGGCTTTGAGTATTCATTTATTTTGATTTATTATAACTCATTTATTTTATTACACTTAATCAGTTGTTTTCTTACTTTTGCAGCAATTTTTTTTTTTACTATTTTGTTAAATTTGTGAGCTATAAATTGGTATTTTGTAAATTTTTATGCTTTTTTATTATATTGTAGTTAGGTTTGATGTCCTCCAGTGACATCTGTCACGGTCGCCATGTAGTTAGGAGTAGTTAGGAAGTCGGGTTTAGGTTGTAGTTAGATGGGAGCAACAGTTGTAATCGCTACCCACGACTTTATTCATCTGATTCTTACATTTGGTTTTCATTATTACTAAACCTAAGGCTGCGCAGTCCTCAGGGGCAGCGCTGCCTTTTGCATATAAGTCGTTTTATATATTATGTATAAAACGAGCATAACTATATTATGTATAAGCGGCGGAAACGTCGCTGGTGGGACGGAGCGTATTGTGCACGTATGTAAGCGGTCAATGCATGGGACTAATGCTGACGCGGCTTGTTTGTAGTCAAGGCATTCTGTGCCGATCATATTTCGGGCACTTGGACTGCACTTGAACATGGCATATGTTTATGCAACAAAGAATAAATATCTTTGCCCTTTCTGGCATTTATGTTTATAAGTATATATGAAGTATATACTGGACATATTGCTGAGTACAGTAAGTTCTCGATATGTGCACACTACAGCACATATAGCAATCAGCTTTTGTCAGATATTGCAAATATAGTTATCTGATTTTTGAGCTATTGCACATATTGCAATCAGCTTTTATCAGCTATTGCACATATTGCAATCAGCTTTTGTCAGCTATTGCACATATTGCAATCAGCTTTTATCAGCTATTGTACATATAGCAATCAGCGTTTTGACACTAGTGCACATAGAGCAATCAGCTTTAGCAGCTATTATACATACAGCAATCCGCTTTTGTCAGCTATTGCACATATTGCAATCAGCTTTTGTCAGCTATTGCACATATTGCAATCAGCTTTTATCAGCTATTGTACATATAGCAATCAGCTGTTGTTTGCTATTGCACATATGGCAATCAGCTTTGTGTCAGCAAGTGCGCATATAGCTATCAGAGTTTTGTCAGCTAGTACAAATATACCAATCAGCTTTTTGTCGCCTATTGCACATATAGCAATCAGTTGATGTTAGCTATTGCACATAAAGCAATCTGCTTTTGTCAGCTAGTGAACATAGAGCAATCAGCTTCTTGTCAGCAAGTGCACATACATATAACTATCAGCTTTTTGTCAGCTAGTACAAATATACCAATCAGCTTTTTGTCGCCTATTGCACATATAGCAATCAGCTTTTGTCAGCTATTGCACATATAGGAATCAGTTATTTTAATCATATAGCCATCAGCTTTTTGTCAGCAAGTGCACATACATATAGCAATCAGCGTTTGTCAGCTATTGCACATATAGCAATCAGTTGATGTTAGCTATTGCACATAAAGCAATCTGCTTTTGTCAGGTATTGTACATACAGCAATCAGCTTTTGTCAGCAAGTGCATATCTAGCAATCATCTGTATAGCAGTTTGTGAACATATAGCAGTCAGCATTTTTTCAGCTAGTACAAATATACCAATCAGCTTTTTGTCGCCTATTGCACATATAGCAATCAGCTTTTGTCAGCTATTGCACATATAGGAATCAGTTATTTTAATCATATAGCCATCAGCTTTTTGTCAGCAAGTGCACATACATATAGCAATCAGCGTTTGTCAGCTATTGCACATATAGCAATCAGTTGATGTTAGCTATTGCACATAAAGCAATCTGCTTTTGTCAGGTATTGTACATACAGCAATCAGCTTTTGTCAGCAAGAGCACATATAGCTATCAGCTTTTTGTCAGCTAATGCACATATAGCAATCAGCTTTTTGTAACCTATTATCACATCACATATGGCATACAGCTTTCGTCAGCTATTGTACATACAGCAATCAGATTTTGTCAGTAAGGGCACATATAGCAATCAGCTTCTTAGCAGCTAGTGAACATATAGCAGTCAGCGTTTTTTCAGCTAGTACAAATACAGCAATCAGCTTTTGTCAGAAAGTGCACATATAGCAATCAGCGTTTTGACACTAGTGCACATAGAGCAATCAGCTTTAGCAGCTATTATACATACAGCAATCCGCTTTTGTCAGCTATTGCACATATTGCAATCAGCTTTTGTCAGCTATTGCACATATTGCAATCAGCTTTTGTCAGGTATTGTACATACAGCAATCAGCTTTTGTCAGCAAGTGCATATCTAGCAATCATCTGTATAGCAGTTTGTGAACATATAGCAGTCAGCATTTTTTCAGGAAGTGCATATATAGCAATCAGCTTTTTGTCACTAGTGCACATAGAGCAAGCAGCTTTAGCAGCTCTTATACATACAGAAATCCGGTTTTGTCAGCTATTGCAAATATAGCAATCAGCTGTTGTTAGCTATTGCACATATAGCAATAGGCTTTTTGTCAGCAAGTGAACATATAGCTATAAACTTTTTGTCAGCTAGTAAAAATATAACAATCAGCTTTTTGTCACCTATTGCACATATAGCAATCAGCTTCTGTCAGCTATTACACATATAGCAATCAGCTTTTGTCAGCTATTGCACATATAGTAATCTATTTTTTGAACATATAGCAGTCAGCTTTTTGTCAGCAAGTGCACGTAAAAATTGCAATCAGATATTGCCAGCTATTGCACATATAGCAATTAGCTTCTGTCAGCTAGTGAACATAGAGCAATCAGCTTCTTGTCAGCAAGTGCACATACATATAACTATCAGCTTTTTTGTCAGCTAGTACAAATATAGCAATCAGCTTTTTGTCGCCTATTGCACATATGGCAATCAGCTTTTGTCAGGTGCTGCACATATAGCAATCAGCTTTTGTCAGTAATTGCACATATGGTTATCAGTTTTTTGAACATATAGCCATCAGCTTTTTGTCAGCAAGTGCGCATACAAAGAGCAATAAGCTTTTGCCAGCTATTGCACATATAGCAATCAGCTTTTGTCAGATAGTGCACATAGAGCAATTAGCTTTTGTCAGCTATTATACATACAGCAATCAGCCTCTGTCGGCAAGTGCACATGCATATGACTATCAGTAATTAACAGCTAGTACAAATATAGCTATCAGCTTTTTGTCGCATATTACACAAATGGCGAACAGCTTTCATCAGCTACTGAACATATAGCAATCAGCTGTTGTTAGCTATTGCACATATAGCAATCAGCTTTTTGTCTGCAAGTGAACATATAGCTATCAACTTTTCGTCAGCTATTAAAAATATAACAATCCGCTTTTGTCAGGTGTTGCACATATAGCAATCAGCTTTTTGTCAGCATGTGCACATATAGCAGTCAGCGTGTTTTTCAGCAAGTGCACATATAGCAATCAGCGTTTTGTCAGCTAGTGCACATAGAGCAATCAGCTTTGGTCAGCTATTATACAAACAGCAATCCGCTTTTGTCAGCTATTGCAAATATAGCAATCAGCTTATGTCAGCTATTGCACATATTGCAATCAGGTTTTATCAGCTATTGTACATATAGCAATCAGCTGTTGATAGCTATTGCACATATGGCAATCAGCTTTTGTCAGCTAGTGAACATTGGGCAAACAGCTTTTGTCAGCAAGTGCACATATAACAATCAACTTTTTACAGCTAGTGAGCATATAGCAATCAGCTTCTGTCAGCTATTACACATATAGCAATCAGCTTTTGTCAGCTATTGCACATATAGTAATCTATTTTTTGAACATAAAGCAGTCAGCTTTTTGTCAGCAAGTGCACGTAAAAATTGCAATCAGATATTGCCAGCTATTGCACATATAGCAATTAGCTTCTGTCAGCTAGTGAACATAGAGCAATCAGCTTCTTGTCAGCAAGTGCACATACATATAATTATCAGCTTTTTGTCAGCTAGTACAAATATAGCAATCAGCTTTTTGTCGCCTATTGCACAGATAGCAATACGCTTTTGTCAGCTATAGCACATATAGGAATCAGTTATTTTAATCATATAGCCATCAGCTTTTTGTCAGCAAGTGCACATACATATAGCAATAAGCGTTTGTCAGCTATTGCACATATAGCAATCAGTTTATGTTAGCTATTGTACATAAAGCAATCAGCTTTTGTCAGCTATTGTACATACAGTAATCAGCTTTTGTCAGCAAGTGCACATCTAGCAATCATCTTTATAGCAGCTTGTGGAACTATACAAGTCAGCGTGTTTTCAGGAAGTGCACATATAGCAATCAGCTTTTGTCAGAAAGTGCACCTATAGCTATCAGCTTTTTGTCAGCCAGAGCACATATCGCAATCAGCGTTTTTTTAGCAATTGCACATACGGCAATTAGCGTTTTGACACCAGTGCACAGAGCAATCAGTTCTAGCAGCTATTATACATACAGCAATCCGCTTTTGTCAGCTATTGCAAATATAGCAATCTGCTTTTGTCAGCTATAGCACATATAGGAATCAGTTATTTTAATCATATAGCCATCAGCTTTTTGTCAGCAAGTGCACATACATATAGCAATAAGCGTTTGTCAGCTATTGCACATATAGCAATTAGCTTTTGTCAGCTATTGCACATATAGCAATCAGCTTTTGTCAGAAAGTGCACATATAGCTATCAGCTTTTGTCAGCAATTGCACCTATAGCCATCAGCTTTTTGTCAGCTAGAGCACATATTTTTTAGATTTTTTAGCAAGTGCACATACGGCAATTACCGTTTTGACCCCAGTGCACATACATACATACAGCAATCCGCTTTTGTCAGCTATTGCACATATAGCAATCAGCTTTTGTCAGCTATTGCACATATGGCAAAAAGCTTTTATCAACTATTGCACATATCGCAATCAGCATTTGTCAGCTTTTGCACATACAGCAATAAGCTTTTGTCAGCAAGACCACATATAGCTATCAGCTTTTTGTCAGCTAAATCACATATAGCAATCAGCTTTTTGTCACCTATTGCACATATGGCATACAGCTTTCGTCAGCTATTGCACATACAGCCATCAGATTTTGTCAGTAAGTGCACATATAGCAATAAGCTTCTTAGCAGCTAGTGAACATATAGCAGTCAGCGTTTTTTCAGCTAGTACAAATATAGCAATCAGCTTTTGTCAGAAAGTGCACATATAGCTATCAGCTTTTGTCAGCAATTGCACCTATAGCTATCAGCTTTTTGTCAGCTAGAGCACATATCGCAATTAGCGTTTTTTTAACCAAGCGCACATACGGCAATTAGCGTTTTGACACCAGTGCACAGAGCAATCAGTTTTAGCAGCTATTATACATACAGCAATCCGCTTTTGTCAGCTATTGCAAATATAGCAATCAGCTTTTGTCAGCTATTGCACATATTGCAACAAGCTTTTATCAGCTATTGCACATATAGCAATCAGCTTTTGTCAGCTATTACACATATAGTTATCTATTTTTTTAATATATAGCAGTCAGCTTTATGTCAGCAAGTGCACGTACAAATTGCAATCAGATATTGCCAGCTGTTGCACATATAGCAATTAGCTTTTGCCAGCTAGTGAACATAGATCAATCAGCTTCTTGTCAGCAAGTGGATATAACTATCAGCTACAAATATAGCAATCAGCTTTTTGTCGCCTATTGCACATATAGCAATTAGCTTTTGTCAGCTATTGCACATATAGGAATCAGTTATTTTAAACATATAGCCATCAGCTTTTCGTCAGCAAGTGCACATACATATAGCAATCAGCGTTTCTCAGCTATTGCACATATAGCAATCAGTTTATGTTAGCTATTGCACATATAGCAATCAGCTTTTGTCAGCAAGTGAACATCTAGCAATCATCTTTATAGCAGCTTATGAACATTTAGCAGTCAGTGTTTTTTCAGGAAGTGCACATATAGCACTTTAGCATATAGCTTTTTGTTACCTATTGCACATATGGCATACAGCTTTCGTCAGCTATTGTACATGCAGCAATCAGATTTTGTCAGTAAGTGCACATATAGCAATCAGCTTCTTAGCAACTAGTGAACATATAGCAGTCAGCATTTTTTCAGCAAGTGCATATATAGCAATCAGCTTTTTGTCAGCAAGTGCAAACACAAATAGCAATCAGATTTTGCCAGCTATTGCACTTATAGCAAGCAGCTTTTATCAGGTAGTGAGCATAGAGCAATCATATTTTGTCAGTTATTATACATACAGCAATCAGCTTTTGTCAGCAAGTGCACATATAACAGTCAGCTTTGTACAGCTAGTGAGCATATAGCAATCAGCGTTTTTTCAGCAAGTGCACATATAGCAATCAGCTTTTTGACAGTAGTGCACATAGAGCAATCAGCTTTAGCAGCTGCTAATCATACAGCAATCCGCTTTTGTCAGGTATTGCAAATATAGCAATCAGGTTTTTGTCACCTATTGCACATATAGAAATCTGCTTTTGTCAGCAAGTACACATATAGCAATCAGGTTCTTAGCAGCTAGTGAACATATGGCAGTCAGCGTTTTTTCAGCTAGTACAAATATAGCAATCAGCTTTTGTCAGAAAGTGCACATTTAGCTATCAGCTTTTGTCAGCAATTGCACCTATAGCTATCAGCTTTTTGTCAGCTAGAGCAAATATAGCAATCAGCTTTTTGTCACCTTTTGCACATATGGCATCCAGCTTTCGTCAGCTTTTGCACATACAGCAATCAGATTTTGTCAGTCAGTGCACATATAGCAATCAGCTTCTTAGCAGCTAGTGAACATATAGCAGTCAGCGTTTTTTCCGCTCGTACAAATATAGCAATCAGCTTTTGTCAGAAAGTGCACATATAGCTATCAGCTTCTGTCAGCAATTGCACCTATAGCTATCAGCTTTTTGACAGCTAGAGCACATATCGTTTTTTTAGCAAGTGCACATACGGCAATTACCGTTTTGACCCCAGTGCACATACATACATACAGCAATCCGCTTTTGTCAGCTATTGCAAATATAGTTATCAGTTTTTTTAATATATAGCAATCGGCTTTTGTCAGCTATTGCACATATTGCAATCAGCTTTTGTCAGCTATTGTACATACAGCAATCAGATTTTGTCAGTAAGTGCACATATAGCAATAGGCTTTTTAGCAGCTAGTGAACATATAGCAGTCAGCGTTTTTTCAGCAAGTGCATATATAGCAATCAGCTTTTTGTCACTAGTGCACATAGAGCAATCAGCTTTAGCACCTCTTATACATACAGAAATCCGCTTTTGTCAGCTATTGCTAATATAGCAATCAGCTTTTGTCAGCTATTGCACATATTGCAATCAGCTTTTATCAGCTATTGTACATATAGCAATCAGCTGTTGTTAGCTATTAAACATATAGCAATCAGCTTTTTGACAGCAAGTGAACATAGCTATCAACGTTTTGTCAGTTAGTAAAAATATATTAATCAGCTTCTTGTCACCTATTGCACATATAGCAATCAGCTTTTGTCAGCTATTACACATTTAGCAATCAGCTTTTGTCAGCTATTGCACATATAGTAATCTATTTTTTGAACATATAGCAGTGAGCTTTTTGTCAGCAAGTGCACGTAAAAATTGCAATCAGATATTGACAGCTATTGCACATATAGCAATTAGCTTCTGTCAGCTAGTAAACTTAGAGCAATCAGCTTCTTGTCAGCAAATGCACATACATATAACTATCAGCTTTTTGTCAGCTAGTAAAAATATAGCAATCAGCTTTTTGTCGCCTATTGCACATATGGCAATCAGCTTTCGTCAGGTGTTGCACATATAGCAATCAGCTTTTGTCAGTTATTGCACATATGTTAATCAGTTTTTTGAACATATAGCAACCAGCTTTTTATCAGCAAGTGCGCAAACAAATAGCAATTAGCTTTTGCCAGCTATTGCACATATAGCAATCAGCTTTTGTCAGCTAGTGCACATAGAGCAATAAGCTTTTGTCAGCTATTATACATAGAGCAATCAGCTTTTGTCGGCAAGTACACATACATATGACTATCAGTATTTGTCAGCTAGTACAAATATAGCTATCAGCTTTTTGTCGCCTATTATACAAATGGAAATCAGCTTTTATCAGCTATTGTACATATAGCAATCAGCTTTTGTTAGCTATTGCACATATAGCAATCAGCAATTTGTCAGCAAGTGAACATATAGCAATCAGATTTTGTCAGCTATTGCATATATAGCAAACAGCTTTTGTCAGCTATTGCACATCTAGCAATCAGCTTTTGTTCGCTATTGCACATATAGCAATCAGCTTTTATCAGCTATTGCACATATAGCTATCAGCTTTTGTCAGCAATTGCACCTATAGCTATCAGCTTTTTGTCAGCTAGAGCACTTATCGCAATCAGCGTTTTTTTAGCAAGTGCACATACGGCAATTAGCGTTTTGACCCCAGTGCACATACATACATACAGCAATCCGCTTTTGTCAGCTATTGCAAATATAGCAATCAGCTTTTGTCCGCTATTGCACATATTGCAATAAGATTTTATCAGCTATTGCACATATAGAAATCTGCTTTAGTAAGCTATTGCACATATAGCAATCAGCTTTTGTCAGACATTGCAAATATAGTTATCAGTTTTTTGAATATATAGCAAATAGCTTTTGTCAGCTATTGCACCTATTGCAATCAGCTTTTATCAGCTATTGCACATATAGCAATCAGCTTTTATTAGCTATTGCACATATAGCAATCAGCTTTTGTCAGATATTGCAAATATAGTTATCAGTTTTTTGTATATATAGCAATCAGCTTTTGTCAGCTATTGCACATATTGCAATCAGCTTTTGTCAGCTATTGTACATACAGCAATCAGCTTTTGTCAGCAAGTGCACATCTAGCAATCATCTTTATAGCAGCTTGTGGACATATAGCAGTCAGCGTTTTTTAGGAAGTGCACATATAGTAATCCGCTTTTGTCAGCTATTGCAAAAATAGCAATCAACTTTTGTCAGCTATTGCACATATTGCAATAAGCTTTTATCAGCTATTGCACATATAGCAATCAAATATTGCCAGCTATTGCACATATAGCAATTAGCTTTTGCCAGCTAGTGAACATAGATCAATCAGCTTCTTGTCAGCAAGTGGACATTCATATAACTATCAGCTACAAATATAGCAATCAGCTTTTTGTCGCCTATTGCACATATAGCAATTAGCTTTTGTCGGCTATTGCACATATAAGAATCAGTTATTTTAAACATATAGCCATCAGCTTTTTGTCAGCAAGTGCACATACATATAGCAATCAGTGTTTGTCAGCTATTGCACATATAGCAATCAGTTTATGTTAGCTATTGCACATATAACAATCAGCTTTTGTCAGCTATTGTACATACAGCAATCAGCTTTTGTCAGCAAGTGCACATCTAGCAATCATCTGCTATAAAGCAGCTTGTGAACATTTAGCAGTCAGCGTTTTCTCAGGAAGTGCACATATAGCAATCCGCTTTTGTCAGCTATTGCAAATATAGCAATCAGCTTTTGTCATCTATTGCACATATTGCAATAAGCTTTTTTCAGCAATTGCACATATAGCAATCAGCTATAGCCAGCTATTACACATATAGCAACCAGCTTTTGTCAGCTATTACACATATAGTAATCTGTTTTTGGAACATATAGCAGTCAGCTTTATATCATCAAGTGCACGTACAAATTGCAATCAGATATTGCCAGCTATTGCACATATAGCAATTAGCTTTTGTCAGCTAGTGAACATAGAGCAATCAGCTTCTTGTCAGCAAGTGCATATACATATAACTATCAGCTTTTTGTCAGCTATTGCACATATAGCAATCAGTTTATGTTAGCTATTGCACATAAAGCAATCAGCTTTTGTCAGCTATTGTACATACAGTAATCAGCTTTTGTCAGCAAGTGCACATCTAGCAATCATCTTTATAGCAGCTTGTGAACATATAACAGTCTGCGTGTTTTCAGGAAGTGCACGTATAGCGATCAGCTTTTTGTCAGCTATAACACATATCGCAATCAGCAATTGTCAGCTTTTGCACATACAGCAATAAGCTTTTGTTAGCAAGAGCACATATAGCTATCAGCTTTTTGTCAGCTAATTCACATATAGCAATCAGCTTTTTGTCAGCTAGTGCAAATATAGCAATCAGCTTTTTGTCACCAATTGCACATATGGCATACAGCTTTCGTTAGCTATTGTACATACAGCAATCAGATTTTGTCAGTAAGTGCACATATAGCAATCAGCTTCTTAGCAGCTAGTGAACATATAGCAGTCAGCGTTTTTTCAGCTAGTACAAATATAACAATCAGCTTTTGTCAGAAAGTGCACATATAGCTGTCAGCTTTTGTCAGCAATTGCACCTATAGCTATCAGCTTTTTGTCAGCTAGAGCACATATCGCAATCAGCGTTTTTTTAGCAAATGCACAGACGGCAATTAGCGTTTTGACCCCAGTGCACATACATACATACAGCAATCTGCTTTTGTCAGCTATTGCAAATATAGCAATCAGCTTTTGTCAGCCATTGCACATATTGCAATAAGCTTTTACCAGCTATTGCACATACAGAAATCAGCTTTAGTTAGCTATTGCACATACAGTAATCAGCTTTTGTCAGCAAGTGCACATCTAGCAATCATCTTTATAGCAGCTTATGAACATTTAGCAGTCAGCATTTTTTCAGCAAGTGCATATATAGCAATCAGCTTCTTGTCAGCAAGTGCACATACATATATCTATCAGCTTTTTGTCAGCTAGTACAAATATAGCAATCAGCTTTTTTTCGCCTATTGCACATATTGCAATCAGCTTTTGTCAGCTATTGCACGTATAGGAATCAGTTATTTTAATCATATAGCCATCAGCTTTTTTTCAGCAAGTGCACATACATATAGCAATCAGCGTTTGTCAGCTATTGCACATATAGCAATCAGTTTATGTTAGCTATTGCACATATAGCAATCGGCTTTTGTCAGCTATTGTACATACAGCAATCAGCTTTTGTCAGCAAGTGAACATCTAGCAATCATCTTTATAGCAGCTTATGAACATTTAGCAGTCAGCGTTTTTTCAGGAAGTGCACAGATAGCAATCAGCTTTTGTCAGCTATTGCACATATCGCAATCAACATTTGTCAGCTTTTGCACATACAGCAATCAGCTTTTGTCAGCAAGAGCGCATATTGCTATCAGCTTTTTGTCAGCTTATGCACATATAGCAATCAGCTTTTTGTCAGCTATTGCAAATATAGCAATCAGGTTTTTGTCACCTATTGCACATATAGAAATCTGCTTTTGTCAGCTATTGCACATATAGCAATTAGCTTTTTTCAGCTGTTGCACATATAGCACTCAGCTTTTGTCAGCAAGTACACATATAGCAATCAGCTTCTAAGCAGCTAGTGAACATATAGCAGTCAGCGTTTTTTCAGCTAGTACAAATATAGCAATCAGCTTTTGTCAGAAAGTGCACATATAGCTATCAGCTTTTGTCAGCAATTGCACCTATAGCTATCAGCTTTTTGTCAGCTAGAGCAAATATAGCAATCAGCTTTTTGTCACCTTTTGCACATATGGCATACAGCTTTGGTCAGCTATTGCACATACAGCAATCAGATTTTGTCAGTAAGTGCACATATAGCAATCAGCTTCTTAGCAGCTAGTGAACATATAGCAGTCAGCGTTTTTTCAGCTAGTACAAATATAGCAATCAGCTTTTGTCAGAAAGTGCACATATAGCTATCAGCTTTTGTCAGCAATTGCACCTATAGCTATCAGCTTTTTGTCAGCTAGAGCACATATCGTTTTTTTAGCAAGTGCACATACGGCAATTACCGTTTTGACCCCAGTGCACAGACATACATACAGCAATCCGCTTTTGTCAGCTATTGCAAATATAGCAATCAGCTTTTGTCAGCTATTGCACATATTGCAATAAGCTTTTATCAGCTATTGCACATATAGCAATCAGCTTTTGTTAGCTATTGCACATATAGCAATCAGCTTTTGTCAGATATTGCAAATATAGTTATCAGTTTTTTGAATATATAGCAATCAGCTTTTGTCAGCTATTGCACATATTGCAATCAGCTTTTGTCAGCTATTGTACATACAGCAATCAGATTTTATCAGGTATTGTACATATAGCAATCAGCTTTTTGTCACTAGTGCACATAGAGCAATCAGCTTTAGCACCTCTTATACATACAGAAATCCGCTTTTGTCAGCTATTGCATATATAGCAATCAGCTTTTGTCAGCTATTGCACATATTGCAATCAGCTTTTATCAGCTATTGTACATATAGCAATCAGCTGTTGTTAGCTATTGCACATATAGCAATCAGCTTTTTGTCAGCAAGTGAACATATACTTATCAACTTTTTGTCAGCTAGTAAAAATATAAAAATCAGCTTTTTGTCACCTATTGCACATATGGCAATCAGCTTTTGTCAGCAAGTGCACATATAGCAATCCGGTTTTTAGCAGCAAGTGCACATATAGCTATCAGCTTTTGTCAGCAATTGCACCTATAGCTATCAGCTTTTTGTCAGCTAGAGCACTTATCGCACTCAGCGTTTTTTTGGCAAGTGCACATACGGCAATTAGCGTTTTGACCCCCGTGCACATACATACATACAGCAATCCGCTTTTGTCAACTATTGCAAATTTAGCAATCAGCATTTGTCAGCTATTGCACATATTGCAATAAGCTTTTATCAGCTATTGCACATATAGAAATCTGCTTTAGTAAGCTATTGCACATATAGCAATCAGCTTTTGTCAGATATTGCAAATATGGTTATCAGTTTTTTGAGCTATTGCACATATTGCAATCAGCTTTTATCAGCTATTGCACATATTGCAATCAGCTTTTCTCAGCTATTGCACATATTGCAATCAGCTTTTATCAGGTATTGTACATATAGCAATCAGCGTTTTGACACTAGTGCACATAGAGCAATCAGCTTTAGCAGCTATTATACATACAGCAATCCGCTTTTGTCAGCTATTGCACATATTGCAATCAGCTTTTGTCAGCTATTGCACATATTGCAATCAGCTTTTATCAGCTATTGTACATATAGCAATCAGCTGTTGTTTGCTATTGCACATATGGCAATCAGCTTTTTGTCAGCAAGTGCACATATAGCTATCAGAGTTTTGTCAGCTAGTACAAATATACCAATCAGCTTTTTGTCGCCTATTGCACATATAGCAATCAGTTGATGTTAGCTATTGCACATAAAGCAATCTGCTTTTGTCAGCTAGTGAACATAGAGTAATCAGCTTCTTGTCAGCAAGTGCACATACATATAACTATCAGCTTTTTGTCAGCTAGTACAAATATGCCAATCAGCTTTTTGTCGCCTATTGCACATATAGCAATCAGCTTTTGTCAGCTATTGCACATATAGGAATCAGTTATTTTAATCATATAACCATCAGCTTTTTGTCAGCAAGTGCACATACATATAGCAATCAGCGTTTGTCAGCTATTGCACATATAGCAATCAGTTGATGTTAGCTATTGCACATAAAGCAATCTGCTTTTGTCAGCTATTGTACATACAGCAATCAGCTTTTGTCAGCAAGTGCATATCTAGCAATCATCTGTATAGCAGTTTGTGAACATATAGCAGTCAGCGTTTTTTCAGGAAGTGCACATATAGCAATCAGCTTTTTGTCAGCTATTGCACATATCGCAATCAGCATTTGGCAGCTTTTGCACATACAGCAATCAGCTTTTGTCAGCAAGAGCACATATAGCTATCAGCTTTTTGTCAGCTAATGCACATATAGCAATCAGCTTTTTGTCACCTATTATCACATCACATATGGCATACAGCTTTTGTCAGCTATTGTATATATTGTATAATGAATATATAGCAATCAGCTTTTTGTCAGCTTGTGCAAATATAGCAATCAGCATTTTGTCACCTATTGCACATATGGCATACAGCTTTCGTCAGCTATTGTACATACATGTAGTTTCTTTATTACTATAGAATTACAAAGTTTCTTATTATAATTTGTTTCAAAGCGGTTAACTTTTACAAATATGTTTAACATTATAAGATGATTGATTAATATTATTTTTAAGTTATTATGGGATGATTTACGTTATAATTAAAACATTAACTCTTCGACGGACGACGAGTTCTTCAGTCAACTCCCGAATGCAAAGTGTCCGCTTTTTCTTTTCGCGTTGCGCAGCCTGCTCTTTGACGCAAAACTGCAAAGCTACAAATGAGCGAAGAGAGAGCGATCAGAAAGAACGACCGCTGCGCGTTGTTCTCTGTTGCTCGCCTTCTAGGGTTCCCACATTCGGCCCTCCTGACACGTCCTTCGACCCGAAGGAATCCCACATCTTCATATACTCTGAAACTGTTGTCGTCTTACACGGTCCTTTTCCACGGCCTAGTTTCTCAACTTCATATCTACCATGATTCTTAACGTCCACCACCTTATATGGCCCCAAAAATTTTCCCTTTAATTTTCATCCCGTATCATACTGAGTGCGCTTTATAGCTACTAAATGGTTTATTTTGTACTGAATATCCTTTTTCCTTTTTAGATCAAATTGCCTTCTATTTTCATCTTGCAGCTTTTGGATATTTTCCCGCGCCTGCTCACGCGTTGCCCTTCGTTCGTCTTCCAACTCATCGATCAAACTTTCTTTCACTAGTTTATTTAACTCTAGATCGTCTGGTATACGCATTTCCAGACCTGTTAGAATATTGAAAGGGGATACTTTTCTGCTCCTTGGTGCAGTCCGGTTGATCACTTGTTGAACTCTTCCCAAATGTTTATGCCAACTGCCAGGACTATCATGGCTTAACTTAGAAAGCATTGGCACGACTATTTTATGCATTCGCTCTACCTGACCATTTCCTCGCGGTACTCCTGTAGCTATAATCAGATGCGCTATGCTTTGTTTCTTGCAATAGTCTTTAAAAAGATGTGACGTAAATGCAGTACCTCTATCAGAAACGATTCGCTCTGGATTTCCAAACAGGACAGATTGCCTTTCTAAGCAATTTAAAACTTCATCAACACCAGTGCTGCGGGTGGGGTACAACCACACAAATTTGGAGAACCCATCTACCACCACTAGGATGTGGTTATAACGTTTGCTGGTTAGCTCCATTGGCCCTACGTGATCGATATGATACGTACACAATGGTCTGTCTCCCTCATCTATCGGGGTCAGAAATCCTTCCTTTTTCCCAGTTTTAGCATTCATAATAATGCATTCTATGCAACTATCTACAGTTCGGGCCACCTTCTCCTTTAGTTTTGGTATAAAATAGTTTTTCTCCACGAGATCCTGAGTCTTTTTAGCGGAAAAATGACCCTGCTTGTGTGTAATACGAATGATTTCCGTTTCCATTTGACACGGCACAACAATTAACTCCCGATTCGGGTCTTTATACAAGATTTTGTTTTCAATGTAGAAATCTTCATACCCCTTTTCCTCAACAATTTGGCAAATTATCTTTGTCCATTCATCCCCCAACTGTGCTTCTCTCAAACGATGTACTAAGCTATCGGTCAACACATAGCAGAAAACACGGCTCAAGGCGTCAACATGACGCATTTTGGAACCCGAACGATGCTCAATTTCATAGTCGAAGTCTTGCAAGTACATTGCCCATCTGGCTACACGCAAAGGCACTTATTTTTTCCTCATCGTCATTGTAAACGCATTGCAATCGGTTATGATTTTAAACTTTATGCCTAATACGTACACACGCCATTTTATTAGAGCAGACATGACGGCAAGGACTTCTAATTCGTATGAATCGTACTTTTCTTCAGCTGCATTTGTCTTACGGCTCACATACTGAACAGGATGAAACAAACAGTCTTCTAGGTCTTTCTGCAACAATACTCCACCAAAACCAAACTTGCTAGCATCCGTGTGAATTTCCGTTTGTAACTTAGGACTATACAATTTTAATACAGGTCCACTGGTCAAAGCTGCTTTCAATTGCTCAAATGCGACATGCTGCAAGTCTTTAAATTCAAACATTGCATCCTTTCGCAAAATGTCGGACAACGGTTTTGCAATTACTGCGTACCCCTCTACAGACCTACGAAAATAGGATGTCAGCCCCAAAAATCGCTGAATATCCTTTTTATCCCGGGGTATCGTTAAATTTGCAACAGCCTGGGTCTTTTCCTTGCTCGGAGTTATAGTGCCCTTTTGCACTATATACCCTAAGAAGCTAACTTTCCCTTGCAACAGTTGACACTTCGACCAATTTATGCGTAGACCATTCTTTCCTGCAACCTGCAACACTCTTTTAAGCTTCACCAGGCCCTCTTCGACATTGCTGCTCGGAATTATGACGTCGTCCATATAAACGACCGCATCATTATTTTGGATTAATTCTTGCATAACTGCCATTATGAATCTAGTAAACACTGCTGGAGAGTTTGAAATTCCCACTGCCCATTTTGAGTCACAAATGAAGTATATTATTGCGAGCCTGTTTCAACTGGTACATGGAAAAATCCATTTGTCAAATCTAGTGTAGTGAAAATTGACGCACCTTGCAGCTTCTCAATTACAGTATCCATTTGAGGCATAGGAAAATTATCACGAATCACCTTTTCGTTTAGCTTACGGTAGTCGCAGCACAAACGCTTTTTGCCATTCTTTTTGGCCACTAAAACAACTGGTGAGGCGTACTCTGACATACTGGGCTTGATAATTTTCTCCGCTAGCCATTCTTTCACTTGCTCATCAACCATTTTTTGATCACACACGGCTATACGTCTCGGATGCTGAAATACGGGCAGCTCGTCTGTTAAAAGAATCTTCATCTCAATTGGAGAGCTTGGATTTCTGGTTGGTTTGTACGAATGTACTAGTTGCTTAACCTCTTTTTGTTGCAACTTACTCAAATGGGAAAAATCTAATTCGATCGTAACCGCCTCTTGGTCCACAGCTAACATGCACATACTTTCAAGTCACTTGCAAGTCAACATAATCCAAAATGGTTCTGCCAAGAATTGCCTCGAAACTTATATCCTCATCTGGTACGACATGAAATTCGATTTCCATTTGAATGTAATCAATCTTGACGGGTATTATAAAGCTTCCAAACGTCAGAATTTGGCTGTCAGCTATACCCGTTAGAGTCTTAGAACATCCTGTTAACTGTCTGATTCCTAACTTCCGATAGACACACCTACGCATAAGACACAGGTCCGCTCCGGTATCCACTAAACCTTTGCAAATGACTGCGCCACAAACGACATCTTTTAATTCTAAGCCAGAAGAAGTGAATGTGCTTAATGACTTTAACGTCCACTTTTCGTCTCGGACAACATTCGTCGATTTTTCTTGTTTATATTGGCTCTCACCATTACACTGCACGGCACGGTGTCCTGGCTTACCACATTTAAAACAAGAAAAAGTATTTTTGGGACAGTCCTTTATTACATGTGAGTCGGCGCCACATTTAAAACATTTACGGCTTTTGTTTGCTTGAAAGTATTGACCCACGGTAGGTTCTCTTTTTGCAATTGTCGATCCAGGTTTACTGGGCGGTGGGCAAGAACCACGAACTTTCTGATAGGTTTCTATCTGAGCTTTCAACTGTTTGATTGTTCTTGCTGGATACAATAGCGACTTGTTAGTTTTAGAATCCGGTATGCCTTCTATAAAATAGTCAATCAAACTCTCATCCTCGAGATCGATAGATTTTCCTATTTCCATCAACGCATATAAAAATCTCGCCCTTTTTCTGCTGTCGCTTTCCCAAACGTCTATGAACTTCTGCTGATGACAACCTTACCTCAAATTCATTTTTCAATGCGTTCTCTAGCGCTTCCCAGTTATTAATACCCCGCTGACTACGAATAAATGATTTAGCGGCACCCTCAAGCAACTGTTTGGCATAGATAAATAACTGTAAGTCGCTCCACTGTACTGTTATAGCGCATTCTTCTAGCTCACTCACCCACTGTTCAATATCTCTCGAACTCGACCCATCAAATTTGTACACGCTACCCTCAACATCTTTCAGCGTAAGCCACGACCTATCTCTTTCAGGACTCTGCATCAAAGGTGCTGTATTAACCGACGTATCATCACCTGAACCGTCTTCTTCTATTTCCATGCCATAATGTTCAAATAGTCTTGCTTGCAGTTCAGCTTTGCGTCCTGCAGTACTCAATTTCAAATCTGTTAATTTTTCGCGTAATTGATCGACACGAAGACTTAGAATCTCGTTTCTCTCCATTTTACAAAATGGTCACTCGGTTACTTAGATTTTAGGTTTTCAAATTATTCTTATTTACTATTTTCAGATTTGATATTCTTACATGTAAATTTTCAGCACAACAGCTTCAGTTTGTCCTATGTTAATTAGGAGCTTAAGTTTAACAGCCTCGACGGACACTCTCTTTTGTATCTTGAGTTTAACAGCGCTAAGGGCCGTTTATTTCTGAATTTGTTCTCAGCTGTTATCAAAATGTTAAAGCTATGTTAACGAATAATGTCGATGAACATAAAACAATTATGCCAACAAATAATTTTAATTTTCTTCCGTGTTTCGTGTCACCGTCCGTGACTAAATTTCTTAGTTAATAATGTACGATCTGTCTTCGCAAAATACACCACTTGCTAAGGTCAGCACAAATAGTAAAATTTTATTTTGCAGCGATGCTGCAGCTCACCACACGATTTGAACGTTTCTCAACACTCCCACGAAGGACTCGGTCGCTACGTACTGGCTCATCTGCCTGCGTAACTGTTAATACCAACTCTGCTCCAGCCTTCTATTACGCTCGACCACCTTGCCAGCGTACCAAGAAATTGCTGCTGTCTATTTCACGCCTTAGCCAACTTGCCTGCGTTCCTCATAGATGCCAGCTGCTTTGATCGTTTTTGGTTTCCCTTACGCACCGGCTCATCTGCCTGCGTAACAGCAAAACGCCAACTCTTCTCCAGCCTTCTATTACTTTTCTCTTCTCTCTTCTCCTTCTTTCTATCTGCTTCACTTTTGGCGATGCATACACACAAAGTCCGGATTTCACCAGAAATGTATTTTTTGGAATAACGTTTTTTACGATGATGTTTTTCCTTTTAAATTCACTCACTTTGTCTCATTGTTTTAATTGTAACTTGGATACATCCCGGACGAGCCCCCAATTTGTAGTTTCTTTATTACTATAGAATTACAAAGTTTCTTATTATAATTTGTTTCAAAGCGGTTAACTTTTACAAATATGTTTAACATTATAAGATGATTGATTAATATTATTTTTAAGTTATTAAGGGATGATTTACGTTATAATTAAAACTTTAACTCTTCGACGGACGACGAGTTCTTCAGTCAACTCCCGAATGCAAAGTGTCCGCTTTTTCTTTTCGCGTTGCGCAGCCTGCTCTTTGACGCAAAACTGCAAAGCTACAAATGAGCGAAGAGAGAGCGATCAGAAACAACGACCGCTGCGCGTTGTTCCATGTTGCTCGCCTTCTAGGGTTCCCACATACAGCAATCAGATTTTGTCAGTAAGTGCACATATAGCAATCAGCTTCTTAGCAGCTAGTGAACATATAGCAGTCAGCGTTTTTTCAGCAAGTGCACATATAGCAATCAGCATTTTGTCACCTATTGCACATATGTTATACAGCTTTCGTCAGCTATTGTACATACAGCAATCAGATTTTGTCAGTAAGTGCAAATATAGCAATCAGCTTTTTAGCATCAGGTGAACATAAAGCAGTCAGCGTTTTTTCAGCAAGTACATATATAGCTGTCAGCTTTTTGTCAGCTAGTAAAAATATAACAATCAGATTTTTGTCACCTATTGCACATATAGCAATAAGCTTTTGTCAGCTATTGCACATAAAGCAATCAGCTTTTGTCAGCTATTGCACATAAAGTAATCTATTTTTTTAACATATAGCAATCAGCTTTTTGTCAGCAAGTGCACATACAAATTGCAATCCGATTTTGCCAGCTAGTGCTCATAAAGCGATCAGCTTTTGGCCAGCTAGTGCACATATAGCAATCAGCTTTTGTCAGCTATTATACATACAGCAATCAGCTTTTGTCAGCAAGTGCACATATAACAATCAGCTTTTTACAGCTAGTGAGCATATAGCAATCAGCGTTTTTTCATCAAGTGCACATATAGCAATCAGCGTTTTGACACTGGTGCACATAGAGCAATCAGCTTTAGCAGCTATTATTCATACAGCAATCCGCTTTTGTCAGCTATTGTAAATATAGCAATAAGGTTTTTGTCGCCTATTGCACATATAGAAATCTGCTTTTGTCAACTAGTGCACATATAGCAATTAGCTTTTGTCAGATATTGCACATATAGCACTCAGCTTTTGTCAGCAAGTACACATATAGCTATCAGCTTTTTTATTACCCATATTGCAATCAGCTTTTGTCAGCTATTACACATATAGCAATCAGCTTTTGTCAGCTAGTGAACATAGAGCAATCAGCTTCTTGTCAGCAAGTGCACATACACATAGCAATCAGCTTATGTCAGCTATTACACATATAGCAATCAGCTTTTTGTCAGCTAGTACAACTATACCAATCAGCTTTTTGTCGCCTAGTGCACATACATATAGCAATCAGCGTTTGTCAGCTATTGCACATATAGCAATCAGTTTATGTTAGCTATTGCACATATAGCAATCAGCTTTTGTCAGCTAGTGAACATAGAGCAATCAGCTTTTGTCAGCTATTATACATACAGCAATCAGCTTTTGTAAGCAAGTGCACATATAACAATCAGCTTTTTACAGCTAGTGAGCATATAGCAGTCAGCGTCTTTTCATCAAGTGCACATATAGCAATCAGCGTTTTGATAGTAGTGCACATAGAGCAATCAGCTTTAGCAGCTATTAATCATACAGCAATCAGCTTTTGTAAGCCAGTGCTCATATAACAATCAGCTTTTTACAGCTAGTGAGCATATAGCGTTTTGACACAAGTGCACATAGAGCAATCAGCTTTAGCAGCTATTAATCATACAGCAATCCGCTTTTGTCAGCTAGTGAACATACAGCAAGTGCACGTCTAGCAATCATCTTTATAGCAGCTTGTGAACATATAGCAGTCAGCGTTTTTTCAGGAAGTGCACATATAGCAATCAGCTTTTTGTCAGCTATTTCACATATCGCAATCAGCATTTGTCAGCATTTGCACATACAGGAATCAGCTTCTGTCAGCAAGAGCACATATAGCTATCAGCTTTTTGTCAGCTAATGAATATATAGCACTCAGCTTTTTGTCAGCTTGTGAAAATATAGCAATCAGCCTTTTGTCACCTATTGCACATATGGCATACAGCTTTCGTCAGCTATTGTACATACAGCAATCAGATATTGTCAGTAAGTGCACATATAGCAATCAGCTTCTTAGCAGCTAGTGAACATATAGCAGTCAGCGTTTTTTCAGCAAGTGCAAATATAGCAATCAGCATTTTGTCACCTATTGCACATATGTTATACAGCTTTCGTCAGCTATTGTACATACAGAAATCAGATTTTGTCAGTAAGTGCAAATATAGCAATCAGCTTTTTAGCATTTAGTGAACATAAAGCAGTCACCGTCTTTTCAGCAAGTACATATATATCTGTCAGCTTTTTGTCAGCTAGTAAAGATATAACAATCAGATTTTTGTCACCTATTGCACATATAGCAATAAGCTTTTGTCAGCTATTGCACATAAAGTAATCTATTTTTTGAACATATAGCAATCAGCTTTTTGTCAGCAAGTGCACATATAAATTTCAATCCGATTTTGCCAGCTAGTGCTCATATAGCGATCAGCTTTTGGCCAGCTAGTGCACATATAGCAATCAGCTTTTGTCAGCTATTGCACATATAGCAAGCAGCTTTTGTCAGCTATTGCACATATAGCAATCAGCTTTTGTCAGCTATTGCACATATAGCAATCAGCTTTTGTCAGCTATTGCACATGTAGTAATCCATTTATTGAACATATAGCAATCAGCTTTTTGTCAGCAAGTGCATACACAAATAGCAATCAGATTTTGCCAGCTATTGCACATATAGCAATCAGCTTATGTCAGCTAGTGAACATAGAGCAATCAGCTTTTGTCAGCTATTATACATACAGCAATCAGCTTTTGTAAGCAAGTGCACATATAACAATCAGCTTTTTACAGCTAGTGAGCATATAGCAGTCAGCGTCTTTTCATCAAGTGCACATATAGCAATCAGCGTTTTGACAGTAGTGCACATAGAGCAATCAGCTTTAGCAGCTATTAATCATACAGCAATCAGCTTTTGTAAGCCAGTGCACATATAACAATCAGCTTTTTACAGCTAGTGAGCATATAGCGTTTTGACACAAGTGCACATAGAGCAATCAGCTTTAGCAGCTATTAATCATACAGCAATTCGCTTCTGTCAGCTAGTGAACATACAGCAAGTGCACGTCTAGCAATCATCTTTATAGCAGCTTGTGAACATATAGCAGTCTGCGTTTTTTCAGGAAGTGCACATTTAGCAATCAGCTTTTTGTCAGCTATTTCACATATCGCAATCAGCATTTGTCAGCATTTGCACATACAGCAATCAGCTTTTGTCAGCAAGAGCACATATAGCTATCAGCTTTTTGTCAGCTAATGAATATATAGCAAACAGCTTTTTGTCAGCTTGCGCAAATATAGCAATCAGCATTTTGTTTCCTATTGCACATATGGCATACAGCTTTCGTCAGCTATTGTACATACAGCAATCAGATTTTATCAGTAAGTGCACATATAGCAATCAGCTTCTTAGCAGCTTGTGAACATATAGCAGTCAGCGTTTTTTCAGCAAGTGCATATATAGCAATCAGCTTTTTGTCAGCAAGTGCAAACACAAATAGCAATCCGATTTTGCCAGCTATTGCACATATAGCAATCAGCTTTTGTCAGCTAGTGAACATAGAGCAATCAGCTTTTGTCAGCTATTATACATACAGCAATCAGCTTTTGTCAGCAAGTGCACATATAACAATCAGCTTTTTACAGCTAGTGAGCATATAGCACTCAGCGTTTTTTCATCAAGTGCACATATAGCAATCAGCGTTTTGACACTGGTGCACATAGAGCAATCAGCTTTAGCAGCTATTATTCATACAGCAATCCGCTTTTGTCAGCTATTGTAAATATAGCAATCAGGTTTTTGTCACCTATTGCACATATAGAAATCTGCTTTTGTCAACTGGTGCACATATAGCAATTAGCTTTTGTCAGCTATTGCACATATAGCACTCAGCTTTTGTCAGCAAGTACACATATAGCTATCAGCTTTTTTATTACCCATATTGCAATCAGCTTTTGTCAGCTATTACACATATAGCAATCAGTTTTTGTCAGCTAGTGAACATAGAGCAATCAGCTTCTTGTCAGCAAGTGCACATACACATAGCAATCAGCTTATGTCAGCTATTACACATATAGCAATCAGCTTTTTGTCAGCTAGTACAAATATACCAATCAGCTTTTTGTCGCCTAGTGCACATACATATAGCAATCAGCGATTGTCAGCTATTGCACATATAGCAATCAGTTGATGTTAGCTATTGCACATAAAGCAATTTGCTTTTGTCAGCTTTTGTGCATACAGCAATCAGCTTTTGTCAGCAAGTGCATATCTAGCAATCATCTGTATAGCAGTTTGTGAACATATAGCAGTCAGCGTTTTTTCAGGAAGTGCACATATAGCTATCAGCTTTTTGTCAGCTATAGCACGTATAGCTATCAGCTTTTTGTCAGCTATTGCACATATAGCACTCAGCTTTTGTCAGCAAGTACACATATAGCTATCAGCTTTTTTATTACCCATATTGCAATCAGCTTTTGTCAGCTATTACACATATAGCAATCAGCTTTTGTCAGCTAGTGAACATAGAGCAATCAGCTTCTTGTCAGCAAGTGCACATACACATAGCAATCAGCTTATGTCAGCTATTACACATATAGCAATCAGCTTTTTGTCAGCTAGTACAAATATACCAATCAGCTTTTTGTCGCCTATTGCACATAGAGCAATCAGCTTTAGCAGCTATTATTCATACAGCAATTCGCTTTTGTCAGCTATTGTAAATATATCAATCAGGTTTTTGTCACCTATTGCACATATAGAAATCTGCTTTTGTCAACTAGTGCACATATAGCAATTAGCTTTTGTCAGCTATTGCACATATAGCACTCAGCTTTTGTCAGCAAGTACACATATAGCCATTAGCTTTTTGTCAGCAAGTGCACATACATATAGCAATCAGCGTTTGTCAGCTATTGCACATATAGCAATCAGTTGATGTTAGCTATTGCACATAAAGCAATCTGCTTTTGTCAGCTATTGTACTTACAGCAATCAGCTTTTGTCAGCAAGTGCATATCTAGCAATCATCTGTATAGCAGTTTGTGAACATATAGCAGTCAGCGTCTTTTCAGGAAGTGCACATATAGCAATCAGCTTTTTGTCAGCTATTGCACATATCGCAATCAGCATTTGGCAGCTTTTGCACATACAGCAATCAGCTTTTGTCAGAAAGTGCACATATAGCTATCAGCTTTTGTCAGCTATTATACATATAGTAATCAGCTTTTGACAGTTATTGCACATATAGTAATCTATTTTTTGAACATATAGCAGTCAGCTTTTTGTCAGCTAGTGCACATATAGCAATCAGCTTTTTGTCAGCTAGTGCAAATATAGCAATCAGCTTTTGTCAGCTATTGTACATACAGCAATCAGCTATTGTCAGCAAGTGCACATGTAGCAATCATCTTTTTAGCAGCTAGTGAACATATAGCAGTCAGCGTTTTTTCGGGAAGTGCACATATAGCAATAAGATTTTTGTCAGCTATTGCACATATCGCAATCAGCATTTGTCAGCTATTGCACATACAGCAATCAGCTTTTGTTAGCAAGAGCACATATAGCTATCAGCTTCTTGTCAGCTAGTGCACATATAGCAATCAGCTTTTTGTCAGCTAGTGCAAATATACCAATCAGCTTTATGTCACATATTGCACATATGGCAATCAGCTTGTGTCAACTATTGCACATATAGGAATCAGTTATTTTAAACATATAGCAATCAGCTTTTTGTCAGCAAGCGCACATACATATAGCAATCAGCGTTTGTCAGCTATTGCACGTATAGCAATCAGTTTATGTTAGCTATTGCATATATAGCAATCAGCTTTTGTCAGCTTTTGTACATACAGCAATCAGCTTCTGTCAGTAAGTGCACATATAGCACTGAGCTTTTTAGCAGCTATTGAACATATACCAGTCATCGTTTTTTCAGCAAGTGTACATATAGCAATCAACTTTTTGTCAGCTAGTGCAAATATAGCAATCAGCTTTTTGTCACCTATTGCACATATAGAAATCTGCTTTTGTCAACTAGTGCACATATAGCAATTAGCTTTTGTCAGCTATTGCACATATAGCACTCAGCTTTTGTCAGCAAGTAAACATATAGCCATCAGCTTTTTGTCAGCAAGTGCACATACATATAGCAATCAGCGTTTGTCAGCTATTGCACATATAGCAATCAGTTGATGTTAGCTATTGCACATAAAGCAATCTGCTTTTGTCAGCTATTGTACATACAGCAATCAGCTTTTGTCAGCAAGTGCATATCTAGCAATCATCTGTATAGCAGTTTGTGAACATATAGCAGTCAGCGTCTTTTCAGGAAGTGCACATATAGGAATCAGCTTTTTGTCAGCTATTGCACATATCGCAATCAGCATTTGGCAGCTTTTGCACATACAGCAATCAGCTTTTGTCAGAAAGTGCACATA
Source organism: Drosophila novamexicana (assembly GCF_003285875.2). Taxonomy (NCBI): domain Eukaryota; kingdom Metazoa; phylum Arthropoda; class Insecta; order Diptera; family Drosophilidae; genus Drosophila; species Drosophila novamexicana. Next base: position 341,630 of record NW_020824865.1, on the reverse strand, counting down.
TAGCTATCAGCTTTTGTCAGCAATTGCACGTATAGCTATCAGCTTTTTGTCAGCTATTGCACATATAGCAATCAGCTTTTTGTCAGCTATTGCACATATCGCAATCAGCATTTGGCAGCTTTTGCACATACAGCAATCAGCTTTTGTCAGAAAGTGCACATATAGCTATCAGCTTTTGTCAGCAATTGCACATATAGCAATCAGCTTTTGTCAGCTTTTGTACATACAGAAATCAGCTTCTGTCAGTAAGTGCACATATAGCACTGAGCTTTTTAGCAGCTATTGAACATATACCAGTCATCGTTTTTTCAGCAAGTGTACATATAGCAATCAACTTTTTGTCAGCTAGTGCAAATATAGCAATCAGCTTTTTGTCACCTATTGCACATATAGAAATCTGCTTTTGTCAGCTGGTACAAATATAGCAATCAGCTTTTTGTCGCCTATAGCACATATAGCAATCAGCTTTTGTCAGCTATTGCACATATAGGAAACAGTTATTTTAATCATATAGCCATCAGCTTTTTGTCAGCAAGTGCACATACATATAGCAATCAGCGTTTGTCAGCTATTGCAAATATAGCAATCAGCATTTTGTCACCTATTGCACATATGGCATACAGCTTTCGTCAGCTATTGTACATACAGCAATCAGATTTTATCAGCTAGTGAACATATAGCAGTCAGCGTTTTTTCAGGAAGTGCACATATAGCAATCAGCTTTTTGTCAGCTATTGCACATATCGCAATCAGCATTTGTCAGCTTTTGCACATGGAGTAATCAGCTTTTGTCAACAAGAGCACAAATAGCTATCAGCTTTTAGTCAGCTAATTCACATATAGTAATCAGCTGTTTGTCAGCTAGCGCAAATATTGCAATCAGCTTTTTGTCACCTATTGCACATATGGCATACAGCTTTCGTCAGCTATTGTACTTACAGCAATCAGCTTTTGTCAGAAAGTGCACATATAGCTATCAGCTTTTGTCAGCAATTGCACCTATAGCTATCAGCTTTTTGTCAGCTAGAGCACATATGGCAATCAGCGTTTTTTTAGCAAGTGCACATACGGCAATTAGCGTTTTGACACCAGTGCACATAGGACAATCAGTTTTAGCAGCTATTATACATACAGCAATCCGCTTTTGTCAGCTATTGCAAATATAGCAATCAGCTTTTGTCAGCTATTGCACATATTGCAATCAGCTGTTATCAGCTATTGCACATATAGCAATCAGCTTTTGTTAGCTATTGCACATATACCAATCAGCTTTTCTCAGGTATTGCAAATATAGTTATTAGTTTTTAAATATATATAGCAATCAGCTTCTTGTCAGCAGGTACACATGAATATAACTATCAGCTTTTTGTCAGCTAGTACAAATATAGCAATCCCCTATTGCACATATAGCAATCAGCTTTTGTCAGCTATTATACATATAGCAATCAGCTTTTGACAGTTATTGCACATATAGTAATCTATTTTTTGAACATATAGCAGTCAGCTTTTTGTCAGCTAGTGCACATATAGCAATCAGCTTTTTGTCAGCTAGTGCAAATATAGCAATCAGCTTTATGTTACCTATTGCACATATAGCAATCAGCTTTTGTCAGCTAGTGCACATAGAGCAATCAGCTTTTGTCAGCTATTGTACATACAGCAATCAGCTATTGTCAGCAAGTGCACATGTAGCAATCATCTTTTTAGCAGCTAGTGAACATATAGCAGTCAGCGTTTTTTCGGGAAGTGCACATATAGCAATAAAATTTTTGTCAGCTATTGCACATATCGCAATCAGCATTTGTCAGCTATTGCACATACAGCAATCAGCTTTTGTTAGAAAGAGCACATATAGCTATCAGCTTCTTGTCAGCTAGTGCACATATAGCAATCAGCTTTTTGTCAGCTAGTGCAAATATAGCAATCAGCTTTATGTCACATATTGCACATATGGCAATCAGCTTGTGTCAACTATTGCACATATAGGAATCAGTTATTTTAAACATATAGCAATCAGCTTTTTGTCAGCAAGCGCACATACATATAGCAATCAGCGTTTGTCAGCTATTGCACGTATAGCAATCAGTTTATGTTAGCTATTGCACATATAGCAATCAGCTTTTGTCAGCTTTTGTACATACAGCAATCAGGTTCTGTCAGTAAGTGCACATATAGCACTGAGCTTTTTAGCAGCTATTGAACATATACCAGTCATCGTTTTTTCAGCAAGTGTACATATAGCAATCAACTTTTTGTCAGCTAGTGCAAATATAGCAATCAGCTTTTTGTCACCTATTGCACATATAGAAATCTGCTTTTGTCAGCTGGTACAAATATAGCAATCAGCTTTTTGTCGCCTATTGCACATATAGCAATCAGCTTTTGTCAGCTATTGCACAAATAGGAAACAGTTATTTTAATCATATAGCCATCAGCTTTTTGTCAGCAAGTGCACATACATATAGCAATCAGCGTTTGTCAGCTATTGCAAATATAGCAATCAGCATTTTGTCACCTATTGCACATATGGCATACAGCTTTCGTCAGCTATTGTACATACAGCAATCAGATTTTATCAGCTAGTGAACATATAGCAGTCAGCGTTTTTTCAGGAAGTGCACATATAGCAATCAGCTTTTTGTCAGCTATTGCACATATCGCAATCAGCATTTGTCAGCTTTTGCACATGGAGTAATCAGCTTTTGTCAACAAGAGCACAAATAGCTATCAGCTTTTAGTCAGCTAATTCACATATAGTAATCAGCTGTTTGTCAGCTAGCGCAAATATTGCAATCAGCTTTTTGTCACCTACTGCACATATGGCATACAGCTTTCGTCAGCTATTGTACTTACAGCAATCAGCTTTTGTCAGAAAGTGCACATATAACTATCAGCTTTTGTCAGCAATTGCACCTATAGCTATCAGCTTTTTGTCAGCTAGAGCACATATGGCAATCAGCGTTTTTTTAGCAAGTGCACATACGGCAATTAGCGTTTTGACACCAGTGCACATAGGACAATCAGTTTTAGCAGCTATTATAGATACAGCAATCCGCTTTAGTCAGCTATTGCAAATATAGCAATCAGCTTTTGTCAGCTATTGCACATATTGCAATCAGCTGTTATCAGCTATTGCACATATAGCAATCAGCTTTTGTTAGCTATTGCACATATACCAATCAGCTTTTCTCAGGTATTGCAAATATAGTTATTAGTTTTTAAATATATATAGCAATCAGCTTCTTGTCAGCAGGTACACATGAATATAACTATCAGCTTTTTGTCAGCTAGTACAAATATAGCAATCCCCTATTGCACAATGGCAATCAGCTTTTGTCAGCAAATGCACATATCACAATCAGCGTTTTTTAGCAAGTGCACATATAGCAATCAGCGTTTTGACACTAGTGCACATAGAGCAATCAGCTTTAGCAGCTATTATACATACAGCAATCCGCTTTTGTCAGATATTGCAAATATAGCAATCAGCTTTTGTCAGCTATTGCACATAGTGCAATCAGCTTTTGTCAGCTAGTGCACATATTGCAATCAGCTTTTATCAGCTATTGTACATAGATCAATCAGCTGTTGTTAGCTATTGCACATATGGCAATCAGCTTTTTTTCAGCGAGTGCACATATCGCAATCAGCGTTTTTTTAGCAAGTGCACATATAGCAATCAGCGTTTTGACACTAGTGCACATAGAGCAATCAGCTTTAGCAGCTATTATACATACAGCAATCCGCTTTTGTCAGATATTGCAAATATAGCAATCAGCTTTTGTCAGCTATTGCACATAGTGCAATCAGCTTTTGTCAGCTATTGCACATATTGCAATCAGTTTTTATCAACCATTGTACATATAGCAATCAGCAGTTGTTAGCTATTGCACATATGGCAATCAGCTTTTTGTAAGCAAGTGCACATATAGCCATCAGCTTTTTGTCAGCTACTACATAAAAAATAACAATCAGCTATTTGTTACCTATTGCACATATAGCGATCAGCTTTTGGCCAGCTAGTGCACACATAGCAATCAGCTTATGTCAGCTATTACACATATAGCAATCAGCTTTTGTCAACTATTACACATATAGCAATCAGCTTTTTCAGCTATTGCCCATATAGCTAGCAGCTTTTGTCAGCTATTGCACATATAGCAATCAGCTTTTGTCAGCTATTGCACATATAGCAATCACCTTTTTGTCAGCAAGTGCACATATAGCTATCAGCTTTTTGTCAGCTTGTCCATAAAAAAATAACAATCAGCTTTTTGTCACCTATTGCACATATAGCAATCAGCTTTTGTCAGCTATTATACATATAGCAATCAGCTTTTGTCAGTTATTGCACATATAGTAATCTATTTTTTTAAGATATATCAGTGAGCTTTTTGTCAGCAAGTGCACGTACAAATTCCAATCAGATATTGCCACCTATTACACATTTAGCAATATGCTTTTGTCAGCTAGTGAACATAGAGCAATCAGCTTTTGTCAGCTATTGTACATACAGCACTCAGCTATTGTCAGCAAGTGCACATGAAGCAATCATCTTTTTAGCAGCTAGTAAACATATAGCAGTCAGCGTTTTTTCAGGAAGTGCACATAGAGCAATAAGATTTATGTCAGCTATTGCACATATCGCAATCAGCTTTTATTCGCTTTTGCACTTATAGTGATCAATTTTTTGAACATATAGCAATCTGCTTTTTGCCAGCAAGTGCATATACAAATAGTCAGCGTTTTTTCAGCTAGTACAAATACAGCAATCAGCTTTTGTAAGAAAGTGCACATATAGCTATCAGCTTCTTGTCAGCTAGTGCACATATAGCAATCAGCTTTTTGTCAGCTAGTGCAAATATAGCAATCAGCTTTATGTCACATATTGCACATATGGCAATCAGCTTGTGTCAACTATTGCACATATAGGAATCAGTTATTTTAAACATATAGCAATCAGCTTTTTGTCAGCAAGCGCACATACATATAGCAATCAGCGTTTGTCAGCTATTGCACGTATAGCAATCAGTTTATGTTAGCTATTGCACATATAGCAAACAGCTTTTGTCAGCTTTTGTACATACAGCAATCAGCTTCTGTCAGTAAGTGCACATATAGCACTGAGCTTTTTAGCAGCTATTGAACATATACCAGTCATCGTTTTTTCAGCAAGTGTACATATAGCAATCAACTTTTTGTCAGCTAGTGCAAATATAGCAATCAGCTTTTTGTCACCTATTGCACATATAGAAATCTGCTTTTGTCAGCTGGTACAAATATAGCAATCAGCTTTTTGTCGCCTATTGCACATATAGCAATCAGCTTTTGTCAGCTATTGCACATATAGGAAACAGTTATTTTAATCATATAGCCATCAGCTTTTTGTCAGCAAGTGCACATACATATAGCAATCAGCGTTTGTCAGCTATTGCAAATATAGCAATCAGCATTTTGTCACCTATTGCACATATGGCATACAGCTTTCGTCAGCTATTGTACATACAGCAATCAGATTTTATCAGCTAGTGAACATATAGCAGTCAGCGTTTTTTCAGGAAGTGCACATATAGCAATCAAGTTTTTGTCAGCTATTGCACATATCGCAATCAGCATTTGTCAGCTTTTGCACATGGAGTAATCAGCTTTTGTCAACAAGAGCACAAATAGCTATCAGCTTTTAGTCAGCTAATTCACATATAGTAATCAGCTGTTTGTCAACTAGCGCAAATATTGCAATCAGCTTTTTGTCACCTATTGCACATATGGCATACAGCTTTCGTCAGCAATTGTACTTACAGCAATCATCTTTTTTCAGAAAGTGCACATATAGCTATCAGCTTTTGTCAGCTATTGCACATATTGCAATCAGCTGTTATCAGCTATTGCACATATAGCAATCAGCTTTTGTTAGCTTTGCACATATACCAATCAGCTTTTCTCAGGTATTGCAAATATAGCTATTAGTTTTTAAATATATATAGCAATCAGCTTCTTGTCAGCAGGTACACATGAATATAACTATCAGCTTTTTGTCAGCTAGTACAAATATAGCAATCCCCTATTGCACATATAGCAATCAGCTTTTGTCAGCTCTTATACATATACCAATCAGCTTTTCTCAGGTATTGCAAATATAGCTATTAGTTTTTAAATATATATAGCAATCAGCTTCTTGTCAGCAGGTACACATGAATATAACTATCAGCTTTTTGTCAGCTAGTACAAATATAGCAATCCCCTATTGCACATATAGCAATCAGCTTTTGTCAGCTCTTATACATATAGCAATCAGCTTTTGACAGTTATTGCACATATAGTAATCTATTTTTTGAATATATAGCAGTCAGCTTTTTGTCAGCTAGTGCACATATAGCAATCAGCTTTTTGTCAGCTAGTGCAGATATAGCAATCAGCTTTATGTTACCTATTGCACATATAGCAATCAGCTTTTGTCAGCTAGTGCACATAGAGCAATCAGCTTTTGTCAGCTATTGTACATACAGCAATCAGCTATTGTCAGCAAGTGCACATGTAGCAATCATCTTTTTAGCAGCTAGTGAACATATAGCAGTCAGCGTTTTTTCGGGAAGTGCACATATAGCAATAAGATTTTTGTCAGCTATTGCACATATCGCAATCAGCATTTGTCAGCTATTGCACATACAGCAATCAGCTTTTGTTAGCAAGAGCACATATAGCTATCAGCTTCTTGTCAGCTAGTGCACATATAGCAATCAGCTTTTTGTCAGCTAGTGCAAATATAGCAATCAGCTTTATGTCACATACTGCACATATGGCAATCAGCTTGTGTCAACTATTGCACATATAGGAATCAGTTATTTTAAACATATAGCAATCAGCTTTTTGTCAGCAAGCGCACATACATATAGCAATCAGCGTTTGTCAGCTATTGCACGTATAGAAATCAGTTTATGTTAGCTATTGCACATATAGCAATCAGCTTTTGTCAGCTTTTGTACATACAGCAATCAGCTTCTGTCAGTAAGTGCACATATAGCACTGAGCTTTTTAGCAGCTATTGAACATATACCAGTCATCGTTTTTTCAGCAAGTGTACATATAGCAATCAACTTTTTGTCAGCTAGTGCAAATATAGCAATCAGCTTTATGTTACCTATTGCACATATAGCAATCAGCTTTTGTCAGCTAGTGCACATAGAGCAATCAGCTTTTGTCAGCTATTGTACATACAGCAATCAGCTATTGTCAGCAAGTGCACATGTAGCAATCATCTTTTTAGCAGCTAGTGAACATATAGCAGTCAGCGTTTTTTCGGGAAGTGCACATATAGCAATAAGATTTTTGTCAGCTATTGCACATATCGCAATCAGCATTTGTCAGCTATTGCACATACAGCAATCAGCTTTTGTTAGCAAGAGCACATATAGCTATCAGCTTCTTGTCAGCTAGTGCACATATAGCAATCAGCTACTTGTCAGCTAGTGCAAATATAGCAATCAGCTTTATGTCACATATTGCACATATGGCAATCAGCTTGTGTCAACTATTGCACATATAGGAATCAGTTATTTTAAACATATAGCAATCAGCTTTTTGTCAGCAAGCGCACATACATATAGCAATCAGCGTTTGTCAGCTATTGCACGTATAGAAATCAGTTTATGTTAGCTATTGCACATATAGCAATCAGCTTTTGTCAGCTTTTGTACATACAGCAATCAGCTTCTGTCAGTAAGTGCACATATAGCACTGAGCTTTTTAGCAGCTATTGAACATATACCAGTCATCGTTTTTTCAGCAAGTGTACATATAGCAATCAACTTTTTGTCAGCTAGTGCAAATGTAGCAATCAGCCTTTTGTCACCTATTGCACATATAGAAATCTGCTTTTGTCAGCTGGTACAAATATAGCAATCAGCTTTTTGTCGCCTATTGCACATATAGCAATCAGCTTTTGTCAGCTATTGCACATATAGGAAACAGTTATTTTAATCATATAGCCATCAGCTTTTTGTCAGCAAGTGCACATACATATAGCAATCAGCTTTTTGTCAGCTATTGCACATATCGCAATCAGCATTTGTCAGCTTTTGCACATGGAGTAATCAGCTTTTGTCAGCAAGAGCACAAATAGCTATCAGCTTTTAGTCAGCTAATTCACATATAGTAATCAGCTGTTTGTCAGCTACCGCAAATATTGCAATCAGCTTTTTGTCACCTATTGCACATATGGCATACAGCTTTCGTCAGCTATTGTACTTACAGCAATCAGCTTTTGTCAGAAATTGCACATATAGCTATCAGCTTTTGTCAGCAATTGCACCTATAGCTATCAGCTTTTTGTCAGCTAGAGCACATATGGCAATCAGCGTTTTTTTAGCAAGTGCACATACGGCAATTAGCGTTTTGACACCAGTGAACATAGGACAATCAGTTTTAGCAGCTATTATACATACAGCAATCCGCTTTTGTCAGCTATTGCAAATATAGCAATCAGCTTTTGTCAGCTATTGCACATATTGCAATCAGCTGTTATCAGCTATTGCACATATAGCAATCAGCTTTTGTTAGCTATTGCACATATACCAATCAGCTTTTCTCAGGTATTGCAAATATAGTTATTAGTTTTTAAATATATATAGCAATCAGCTTCTTGTCAGCAGGTACACATGAATATAACTATCAGCTTTTTGTCAGCTAGTACAAATATAGCAATCCCCTATTGCACAATGGCAATCAGCTTTTGTCAGCAAATGCACATATCGCAATCAGCGTTTTTTAGCAAGTGCACATATAGCAATCAGCGTTTTGACACTAGTGCACATAGAGCAATCAGCTTTAGCAGCTATTATACATACAGCAATCCGCTTTTGTCAGATATTGCAAATATAGCAATCAGCTTTTGTCAGCTATTGCACATAGTGCAATCAGCTTTTGTCAGCTATTGCACATATTGCAATCAGTTTTTATCAGCCATTGTACATATAGCAATCAGCAGTTGTTAGCTATTGCACATATGGCAATCAGCTTTTTGTCAGCAAGTGCACATATAGCTATCAACTTTTTGTCAGCTACTACATAAAAAATAACAATCAGCTATTTGTCACCTATTGCACATATAGCGATCAGCTTTTGGCCAGCCAGTGCACACATAGCAATCAGCTTATGTCAGCTATTACTCATATAGCAATCAGCTTTTGTCAACTATTACACATATAGCAATCAGCTTTTTCAGCTATTGCACATATAGCTAGCAGCTTTTGTCAGCTATTGCACATATAGCAATCAGCTTTTGTCAGCTATTGCACATATAGCAATCACCTTTTTGTCAGCAAGTGCACATATAGCTATCAGCTTTTTGTCAGCTTGTACATAAAAAAATAACAATCAGCTTTTTGTCACCTATTGCACATATAGCAATCAGCTTTTGTCAGCTATTATACATATAGCAATCAGCTTTTGTCAGTTATTGCACATATAGTAATCTATTTTTTTAAGATATATCAGTCAGCTTTTTGTCAGCAAGTGCACGTACAAATTGCAATCAGATATTGCCACCTATTGCACATTTAGCAATATGCTTTTGTCAGCTAGTGAACATAGAGCAATCAGCTTTTGTCAGCTATTGTACATACAGCACTCAGCTATTGTCAGCAAGTGCACATGAAGCAATCATCTTTTTAGCAGCTAGTAAACATATAGCAGTCAGCGTTTTTTCAGGAAGTGCACATAGAGCAATAAGACTTTTGACAGCTATTGCACATATCGCAATCAGCATTTGTCAGCTGTTGCACATACTGCAATCAGCTTTTGTCAGCAAGAGCACATATAGCCATCAGCTTTTTGTCAGCTTATTCACACATATAGTAATCAGCTGTTTGTCAGCTAGCGCAAATATAGCAATCAGCTTTTTGTCACCTATTGCACATATGGCATACAGCTTTCGTCAGCGATTATACATACAGCAATCCGCTTTGGTCAGCTATTGCAGATATAGCAATCAGCTTTTTGTCAGCTAGTGCACATATAGCAATCAGCTTTTGTCAGCTTTTGTACATACAGCACTCAGCTATTGTCAGCAAGTGCACATGTAGCAATCATCTTTTTAGCAGCTAGTGAACATATAGCAGTCAGCGTTTTTTCAGGAAGTGCACATATAGCAATAAGATTTTTGTCAGCTATTGCACATATCGCAATCAGCTTTTATTCGCTTTTGCACTTATAGTGATCAATTTTTTGAACATATAGCAATCTGCTTTTTGTCAGCAAGTGCACATACAAATAGTCAGCGTTTTTTCAGCTAGTACAAATACAGCAATCAGCTTTTGTAAGAAAGTGCACATATAGCTATCAGCTTTTGTCAGCTAGAGCACATATCGCAATCAGCGTTTTTAAGCAAGTGCACATACGGCAATTAGCGTTTTGACACCAGTGCACATAGAGCAATCAGTTTTAACAGCTATTATACATACAGCAATCCGCTTTTGTCAGCTATTGCACATATTGCAATCAGCTTTTATCAGCTATTGCACATATAGCAATCAGCTTTTGTCAGAAAGTGCACATATAGCTATCAGCTTTTGTCAGCAATTGCACGTATAACTATCAGCTTCTTGTCAGCAAGTGCACATAATCAGCTTTTTGTCAGCTAGTAAAAATATAACAATCAGCTTTCTGTCACCTATTGCACATATAGCTATCAGCGTTTGTCAGCGATTGCACATATAGTAATCTATTTTTTGAACACAATCAGCACAATCAGATTTTTGTCAGCAAGTGCACATACAAATAGCAATCAGATTTTGCCAGCTAGTGCACATATAGCGATCAGCTTTTGGCCAGCTAGTGCATATATAGCAATCAGCTTATGTCAGCTTTTACACATATAGCAATCATATATATAGCAATCATATATAGCACATATTGCAATCAGCTTTTATCAGCTATTGTACATATAGCAATCAGCTGTTGTGAGCTATTGCACATATGGCAATCAGCTTTTTGTCAGCAAGTGCACATAGCGCAATCAGCGTTTTTTTAACAAGTGCGTATAAAGCAATCAGCGTTTTGACACTAGTGCACATAGAGCAATCAGCTTTAGCAGCAATTATACATACAGCAATCCGCTTTTGTCAGCTATTGCAAATAGAGCAATCAGCTTTTGTCAGCTATTGCACATATTGCAATCAGCTTTTGTCAGCTATTGCACATATTGCAATCAGCTTTTATCAGCTATTGTACATATAGCAATCAGCTGTTGTTAGCTATTGCACATATGGCAATCAGCTTTTTGTCAGCAAGTGCACATATAGCTATCAGCTTTTTGTCAGCTAGTGCATAAAAAAATAACAATCAGCTTTTTGTCACCTATTGCACATATAGCAATCAGCTTTTGTCAGCTATTACACATATAGCAATCAGCTTTTGTCAGCTATTGCACATATAGTAATATAGTTTTTGAACATATAGATGTCAGCTTTTTGTCAGCAAGTGCATGTACAAATTGCAATCAGATATTGCCAGCTATTGCACATATAGCAATTAGCTTTTGACACTAGTGAACATAGAGCAATCAGCTTCTTGGCAGCAAGTGCAGATACATATAACTATCAGCTTTTTGTCAGCTAGTACAAATATAGCAATCAGCTTTTTGTAGCCTTTTGCACATATAGCAATCAGCTTTTGTCAGCTATTTCACATATAGCAATCAGCTTTTGTCAGCTATTGCACATATAGTAATCTATTTTTTGAACATATAGCAATCAGCTTTTTGTCAGCAAGTGCACATGCAAAAGCAATCCGATTTTGGCAGCTAGTGCACATATAGCGATCAGCTTTTGGCCAGCTAGTGCACATATCGCAATCAGCATTTGTCAGCTTTTGCAGATACAGCAATCGGCTTTTGTCAGCTAGAGCACATATAGCTATCAGATTTTTGTCAGCTATTGCACATATAGCAATAAGCTTTTGTCAGCTATTGCACATATAGCACTCAGCTTTTGTCAGCAATTGCACATATAGCTATCAGCTTTTTGTCAGCTAGAGCACATATCGCAATCAAAGTTTTTTCAGCAAGTGCACACCTAGCAATCATCTTTATAGCAGCTTGTGAACATATAGCAATCAGCGTTTTTTCATGAAGTGCACATATAGCAATCAGCTTTTTGTCAGCTATTGCACATATCGCAATCAGCATTTGTCAGCTTTTGCAGATACAGCAATCGGCTTTTGTCAGCTAGAGCACATATAGCTATCAGATTTTTGTCAGCTAATGCACATATTGCAATCAGCTTTTATCAGCTATTGTACATATAGCAATCAGCTGTTGTTAGCTATTGCACATATGGCAATCAGCTTTCTGTCAGCAAGTGCACATATAGCTATCAGCTTTTTGTCAGCTAGTACATAAAAAAATAACAATCAGCTTTTTGTCACCTATTGCACATATAGCAATCAGCTTTTGTCAGCTATTGCACATATAGTAATATAGTTTTTGAACATATAGATGTCAGCTTTTTGTCAGCAAGTGCATGTACAAATTGCAATCAGATATTGCCAGCTATTGCACATATAGCAATTAGCTTTTGTCACTATTGAACATAGAGCAATCAGCTTCTTGTCAGCAAGTGCACATACATATACAAATATAACAATCAGCTTTTTGTAGCCTTTTGCACATATAGCAATCAGCTTTTGTCAGCTATTTCACATATAGCAATCAGCTTTTGTCAGCTATTGCACATATAGTAATCTATTTTTTGAACATATAGCAATCAGCTTTTTGTCAGCAAGTGCACATGCAAAAGCAATCCGATTTTGGCAGCTAGTGCACATATAGCGATCAGCTTTTGGCCAGCTAGTGCACACATAGCAATCAGCTTATGTCAGCTATTACACATTTAGCAATCAGCTTTTGTCAGCTATTACACATATAGCAATCAGCTTTTGTCAGCTATTGCACATATATCTAGCAGCTTTTGTCAGCTATTGCACAAATAGCAATCAGCTTTTGTCAGCTATTGCACATGTAGCAATCAACTTTTTGTCAGCAAGTGCACATATAGCTTTCAGCTTTTTGTCAGCTAGTACATAAAAAAAAAACAATCAGCTTTTTGTCACCTATTGCACATATAGCAATCAGCTTTTGTCAGCTATTATACATATAGCAATCAGCTTTTGTCAGTTATTGCACATATAGTAATCTATTTTTTGAACCTATAGCAGTCAGCTTTTTGTCAGCAAGTGCACGTACAAATTCCAATCAGATATTGCCAGCTAGTGCACATATAGCAATTAGCTTTTGTCAGCTAGTGAACATAGAGCAATCAGCTTTTGTCAGCTATTGTTCAAACAGCAATCAGCCATTGTCAGCAAGTGCACATGTAGCAATCATCTTTTTAGCAGCTAGTGAACATAAAGCAGTCAGCGTTTTTTCAGGCAGTGCACATATAGCAATAAGATTTTTGTTAGCTATTGCACATATCGCAATCAGTATTTGTCAGCTATTGCACATACAGCAATCAGCTTTTGTCAGCAAGAGCACATAAAGCTATCAGCTTTTTGTCACCTATTGCACATATAGGAATCAGTTATTTTAAACATATAGCCATCAGCTTTTTGTCAGCACGTGCACATACATATAGCAATCAGCGTTTGTCAGCTATTGCACATATATAGCAATCAGCCTATGTTAGCTATTGCACATATAGCAATCAGCTTTTGTCAGCTTTTGTACATACATCAATCAGCTTCTGTCAGTAAGTGCACATATAGCACTCAGCTTTTTAGCAGCTATTGAACATATACCAGTCATCGTTTTTTCAGCAAGTGCATATATAGCAATCAACTCATTGTCAGCTAGTGCAAATATATCAATCAGCTTTTTGTCACCTATTGCACATATAGAAATCTGCTTTTGTCAGCTATTGCACATATAGCAATAAGCTTTTGTCAGCTATTGCACATATAGCACTCAGCTTTTGTCAGCAATTGCACATATAGCTATCAGCTTTTTGTCAGCTAGAGCACATATCGCAATCAAAGTTTTTTCAGCAAGTGCACACCTAGCAATCATCTTTATAGCAGCTTGTGAACATATAGCAATCAGCGGTTTTTCATGAAGTGCACATATAGCAATCAGCTTTTTGTCAGCAAGTGCACATACAAATAGCAATCAGATTTTGCCAGCTAGTGCACATATAGTGATCAGCTTTTTGTCAGCTAGTGCACATATAGCAATCAGCGTTTTTTCAGCAAATGCATACACAGCAATCAGCTTTTTGTCAGCAAGTGCACATATTGCTATCAGCTTTTTGTCAGCTAGTTCAAATATAGCAATCATCCTTTTGTCACCAATTGCACATATAGCAATGAGCTTTTGTCAGCTATTGCACATATAGCAATCAGCGTTTTTTCAGCAAGTGCATATACAGCAATCAACTTTTTGTCAGCTAGTACATATATAGCAATCAGCTTTTTGTCACCTTTTGCACATATAGTAAACAGCTTTTGTTTGTACACATAGCAATCAGCTTTTGTCAGCTATTGCACATATAGCAATCAGATTTTGTCAGCTATTGCAAGTATAGTAATCTATTTTTTTAACATATAGCAATCAGCTTTTTGTCAGCAAGTGCACATACAAATAGCAATCAGATTTTGCCAGCTAGTGCACATATAGTGATCAGCTTTTTGTCAGCTAGTGCACATATAGCAATCAGCGTTTTTTCAGCAAATGCATACACAGCAATCAGCTTTTTGTCAGCAAGTGCACATATTGCTATCAGCTTTTTGTCAGCTAGTTCAAATATAGCAATCATCCTTTTGTCACCAATTGCACATATAGCAATGAGCTTTTGTCAGCTATTGCACATATAGCAATCAGCGTTTTTTCAGCAAGTGCATATACAGCAATCAACTTTTTGTCAGCTAGTACATATATAGCAATCAGCTTTTTGTCATCGAGTGCACATATAGCAATCAGCATTTTTCAGCCTTTGCACATACAGCAATCAGCTTTTGTCAAGAAGAGCGCATATAGCTATCAGCTTTTTGTCAGTTTATGCACATATAGCAATCAGCTTTTTGTCAGCTAGTGTAAATATAGCAATCAGTTTTTTGTCACCTATTGCACATATGGCATACAGCTTTCTTCAGCTATTGGACATACAGCAATCAGATTTTGTCAGTAAGTGCACAATAGCAATCAGCTTCTTAGCAGCTAGTGAACAAATTGCAGTCAGCGTTTTTTCAGCAAGTGCCTATATAGCAATCAGCTTTTTGTCAGCAAGTGCACATATAGCTATCAGCTTTTTGTCAGCTAGCTATAGCAATTCGCTTATGTCAGCTATTGCACATATTGCAATCAGGTTTTGTCAGCAATTGCACATATTGCAATCAGCTTTTATCAGCTATTGCACATATAGCAATCAGCTTTTGTTAGCTATTGCACATGTAGCAATCAGCCTTTGTCAGCTATTGCAAATATAGTTATCATATAGCAAAATGCGTTTTTTTAGCAAGTGCATACACAGCAATAGACTTTTTGTCAGCAAGTGCACATATAGCTATCAGCATTTTGTCAGCTAGTACATATATAGAAATCAGCTTTTGTCAGCTATTGCACATATTGCAATCAGCTTTTATCAGCTATTGCACATGTAGCAATCAGCTTTTGTTAGCTGTTGCACATATAGCAATCAGATTTTGTCAGCTATTGCAAGTATAGTTATCATATAGCAAAATGCGTTTTTCCAGCAAGTGCATATACAGCAATCAGCTTTTTGTCAGCAAGTGCACATATAGCTATCAGCTTTTTGTAATCTAGTACAAATATAGCAATCAGCTTTTGTCAGCTATTGCACATATAGCAATCAGCTTTTGTCAGCTATTGCACATATAGCAATCAGCTTTTGTCAGCTATTGCACATATAGTAATATATTTTTTAAACATATAGCAATCAGCTTTTTGTCAGCAAGTGCACATACAAATAGCAATTACTATCATATAGCAGATTTTGCCAGCTAGTGCACATATAGTGATCAGCTTTTTGTCAGCTAGTGCACATATAGCAATCAGCGTTTTTTCAGCAAATGCATATACAGCAATCAGCTTTTTGTCAGCAGGTGCACATAAAGCTATCAGCTTTTTGTCAGCTAGTACAAATATAGCAATCAGCTTTTTGTCACCTACTGAACACATAGCAATCAGCTTTTGTCAGCTATTGCACATATAGTAATCAGCTTTTGTCAGCTATTGCACATATAGTAATCTATTTTTTTAACATATAGCAATCAGCATTTTGTCAGCAAGTGCACATACAAATAGCAATCAGATATTGCCAGCTATTGAACATATAGTACTCTTTTTTTTGAACATATAGCAATTAGCATATGTCAGCTATTGCACATATAGCAATCCGTTTTTGTCAGCTATTGCAAATATAGCAATCAGCTTTTGTCAGCTACTGCACATAGTGCAATCAGCTTTTATCGTCTACTGCACATGTAGCAATCAGCTTTTGTTAGCTATTGCACATATAGCAATCAGCTTTTGTCAGCTATTGCAAATATAGTTATCAGTTTTTTTAACATATAGCAATCAGCTTTTTGTCATCAAGTGCACATACAAATAGCAATCAGATTTTGCCAGCTAGTGCACATATAGTGATCAGCTTTTTGTCAGCTACTGCACATATAGCAATCAGTACAAATGTAGCAAACAGCTATTGCACATATGGCAATCAGCTTTTGTTAGCTATTGTACATACAGCAATCAGATTTTGTCAGTAAGTGCACATACAGCAATCAGCTTTTTAGCAGCTAGTGAACATATAGCAGTCAGCGTTTTTTCAGCAAGTGCATATATAGCAATCAGCTTTTTGTCGGCTAGTAGAAATATAGCAATCAGCTATTGCACATATGGCAATCAGCTTTTGTCAGCTATTGTACATACAGCAATCAGCTTTTGTCAGCTATTGCACATACAGCAATACGCTTTTGTCAGCTATTGCACATACAGCAATACGCTTTTGTCAACTATTGCAAATATTGCAATCAGGTTTTGTCAGCTATTGCAAATATAGTTATCAGTTTTTTTAACATGTAACTATCAGCTTTTTGTCAGCTAGTACAAATATAGCAATCAGCTATTGCAACTATGGCATACAGCTTTTGTCAGGTATTGTACATACAGTAATCAGATTTTGTCAGTAAGTGCACATATAGCAATCAACTTTTTTAGCAGCTAGTGAACATATAGCAGTCAGCGTTTTTTTTATCAAGTGCATATATAGCAATCAGCTTTTTGTCAGCTAGTACAAATATAGCAATCAGCTATTGCACATATGGCAATCAGCTTTTGTCAGCTATTGTACATACAGCAATCAGATTTTGCCAGCTAGTGCACATATAGCTATCAGCTTTTTGTCAGCTAGTACAAATATAGCAATCAACTTTTTGTCATCTATTGCACATATATATATTTTTTGAACATATAGCAATCAGCTTTTAAGCAGCTAGTGAACATATTGCAGTCAGCGTTTTTTCAGCATGTGCATATATAGCAGTCAGCGTTTTTTTCATCAAGTGCATATATAGCAATCAGCTTTTTGTCAGCTAGTACAAAAATAGTAATCAGCTTCTTGTCACCTATTGCACATATAGCAAACAGCTTTTGTCAACTATTGTACACATAGCAATCAGCTTTTGTCAGCTATTGCACATATAGCAATCAGATTTTGTCAGCTATTGCAAGTATAGTAATCTATTTTTTTAACATATAGCAATCAGCTTTTTGTCAGCAAGTGCACATACAAATATCAATCAGATTTTGCCAGCTAGTGCACATATAGTGATCAGCTTTTTGTCATCTAGTGCACATATAGCAATCAGCTTTTTAGCAGCTAGTGAACATATTGCAGTCAGCGTTTTTTCAGCAAGTGCCTTGTTAAAATAGTGACAATAAGCTGTTAAGCTTCTTTATAATCTGGCAACATTGTATCAGCATAGTACTCATTCTGTAATTGAGTACTTGTTCAGATTTTTGGACTCATGCTTTGAAGTTTCCATTAAACGTTTAACCGAACCACTACGTGTGTTTTCTTTATGTGCATCTTAGGCACACTAGAAATATCCCAACATTGGTTATGGGCCCAGATCTCGTTGTTTTCGGTTAAATAAGTACACAAAGTGTCTATGGTTTTGAAAGCTTCCTTTTGTTAAATTTTTAAAAAGTTTATTTCGTGCGAAGAATAACGTGGTGAAATTGTCAAAATGAACATGTCGCATCAAATAGAAAAACTTGGTGAGGACAATTATGACGTATGGCATATGGCCATGAAAAGTGTCTTGGTGGTGGCGGACCTATGGAATGTTGTGTGTGGAAAATATGTTAAGCCAGAAGGAAATGGTGAGGATATCGAAAAATGGGTTAGTGTCGACCAAAAAGCGATGGCTTACATAATTTTAAATCTGAAGCCAACACAGTTGATGCATATCAAGTCATGCCCAACATCTGCAGCTGTATGGAAAAAACTAAAGGAAATTCATGTCTCAGTTGGACCGATTAGGAAGGTCCAATTATATCAAAAATTAATACGTTTCAATATGCAGCAGGGTGACGATGTAGTCGCATATGTCAATTCATTTGTTGAGACAATTGAAAAGTTGGCAGAATTAGACATCAAACTCAATGACGAGTTGCAGGTCATCATGTTTTTGAGCAGTTTACCAGACACATGGGAAAATTTTGTAATAGCGATTGAGACACGCGATGAGCTGCCCAAATTCGAAGTCGTCAAGGTTAAAATGTTAGAAGAGGCCACGCGAAAGCAAGAAAGAGCTAGCAGAGACGGCATAGGGACACCAGAAGCAGTGTATACACACAAACATAATGGACCGCGGGACAACAACAGTGTCGAAAGCAAAGGCAGAAAGAATAGCAGTAAGCAGCCATTCCGAGGCAAATGTTTTAATTGCGAAAAAGAAGGGCATCGAGCGAGCGATTGCCGAAATAAAAAGAAGGATGATAAAAAGAGCCAAAAGGACGAAAAGTCTCTATGCTTAATGCACACGTGTGTCAAGGAGAAGCAAAAGAGTTTTTGGTGCGTTGACAGTGGTGCAACATCGCACATGTGCTGCGACCGCAGCATGTTCCTTACGTATGCTGATAAAAAGACGTCGATAATGTTGGCCGCAAATAAGTTTATCGATTCACCCGGCAGTGGCAGTGTTGAGTTGCACTGCAATAGAATAAAATTAAAGCTGCAAAATGTTTTATATGTCCCTGACTTAAGCATGAATTTTTTATCAGTAAGTGCTGCAGCAAAGTTTGAGAATTCTACCATATTTGAAGGGAAAATTGCGCTGATAAAAGACAAAGAAGGCAACGAGATAATAAGGGCAAGACACGAAAATGGTTTGTATGTTTACAAACATAGTCTTGATCAGGTTCATATGCTAAATAGTTCTGATTCATCTTCCATAAAATGGCACAATAGATTTGGCCACCTGAATTTTAAGGATTTGAAATTGCTTAATGATAAGCAACTGGTGCGTGGTATGAAAGTTGAAAATGTACAATTAGAAATAAATTGCGATACATGTAATAAAGCAAAAATTTGTGCATTGCCATTCCCACAGAAAGCGAATCGTGTCTCAAAGCAAGTACTGGACTTAGTACATACAGACGTATGTGGTCCGATGAATGTTAAGTCGCTTGCAGGCAATCGATATTTCGTAACTTTTATTGATGACTACTCACGCAAGATATTTGTTTACCTTATGCACTCAAAAAGCCAAGTTTTTGAGAAGTTTAAAATGTTTAAAACTTTTGTAGAATGCCAAACAGGAAATAAAATAAAGGCTGTGCGCAGCGACAATGGAACAGAGTATGTGAATAAGCAATTCACTGAATTTTTGATTGAGTGCGGTATAAAGAGGCAATTAACAGTTCCTTACACTCCGCAGCAAAATGGTGTGGCCGAACGTGCTAATCGGACCATCGTTGAAATGGCAAAAAGTCTTCTAATTCATTCAAAGCTTGAAGAATTTTTGTGGGCAGAGGCTGTTGCAACAGCAGTTTATTTGCGCAACAGATGTCCCACAAAAGCATTAGATGGAAGCACACCATTTGAGGTATGGAAGGATCGCAAGCCATCAGTACAGCACTTGAGAGTATTTGGCTCGCGGGCATTTGCACTCGACAAAGTCAGAAAAAGCAAGTTCCAAGCAAAGGGCAAGGAGTACATTTTTGTTGGTTACTCCTTTACAGCAAAGGCATACCGCCTATATGATCGAAGCGAACAGTTATTGAAAGAAGGGATGTCAAATTCATTGAAGGTGAGTTTGACATAGCAACAACTGATGCATGCAGTATTTCAGACAGAAACACCTTCACGACGTACATTATCCCGTTTGAGTCAAATCATGAGGTTGCAAAAAACCACCCAGAGCAACCTGCCGAGGTGCAAGAGTACAACAGTGACTCAAATGAAGAAGAAGAGGAGGATTTTGTGAGCGCAAGCGATCCAGGAGAAGATGGCAACGATGACGACAATGACCAAGTAGCGCTGCCACAAGTTGAAGCTGTAGTAAAACATGGGCGTGGCAGGCCAAAAATTATACGTACAGGTCAGCCAGGCAGGCCCAGAAAGCAGTACCAATTGATCAATAGTCTTAATCAGATTGAAGACATTGAAACTCCGCAGTCAGTTGCAGAAGCATTACATGGCCAAAATGCGCAGGATTGGGAAAAGTCTATGCAAATAGAGTACGACGCTTTACAAGCAAATGAGACATGGTCAGTGTGTGAGCTACCTCCTGGACAAAAGGCCATTGGTTCAAAATGGGTTTACCGAATCAAGAGAGATAAAGATGGTAATATTGAAAAATTTAAGTCTCGACTAGTTGCACAAAGTTGTGGTCAACAATTTGGTGTCAATTACTGGGAAACGTTTTCTCCCGTAATTCGATATGAAACCATTCGCATGTTATTCGCAATAGCTGCCGAAAAAGAGCTGTATATGCATCAAGTCGACATTTCAAACGCATACTTAAATAGTAAGCTTAATGAAACTGTGTACATGAAACAGCCGCCGAATTTTATTGACAAGCAGCATCCAAATAAAGTCCTCAAACTAGAAAAGGCACTTTACGGGCTTAAACAATCCGGACGAGTTTGGAACAATACGCTCGATGAGGTATTGAGAGGCATGGATTTTAAAAGATGCAAAAATGAAACATGCTTATACGTCAAGCAAAAGCAACAACAATTCAGCTACATCGCTGTCTACGTCGACGATTTAATCATAGTGTGTCCCAGCGAAGAAGACATAGCCGTGATTAAGAAGAAGATTGCATCAAATTTTAAAATGCACGATGGAGGCCCCATTAGCTATTTCCTAGGCATGGAAATCCAACGCGACGGCGATCGAGGTTCCGTTTCGCTGTGCCAGAAGACGCACATTCAAGGCCTATTGGACAAGTATGGCATGAGCAATTGCCGTCCAGTAAGCACACCTCTTGACCCAGGTTTTCAAGTGGACTGCAACGACGATACTTGTGTAAAGGTAAATATAACGCAATATCAGTCATTAATTGGTTCGCTTATATACTTAGCAGTTTTGAGCCGACCAGACATTTTGCATGCTGTAAACAAATTATCACAAAGAAATGCTAATCCTCATGGAGAACACCAGTCTGCAGCAAAGCACATTCTAAGATATCTTGCGGGTACAAAGAATATGAAATTAGTATACCGTAAAAATGGCAAACCACTAAAAGGCTATGCAGATGCAGATTGGGGCAACGATCGGCTGGACAGGAGATCCTATAGTGGCTACGCATTTTTCCTGGCAGGCAGTGCGTTCTCTTGGACTTCATCAAAGCAAAGCGTTGTCGCATTGAGCAGCACTGAAGCAGAATATATTTCTTTGTCCATGGCTGCCAAAGAAGCAGTTTATCTACGCAGGCTACTTAGTGAGATGGGATGGTCAAAGGATACAGAGCCATTGACTATATGTGGCGACAACCTAAGCGCGCAACATATTGCGCAAAATCCAGTCCATCATAAGCGCACTAAGCACATAGACATAAGGTATCATTTTATACGTGAAAAGGTACAATGTAATGATATTGCATTAGAATACGTACCTACAAATAATAATGTTGCAGATATACTAACAAAATGTTTAAGTAAGCAAAAGCACGTAGGCTTTGTAAAAACACTTGGATTGAATTAAATTTGTTATTTTGCAACTGATTATAATTAGCTTAAGAAGAAGTGTTAAAATAGTGACAATAAGCTGTTAAGCTTCTTTATAATCTGGCAACATTGTATCAGCATAGTACTCATTCTGTAATTGAGTACTTGTTCAGATTTTTGGACTCATGCTTTGAAGTTTCCATTAAACGTTTAACCGAACCACTACGTGTGTTTTCTTTATGTGCATCTTAGGCACACTAGAAATATCCCAACATGCCTATATAGCAATC
Source organism: Drosophila novamexicana (assembly GCF_003285875.2). Lineage (NCBI taxonomy): Eukaryota > Metazoa > Arthropoda > Insecta > Diptera > Drosophilidae > Drosophila > Drosophila novamexicana. The sequence goes on along the minus strand of NW_020824865.1, from coordinate 319,151 downwards.
AGCTTTTTGTCAGCAAGTGCACATATAGCTATCAGCTTTTTATCAGCTAGCTATAGCAATTCGCTTATGTCAGCTATTGCACATATTGCAATCAGGTTTTGTCAGCAATTGCACATATTGCAATCAGCTTTTATCAGCTATTGCACATATAGCAATCAGCTTTTGTTAGCTATTGCACATATAGCAATCAGCCTTTGTCAGCTATTGCAAATATAGTTATCATATAGCAAAATGCGTTTTTTCAGCAAGTGTATACACAGCAATCAGCTTTTTGTCAGCAAGTGCACATATTGCTATCAGCTTTTTGTCAGCTAGTACAAATATAGCAATCATCCTTTTGTCACCAATTGCACATATAGCAATCAGCTTTTGTCAGCTATTGCACATATAGCAATCAGCGTTTTTTCAGCAAGTGCATATACAGTAATAGACTTTTTGTCAGCAAGTGCACATATAGCTATCAGCTTATTGTCAGCTAGTACATATATAGAAATCAGCTTTTGTCAGCTATTGCACGTATTGCAATCAGCTTTTATCAGCTATTGCACATGTAGCAATCAGCTTTTGTTAGCTATTGCACATATAGCAATCAGATTTTGTCAGCTATTGCAAGTATAGTTATTATATAGCAAAATGCGTTTTTTCAGCAAGTGCATATACAGCAATCAGCTTTTTGTCAGCAAGTGCACATATAGCTATCAGCTTTTTGTCATCTAGTACAAATATAGCAATCAGCATTTTTCAGCCTTTGCACATATAGCAATCAGCTTTTGTCAGCTATTGCACATATAGCAATCATCTTTGTCAGCTACTGCACATATATAGTAATATATTTTTTAAACATATAGCAATCAGCTTATTGTCAGCAAGTGCACATACAAATAGCAATTACTATCATATAGCAGATTTTGCCAGCTAGTGCACATATAGTGATCAGCTTTTTGTCAGCTAGTGCACATATAGCAATCAGCGTTTTTTCAGCAAATGCATATACAGCAATCAGCTTTTTGTCAGCAGGTGCACATATAGCTATCAGCTTTTTGTCAGCTAGTACAAATATAGCAATCAGCTTTTTGTCACCTACTGAACACATAGCAATCAGCTTTTGTCAGCTATTGCACATATAGTAATCAGCTTTTGTCAGCTATTGCACATATAGTAATCTATTTTTTTAACATATAGCAATCAGCTTTTTGTCAGCAAGTGCACATACAAATAGCAATCAGATATTGCCAGCTATTGAACATATAGTACTCTTTTTTTTGAACGTATAGCAATTAGCATATGTCAGCTATTGCACATATAGCAATCCCTTTTTTTCAGCTATTGCAAATATAGCAATCAGCTTTTGTCAGCTATTGCACATATTGCAACCAGATTTTATCGTCTACTGCACATGTAGCAATCAGCTTTTGTTAGCTATTGCACATATAGCAATCAGCTTTTGTCAGCTATTGCAAATATAGTTATCAGTTTTTTGAACATATAGCAATCAGCTTTTTGTCAGCAAGTGCACATAGAAATAGCAATCAGATATTGCCAGCTTGTGCACATATAGTGATCAGCTTTTTGTCAGCTACTGCACATATAGCAATCAGTACAAGTGTAGCAAACAGCTATTGCACATATGGCAATCAGCTTTTGTTAGCTATTGTACATACAGCAATCAGATTTTGTCAGTAAGTGCACATACAGCAATCAGCTTTTTAGCAGCTAGTGAACATATAGCAGTCAGCGTTTTTTCAGCAAGTGCATATATAGCAATCAGCTTTTTGTCGGCTAGTAGAAATATAGCAATCAGCTATTGCACATATGGCAATCAGCTTTTGTCAGCTATTGTACATACAGCAATCAGCTTTTGTCAGCTATTGCACATACAGCAATACGCTTTTGTCAGCTATTGCACATACAGCAATACGCTTTTGTCAGCTATTGCAAATATTGCAATCAGGTTTTGTCAGCTATTGCAAATATAGTTATCAGTTTTTTTAACATGTAACTATCAGCTTTTTGTCAGCTAGTACAAATATAGCAATCAGCTATTGCAACTATGGCATACAGCTTTTGTCAGGTATTGTACATACAGTAATCAGATTTTGTCAGTAAGTGCACATATAGCAATCAACTTTTTTAGCAGCTAGTGAACATATAGCAGTCAGCGTTTTTTTTATCAAGTGCATATATAGCAATCAGCTTTTTGTCAGCTAGTACAAATATAGCAATCAGCTATTGCACATATGGCAATCAGCTTTTGTCAGCTATTGTACATACAGCAATCAGATTTTGCCAGCTAGTGCACATATAGCTATCAGCTTTTTGTCAGCTAGTACAAATATAGCAATCAACTTTTTGTCATCTATTGCACATATATATATTTTTTGAACATATAGCAATCAGCTTTTAAGCAGCTAGTGAACATATTGCAGTCAGCGTTTTTTCAGCATGTGCATATATAGCAGTCAGCGTTTTTTTCATCAAGTGCATATATAGCAATCAGCTTTTTGTCAGCTACTACAAAAATAGTAATCAGCTTCTTGTCACCTATTGCACATATAGCAAACAGCTTTTGTCAGCTATTGTACACATAGCAATCAGCTTTTGTCAGCTATTGCACATATAGCAATCAGATTTTGTCAGCTATTGCAAGTATAGTAATCTATTTTTTTAACATATAGCAATCAGCTTTTTGTCAGCAAGTGCACATACAAATATCAATCAGATTTTGCCAGCTAGTGCACATATAGTGATCAGCTTTTTGTCATCTAGTGCACATATAGCAATCAGCTTTTTAGCAGCTAGTGAACATATTGCAGTCAGCGTTTTTTCAGCAAGTGCCTATATAGCAATCAGCTTTTTGTCAGCAAGTGCACATATAGCTATCAGCTTTTTGTCAGCTAGCTATAGCAATTCGCTTATGTCAGCTATTGCACATATTGCAATCAGGTTTTGTCAGCAATTGCACATATTGCAATCAGCTTTTATCAGCTATTGCACATATAGCAATCAGCTTTTGTTAGCTATTGCACATATAGCAATCAGCCTTTGTCAGCTATTGCAAATATAGTTATCATATAGCAAAATGCGTTTTTTCAGCAAGTGTATACACAGCAATCAGCTTTTTGTCAGCAAGTGCACATATTGCTATCAGCTTTTTGTCAGCTAGTACAAATATAGCAATCATCCTTTTGTCACCAATTGCACATATAGCAATCAGCTTTTGTCAGCTATTGCACATATAGCAATCAGCGTTTTTTCAGCAAGTGCATATACAGTAATAGACTTTTTGTCAGCAAGTGCACATATAGCTATCAGCTTTTTGTCAGCTAGTACATATATAGAAATCAGCTTTTGTCAGCTATTGCACGTATTGCAATTAGCTTTTATCAGCTATTGCACATGTAGCAATCAGCTTTCGTTAGCTATTGCACATATAGCAATCAGATTTTGTCAGCTATTGCAAGTATAGTTATTATATAGCAAAATGCGTTTTTTCAGCAAGTGCATATACAGCAATCAGCTTTTTGTCAGCAAGTGCACATATAGCTATCAGCTTTTTGTCATCTAGTACAAATATAGCAATCAGCATTTTTCAGCCTTTGCACATATAGCAATCAGCTTTTGTCAGCTATTGCACATATAGCAATCATCTTTGTCAGCTACTGCACATATATAGTAATATATTTTTTAAACATATAGCAATCAGCTTATTGTCAGCAAGTGCACATACAAATAGCAATTACTATCATATAGCAGATTTTGCCAGCTAGTGCACATATAGTGATCAGCTTTTTGTCAGCTAGTGCACATATAGCAATCAGCGTTTTTTCAGCAAATGCATATACAGCAATCAGCTTTTTGTCAGCAGGTGCACATATAGCTATCAGCTTTTTGTCAGCTAGTACAAATATAGCAATCAGCTTTTTGTCACCTACTGAACACATAGCAATCAGCTTTTGTCAGCTATTGCACATATAGTAATCAGCTTTTGTCAGCTATTGCACATATAGTAATCTATTTTTTTAACATATAGCAATAAGCTTTTTGTCAGCAAGTGCACATACAAATAGCAATCAGATATTGCCAGCTATTGAACATATAGTACTCTTTTTTTTGAACGTATAGCAATTAGCATATGTCAGCTATTGCACATATAGCAATCCGTTTTTTTCAGCTATTGCAAATATAGCAATCAGCTTTTGTCAGCTATTGCACATATTGCAATCAGCTTTTATCGTCTACTGCACATGTAGCAATCAGCTTTTGTTAGCTATTGCACATATAGCAATCAGCTTTTGTCAGCTATTGCAAATATAGTTATCAGTTTTTTGAACATATAGAAATCAGCTTTTTGTCAGCAAGTGCACATAGAAATAGCAATCAGATATTGCCAGCTTGTGCACATATAGTGATCAGCTTTTTGTCAGCTACTGCACATATAGCAATCAGTACAAGTGTAGCAAACAGCTATTGCACATATGGCAATCAGCTTTTGTTAGCTATTGTACATACAGCAATCAGATTTTGTCAGTAAGTGCACATACAGCAATCAGCTTTTTAGCAGCTAGTGAACATATAGCAGTCAGCGTTTTTCAGCAAGTGCATATACACCAATCAGCTTTTTGTCAGCAAGTGCACATATAGCTATCAGCTTTTTGTCACCTATTGCACATAAAGCTAACAGCTTTTGTCAACTATTGCACATATAGCAATCAGCTTTTGTCAGCTATTGCACATAAAGTAATATATTTTTTGAACATATAGCAATCAGCTTTTTGTCAGCAGGTGCACATACAAAAAGCAATCAGATTTTGCCAGCTAGTGCACATATAGTGATCAGCTTTTTGTCAGCTAGTGCACATATAGCAATCAGCTTTTAAGCAGCTAGTGAACATATTGCAGTCAGCGTTTTTTCAGCAAGTGCATATATAGCAATCAGCTTTTTGTCGGCTAGTACAAATATAGCAATCAGCTATTGCAACTATGGCATACAGCTTTTGTCAGGTATTGTACTTACAGTAATCAGATTTTGTCAGTAAGTGCACATATAGCAATCAACTTTTTTAGCAGCTAGTGAACATATAGCAGTCAGCGTTTATTTTATCAAGTGCATATATAGCAATTAGCTTTTTGTCAGCTAGTACAAATATAGCAATCAGATATTGCACATATGGCAATCAGCTTTTGTCAGCTATTGTACATACAGCAATCAGCTTTTGTCAGCTATTGCACATATTGCTATCAGCTTTTATCAGCTATTGCACATATAGCAATCAGCTTTTGTTAGCTATTGCACATATAGCAATCAGTTTTTGTCAGCTATTGCAAATATGGATATCAGTTGTTTTAACATGTAACTATCAGCTTTTTGTCAGCTAGTACAAATATAGCACTCAGCTATTGCAACTATGGCATACAGCTTTTGTCAGGTATTGTACATACAGTAATCAGATTTTGTCAGTAAGTGCACATATAGCAATCAACTTTTTTAGCAGCTAGTGAACATATAGCAGCGTTTTTTTTATCAAGTGCATATATAGCAATCAGCTTTTTGTCAGCTAGTACAAATATAGCAATCAGCTTTTTGTCAGCTAGTACAAATGTAGCAAACAGCTATTGCACATATGGCAATCAGCTTTTGTCAGCTATTGTACATACAGCAATCAGATTTTGTCAGTAAATGCACATACAGCAATCAGCTGTTTAGCAGATAGTGAACATATAGCAATCAGCGTTTTTTCAGCTATTGCACATATAGTAATATATGTTTTGAACATATAGCAAACAGCTTTTTGTCAGCAAGTGCACATACAAATAGCAATCAGATTTTGCCAGCTAGTGCACATATAGTGATCAGCTTTTTGTCAGCTAGTGCACTTATAGCATTCAGCTTTTAAGCAGCTAAAGAACATATTGCAGTCAGCGTTTTTTCAGCAAGTGCATATATAGCAATCAGCTTTTTGTCGGCTAGTACAAATATAGCAATCAGCTATTGCACATATGGCAATCAGCTTTTGTCAGCTATTGTACATACAGCAATCAGCTTTTGTCAGCTATTGCACATACAGCAATACGCTTTTGTCAGCTATTGCACATACAGCAATACGCTTTTGTCAGCTATTGCAAATATTGCAATCAGGTTTTGTCAGCTATTGCATATATAGTTATCAGTTTTTTTAACATGTAACTATCAGCTTTTTGTCAGCTAGTACAAATATAGCAATCAGCTATTGCAACTATGGCATACAGCTTTTGTCAGGTATTGTACATACAGTAATCAGATTTTGTCAGTAAGTGCACATATAGCAATCAACTTTTTTAGCAGCTAGTGAACATATAGCAGTCAGCGTTTTTTTTATCAAGTGCATATATAGCAATTAGCTTTTTGTCAGCTAGTACAAATATAGCAATCAGCTATTGCACATATGGCAATCAGCTTTTGTCAGCTATTGTACATACAGCAATCAGCTTTTGTCAGCTATTGCACATATTGCAATCAGCTTTTATCAGCTATTGCACATATAGCAATCAGCTTTTGTTAGCTATTGCACATATAGCAATCAGTTTTTGTCAGCTATTGCAAATATTGCAATCAGGTTTTGTCAGCTATTGCATATATAGTTATCAGTTTTTTTAACATGTAACTATCAGCTTTTTGTCAGCTAGTACAAATATAGCAATCAGCTATTGCAACTATGGCATACAGCTTTTGTCAGGTATTGTACATACAGTAATCAGATTTTGTCAGTAAGTGCACATATAGCAATCAACTTTTTTAGCAGCTAGTGAACATATAGCAGTCAGCGTTTTTTTTATCAAGTGCATATATAGCAATCAGCGTTTTGTCAGCTAGTACAAATAGAGCAATCAGCTATTGTACATATGGCAATCGGCTTTTGTCAGCTATTGTACATACAGCAATCAGCTTTTGTCAGCTATTGCAATCAGCTTTTATCAGCTATTGCACATGTAGCAATCAGCTTTTGTTAGCTATTGCACATATAGCAATCAGCCTTTGTCAGCTATTGCATATATAGTTATCAGTTTTTTGAACATATAGCAATCAGATTCTTGTCAGCACATACATATAACTATCAGCTTTTTGTCAGCTAGTACAAATGTAGCAAACAGCTATTGCACATATGGCAATCAGCTTTTGTCAGCTATTGTACATACAGCAATCAGATTTTCACAGTAAATGCACATACAGCAATCAGCTTTTTAGCAGATAGTGAACATATAGCAATCAGCGTTTTTTCAGCTATTGCACATATAGTAATATATGTTTTGAACATATAGCAATCAGCTTTTTGTCAGCAAGTGCACATACAAATAGCAATCAGATTTTGCCAGCTAGTGCACATATAGTGATCAGCTTTTTGTCAGCTAGTGCACATATAGCATTCAGCTTTTTAGCAGCTCGTGAACATATTGCAATCAGCGTTTTTTCAGCGAGTGCATATATAGCAATCAGCTTATTGTCAGCAAGTGCACATACAAATAGCAATCAGATTTTGCCAGCTAGTGCACATATAGTGATCAGCTTTTTGTCAGCTAGTGCACATATAGCATTCAGCTTTTTAGCAGCTCGTGAACATATTGCAATCAGCGTTTTTTTAGCGAGTGCATATATAGCAATCAGCTTATTGTCAGCAAGTGCACATATAGCTATCAGCTTTTTGTCAGCTAGCTATAGCAATTAGCTTATGTCAGGTATTGCACATATTGCAATCAGCGTTTATCAGCTATGACATATAGCAATCAGCTTTCGTTAGCTATTGCACATATAGCAATCAGCTTTTGTCAGCTATTGCAAATATAGTTATCAGTTTTTTGAACATATAGCAATCAGCTTCTTGTCAGCACATACATATAACTATCAGCTTTTTGTCAGCTAGTGTCAGCTAGTGCACATTTAGCAATCAGCTTTTCAGCAGCTAGTGAACATATTGCAGTCAGCGTTTTCTCAGCAAGTGCATATATAGCAATCAGCTCTTTTGCCACCTAATGCACATATAGCTATCAGCTTTTGTCAGCTATTGTACATACAGCAATCAGCTTTTGTCAGCTATTGCACATACAGCAATACGCCTTTGTTAGCTATTGCACATACAGCAATACGCTTTTGTCAGCTATTGCAAATATTGCAATCAGGTTTTGTCAGCTATTGCACATATTGCAATCAGTTTTTATCAGCTATTGCACAAATAGCAATCAGCTTTTGTTAGCTGTTGCACATATAGCAATCAGCTTTTGTCAGCTATTGCAAATATAGTTATCAGTTTGCTTAACATATGCCTATCAGCTTTTTGTCAGCTAGTACAAATATAGCAATCAGCTATTGCAACTATGGCATACAGCTTTTGTTTGTCAGGTATTGTACATACAGTAATCAGATTTTGTCAGTAAGTGCACATACAGCAATCAGCTTTTTAGCAGCTAGTGAACATATAGCAGTCAGCGTTTTTTCAGCAAGTGCTTATACAGCAATCAGCTTTTTGTCAGCAAGTGCACATATAGCTATCAGCTTTTTGTCAGCTGGTACAAATATAGCAATCAGCTTTTTGTCACCTATTGCACATATAGCAATCAGCTTTTGTCAGCTATTGCACATATGGCAATCAACTTTTGTCAGCTATTGCACATATAGTAATATATTTTTTGAACATATAGCAATCAGCTTTTTGTCAGCAAACGCACATACAAATAGCAATCAGATTTTGCCAGCTAGTGCACATAAAATGATCAGCTTTTTGTCAGCTAGTGCACATATAGCAATCAGCTTTTTAGCAGCTAGTGAGCATATTGCAGTCAGCGTTTTTTCAGCGTGTGCATATAAAGCAGTCAGTGTTTTTTTCATCAAGTGCATATATAGCAATCAGCTTTTTGTCAGCAAGTGCACATACAAATAGCAATCAGATTTTGCCAGCTAGTACAAATATAGAAATCAGCTTTTTGTCACCTATTGCACATATAGCAATAAGCTTTTGTCAGCTATTGCACATATAGCAATCAGCTTTTGTCAGCTAATGAACATATAGTAATATATTTTTTGAACATATAGCAATCAGCTTTTTGTCAGCAAGTGCACATACAAATAGCAATCAGATTTCGCCAGCTAGTGCACATATAGTGATCAGCTTTTTGTCAGCTAGCGCACATATAGCAATCAGCTCTTTAGCAGCTAGTGAACATATTGCAGTCAGCGTTTTTTCAGTAAGTGCATGTGTAGCAGTCAGCATATTTTTCATCAAGTGCATATATAGCAATCAGCTTTTTGTCAGCTAGTACAAATATAGCAATCAGCTTCTTGTCACCTATTGCACATATAGTAATCTATTTTTTGGACATATAGCAATCAGCTTTTTGTCAGCAAGTGCACATACAAATAGCAATCAGATACTGCCAGCTATTAATCATATAGTAATCTTTTTATTGAACATATAGAAATTAGCTTATGACAGCTATTGCACATATAGCAATCCGCTTTTGTCAGCTATTGCAAAAATAGCAATCCGTTTTTTGGCAGCTATAGCACATATTGCAATCAGCTGTTACCATCTACTGCACATGTAGCAATCAGCTTTTGTTAGCTATTGCACATACAGCAAACAGCTTTTGTAAGCTATTGCAAATATAGTTATCAGTTTTTTGAACATATAGCAATCAGCTTCTTGTCAGCACATACATATAACTATCAGCTTATTGTCAGTTAGTACAAGTATAGCAATCAGCTATTGCACAATGGCAATCAGCTTTTGTCAGCTATTGTACATACAGCAATCAGATTTTGTCAGTAAGTGCACATATAGCAATCAGCTTTTTAGCAGCTAGTGAACATACAAATAGCAATCATATTTCGCCAGCTAGTGCACATATAGTGATCAGCTTTTTGTCAGCTAGCGCACATATTGCAATCAGCTCTTTAGCAGCTAGTTAACATATTGCAGTCAGCGTTTTATCAGCAAGTGCATATGTAGCAATCAGCTTTTTGTCAGCAAGTGCACATACAGCTATCAGCTTTTTGTCAGCAAGTGCACATATAGCTACCAGCTTTTTGTCAGCTAGTACAAATATAGCAATCAGCTTTTTGTCACCTATTGCACATATAGCAATAAGCTTTTGTCAGCTATTGCACATATAGCAATCAGCTTTTGTCAGCTAATGAACATATAGTAATATATTTTTTGAACATATAGCAATCAGCTTTTTGTCAGCAAGTGCACATACAAATAGCAATCAGATTTCGCCAGCTAGTGCACATATAGTGATCAGCTTTTTGTCAGCTAGCGCACATATTGCAAACAGCTCTTTAGCAGCTAGTGAACATATTGCAGTCAGCGTTTTTTCAGTAAGTGCATGTGTAGCAGTCAGCGTTTTTTTCATCAAGTGCATATATAGCAATCAGCTTTTTGTCAGCTAGTACAAATATAGCAATCAGCTTCTTGTCACCTATTGCACATATAGTAATCTATTTTTTGAACATATAGCAATCAGCTTTTTGTCAGCAAGTGCACATACAAATAGCAATCAGATACTGCCAGCTATTAATCATATAGTAATCTTTTTATTGAACATATAGCAATTAGCTTATGACAGCTATTGCACATATAGCAATCCGCTTTTGTCAGCTATTGCAAAAATAGCAATCCGTTTTTTGTCAGCTATTGCACATATAGCAATAAGCTTTTGTCAGTTATTGCACATATAGCAATCAGCTTTTGTCAGCTATTGAACATATATTAATATATTTTTTGAACATATAGCAATCAGATTTTGCCAGCTAGTGCACATATAGTGATCAGCTTTTTGTCAGCTAGTGCACATATAGCAATCAGCTTTTTAGCAGCTAGTGAACATATTGCAGTCAGCGTTTTATCAGCAAGTGCATATGTAGCAATCAGCTTTTTGTCAGCAAGTGCACATACAGCTATCAGCTTTTTGTCAGCTAGTACAAATATAGCAATCAACTTTTTGTCACCTATTGCACATATAGCAATCAGCTTTTGTCAGCTATTGCACATAATGAAATCAGCTTTTGTCCGCTATTGCACATATAGTAATTTTTTTTTTTGAACAGTTAGCAATCAGCTCTTTGTCAGCTATTGCACATATAGCAATCAGCGTTTTTTCAGCAAGTGCACATAAGGCAATCATCTTTTTGTCAGCTAATGCACATATAGCAATCAGCGTTTTGACACTATAACACATAGAGCAATCAGCTTTAGCAACTATTATACATACAGCAATCCGCTTTTGTCAGCTATTGCAAATATTGCAATCAGGTTTTGTCTGCTATTGCACATATTGCAATCAGCTTTTATCAGCTATTGCACATGTAGCAATCAGCTTTTGTTAGCTATTGCACATATAGCAATCAGCCTTTGTCAGCTATTGCAAATATAGTTATCAGTTTTTTTAACATATAACAATCAGCTTTTTGTCAGCTAGTACAAATATAGCAATCAGCTATTGCAACTATGGCATACAGCTTTTGTCAGGTATTGTATAAGTGCACATATATCAATCAACTTTTTTAGCAGCTAGTGAACATATAGCAGTCAGCGTTTTTTCAGCAAGTGCATATACAGCAATCAGCTTTTTGTCAGCAAGTGCACATATAGCAAATCAGCTTTTGTTAGCTATTGCACATATAGTAATATATTTTTTGAACATATAGCAATCAGCCTTTGTCAGTTATTGCAAATATAGTTATCAGTTTTTTTAACATATAACAATCAGCTTTTTGTCAGCTAGTATTGAACATAATGCAATCAGCTTTTGTCCGCTATTGCACATATAGTAATGTATTTTTTGAACAGTTAGCAATCAGCTCTTTGTCTGCTATTGCACATGTAGCAATCAGCTCTTGTCAGCTAGTGAACATAGAGCAATCAGCTTTTGCCAGCTATTATACATACAGCAATCAGCTTTTTGTCAGCAAGTGCTCATACAAATAGCAATCAGATTTTGCCAGCTATTGCACATATAGCAATCATTGTTTTTTCAGCAAGTGCACATAAGGCAATCATCTTTTAGTCAGCTAATGCACATATAGCAATCAGCGTTTTGACACTATAACACATAGAGCAATCAGCTTTAGGAGCTATTATACATACAGCAATCCGCTTTTGTCAGCTATTGCACATATTGCAACCAGCTTTTATCAGCTATTGCACATATAGCAATCAGCTTTTGTTAGCTATTGCACATATAGCAATAAGCCTTTGTCAGCTATTGCAAATATAGTTATCAGTTTTTTTAACATATAACAATCAGCTTTTTGTCAGCTAGTACGAATATAGCAATCAGCTATTGCAACTATGGCACACAGCTTTTGTCAGGTATTGTACATACAGAAATCAGATTTTGTCAGTAAGTGCACATATAGCAATCAACTTTTTTAGCAGCTAGTGAACATATAGCAGTCAGCGTTTTTTCAGAGAGTGCATATCAGCAATCAGCTTTTTGTCAGCAAGTGCACATATAGCTACCAGCTTTTTGTCAGCTAGTACAAATATAGCAATCAGCTTTTTGTCACCTACTGTACATATAGCAATCAGCTTTTGTCAGCTATTGCACATATAGCAATCAGCTTTTGTCAGCTATTGCACATAGAGTAATATATAGTAATATATATTTTAAACAGATAGCAATCAGCTTTTTGTCTGCAAGTGCACATACAAATAGCAATCAGATTTTGCAAGCTAGTGCACATATAGCAGTCAGCTTTTTAGCAGCTAGTGAACATATTGCAATCAGCGTTTTTTCAGCAAGTGCATAAATAGCAATTAGCTTATGTCAGCTATTGCACATATTGCAATCAGCTTTTGTCAGCTATTGCACTTATAGCTTTCAGCTTTTGTCGGCTATTGCACATATAGTAATATATTTTTTGAACATATAGCAATCAGCTTTTTGTCAGCAAGTGCATATACAAATAGCAATCAGATTTTGCCAGTTAGTGCACATATAGCAATCAGCTTTTTAGCAGCTAGTGCACATAGAGCTATCAGCTTTTGTCAGCTATTGTACATACAGCAATCAGCTATTGTCAGCAAGTGCACATGTAGCAATCATCTTTTTAGCAGTTAGTGAACATATAGCAGTCAGCGTTTTTTCAGAGAGTGCATATACAGCAATCATCTTTGAGTCAGCTAGTGCACATATAGCAATCAGCGTTTTGACACTATAACACATAGAGCAATCAGCTTTAGGAGTTATTATACATACAGCAATCCGCTTTTGTCAGCTATTGCAAATATTGCAATCAGGTTTTGTCAGCTATTGCACATATAGCAATCAGCTTTTGTCAGCTATTGCACATATAGTAATATATTTCTTGAACATATAGAAATAAGTTTTTTGTCAGCAAGCGCACATACAAATAGCAATCAGATTTTGCCAGCTAGTGCACATATAGTGATCAGCTTTTTGTCAACTAGTGCACATATAGCAATCAGCTTTTTAGCAGCTAGTGAACATATTGCAGTCAGCGTTTTTTCAGCAAGTGCATATACAGCAGTCAGCGTTTTTTTCATCAAGTGCATATATAGAAACAGCTTTTTGTCAGCTGGTACAAAAATAGCAATCAGCTTCTTTTCACCTATTGCATATATAGCAATCAGGCTTTGTTAGCTATTCCACATATAGCAATCAGCTTTTGTCAGCTATTGCATATACTGTAATCTATTTTTTGAACATATAGCAATTAGCTTTTTGTCAGCAAGTGCACATACAAATAGCAATCAGATATTGCCAGCTATTGAACATATAGTAATCTTTTTTTTGAACATATAGCAATTAGCTTATGTCAGCTATTGCACATATAGCAATCCGCTTTTGTCAGCTATTGTAAATACAGCAATCAGCTTGTGTCAGCTATTGCACATATTGCAATCAGCTTTTATCAGCTATTGCACATGTAGCAATCAGCTTTTGTTAGCTATTGCACGTATAGCAATCAGCTTTTGTCAGCTATTGCAATTATAGTTATCAGTTTTTTGAACATATAGCAATCAGCTTCTTGTCAACACATACATATTACTATCAGCTTTTTGCCAGCTAGTACAAATATAGCAATCAGCTATTGCACATATGGCAATCAGCTTATGTCAGCTATTGTGCATACAGCAATCAGCTTTTTGTCAGCAAGTGCAAATACAAATAGCAATCAGATTTTGCCAGCTATTGCATATATAGCAATCAGCGTTTTGACACTAGTGCACAAAGAGCAATCAGCTTTAGCAGCTATTATACATACAGCAATCCGCTTTTGTTAGCTATTGCAAATATAGCAATCAGCTTCTTGTCACCTATTGCACATATAGCAATCTGGTTTTGTCAGCTATTGCACATGTAGCAATCAGCTTTTGTCAGCTATTGCACATACAGTAATCTATTTTTTGAACATATAGCAAACAGCTTTTTGTCAGCAAGTGCACATACAAATAGCAATCAGATTTTGCCAGCTAGTGCACATATAGTGATCAGATTTGGTCAGCTATTGTACATACAGCAATGAGATTTTGTCAGTAAGTGCACATATAGCAATCAGCTTGTTGGCAGCTAGTGAACATATAGCAGTCAGCGTTTTTTTAGCAAGTGCATATACAGCAATCAGCTTTTGCCAGCAAGTGCACATATAGCTACCAGCTTTTTGTCAGCTAGTACAAATATAGCAATCAGCTTTTTGTCACCTATTGCACATATAGCAATAAGCTTTTGTCAGCTATTGCACATAAAGCAATCAGCTTTTGTCAGCTATTGAACATATAGTAATATATATTTTTTGAACACATAGCAATCAGCTTTTTGTCAGCAAGTGCACATACAAACAGCAATCAGATTTCGCCAGCTAGTGCACATATAGTGATCAGCTTTTTGTCAACTAGTGCACATATAGCAATCAGCTCTTTAGCAGCTAGTGAACATATTGCAGTCAGCGTTTTTTCAGCAAGTGCACATATAACTATTAGCTTTTTGTCAGCTAGTACAAATATAGCAATCAGCTTTTTGTCACCTATTGCACATATAGCAATCAGCTTTTGTCAGCTACTGCACATGTAGCAATCAGCTTCTTGTCACCTATTGCACATATAGCAATCTGGTTTTGTCAGCTATTGCACATGTAGCAATCAGCTTTTGTCAGCTATTGCACATACAGTAATCTATTTTTTGAACATATAGCAAACAGCTTTTTGTCAGCAAGTGCACATTCAAATAGCTTCAGATATTGCCAGCAATTGAACATATAGTAATCTTTTTTTTGAACATATAGCAATCCGCTTTTGTCAGCTATTGCAAATACAGCAATCAGCTTTTGTCAGCTATTGCACATGTTGCAATCAGCTTTTATCAGCTATTGCACATGTAGCAATCAGCTTTTGTTAGCTATTGCGCATATAGCAATCAGCTTTGTCAGCTATTGCACATATAGTAATCAGCTTTTGTCAGCTATTGCACATATAGCAATCTTTTTTTTTAAACATATAGCAATTAGCTTTTTGTCAGCAAGTGCACATACAAATAGCAATCAGATATTGCCAGCTATTGAACAAATAGTAAATTTTTCTTTGAACATATAGCAATTAGCTAATGTCAGCTATTACACATATAGCAATCCGCTTTTGTCAGCTATTGCACATGTTGCAATCAGCTTTTATCAGCTATTGCACATGTTGCAATCAGCTTTTATCAGCTATTGCACATGTAGCAATCAGCTTTTGTTAGCTATTGCGCATATAGCAATCAGCTTTTGTCAGCTATTGCACATGTTGCAATCAGCTTTTATCAGCTATTGCACATGTAGCAATCAGCTTTTGTTAGCTATTGCACATATAGCAATCAGCTTTTGTCAGCTATTGCTAATATAGTTATCAATTTTTTGAACATATAGCAATCAGCTTCTTGTCATCACATACATATAACTATCAGCTCTTTGTCAGCTAGTACAAATATAGCAATCAACTATAGCACATATGACAATCAGCTTTTGTCAGCTATTGCACATACAGCAATCAGATTTTGTCAGTAAGTGCACATATAGCAATCAGCTTTTTAGCACCTAGTGAACATATAGCAGTCAGCGTTTATTCAGCAAGTGCATATACAGCAATCAGCTTTTTGCCAGCAAGTGCACATATAGCTATTAGCTTTTTGTCAGCTAGTACAAATATAGCAATCAGCTTTTTGTCACCTATTGCACATATAGCAATCAGCTTTTGTCAGCTATTGCACATATAGCAATCAGCTTTTGTCAGCTTTTGCACACATAGTAATATATTTTTTGAACATATAGCAATCAGCTTTTTGTCAGCAAGTGCACATACAAATAGCAATCAGATTTTGCCAGCTAGTGTACATATAGTGATCAGCTTTTGTCAGCTATTGTACATACATCAATGAGATTTTGTCAGTAAGTGCACATATAGCAATCAGCTTTTTGGCAGCTAGTGAACATATAGCAGTCAGCGTTTTTTCAGCAAGTGCATATACAGCAATCAGCTTTTTGCCAGCAAGTGCACATATAGCTACCAGCTTTTTGTCAGCTAGTACAAATATAGCAATCAGCTTTTTGTCACCTATTGCACATATAGCAATAAGCTTTTGTCAGCTATTGCACATAAAGCAATCAGCTTTTGTCAGCTATTGAACATATAGTAATATATATTTTTTGAACATATAGCAATCAGCTTTTTGTCAGCTAGTGCACATATAGCAATCAGCTTTTTGGCAGCTAGTGAACATATAGCAGTCAGCGTTTTTTCAGCAAGTGCATATACAGCAATCAGCTTTTTGCCAGCAAGTGCACATATAGCTACCAGCTTTTTGTCAGCTAGTACAAATATAGCAATCAGCTTTTTGTCACCTATTGCACATATAGCAATCAGCTTTTGTCGGCTATTGCACATATAGCAATCAGCTTTTGTCAGCTATTTCACATAAAGTAATATATTTTTTGAACATATAGCAATCAGCTTTTTGTCAGCAAGTGTACATACGAATAGCAATCAGATTTTGCCACCTAGTTCACATATAGTGATCAGCTTTTTGTCAGCTAGTGCACATATAGCAATCAGCTTTTTAGCAGCTAGTCAACATATTGTAGTCAGCGTTTTTTCAGCAAGTGCATATATAGCAATCAGCTTTTTGTCAGCTAGTAGAAATAGAGCAATCAGCTATTGCACATATGGCAATCAGCTTTTGTCAGCACTTGCACATACAGCAATAGGCTTTCGTCAGCTCTTGCACATACAGCAATACGCTTTTGTCAGCTATTGCAAATAGTGCAATCAGGTTTTGTCAGCTATCGCACATATTGCAATCAGCTTTTATCAGCTATTGCACATATAGCAATCAACTTTTGTTAGCTATTGCACATATAGCAATCAGCTTTTGTCAGCTATTGCAAATATAGATATCAGCTTTTTAACATATAACTATCAGCTTTTTGTCAGCTAGTACAAATATAGCAATCAGCTATTGCAACTATGGCATACAGCTTTTGTCAGGTATTGTACATACAGCAATCAGATTTTGTCAGTAAGTGCACATATAGCAATCAATTTTTTTAGCAGCTAGTGAACATATAGCAGTCAGCGTTTTTTTCATCAAGTGCATATATAGCAATCAGCTTTTTGTCAGCTTGTACAAATATAGCAATCAGCTATTGCACATATGGCAATCAGCTTTTGTCAGCTATTGTACATACAGCAATCAGATTTTGTCAGTAAGTGCACATATAGCAATCAGCTTTTTAGCAGCTAGTGAATATATAGCAGTCAGCGTTTTTTCAGCAAGTGCATATACAGCAATCAGCTTTTTGCCAGCAAGTGTACATATAGCTATTAGCTTTTTGTCAGCTAGTACAAATATAGCAATCAGCTTTTGTCAGCTATTGCACATATAGCAATCAGCTTTTGTCAGCTATTGCACACATAGTAATATATTTTTTGAACATATAGCAATCAGCTTTTTGTCAGCAAGTGCACATACAAATAGCAATTAGATTTTGCCAGCTAGTGCACATATAGTGATCAGCTTTTGTCAGCTATTGTACATACAGCAATGAGATTTTGTCAGTAAGTGCACATATAGCAATCAGCTTTTTAGCAGCTAGTGAACATATAGCAGTCAGCGTTTTTTCAGCAAGTGCATATACAGCAATCAGCTTTTTGCCAGCAAGTGCACATATAGCTACCAGCTTTTTGTCAGCTAGTACAAATATAGCAATCAGCTTTTGTCACCTATTGCACATATAGCAATAAGCTTTTGTCAGCTATTGCACATAAAGCAATCAGCTTTTGTCAGCTATTGAACATATAGTAATATATATTTTTTGAACATATAGCAATCAGCTTTTTGTCAGCAAGTGCACATACAACCAGCAATCAGATTTCGCCAGCTAGTGCACATATAGTGATCAGCTTTTTGTCAGCTAGTGCACATATAGCAATCAGCTCTTTAGCAGCAAGTGAGCATATTGCAGTCAGCGTTTTTTCTGTAAGTGCATATAAATCAATCAGCTTTTTGTCAGCAAGTGCACATATAGCTATCAGCTTTTTGTCAGCTAGTACAAATATAGCAATCAGCTTTTTGTCACCTATTGCACATATAGCAATCAGCTTTTGTCGGCTATTGCACATATAGCAATCAGCTTTTGTCAGCTATTGCACATATAGTAATATATTTTTTGAACATATAGCAATCAGCTTTTTGTCAGCAAGTGCACATACAACCAGCAATCAGATTTCGCCAGCTAGTGCACATATAGTGATCAGCTTTTTGTCAGCTAGTGCACATATAGCAATCAGCTTTTTAGCAGCTAGTGAACATATTGGAGTCAGCGTTTTTTCAGCAAGTGCATATATAGCAATCAGCTTTTTGTCAGCTAGTAGAAATAGAGCAATTAGCTATTGCACATATGGCAATCAGCTTTTGTCAGCACTTGCACATACAGCAATAGGCTTTCGACAGCTATTGCAAATAGTGCAATCAGCTTTTGTCAGCTATTGCAAATATAGTTATCAGTTTTTTTAACATATAACTATCAGCTTTTTGTCAGCTAGTACAAATATAGCAATCAGCTATTGCAACTATGGCATACAGCTTTTGTCAGGTATTGTACATACAGTAATCAGATTCTGTCAGTAAGTGCACATATAGCAATCAACTTTTTTAGCAGCTAGTATACATATATCAGTCAGCGTTTTTTTCATCAAGTGCATATATAGCAATCAGCTTTTTGTCAGCTTGTACAAATATAGCAATCAGCTATTGTACATACAGCAATCAGATTTTGTCAGTAGGTGCACATATAGCTATCAGCTTTTTTTCAGCTAGTACAAATATAGCAATCAGCTTTTTGGCACCTATTGCACATATAGCAATCAGCTTTTGTCAGCTATTGCACATATAGCAATCAGCTTTTGTCAGCTATTGCACATATAGCAATCAGCTTTTGTCAGCTATTGCACATATAGTAATATATTTTTTGAACATATAGAAATCAGCTTTTTGTCAGCAAGCGCACATACAAATAGCAATCAGATTTTGCCAGCTAGTGCACATATAGTGACCAGATTTTGTCAGCTATTGTACATACAGCAATGAGATTTTGTCAGTAAGTGCACATATAGCAATCAGCTTTTTAGCAGCTAGTGAACATATAGCAGTCAGCGTTTTTTCAGCAAGTGCATATACAGCAATCAGCTTTTGTCAGCAAGTGCACATATAGCTATCAGCTTTTTTTCAGCTAGTACAAATATAGCAATCAGCTTTTTGGCACCTATTGCACATATAGCAATCAGCTTTTGTCAGCTATTGCACATATAGCAATCAGCTTTTGTCAGCTATTGCACATATAGTAATATATTTTTTGAACATATAGAAATCAGCTTTTTGTCAGCAAGCGCACATACAAATAGCAATCAGATTTTGCCAGCTAGTGCACATATAGTGACCAGCTTTTGTCAGCTATTGTACATACAGCAATGAGATTTTGTCAGTAAGTGCACATATAGCAATCAGCTTTTTAGCAGCTAGTGAACATATAGCAGTCAGCGTTTTTTCAGCAAGTGCATATACAGCAATCAGCTTTTTGCCAGCAAGTGCACATATAGCTACCAGCTTTTTGTCAGCTAGTACAAATATAGCAATCAGCTTTTGTCACCTATTGCACATATAGCAATAAGCTTTTGTCAGCTATTGCACATAAAGCAATCAGCTTTTGTCAGCTATTGAACATATAGTAATATATATTTTTTGAACATATAGCAATCAGCTTTTTGTCAGCTAGTGCACATATAGCAATCAGCTTTTTGGCAGCTAGTGAACATATAGCAGTCAGCGTTTTTTCAGCAAGTGCATATACAGCAATCAGCTTTTTGCCAGCAAGTGCACATATAGCTACCAGCTTTTTGTCAGCTAGTACAAATATAGCAATCAGCTTTTTGTCACCTATTGCACATATAGCAATCAGCTTTTGTCGGCTATTGCACATATAGCAATCAGCTTTTGTCAGCTATTTCACATAAAGTAATATATTTTTTGAACATATAGCAATCAGCTTTTTGTCAGCAAGTGTACATACGAATAGCAATCAGATTTTGCCACCTAGTTCACATATAGTGATCAGCTTTTTGTCAGCTAGTGCACATATAGCAATCAGCTTTTTAGCAGCTAGTCAACATATTGTAGTCAGCGTTTTTTCAGCAAGTGCATATATAGCAATCAGCTTTTTGTCAGCTAGTAGAAATAGAGCAATCAGCTATTGCACATATGGCAATCAGCTTTTGTCAGCACTTGCACATACAGCAATAGGCTTTCGTCAGCTCTTGCACATACAGCAATACGCTTTTGTCAGCTATTGCAAATAGTGCAATCAGGTTTTGTCAGCTATCGCACATATTGCAATCAGCTTTTATCAGCTATTGCAAATATAGATATCAGCTTTTTAACATATAACTATCAGCTTTTTGTCAGCTAGTACAAATATAGCAATCAGCTATTGCAACTATGGCATACAGCTTTTGTCAGGTATTGTACATACAGCAATCAGATTTTGTCAGTAAGTGCACATATAGCAATCAACTTTTTTAGCAGCTAGTGAACATATAGCAGTCAGCGTTTTTTTCATCAAGTGCATATATAGCAATCAGCTTTTTGTCAGCTTGTACAAATATAGCAATCAGCTATTGCACATATGGCAATCAGCTTTTGTCAGCTATTGTACATACAGCAATCAGATTTTGTCAGTAAGTGCACATATAGCAATCAGCTTTTTAGCAGCTAGTGAATATATAGCAGTTAGCGTTTTTTCAGCAAGTGCATATACAGCAATCAGCTTTTTGCCAGCAAGTGCACATATAGCTATTAGCTTTTTGTCAGCTAGTACAAATATAGCAATCAGCTTTTTGTCACCTATTGCACATATAGCAATCAGCTTTTGTCAGCTATTGCACATATAGCAATCAGCTTTTGTCAGCTATTGCACACATAGTAATATATTTTTTGAACATATAGCAATCAGCTTTTTGTCAGCAAGTGCACATACAAATAGCAATTAGATTTTGCCAGCTAGTGCACATATAGTGATCAGCTTTTGTCAGCTATTGTACATACAGCAATGAGATTTTGTCAGTAAGTGCACATATAGCAATCAGCTTTTTAGCAGCTAGTGAACATATAGCAGTCAGCGTTTTTTCAGCAAGTGCATATACAGCAATCAGCTTTTTGCCAGCAAGTGCACATATAGCTACCAGCTTTTTGTCAGCTAGTACAAATATAGCAATCAGCTTTTGTCACCTATTGCACATATAGCAATAAGCTTTTGTCAGCTATTGCACATAAAGCAATCAGCTTTTGTCAGCTATTGAACATATAGTAATATATATTTTTTGAACATATAGCAATCAGCTTTTTGTCAGCAAGTGCACATACAACCAGCAATCAGATTTCGCCAGCTAGTGCACATATAGTGATCAGCTTTTTGTCAGCTAGTGCACATATAGCAATCAGCTCTTTAGCAGCAAGTGAGCATATTGCAGTCAGCGTTTTTTCTGTAAGTGCATATAAATCAATCAGCTTTTTGTCAGCAAGTGCACATATAGCTATCAGCTTTTTGTCAGCTAGTACAAATATAGCAATCAGCTTTTTGTCACCTATTGCACATATAGCAATCAGCTTTTGTCGGCTATTGCACATATAGCAATCAGCTTTTGTCAGCTATTGCACATATAGTAATATATTTTTTGAACATATAGCAATCAGCTTTTTGTCAGCAAGTGTACATACAAATAGCAATCAGATTTTGCCACCTAGTGCACATATAGTGATCAGCTTTTTGTCAGCTAGTGCACATATAGCAATCAGCTTTTTAGCAGCTAGTGAACATATTGGAGTCAGCGTTTTTTCAGCAAGTGCATATATAGCAATCAGCTTTTTGTCAGCTAGTAGAAATAGAGCAATTAGCTATTGCACATATGGCAATCAGCTTTTGTCATCACTTGCACATACAGCAATAGGCTTTCGTCAGCTATTGCAAATAGTGCAATCAGCTTTTGTAAGCTATTGCAAATATAGTTATCAGTTTTTTTAACATATAACTATCAGCTTTTTGTCAGCTAGTACAAATATAGCAATCAGCTATTGCAACTATGGCATACAGCTTTTGTCAGGTATTGTACATACAGTAATCAGATTTTGTCAGTAAGTGCACATATAGCAATCAGCTTTTTAGCAGCTAGTGAACATATATCAGTCAGCGTTTTTTTCATCAAGTGCATATATAGCAATCAGCTTTTTGTCAGCTTGTACAAATATAGCAATCAGCTATTGTACATACAGCAATCAGATTTTGTCAGTAGGTGCACATAAAGCAATCAGCTTTTTAGCAGCTAGTGAACATATAGCAGTCAGCATTTTTTCAGCAAGTGCATATACAGCAATCAGCTTTTGTCAGCAAGTGCACATATAGCTATCAGCTTTTTTTCAGCTAGTACAAATATAGCAATCAGCTTTTTGGCACCTATTGCACATATAGCAATCAGCTTTTGTCAGCTATTGCACATATAGCAATCAGCTTTTGTCAGCTATTGCACATATAGTAATATATTTTTTGAACATATAGAAATCAGCTTTTTGTCAGCAAGCGCACATACAAATAGCAATCAGATTTTGCCAGCTAGTGCACATATAGTGATCAGCTTTTTGTCAACTAGTGCACATATAGCAATCAGCTTTTTAGCAGCTAGTGAACATATTGCAGTCAGCGTTATTTCAGCAAGTGCATATACAGCAGTCAGCGTTTTTTTCATCAAGTGCATATATAGCAATCAGCTTTTTGTCAGCTGGTACAAAAATAGCAATCAGCTTCTTGTCACCTATTGCATATATAGCAATCAGGCTTTGTTAGCTATTGCACATATAGCAATCAGCTCTTGTCAGCTATTGCATATACAGTAATCTATTTTTTGAACATATAGCAATCAGCGTTTTGTTAGTAAGTGCACATACAAATAGCAATCAGATATTGCCAGCTATTGAACATATAGTGATCAGCTTTTGTCAGCTATTGTACATACAGCAATGAGATTTTGTCAGTAAGTGCACATATAGCAATCAGCTTTTTAGCAGCTAGTGAACATATATCAGTCAGCGTTTTTTTCATCAAGTGCATATATAGCAATCAGCTTTTTGTCAGCTTGTACAAATATAGCAATCAGCTATTGTACATACAGCAATCAGATTTTGTCAGTAGGTGCACATAAAGCAATCAGCTTTTTAGCAGCTAGTGAACATATTGCAGTCAGCGTTATTTCAGCAAGTGCATATACAGCAGTCAGCGTTTTTTTCATCAAGTGCATATATAGCAATCAGCTTTTTGTCAGCTGGTACAAAAATAGCAATCAGCTTTTTGTCACCTATTGCACATATAGCAATCAGCTTTTGTCAGCTATTGCACATATAGCAATCAGCTTTTGTCAGCTATTGCACACATAGTAATATATTTTTTGAACATATAGCAATCAGCTTTTTGTCAGCAAGTGCACATACAAATAGCAATTAGATTTTGCCAGCTAGTGCACATATAGTGATCAGCTTTTGTCAGCTATTGTACATACAGCAATGAGATTTTGTCAGTAAGTGCACATATAGCAATCAGCTTTTTAGCAGCTAGTGAACATATATCAGTCAGCGTTTTTTTCATCAAGTGCATATATAGCAATCAGCTTTTTGTCAGCTTGTACAAATATAGCAATCAGCTATTGTACATACAGCAATCAGATTTTGTCAGTAGGTGCACATAAAGCAATCAGCTTTTTAGCAGCTAGTGAACATATAGCAGTCAGCATTTTTTCAGCAAGTGCATATACAGCAATCAGCTTTTGTCAGCAAGTGCACATATAGCTATCAGCTTTTTTTCAGCTAGTACAAATATAGCAATCAGCTTTTTGGCACCTATTGCACATATAGCAATCAGCTTTTGTCAGCTATTGCACATATAGCAATCAGCTTTTGTCAGCTATTGCACATATAGTAATATATTTTTTGAACATATAGAAATCAGCTTTTTGTCAGCAAGCGCACATACAAATAGCAATCAGATTTTGCCAGCTAGTGCACATATAGTGATCAGCTTTTTGTCAACTAGTGCACATATAGCAATCAGCTTTTTAGCAGCTAGTGAACATATTGCAGTCAGCGTTTTTTCAGCAAGTGCATATATAGCAATTAGCTTTTTGTCAGCAAGTGCACTTACAGCTATCAGCTTTTTGTCAGCTAGTACAAGTATAGCAATCAGCTTTTTGTCACCTATTGTACATATATCAATCAGCTTTTGTCAGCTATTGCACATATAGCAATCAGCTTTTGTCAGCTATTGCACATATAGTAATCACCTTTTGTCAGCTATTGCATATACAGTAATCTATTTTTTGAACATATAGCAATCAGCGTTTTGTTAGTAAGTGCACATACAAATAGCAATCAGATATTGCCAGCTATTGAACATATAGTAATATTTTTTTTGAACATATAGCTATTAGCTTATGTCAGCTATTGCACATATAGCAATCCGCTTTTGTCAGCTATTGTAAATACACCAATCAGCTATTACACATATTGCAATCAGCTTTTATCAGCTATTGCACATGTAGCAATCAGCTTTTGTTAGCTATTGCACGTATAGCAGTCAGCTTTTGTCAGCTATTGCACACATAGTAATATATTTTTTTACATATAGCGATCAGCTTTTTGTCAGCAAGTGCACATACAAATAGCAATCAGATTTTGCCAGCTAGTGCACATATAGTGATCAGCTTTTGTCAGCTATTGCACACATAGTAATATATTTTTTGAACATATAGCAATCAGCTTTTTGTCAGCAAGTGCACATACAAATAGCAATCAGATTTTGCCAGCTAGTGCACATATAGTGATCAGCTTTTGTCAGCTATTGTACATACAGCAATGAGATTTTGTCAGTAAGTGCACATATAGCAATCAACTTTTTTAGCAGCTAGTGAACATATAGCAGTCAGCGTTCTTTTCATCAAGTGCATATATAGCAATCAGCTTTTTGTCAGCTTGTACAAATATAGCAATCAGCTATTGCACATATGGCAATCAGCTTTTGTCAGCTATTGTACATACAGCAATCAGATTTTGTCAGTAAGTGCACATATAGCAATCAGCTTTTTAGCAGCTAGTGAATATATAGCAGTCAGCGTTTTTTCAGCAAGTGCACATATAGCTATTATCTTTTTGTCAGCTAGTACAAATATAGCAATCAGCTTTTTGTCACCTATTGCACATATAGCAATCAGCGTTTGTCAGCTTTTGCACATATAGCAATCAGCTTTTGTCAGCTATTGCACACATAGTAATATATTTTTTGAACATATAGCAATCAGCTTTTTGTCAGCAAGTGCACATACAAATAGCAATCAGATTTTGCCAGCTAGTGCACATATAGTGATCAGCTTTTGTCAGCTATTGTACATACAGCAATGAGATTTTGTCAGTAAGTGCACATATAGCAATCAGCTTTTTAGCAGCTAGTGAACATATAGCAGTCAGCGTTTTTTCAGCAAGTGCATATACAGCAATCAGCTTTTTGCCAGCAAGTGCACATATAGCTACCAGCTTTTTGTCAGCTAGTACAAATATAGCAATCAGCTTTTGTCACCTATTGCACATATAGCAATAAGCTTTTGTCAGCTATTGCACATAAAGCAATCAGCTTTTGTCAGCTATTGAACATATAGTAATATATATTTTTTCAACATATAGCAATCAGCTTTTTGTCAGCAAGTGCACATACAAACAGCAATCAGATTTCGCCAGCTAGTGCACATATAGTGATCAGCTTTTTGTCAGCTAGTGCACATATAGCAATCAGCTCTTTAGCAGCTAGTGAACATATTGCAATCAGCGTTTTTTCTCTAAGTGCATATGAAGCAATCAGCTTTTTGTCAGCAAGTGCACATATAGCTATCAGCTTTTTGTCAGCTAGTACAAATATAGCAATCAGCTTTTTCTCACCTATTGCACATATAGCAATCAGCTTTTGTCGGCTATTGCACATATAGCAATCAGCTTTTGTCAGCTATTGCACATATAGTAATATATTTTTTGAACATATAGCAATCAGCTTTTTGTCAGCAAGTGTACATACAAATAGCAATCAGATTTTGCCACCTAGTGCACATATAGTGATCAGCTTTTTGTCAGCTAGTGCACATATAGCAATCAGCTTTTTAGCAGCTAGTGAACATATTGGAGTCAGCGTTTTTTCAGCAAGTGCATATATAGCAATCAGCTTTTTGTCAGCTAGTAGAAATAGAGCAATCAGCTATTGCACATATGGCAATCAGCTTTTGTCAGCTATTGCACATATAGTAATATATTTTTTGAACATATAGAAATCAGCTTTTTGTCAGCAAGCGCACATACAAATAGCAATCAGATTTTGCCAGCTAGTGCACATATAGTGATCAGCATTTTGTCAACTAGTGCACATATAGCAATCAGCTTTTTAGCAGCTAGTGAACATATTGCAGTCAGCGTTTTTTCAGCAAGTGCATATACAGCAGTCAGCGTTTTTTTCATCAAGTGCATATATAGCAATCACCTTTATGTCAGTTGGTACAAAAATAGCAATCAGCTTCTTGTCACCTATTGCATATATAGCAATCAGGCTTTGTTAGCTATTGCACATATAGCAATCAGCTCTTGTCAGCTACTGCATATACAGTAATCTATTTTTTGAACATATAGCAATCAGCTTTTTATTAGTAAGTGCACATACAAATAGCAATCAGATATTGCCAGCTATTGAACATATAGTAATCTTTTTTTTGAACATATAGCAATTAGCTTATGTCAGCTATTGCACATATAGCAATCCGCTTTTGTCAGCTATTGTAAATACACCAATCAGCTATTGCACATATTGCAATCAGCTTTTATCAGCTATTGCACATGTAGCAATCAGCTTTTGTTAGCTATTGCACGTATAGCAATCAGCTTTTGTCAGCTATTGCACACATAGTAATATATTTTTTTACATATAGCGATCAGCTTTTTGTCAGCAACATACAAATAGCAATCAGATTTTGCCAGCTAGTGCACATATAGTGATCAGCTTTTGTCAGCTATTGCACACATAGTAATATATTTTTTGAACATATAGCAATCAGCTTTTTGTCAGCAAGTGCACATACAAATAGCAATCAGATTTTGCCAGCTAGTGCACATATAGTGATCAGCTTTTGTCAGCTATTGTACATACAGCAATGAGATTTTGTCAGTAAGTGCACATATAGCAATCAACTTTTTTAGCAGCTAGTGAACATATAGCAGTCAGCGTTTTTTCAGAAAGTGCATATACAGCAATCAGCTTTTTGCCAGCAAGTGCACATATAGCTACCAGCTTTTTGTCAGCCAGTACAAATATAGCAATCAGCTTTTGTCACCTATTGCACATATAGCAATAAGCTTTTGTCAGCTATTGCACATAAAGCAATCAGCTTTTGTCAGCTATTGAACATATAGTAATATATATTTTTTGAACATATAGCAATCAGCTTTTTGTCAGCAAGTGCACATACAAACAGCAATCAGATTTCGCCAGCTAGTGCACATATAGTGATCAGCTTTTTGTCAGCTAGTGCACATATAGCAATCAGCTTTTTAGCAGCTAGTGAACATATAGCAGTCAGCGTTTTTTCAGCAAGTGCATATATAGCAATCAGCTTTTTGTCAGCAAGTGCACATATAGCTATCAGCTTTTTGTCAGCTAGTACAAATATAGCAATCAGCTTTTCGTCACCTATTGCACATATAGCAATCAGCTTTTGTCGGCTATTGCACATATAGCAATCAGCTTTTGTCAGCTATTGCACATATAGTAATATATTTTTTGAACATATAGCAATCAGCTTTTTGTCAGCAAGTGTACATACAAATAGCAATCAGATTTTGCCACCTAGTGCACATATAGTGATCAGCTTTTTGTCAGCTAATGCACATATAGCAATCAGCTTTTTAGCAGCTAGTGAACATATTGGAGTCAGCGTTTTTTCAGCAAGTGCATATATAGCAATCAGCTTTTGTCAGCACTTGCACATACAGCAATAGGCTTTCGTCAGCTATTGCACATACAGCAATACGCTTTTGTCAGCTATTGCAAATAGTGCAATCAGGTTTTGTCAGCTATTGCACATATTGCAATCAGCTTTTATCAGCTATTGCACATATAGCAATCAACTTTTGTTAGCTATTGCACATATAGCAATCAGCTTTGGTCAGCTATTGCAAATATAGTTATCAGTTTTTTTAACATATAACTATCAGCTTTTTGTCAGCTAGTACAAATATAGCAATCAGCTATTGCAACTATGGCATACAGCTTTTGTCAGGTATTGTACATACAGTAATCAGATTTTGTCAGTAAGTGCACATATAGCAATCAACTTTTTTAGCAGCTAGTGAACATACAAATAGCAATCAGATTTCGCCAGCTAGTGCACATATAGTAATCTTTTTTTTGAACATATAGCAATTAGCTTATGTCAGCTATTGCACATATAGCAATCCGCTTTTGTCAGCTATTGTAAATACACCAATCAGCTATTGCACATATTGCAATCAGCTTTTATTAGCTATTGCACATGTAGCAATCAGCTTTTGTTAGGTATTGCACGTATAGCAATCAGATTTTGTCAGCTATTGCAATTATAGTTATCAGTTTTTTGAACATATAGCAATTAGCTTCTTGTCAGCACATACATATTACTATCAGCTTTTTGCCAGCTAGTACAAATATAGCAATCAGCTATTGTACATATGGCAATCAGCTTTTGTCAGCTATTGTACATACAGCAATCAGCTTTTTGTCAGCAAGTGCAAATACAAATAGCAATCATATTTTGCCAGCTATTGCACATATAGCAATCAGCGTTTTGACACTAGTGCACATAGAGCAATCAGCTTTAGCAGCTATTATACATACAGCAATCCGCTTTTGTCAGCTATTGCAAATATAGCAATCAGCTTCTTGTCACCTATTGCACATATAGCAATCTGGTTTTGTCAGCTATTGCACATGTGGCAATCAGCTTTTTTCAGCTATTACACATACAGTAATCTATTTTTTGAACATATAGCAAACAGCTTTTTGTCAGCAAGTGCACATACAAATAGCTATCGGATATTGCCGGCAATTGAACATATAGTAATCTTTTTATTGAACATATAGCAATTAGCTTATGTCAGCTTTTGCACATATAGCAATCCGCTTTTGTCAGCTATTGCAAATACAGCAATCAGCTTTTGTTAGCTATTGCACATGTTGCAATCAGCTTTTCTCAGCTATTGCACATGTAGCAATCAGCTTTTGTTAGCTATTGCACATATAGCAATCAGCTTTTGTCAGCTATTGCACATATAACAATCTATTGTTTTAAACATATAGCAATTAGCTTTTTGTCAGCAAGTGCACATACAAATAGCAATTAGATATTACCAGCTATTGAACAAATAGTAAATTTTTCTTTGAACATATAGCAATTAGCTTATGTCAGCTATTACACATATAGCAATCCGCTTTTGTCAGCTATTGCAAATATAGCAATCAGCTTTTGTCAGCTATTGCACATATTGCAATCAGCTTTTCTCAGCTATTGCACATGTAGCAATCAGCTTTTGTTAGCTATTGCACATATAGCAATCAGCTTTTGTCAGCTATTGCTAATATAGTTATCAGTTTTTTGAACATATAGCAATCAGCTTCTTGTCATGACATACATATAACTATCAGCTCTTTGTCAGCTAGTACAAATATAGCAATCAACTATAGCACATATGACACTCAGCTTTTGTCAGCTATTATACATACAGCAATCAGATTTTGTCAGTAAGTGCACATATAGCAATCAGCTTTTTAGCAGCTAGTGAACATATAGCAGTCAGCGTTTTTTCAGCAAGTGCATATACAGCAATCAGCTTTTTGCCAGCAAGTGCACATATAGCTATCAGCTTTTTGTCAGCTAGTACAAATATAGCAATCAGCTTTTTGTCACCTATTGCACATATAGCAATCAGATTTTGTCAGTAAGTGCACAAATAGCAATCAGCTTTTTAGCAGCTAGTGAACATATAGCAGTCAGCGTTTTTCAGCAAGTGCATATACAGCAATCAGCTTTTTGTCAGCAAGTGCACATATAGCTATCAGCTTTTTGTCAGCTAGTACAAATATAGCAATTAGCTTTTTGTCACCTATTGCACATATAGCAATCAGCTTTTGTCAGCTATTGCACATATAGCAATCAGCTTTTGTCAGCTTTTGCACATATAGTAATCTATTTTTTGAACATATAGCAATCAGCTTTGTGTCAGCAAGTGCTCATACAAATAGCAATCAGATAGTGCCAACTATTGAACATATAGTAATCATTTTGTTTAACATATAGCAATTAGCTTATGCACATATAGCAATCCGCTTTTGTCAGCTATTGCAAATAAAGTTATCAGTTTTTTGAACATATAGCAATCAGCTTCTTGTCGGCACATACATATAGCTATCAGCTTTTTGTCACCTATTGCACATATAGCAATCAGCGTTTTGACACTATTACACATAGAGCAGTCAGCTTTAGCAGCTATTATACATACAGCAATCCGCTTTTGTCAGCTATTGCAAATACAGCAATCAGCTTTTGTCAGCTATTGTACATACAGCAATCAGCTTTTTGTCAGCAGGTGCAAATACAAATACCAATCAGATTTTGCCAGCTATTGCACATATAGCAATCAGCTTTTGTCAGCTATTGCACATGTAGTAATATATTTTTTGAACATATAGCAATCAGCTTTTTGTCTGCAAGCGCACATATAGCAATCAACATTTTCAGCAGCTAGTGAACATATAGCAGTCAGCGTTTTTTCAGCAAGTGCATATACAGCAATCAGCTTTTTGTCAGCAAGTGCACATATAGCTATCAGCTTTTTGTAAGCTAGTACAAATATAGCAATTAGCTTTTTGTCACCTATTGCACATATAGCAATCAGATTTTGTCAGTAAGTGCACATATAGCAATCAGCTTTTTAGCAGCTAGTGAACATATAGCAGTCAGCGTTTTGCAGCAAGTGCATATACAGCAATCAGCTTTTTGTCAGCAAGTGCACATATAGCTATCAGCTTTTTGTCAGCTAGTACAAATATAGCAATCAGCTTTTTGTCACCTATTGCACATATAGCAATCAGCTTTTGTCAGCTATTGCACATATAGCAATCAGCTTTTGTCAGCTATTGCACATATAGTAATATATTTTTTGAACATATAGCAATCAGCTTTTTGTCAGCAAGCGCACATACAAATAGCAATCAGATTTTGCCAGCTAGTGCACATATAGTGATCAGCTTTTTGTCAGCTAGTGCACATATAGCAATCAGCTTTTTAGCAGCTAGTGAACATATTGCAGTCAGCGTTTTTTCAGCAAGTGCATATTTACCAATCAGCTTTTTGTCAGCTAGTACAAAAATAGCAATCAGCTTTTTGTCACCTATTGCACATATAGCAATCAGCTTTTGTCAGCTATTGCACATGTAGCAATCAGCTTTTGTCAGCTATTGCAGATACAGTAATCTAGTTTTTGAACATATAGCAAACAGCTTTGTGTCAGCAAGTGCACATACAAATAGCTATCAGATATTGCCAGCAATTAAACATATAGTAATCTTTTTTTTGAACATATAACAATCAGCTTTTTGTCAGCAAGCGCACATAAAAATAGCAATCAGATTTTGCCAGCTAGTGCACATATAGTGATCAGCTTTTTGTCAGCTATTGCACATATAGCAATACGCTTTTGCCAGCTATTGCAAATACAGCAATCAGCCTTTGTCAGCTATTGCACATGTTGCAATCAGCTTTTATCAGCTATTGCACATGTAGCAATCAGCTTTTGTTAGCTATTGCGCATATAGCAATCAGCTGTTGTCAGCTATTGCACATCTAGTAATCAGCTTTTGTCAGCTATTGCACAAATAGCAAGTACAAATATAGCAATCAGCTATAGCACATATGACAATCAGCTTTTGTCAGCTATTGTACATACAGCAGTCAGATTTTGTCAGTCAGTGCACATATAGCAATCAGCTTTTAAGCAGCTAGTGAACATATAGCAGTCAGCGTTTTTTCAGCAACTGCATATACAGCAATCAGCTTTTTGCCAGCAAGTGCACATACGGATATAAGCTTTTTGTCAGCTAGTACAAATATAGCAATCAGCTTTTTGTCACCTATTGCACATATAGTAATCAGCTTTTTGTCAGCAAGTGCACATACAAATAGCAATCAGATTTTGCCAGCTAGTGCACATATAGTGATCAGCTTTTTGTCAGCTAGTGCACATATAGCAATCAGCTCTTTAGCAGCTAGTGAACATATTGCAGTCAGCGTTTTTTCTGTAAGTGCATATTAAGCAATCAGCTTTTTGTCAGTAAGTGCACATATAGCTATCAGTTTTTTGTCAGCTAGTACAAATATAGCAATCAGCTTTTTGTTACCTATTGCACATATAGCAATCAGCTTTTGTCAGCTATTGCACATATAGCAATCAGCTTTTGTCAGCTATTGCACATATAGTAATATATTTTTTGAACATATAGCAATCAGCTTTTTGTCAGCAAACGCACATACAAATAGCAATCAGATTTTGCCAGCTAGTGCACATATAGTGATCAGCTTTTTGTCAGCTAGTGCACATATAGCAATCAGCTTTTTAGTAGCTAGTGAACATATTGCAGTCAGCGTTTTTTCAGCAAGTGCATATATAGCAGTCAGCGTTTTTTTCATCAAGTGCATATATAACAATCAGCTTTTTGTCAGCCAGTACAAAAATAGCAATCAGCTTTTTGTCACCTATTGCACATATAGCAATCAGCTTTTGTCAGCTATTGCACATATAGCAATCAGCTTTTGTCAGCTATTGCACATATAGTAATATATTTTTTGAACATATAGCAATCAGCTTTTTGTCAGCAAGCGCACATACAAATAGCAATCAGATTTTGCCAGCTAGTGCACATATAGTGATCAGCTTTTTGTCAGCTAGTGCACATATAGCAATCAGCTTTTTAGCAGCTAGTGAACATTTTGCAGTCAGCGTTTTTTCAGCAAGTGCATATATAGCAGTCAGCGTTTTTTCATCAAGTGCATATTTAACAATCAGCTTTTTGTCAGCTAGTACAAAAATAGCAATCAGCTTCTTGTCACCTATTGCACATATAGCAATCTGGTTTTGTCAGCTATTGCACATGTAGCAATCACCTTTTGTCAGCTATTGCAGATACAGTAATCTAGTTTTTGAACATATAGCAAACAGCTTTGTGTCAGCAAGTGCACATACAAATAGCTATCAGATATTGCCAGCAATTGAACATATAGTAATCTTTTTTTTGAACATATAACAATCAGCTTTTTGTCAGCAAGCGCACATACAAATAGCAATCAGATTTTGCCAGCTAGTGCACATATAGTGATCAGCTTTTTGTCAGCTATTGCACATATAGCAATCCGCTTTTGCCAGCTATTGCAAATACAGCAATCAGCCTTTGTCAGCTATTGCACATGTTGCAATCAGCTTTTATCAGCTATTGCACATGTAGCAATCAGCTTTTGTTAGCTATTGCGCATATAGCAATCAGCTGTTGTCAGCTATTGCACATCTAGTAATCAGCTTTTGTCAGCTATTGCACAAATAGCAATCTATATTTTTAAACATAAAGCAATTAGCTTTTTGTCAGCAAGTGCACATACAAATAGCAATCAGATATTGCAAGCTATTCAACAAATAGTTAATTTTTCTTTGAATATATAGCAATTAGCTTATGTCAGCTATTACACATGTAGCAATCCGCTTTTGTCAGCTATTGCAAATATAGCAATCAGCATTTGTCAGCTATTGCACATATTGCAATCAGCTTTTCTCAGCTATTGCACATGTAGCAATCAGCTTTTGTTAGCTATTGCACATATAGCAATCAGCTTTTGTCAGCTATTGCTAATATAGTTATCAGTTTTTTGAACATATAGCAATCAGTTTCTTGTCATCACATACATATAACTATCAGCTCTTTGTCAGCTAGTACAAATATAGCAATCAGCTATAGCACATATGACAATCAGCTTTTGTCAGCTATTGTACATACAGCAGTCAGATTTTGTCAGTCAGTGCACATATAGCAATCAGCTTTTAAGCAGCTAGTGAACATATAGCAGTCAGGGTTTTTTCAGCAAATGCATATACAGCAATCAGCTTTTTGCCAGCAAGTGCACATATAGCTATTAGCTTTTTGTCAGCTAGTACAAATATAGCAATCAGCTTTTTGTCACCTATTGCACATATAGCAATCAGCTTTTTGTCAGCAAGTGCACATACAAATAGCAATCAGATTTTGCCAGCTAGTGCACATATAGTGATCAGCTTTTTGTCAGCTAGTGCACATATAGCAATCAGCTCTTTAGCAGCTAGTGAACATATTGCAGTCAGCGTTTTTTCTGTAAATGCATATTAAGCAATCAGCTTTTTGTCAGCAAGTGCATATATAGCTATCAGCTTTTTGTCAGCTAGTACAAATATAGCAATCAGTTTTTTGTCACCTATTGCACATATAGCAATCAGCTTTTGTCAGCTATTGCACATAAAGCAATCAGCTTTTGTCCGCAATTGCACATATAGTAATCTATTTTTTGAACAGTTAGCAATCAGCTCTTTGTCAGCTATTGCACATGTAGCAATCAGCTTTTGTCAGCTAGTGAACATAGAGCAATCAGCTTTTGCCAGCTATTATACATACAGCAATCAGCTTTTTGTCTGCAAGTGCTCATACAAATAGCAATCAGGTTTTGCCAGCTATTGCACATATAGCAATCAGCGTTTTTTCAGCAAGTGCACATAAGGCAATTATCTTTTTGTCAGCAAATGCACATATAGCAATCAGCGTTTTGACACTATTACACATAGAGCAGTCAGCTTTAGCAGCTATTATACATACAGCAATCCGCTTTTGTCAGCTATTGCAAATATTGCAATCAGGTTTTGTCAGCTATTGCACATATTGCAATCAGCTTTTATCAGCTATTGCACATATAGCAATCAGCTTTTGTTGCCTATTGCACATATAGCAATCAGCCTTTGTCAGCTATTGCAAATATAGTTATCAGTTTTTTTATCATATAACTATCAGCTTTTTGTCAGCTAGTACAAATATAGAAATCAGCTATTGCAACTATGGCATACAGCTTTTGTCAGGTATTGTACATACAGAAATCAGATTTTGTCAGTAAGTGCACATATAGCAATCAACTTTTTTAGCAGCTAGTGAAAATATAGCTATCAGCTTTTTTGTCAGCTAGTATAAAAATAGCAATCAGCTTTTTGTCACCTATTGCACATATAGCAATCAGCTTTTGTCACCTTTTGCACATATAGTAATCTATTTTTTGAACATATAGCAATTAGCTTTTTGTCAGCAAGTGCACATACAAATAGCAATTAGATATTACCAGCTATTGAACAAATAGTAAATTTTTCTTTGAACATATAGCAATTAGCTTATGTCAGCTATTACACATATAGCAATCCGCTTTTGTCAGCTATTGCAAATATAGCAATCAGCTTTTGTCAGCTATTGCACATATTGCAATCAGCTTTTCTCAGCTATTGCACATGTAGCAATCAGCTTTTGTTAGCTATTGCACATATAGCAATCAGCTTTTGTCAGCTATTGCTAATATAGTTATCAGTTTTTTGAACATATAGCAATCAGCTTCTTGTCATCACATACATATAACTATCAGCTCTTTGTCAGCTAGTACAAATATAGCAATCAACTATAGCACATATGACACTCAGCTTTTGTCAGCTATTATACATACAGCAATCAGATTTTGTCAGTAAGTGCACATATAGCAATCAGCTTTTTAGCAGCTAGTGAACATATAGCAGTCAGCGTTTTTTCAGCAAGTGCATATACAGCAATCAGCTTTTTGCCAGCAAGTGCACATATAGCTATCAGCTTTTTGTCAGCTAGTACAAATATAGCAATCAGCTTTTTGTCACCTATTGCACATATAGCAATCAGATTTTGTCAGTAAGTGCACAAATAGCAATCAGCTTTTTAGCAGCTAGTGAACATATAGCAGTCAGCGTTTTTCAGCAAGTGCATATACAGCAATCAGCTTTTTGTCAGCAAGTGCACATATAGCTATCAGCTTTTTGTCAGCTAGTACAAATATAGCAATTAGCTTTTTGTCACCTATTGCACATATAGCAATCAGCTTTTGTCAGCTATTGCACATATAGCAATCAGCTTTTGTCAGCTTTTGCACATATAGTAATCTATTTTTTGAACATATAGCAATCAGCTTTGTGTCAGCAAGTGCTCATACAAATAGCAATCAGATAGTGCCAACTATTTAACATATAGTAATCATTTTTTTGAACATATAGCAATTAGCTTATGCACATATAGCAATCCGCTTTTGTCAGCTATTGCAAATAAAGTTATCAGTTTTTTGAACATATAGCAATCAGCTTCTTGTCGGCACATACATATAGCTATCAGCTTTTTGTCACCTATTGCACATATAGCAATCAGCGTTTTGACACTATTACACATAGAGCAGTCAGCTTTAGCAGCTATTATACATACAGCAATCCGCTTTTGTCAGCTATTGCAAATACAGCAATCAGCTTTTGTCAGCTATTGTACATACAGCAATCAGCTTTTTGTCAGCAGGTGCAAATACAAATAGCAATCAGATTTTGCCAGCTATTGCACATATAGCAATCAGCTTTTGTCAGCTATTGCACATGTAGTAATATATTTTTTGAACATATAGCAATCAGCTTTTTGTCTGCAAGCGCACATATAGCAATCAACATTTTCAGCAGCTAGTGAACATATAGCAGTCAGCGTTTTTTCAGCAAGTGCATATACAGCAATCAGCTTTTTGTCAGCAAGTGCACATATAGCTATCAGCTTTTTGTAAGCTAGTACAAATATAGCAATTAGCTTTTTGTCACCTATTGCACATATAGCAATCAGATTTTGTCAGTAAGTGCACATATAGCAATCAGCTTTTTAGCAGCTAGTGAACATATAGCAGTCAGCGTTTTGCAGCAAGTGCATATACAGCAATCAGCTTTTTGTCAGCAAGTGCACATATAGCTATCAGCTTTTTGTCAGCTAGTACAAATATAGCAATCAGCTTTTTGTCACCTATTGCACATATAGCAATCAGCTTTTGTCAGCTATTGCACATATAGCAATCAGCTTTTGTCAGCTATTGCACATATAGTAATATATTTTTTGAACATATAGCAATCAGCTTTTTGTCAGCAAGCGCACATACAAATAGCAATCAGATTTTGCCAGCTAGTGCACATATAGTGATCAGCTTTTTGTCAGCTAGTGCACATATAGCAATCAGCTTTTTAGCAGCTAGTGAACATATTGCAGTCAGCGTTTTTTCAGCAAGTGCATATATAGCAGTCAGCGTTTTTTTCATCAAGTGCATATTTACCAATCAGCTTTTTGTCAGCTAGTACAAAAATAGCAATCAGCTTTTTGTCACCTATTGCACATATAGCAATCAGCTTTTGTCAGCTATTGCACATGTAGCAATCAGCTTTTGTCAGCTATTGCAGATACAGTAATCTAGTTTTTGAACATATAGCAAACAGCTTTGTGTCAGCAAGTGCACATACAAATAGCTATCAGATATTGCCAGCAATTGAACATATAGTAATCTTTTTTTTGAACATATAACAATCAGCTTTTTGTCAGCAAGCGCACATAAAAATAGCAATCAGATTTTGCCAGCTAGTGCACATATAGTGATCAGCTTTTTGTCAGCTATTGCACATATAGCAATACGCTTTTGCCAGCTATTGCAAATACAGCAATCAGCCTTTGTCAGCTATTGCACATGTTGCAATCAGCTTTTATCAGCTATTGCACATGTAGCAATCAGCTTTTGTTAGCTATTGCGCATATAGCAATCAGCTGTTGTCAGCTATTGCACATCTAGTAATCAGCTTTTGTCAGCTATTGCACAAATAGCAAGTACAAATATAGCAATCAGCTATAGCACATATGACAATCAGCTTTTGTCAGCTATTGTACATACAGCAGTCAGATTTTGTCAGTCAGTGCACATATAGCAATCAGCTTTTAAGCAGCTAGTGAACATATAGCAGTCAGCGTTTTTTCAGCAACTGCATATACAGCAATCAGCTTTTTGCCAGCAAGTGCACATACGGATATAAGCTTTTTGTCAGCTAGTACAAATATAGCAATCAGCTTTTTGTCACCTATTGCACATATAGCAATCAGCTTTTTGTCAGCAAGTGCACATACAAATAGCAATCAGATTTTGCCAGCTAGTGCACATATAGTGATCAGCTTTTTGTCAGCTAGTGCACATATAGCAATCAGCTCTTTAGCAGCTAGTGAACATATTGCAGTCAGCGTTTTTTCTGTAAGTGCATATTAAGCAATCAGCTTTTTGTCAGTAAGTGCACATATAGCTATCAGTTTTTTGTCAGCTAGTACAAATATAGCAATCAGCTTTTTGTTACCTATTGCACATATAGCAATCAGCTTTTGTCAGCTATTGCACATATAGCAATCAGCTTTTGTCAGCTATTGCACATATAGTAATATATTTTTTGAACATATAGCAATCAGCTTTTTGTCAGCAAACGCACATACAAATAGCAATCAGATTTTGCCAGCTAGTGCACATATAGTGATCAGCTTTTTGTCAGCTAGTGCACATATAGCAATCAGCTTTTTAGTAGCTAGTGAACATATTGCAGTCAGCGTTTTTTCAGCAAGTGCATATATAGCAGTCAGCGTTTTTTTCATCAAGTGCATATATAACAATCAGCTTTTTGTCAGCCAGTACAAAAATAGCAATCAGCTTTTTGTCACCTATTGCACATATAGCAATCAGCTTTTGTCAGCTATTGCACATATAGCAATCAGCTTTTGTCAGCTATTGCACATATAGTAATATATTTTTTGAACATATAGCAATCAGCTTTTTGTCAGCAAGCGCACATACAAATAGCAATCAGATTTTGCCAGCTAGTGCACATATAGTGATCAGCTTTTTGTCAGCTAGTGCACATATAGCAATCAGCTTTTTAGCAGCTAGTGAACATTTTGCAGTCAGCGTTTTTTCAGCAAGTGCATATATAGCAGTCAGCGTTTTTTCATCAAGTGCATATTTAACAATCAGCTTTTTGTCAGCTAGTACAAAAATAGCAATCAGCTTCTTGTCACCTATTGCACATATAGCAATCTGGTTTTGTCAGCTATTGCACATGTAGCAATCAGCTTTTGTCAGCTATTGCAGATACAGTAATCTAGTTTTTGAACATATAGCAAACAGCTTTGTGTCAGCAAGTGCACATACAAATAGCTATCAGATATTGCCAGCAATTGAACATATAGTAATCTTTTTTTTGAACATATAACAATCAGCTTTTTGTCAGCAAGCGCACATACAAATAGCAATCAGATTTTGCCAGCTAGTGCACATATAGTGATCAGCTTTTTGTCAGCTAT
This sequence comes from Drosophila novamexicana, assembly GCF_003285875.2. NCBI lineage: Eukaryota > Metazoa > Arthropoda > Insecta > Diptera > Drosophilidae > Drosophila > Drosophila novamexicana. Next base: position 279,004 of record NW_020824865.1, on the reverse strand, counting down.
TGCACATATAGCAATCCGCTTTTGCCAGCTATTGCAAATACAGCAATCAGCCTTTGTCAGCTATTGCACATGTTGCAATCAGCTTTTATCAGCTATTGCACATGTAGCAATCAGCTTTTGTTAGCTATTGCGCATATAGCAATCAGCTGTTGTCAGCTATTGCACATCTAGTAATCAGCTTTTGTCAGCTATTGCACAAATAGCAATCTATATTTTTAAACATAAAGCAATTAGCTTTTTGTCAGCAAGTGCACATACAAATAGCAATCAGATATTGCAAGCTATTCAACAAATAGTAAATTTTTCTTTGAATATATAGCAATTAGCTTATGTCAGCTATTACACATATAGCAATCCGCTTTTGTCAGCTATTGCAAATATAGCAATCAGCATTTGTCAGCTATTGCACATATTGCAATCAGCTTTTCTCAGCTATTGCACATGTAGCAATCAGCTTTTGTTAGCTATTGCACATATAGCAATCAGCTTTTGTCAGCTATTGCTAATATAGTTATCAGTTTTTTGAACATATAGCAATCAGTTTCTTGTCATCACATACATATAACTATCAGCTCTTTGTCAGCTAGTACAAATATAGCAATCAGCTATAGCACATATGACAATCAGCTTTTGTCAGCTATTGTACATACAGCAGTCAGATTTTGTCAGTCAGTGCACATATAGTAATCAGCTTTTAAGCAGCTAGTGAACATATAGCAGTCAGGGTTTTTTCAGCAAATGCATATACAGCAATCAGCTTTTTGCCAGCAAGTGCACATATAGCTATTAGCTTTTTGTCAGCTAGTACAAATATAGCAATCAGCTTTTTGTCACCTATTGCACATATAGCAATCAGCTTTTTGTCAGCAAGTGCACATACAAATAGCAATCAGATTTTGCCAGCTAGTGCACATATAGTGATCAGCTTTTTGTCAGCTAGTGCACATATAGCAATCAGCTCTTTAGCAGCTAGTGAACATATTGCAGTCAGCGTTTTTTCTGTAAATGCATATTAAGCAATCAGCTTTTTGTCAGCAAGTGCATATATAGCTATCAGCTTTTTGTCAGCTAGTACAAATATAGCAATCAGTTTTTTGTCACCTATTGCACATATAGCAATCAGCTTTTGTCAGCTATTGCACATAAAGCAATCAGCTTTTGTCCGCAATTGCACATATAGTAATCTATTTTTTGAACAGTTAGCAATCAGCTCTTTGTCAGCTATTGCACATGTAGCAATCAGCTTTTGTCAGCTAGTGAACATAGAGCAATCAGCTTTTGCCAGCTATTATACATACAGCAATCAGCTTTTTGTCAGCAAGTGCTCATACAAATAGCAATCAGGTTTTGCCAGCTATTGCACATATAGCAATCAGCGTTTTTTCAGCAAGTGCACATAAGGCAATTATCTTTTTGTCAGCAAATGCACATATAGCAATCAGCGTTTTGACACTATTACACATAGAGCAGTCAGCTTTAGCAGCTATTATACATACAGCAATCCGCTTTTGTCAGCTATTGCAAATATTGCAATCAGGTTTTGTCAGCTATTGCACATATTGCAATCAGCTTTTATCAGCTATTGCACATATAGCAATCAGCTTTTGTTGCCTATTGCACATATAGCAATCAGCCTTTGTCAGCTATTGCAAATATAGTTATCAGTTTTTTTATCATATAACTATCAGCTTTTTGTCAGCTAGTACAAATATAGAAATCAGCTATTGCAACTATGGCATACAGCTTTTGTCAGGTATTGTACATACAGAAATCAGATTTTGTCAGTAAGTGCACATATAGCAATCAACTTTTTTAGCAGCTAGTGAAAATATAGCTATCAGCTTTTTTGTCAGCTAGTATAAAAATAGCAATCAGCTTTTTGTCACCTATTGCACATATAGCAATCAGCTTTTGTCACCTTTTGCACATATAGTAATCTATTTTTTGAACATATAGCAATCAGCTTTTTGTCAGCAAGTGCTGACTTGAACATATAGCAATTAGCTTATGACAGCTATTGCACATATAGCAATCCGCTTTTGTCAGCTATTGCAAATATAGTAATCAGTTTTTTGAACATATAGCAATCAGCTTCTTGTCAGCACATACATATAGCTATCAGCTTTTTGTCAGCTAGTACAAATATACCAATCAGCTTTTTGTCAACTATTGCACATATAGCAATCAGCGTTTTGACACTATAACACATAGAGCAGTCAGCTTTAGCAGCTATTATACATACAGCAATCCGCTTTTGTCAGCTATTGCAAATACAGCAATCAGCTTTTGTCAGCTATTGTACATACAGCAATCAGCTTTTTGTCAGCAGGTGCAAATACAAATAGCAATCAGATTTTGCCAGCTATTGCACATATAGCAATCAGCTTTTGTCAGCTATTGCACATGTAGTAATATATTTTTTGAACATAAAGCAATCAGCTTTTTGTCAGCAAGCGCACATATAGCAATCAACATTTTTAGCAGCTAGTGAACAGCAAGTGCATATACAGCAATCAGCTTTTTGTCAGCAAGTGCACATATAGCTATCAGCTTTTGTCAGTTATTGCACATATAGCAATCAGCTTTTGTCAGCTATTGCACATATAGTAATATATTTTTTGAACATATAGCAATCAGCTTTTTGTCAGCAAGCGCACATACAAATAGCAATCAGATTTTGCCAGCTAGTGCACATATAGTGATCAGCTTTTTGTCAGCTAGTGAACATATTGCAGTCAGCGTTTTTTCAGCAAGTGCATATATAGCAGTCAGCGTTTTTTTCATCAAGTGCATATATAACAATCAGCTTTTTGTCATCAAGTGCACATATAGCAATCTGGTTTTATCAGCTATTGCACATGTAGCAATCAGCTTTTGTCAGCAAGTGCACATACAAATAGCTATCAGATATTGCCAGCAATTGAACATATAGTAATCTTTTTTTTTTAACATATAGCAATTAGCTTATGACAGCTATTGCACATATAGCAATCCGCTTTTGTCAGCTATTGCAAATACAGCAATCAGCCTTTGTCAGCTATTGCACATATTGCAATCAGCTTTTATCAGCTATTGCACATATAGCAATGAGCTTTTGTCAGCTATTGCACATATAGTAATCAGCTTTTGTCAGCTATTGCACATATAGTAATCTATTTTTTGAACATATAGCAATTAGCTTTTTGTCAGCAAGTGCACTTAAAAATATCAATCAGATATTGCCAGCTATTGAACATATAGTAATATTTTTTTTGAACATATAGCAATGAGCTTATGTCAGCTATTGCACATATAGCAATCCGCTTTGTAAGCTATTGCAAATATAGCAATCAGCTTTTGTCAGCTATTGCACATATTGCAATCAGCTTTTATCAGCTATTGCACATGTTGCAATCAGCTTTTGTTAGCTATTGCGCATATAGCAATCAGCTTTTGTCAGCTATTGCTAATATAGTTTTCAGTTTTTTAAAACATATAGCAATCAGCTTCTTGTCAGCACAACCATATAACTATCAGCATTTTGTCAGCTAGTACAAATATAGCAATCAGCTATTGCACAATGGCAATCAGCTTTTGTCAGCTATTGTACATACAGCAATGAGATTTTTCAATAAGTGCACATATAGCAATCAGCTTTTTAGCAGCTAGTGAACATATAGCAGTCAGCGTTTTTTCAGCAAGTGCATATACAGCAATCAGCTTTTTGTCATCAAGTGCACATATAGCTATCAGCTTTTTGTCAGCTAATACAAAAATAGCAATCAGCTTTTTGTCACCTATTGCACATATAGCAATCAGCTTTTTGTCAGCAAGTGCACATACAAATAGCAATCAGATTTTGCCAGCTAGTGAACATATAGTGATCAGCTTTTTGTCAGCTAGTGCACATATAGCAATCAGCTTTTTAGCAGCTAGTGAACATATTGCAGTCAGCGTTTTATCGGCAAGTGCATATGTAGCAATCAGCTTTTTGTCAGCAAGTGCGCTTATAGCTATCAGCTTTTTGTCAGCTAGTACAAGTATAGCAATCAGCTTTTTGTCACCTATTGCACATATAGCAATCAGCTTTTGCCAGCTATTATACACACAGCAATCAGCTTTTTGTCAGCAAGTGCTCATACAAATAGCAATCAAATTTTGCCAGCTATTGTACATATAGCAATCAGCGTTTTTTCAGCAAGTGCACATAAGGCAATCATCTTTTTGTCAGCAAATGCACATATAGCAATCAGCGTTTTTACACTATTACACATAGAGCAATCAGCTTTAGCAGCTATTATACATACAGCAATCCGCTTTTGTCAGCTATTGCAAATATTTCAATCAGGTTTTGTCAGCTATTGCACATGTAGCAATCAGCTTTTGTCAGCTAGTGAACATAGAGCAATCAGCTTTTGGCAGCTTTTATACATACAGCAATCAGCTTTTTGTCAGCAAGTGCTCATACAAATAGCAATCAGATTTTGCCAGCTATTGCACATATAGCAATCAGCGTTTTTTCAGCAAGTGCACATAAGGCAATCATCTTTTTGTCAGCATATGCACATATAGCAATCACCGTTTTGACACTATTATACATAGAGCAATCAGCTTTAGCAGCTATCATACATAGAGCAATCCGCTTTTGTCAGCTATCGCAAATATTGCAATCAGGTTTTGTCAGCTATTGCACATATTGCAATCAGCTTTTATCAGCTATTGCACATGTAGCAATCAGCTTTTGTTAGCTATTGCACATCTAGCAATCAGCTTTTGTCAGCTATTGCACATATGGCAATCTATTTTTTTAAACATATAGCAATTAGCTTTTGCAAGTGCACATACAAATAGCAATCAGATATTGCCAACTATTGAACAAATAGTAAGCTTTTTTTTGAACATATAGCAATTAGCTTATGTCAGCTATTACACATATAGCAATCCGCTTTTGTCAGCTATTGCAAATATGGCAATCAGCTTTTGTCACCTATTGCACATATAGCAACCAGCTTTTGTCAGCTATTGCACATATAGTAATATATTTTTTGAACATATAGCAATCAGCTTCTTGTCAGCAAGTGCACATACAAATAGCAATCAGATTTTGCCAGCTTGTGCACATATAGTGATCAGCTTTCTGTCAGCTAGGGCACATATAGCAATCAGCTTTTTAGCAGCTAGTGAACATATTGCAGTCAGCGTTTTTTCAGCAAGTGCATATATAGCAATTAGCTTTTTGTCAGCAAGTGCACTTACAGCTATCAGCTTTTTGTCAGCTAGTACAAGTATAGCAATCAGCTTTTTGTCACCTATTGTACATATATCAATCAGCTTTTGTCAGCTATTGCACATATAGCAATCAGCTTTTGTCAGCTATTGCACATATAGTAATCACCTTTTGTCAGCTATTGCACATATAGTAATCTATTTTTTGAACATATAGCAATTATCTTTTTGTCAGCAAGTGCACGTACAAATAGCAACCAGATATTGCCAGCTATTGAATATATAGTAATCTTTTTTTTGAACATATAGCAATTAGCTTATGTCAGCTATTGCATATAAAGCAATCCGCTCTGTCAGCTATTGCAAATATAGCAATCAGCTTTTATCAGCTATTGCACATGTTGCAATCAGCATTTGTTAGCTATTGCGCATATAGCAATCAGCTTTTGTCAGCTATTGCTAATATAGTTTTCAGTTTTTTTAAACATATAGCAATCAGCTTCTTGTCAGCACATACATATAACTATCAGCTTTTTGTCAGCTAGTACAAATATAACAATCAGCTATTGCACAATGGCAATCAGCTATTGCGCAATGGCAATCAGCTTTTGTCAGCTATTGTACACACAGCAATCAGATTTTGTCAGTAAGTGCACATATAGCAATCAGCTTTTTAGCAGCTAGTGAACATATAGCAGTCAGCGTTTTTTCAGTAAGTGCACATATAGCAATCAGCTTTTGTCAGCTATTGCACATAAAGCAATCAGCTTTTGTCCGCTATTGCATATATAGTAATCTATTTTTTGAACAGTTAGCAATCAGCTCTTTGTCAGCTATTGCACATGTAGCAATCAGCTTTTGTCAGCTAGTGAACATAGACCAATCAGCTTTTGCCAGCTATTATACATACAGCAATCAGCTTTTTGTCAGCAAGTGCTCATACAAATAGCAATCAAATTTTGCCAGCTATTGCACATATAGCAATCAGCGTTTTTTCAGCAAGTGCATACAAATAGCAATCAGATGTTGCCAGCTAGTGCACATATAGTGATCAGCTCATTGTCAGCTAGTATAAATATAGCAATCAGCTACAGCACATATGACATTCAGCTTTTACCAGCTATTGTACATACACCAATCAGATTTTGTCAGTAAGTGCACATATAGCAATCAGCTTTTTAGCAGCTAGTGAACATATAGCAGTCAGTGTTTTTTCAGCAAGTGCATATACAGCAATCAGCTTATTTTCAGCAAGTGCACATATAGTTATTAGCTTTTTGTCAGCTAGTACAAATATAGCAATCAGCTTTTGTCAGCTATTGCACATATAGCAATCAGCTTTTGTCAGCTATTGCACATATAGTAATCAGCTTTTGTCAGCTATTGCACATATAGTAATCAGCGTTTTTTCAGCAAGTGCACATAAGGCAATCATCTTTTTGTCAGCAAATGCACATGTAGCAATCAGCGTTTTGACACTATTACACATAGAGCAATCAGCTTTAGCAGCTATTATACATAGAGCAATCCGCTTTTGTCAGCTATTGCAAATATTGCAATCAGGTTTTGTCAGCTATTGCACATATTGCAATCAGCTTTTATCAGCTATTGCACATATGGCAATCTATTTTTTTAAAAGTATAGCAATTAGCTTTTTGTCAGCAAGTGCACATACAAATAACAATCAGATATTGCCAGCTATTGAACAAATAGTAATCTTTTTTTTGAACATATAGCAATTAGCTTATGTCAGCTATTACACATATAGCAATCCGCTTTTGTCAGCTATTGCAAATATGGCAATCAGCTTTTACCAGCTATTGTACATACAGCAATCAGATTTTGTCAGTAAGTGCACATATAGCAATCTGCTTTTTAACAGCTAGTGAACATATAGCAGTCAGCGTTTTTTCAGCAAGTGCATATACAGCAATCAGCTTTTTTTCAGCAAGTGCACATATAGTAATTAGCTTTTGTCAGCTATTGCACACATAGCAATCAGCTTTTTATCAGCAAGTGCACATACAAATAGCAATCAGATGTTGCCAGCTAGTGCACATATAGTGATCAGCTTTTTGTCAGCTAGTACAAATATAGCAATCAGCTTTTTGTCACCTATTGCACATATAGCAATCAGCTTTTGTCAGCTATTGCACATAAAGCAATCAGTTTTTGTCCGCTATTGCACATATAGTAGTCTATTTTTTGAACAGCTAGCAATCAGCTCTTTGTCAGCTATTGCACATGTAGCAATCAGCTTTTGTCAGCTAGTGAACATAGAGCAATCAGCTTTTGCCAGCTATTATACACACAGCAATCAGCTTTTTGTCAGCAAGTGCTCATACAAATAGCAATCAGATTTTGCCAGCTATTGCACATATAGCAATCAGCGTTTTTTCAGCAAGTGCACATAAGGCAATCATCTTTTTGTCAGCAAATGCACATATAGCAATCAGCGTTTTGACACTATTACACATAGAGCAATCAGCTTTAGCAGCTATTATACATAGAGCAATCCGCTTTTGTCAGCTATTGCAAATATTGCAATCAGGTTTTATCAGCTATTGCACATATTGCAATCAGCTTTTATCAGCTATTGCACATGTAGCAATCAGCTTTTGTTAGCTATTGCACATATAGCAATCAGTTTTTGGCAGCTATTGCACATATGGCAATCTTTTTTTTTAAACATATAGCAATTAGCTTTTTGTCAGCAAGTGCACATACAAATAGCAATCAGATATTGCCAGCTATTGAACAAATAGTAATTTTTTTTTTGAACATATAGCAATTAGCTTATGTCAGCTATTACACATATAACTATCAGCTTTTTGTCAGCTAGTACAAATATAGCAATCAGCTTTTTGTCAGCAAGTGCACATACAAATAGCAATCAGATTTTGCCAGCTAGTGAACATATAGTGATCAGCTTTTTGTCAGCTAGTGCACATATAGCAATCAGCTTTTTAGCAGCTAGTGAACATATTGCAGTCAGCGTTTTATCGGCAAGTGCATATGTAGCAATCAGCTTTTTGTCAGCAAGTGCGCTTATAGCTATCAGCTTTTTGTCAGCTAGTACAAGTATAGCAATCAGCTTTTTGTCACCTATTGCACATATAGCAATCAGCTTTTGCCAGCTATTATACACACAGCAATCAGCTTTTTGTCAGCAAGTGCTCATACAAATAGCAATCAAATTTTGCCAGCTATTGTACATATAGCAATCAGCGTTTTTTCAGCAAGTGCACATAAGGCAATCATCTTTTTGTCAGCAAATGCACATATAGCAATCAGCGTTTTTACACTATTACACATAGAGCAATCAGCTTTAGCAGCTATTATACATACAGCAATCCGCTTTTGTCAGCTATTGCAAATATTTCAATCAGGTTTTGTCAGCTATTGCACATGTAGCAATCAGCTTTTGTCAGCTAGTGAACATAGAGCAATCAGCTTTTGGCAGCTTTTATACATACAGCAATCAGCTTTTTGTCAGCAAGTGCTCATACAAATAGCAATCAGATTTTGCCAGCTATTGCACATATAGCAATCAGCGTTTTTTCAGCAAGTGCACATAAGGCAATCATCTTTTTGTCAGCATATGCACATATAGCAATCACCGTTTTGACACTATTATACATAGAGCAATCAGCTTTAGCAGCTATTATACATAGAGCAATCCGCTTTTGTCAGCTATCGCAAATATTGCAATCAGGTTTTGTCAGCTATTGCACATATTGCAATCAGCTTTTATCAGCTATTGCACATGTAGCAATCAGCTTTTGTTAGCTATTGCACATCTAGCAATCAGCTTTTGTCAGCTATTGCACATATGGCAATCTATTTTTTTAAACATATAGCAATTAGCTTTTGCAAGTGCACATACAAATAGCAATCAGATATTGCCAACTATTGAACAAATAGTAAGCTTTTTTTTGAACATATAGCAATTAGCTTATGTCAGCTATTACACATATAGCAATCCGCTTTTGTCAGCTATTGCAAATATGGCAATCAGCTTTTGTCACCTATTGCACATATAGCAACCAGCTTTTGTCAGCTATTGCACATATAGCAATCAGCTTTTGTCAGCTATTGCACATATAGTAATATATTTTTTGAACATATAGCAATCAGCTTTTTGTCAGCAAGTGCACATACAAATAGCAATCAGATATTGCCAGCTATTGAACAAATAGTAAGCTTTTTTTTGAACATATAGCAATTAGCTTATGTCAGCTATTACACATATAACTATCAGCTTTTTGTCAGCTAGTACAAATATAGCAATCAGCTTTTTGTCACCTATTGCACATATAGCAACCAGCTTTTGTCAGCTATTGCACATATAGTAATATATTTTTTGAACATATAGCAATCAGCTTCTTGTCAGCAAGTGCACATACAAATAGCAATCAGATTTTGCCAGCTTGTGCACATATAGTGATCAGCTTTCTGTCAGCTAGGGCACATATAGCAATCAGCTTTTTAGCAGCTAGTGAACATATTGCAGTCAGCGTTTTTTCAGCAAGTGCATATATAGCAATTAGCTTTTTGTCAGCAAGTGCACTTACAGCTATCAGCTTTTTGTCAGCTAGTACAAGTATAGCAATCAGCTTTTTGTCACCTATTGTACATATATCAATCAGCTTTTGTCAGCTATTGCACATATAGCAATCAGCTTTTGTCAGCTATTGCACATATAGTAATCACCTTTTGTCAGCTATTGCACATATAGTAATCTATTTTTTGAACATATAGCAATTATCTTTTTGTCAGCAAGTGCACGTACAAATAGCAACCAGATATTGCCAGCTATTGAATATATAGTAATCTTTTTTTTGAACATATAGCAATTAGCTTATGTCAGCTATTGCATATAAAGCAATCCGCTCTGTCAGCTATTGCAAATATAGCAATCAGCTTTTATCAGCTATTGCACATGTTGCAATCAGCATTTGTTAGCTATTGCGCATATAGCAATCAGCTTTTGTCAGCTATTGCTAATATAGTTTTCAGTTTTTTTAAACATATAGCAATCAGCTTCTTGTCAGCACATACATATAACTATCAGCTTTTTGTCAGCAAGTACAAATATAACAATCAGCTATTGCACAATGGCAATCAGCTATTGCGCAATGGCAATCAGCTTTTGTCAGCTATTGTACACACAGCAATCAGATTTTGTCAGTAAGTGCACATATAGCAATCAGCTTTTTAGCAGCTAGTGAACATATAGCAGTCAGCGTTTTTTCAGTAAGTGCACATATAGCAATCAGCTTTTGTCAGCTATTGCACATAAAGCAATCAGCTTTTGTCCGCTATTGCATATATAGTAATCTATTTTTTGAACAGTTAGCAATCAGCTCTTTGTCAGCTATTGCACATGTAGCAATCAGCTTTTGTCAGCTAGTGAACATAGACCAATCAGCTTTTGCCAGCTATTATACATACAGCAATCAGCTTTTTGTCAGCAAGTGCTCATACAAATAGCAATCAAATTTTGCCAGCTATTGCACATACAGCAATCAGCGTTTTTTCAGCAAGTGCATACAAATAGCAATCAGATGTTGCCAGCTAGTGCACATATAGTGATCAGCTCATTGTCAGCTAGTATAAATATAGCAATCAGCTACAGCACATATGACATTCAGCTTTTACCAGCTATTGTACATACACCAATCAGATTTTGTCAGTAAGTGCACATATAGCAATCAGCTTTTTAGCAGCTAGTGAACATATAGCAGTCAGTGTTTTTTCAGCAAGTGCATATACAGCAATCAGCTTATTTTCAGCAAGTGCACATATAGTTATTAGCTTTTTGTCAGCTAGTACACATAGAGCAATCAGCTTTAGCAGCTATTATACATAGAGCAATCCGCTTTTGTCAGCTATTGCAAATATTGCAATCAGGTTTTGTCAGCTATTGCACATATTGCAATCAGCTTTTATCAGCTATTGCACATATGGCAATCTATTTTTTTAAAAGTATAGCAATTAGCTTTTTGTCAGCAAGTGCACATACAAATAGCAATCAGATATTGCCAGCTATTGAACAAATAGTAATCTTTTTTTTGAACATATGGCAATTAGCTTATGTCAGCTATTACACATATAGCAATCCGCTTTTGTCAGCTATTGCAAATATGGCAATCAGCTTTTACCAGCTATTGTACATACAGCAATCAGATTTTGTCAGTAAGTGCACATATAGCAATCTGCTTTTTAACAGCTAGTGAACATATAGCAGTCAGCGTTTTTTCAGCAAGTGCATATACAGCAATCAGCTTTTTTTCAGCAAGTGCACATATAGTAATTAGCTTTTGTCAGCTATTGCACACATAGCAATCAGCTTTTTGTCAGCAAGTGCACATACAAATAGCAATCAGATGTTGCCAGCTAGTGCACATTTAGTGATCAGCTTTTTGTCAGCTAGTACAAATATAGCAATAAGCTTTTTGTCACCTATTGCACATATAGCAATCAGCTTTTGTCAGCTATTGCACATAAAGCAATCAGTTTTTGTCCGCTATTGCACATATAGTAATCTATTTTTTGAACAGCTAGCAATCAGCTCTTTGTCAGCTATTGCACATGTAGCAATCAGCTTTTGTCAGCTAGTGAACATAGAGCAATCAGCTTTTGCCAGCTATTATACACACAGCAATCAGCTTTTTGTCAGCAAGTGCTCATACAAATAGCAATCAGATTTTGCCAGCTATTGCACATATAGCAATCAGCGTTTTTTCAGCAAGTGCACATAAGGCAATCATCTTTTTGTCAGCAAATGCACATATAGCAATGAGCGTTTTGACACTATTACACATAGAGCAATCAGCTTTAGCAGCTATTATACATAGAGCAATCCGCTTTTGTCAGCTATTGCAAATATTGCAATCAGGTTTTATCAGCTATTGCACATATTGCAATCAGCTTTTATCAGCTATTGCACATGTAGCAATCAGCTTTTGTTAGCTATTGCACATATAGCAATCAGTTTTTGGCAGCTATTGCACATATGGCAATCTTTTTTTTTAAACATATAGCAATTAGCTTTTTGTCAGCAAGTGCACATACAAATAGCAATCAGATATTGCCAGCTATTGAACAAATAGTAATTTTTTTTTTGAACATATAGCAATTAGCTTATGTCAGCTATTACACATATAACTATCAGCTTTTTGTCAGCTAGTACAAATATAGCAATCAGCTTTTTGTCACCTATTGCACATATAGCAATCAGCTTTTGTCAGCTATTGCACATATAGCAATCAGCTTTTGTCAGCTATTCCACATATAGTAATATATTTTTTGAACATATAGCAATCAGCTTTTTGTCAGCAAGTGCACACACAACTAGCAATCAGATTTTGCCAGCTAGAGCACATATAGTGATCAGCTTTTTGTCAGCTAGTGCACATATAGCAATCAGCTTTTTAGCAGCTAGTGAACATATTGCAGTCAGCGTTTTTTCAGCAAGTGCATATATAGCAATTAGCTTTTTGTCAGCAAGTGCACTTACAGCTATCAGCTTTTTGTCAGCTAGTACAAGTATAGCAATCAGCTTTTTGTCACCTATTGTACATATATCAATCAGCTTTTGTCAGCTATTGCACATATAGCAATCAGCTTTTGTCAGCTATTGCACATATAGTAATCACCTTTTGTCAGCTATTGCACATATAGTAATCTATTTTTTGAACATATAGCAATTATCTTTTTGTCAGCAAGTGCACGCACAAATAGCAACCAGATATTGCCAGCTATTGAATATATAGTAATCTTTTTTTTGAACATATAGCAATTAGCTTATGTCAGCTATTGCATATAAAGCAATCCGCTCTGTCAGCTATTGCAAATATAGCAATCAGCTTTTATCAGCTATTGCACATGTTGCAATCAGCATTTGTTAGCTATTGCGCATATAGCAATCAGCTTTTGTCAGCTATTGCTAATATAGTTTTCAGTTTTTTTAAACATATAGCAATCAGCTTCTTGTCAGCACATACATATAACTATCAGCTTTTTGTCAGCTAGTACAAATATAACAATCAGCTATTGCACAATGGCAATCAGCTATTGCGCAATGGCAATCAGCTTTTGTCAGCTATTGTACACACAGCAATCAGATTTTGTCAGTAAGTGCACATATAGCAATCAGCTTTTTAGCAGCTAGTGAACATATAGCAGTCAGCGTTTTTTCAGTAAGTGCACATATAGCAATCAGCTTTTGTCAGCTATTGCACATAAAGCAATCAGCTTTTGTCCGCTATTGCATATATAGTAATCTATTTTTTGAACAGTTAGCAATCAGCTCTTTGTCAGCTATTGCACATGTAGCAATCAGCTTTTGTCAGCTAGTGAACATAGACCAATCAGCTTTTGCCAGCTATTATACATACAGCAATCAGCTTTTTGTCAGCAAGTGCTCATACAAATAGCAATCAAATTTTGCCAGCTATTGCACATATAGCAATCAGCGTTTTTTCAGCAAGTACATACAAATAGCAATCAGATGTTGCCAGCTAGTGCACATATAGTGATCAGCTCTTTGTCAGCTAGTATAAATATAGCAATCAGCTACAGCACATATGACATTCAGCTTTTACCAGCTATTGTACATACACCAATCAGATTTTGTCAGTAAGTGCACATATAGCAATCAGCTTTTTAGCAGCTAGTGAACATATAGCAGTCAGTGTTTTTCCAGCAAGTGCATATACAGCAATCAGCTTATTTTCAGCAAGTGCACATATAGTTATTAGCTTTTTGTCAGCTAGTACAAATATAGCAATCAGCTTTTGTCAGCTATTGCACATATAGCAATCAGCTTTTGTCAGCTATTGCACATATAGTAATCAGCTTTTGTCAGCTATTGCACATATAGTAATCAGCGTTTTTTCAGCAAGTGCACATAAGGCAATCATCTTTTTGTCAGCAAATGCACATGTAGCAATCAGCGTTTTGACACTATTACACATAGAGCAATCAGCTTTAGCAGCTATTATACATAGAGCAATCCGCTTTTGTCAGCTATTGCAAATATTGCAATCAGGTTTTGTCAGCTATTGCACATATTGCAATCAGCTTTTATCAGCTATTGCACATATGGCAATCTATTTTTTTAAAAGTATAGCAATTAGCTTTTTGTCAGCAAGTGCACATACAAATAGCAATCAGATATTGCCAGCTATTGAACAAATAGTAATCTTTTTTTTGAACATATAGCAATTAGCTTATGTCAGCTATTACACATATAGCAATCCGCTTTTGTCAGCTATTGCAAATATGGCAATCAGCTTTTACCAGCTATTGTACATACAGCAATCAGATTTTGTCAGCAAGTGCACATATAGCAATCTGCTTTTTAACAGCTAGTGAACATATAGCAGTCAGCGTTTTTTCAGCAAGTGCATATACAGCAATCAGCTTTTTTTCAGCAAATGCACATATAGTAATTAGCTTTTGTCAGCTATTGCACACATAGCAATCAGCTTTTTGTCAGCAAGTGCACATACAAATAGCAATCAGATGTTGCCAGCTAGTGCACATATAGTGATCAGCTTTTTGTCAGCTAGTACAAATATAGCAATCAGCTTTTTGTCACCTATTGCACATATAGCAATCAGCTTTTGTCAGCTATTGCACATAAAGCAATCAGTTTTTGTCCGCTATTGCACATATAGTAATCTATTTTTTGAACAGCTAGCAATCAGCTCTTTGTCAGCTATTGCACATGTAGCAATCAGCTTTTGTCAGCTAGTGAACATAGAGCAATCAGCTTTTGCCAGCTATTATACACACAGCAATCAGCTTTTTGTCAGCAAGTGCTCATACAAATAGCAATCAGATTTTGCCAGCTATTGCACATATAGCAATCAGCGTTTTTTCAGCAAGTGCACATAAGGCAATCATCTTTTTGTCAGCAAATGCACATATAGCAATCAGCGTTTTGACACTATTACACATAGAGCAATCAGCTTTAGCAGCTATTATACATAGAGCAATCCGCTTTTGTCAGCTATTGCACATATAGCAATCAGTTTTTGGCAGCTATTGCACATATGGCAATCTTTTTTTTTAAACATATAGCAATTAGCTTTTTGTCAGCAAGTGCACATACAAATAGCAATCAGATATTGCCAGCTATTGAACAAATAGTAATTTTTTTTTTGAACATATAGCAATTAGCTTATGTCAGCTATTACACATATAACTATCAGCTTTTTGTCAGCTAGTACAAATATAGCAATCAGCTTTTTGTCACCTATTGCACATATAGCAATCAGCTTTTGTCAGCTATTGCACATATAGCAATCAGCTTTTGTCAGCTATTCCACATATAGTAATATATTTTTTGAACATATAGCAATCAGCTTTTTGTCAGCAAGTGCACATACAACTAGCAATCAGATTTTGCCAGCTAGAGCACATATAGTGATCAGCTTTTTGTCAGCTAGTGCACATATAGCAATCAGCTTTTTAGCAGCTAGTGAACATATTGCAGTCAGCGTTTTTTCAGCAAGTGCATATATAGCAATTAGCTTTTTGTCAGCAAGTGCACTTACAGCTATCAGCTTTTTGTCAGCTAGTACAAGTATAGCAATCAGCTTTTTGTCACCTATTGTACATATATCAATCAGCTTTTGTCAGCTATTGCACATATAGCAATCAGCTTTTGTCAGCTATTGCACATATAGTAATCACCTTTTGTCAGCTATTGCACATATAGTAATCTATTTTTTGAACATATAGCAATTATCTTTTTGTCAGCAAGTGCACGTACAAATAGCAACCAGATATTGCCAGCTATTGAATATATAGTAATCTTTTTTTTGAACATATAGCAATTAGCTTATGTCAGCTATTGCATATAAAGCAATCCGCTCTGTCAGCTATTGCAAATATAGCAATCAGCTTTTATCAGCTATTGCACATGTTGCAATCAGCATTTGTTAGCTATTGCGCATATAGCAATCAGCTTTTGTCAGCTATTGCTAATATAGTTTTCAGTTTTTTTAAACATATAGCAATCAGCTTCTTATCAGCACATACATATAACTATCAGCTTTTTGTCAGCTAGTACAAATATAACAATCAGCTATTGCACAATGGCAATCAGCTATTGCGCAATGGCAATCAGCTTTTGTCAGCTATTGTACACACAGCAATCAGATTTTGTCAGTAAGTGCACATATAGCAATCAGCTTTTTAGCAGCTAGTGAACATATAGCAGTCAGCGTTTTTTCAGTAAGTGCACATATAGCAATCAGCTTTTGTCAGCTATTGCACATAAAGCAATCAGCTTTTGTCCGCTATTGCATATATAGTAATCTATTTTTTGAACAGTTAGCAATCAGCTCTTTGTCAGCTATTGCACATGTAGCAATCAGCTTTTGTCAGCTAGTGAACATAGACCAATCAGCTTTTGCCAGCTATTATACATACAGCAATCAGCTTTTTGTCAGCAAGTGCTCATACAAATAGCAATCAAATTTTGCCAGCTATTGCACATATAGCAATCAGCGTTTTTTCAGCAAGTGCATACAAATAGCAATCAGATGTTGCCAGCTAGTGCACATATAGTGATCAGCTCTTTGTCAGCTAGTATAAATATAGCAATCAGCTACAGCACATATGACATTCAGCTTTTACCAGCTATTGTACATACACCAATCAGATTTTGTCAGTAAGTGCACATATAGCAATCAGCTTTTTAGCAGCTAGTGAACATATAGCAGTCAGTGTTTTTTCAGCAAGTGCATATACAGCAATCAGCTTATTTTCAGCAAGTGCACATATAGTTATTAGCTTTTTGTCAGCTAGTACAAATATAGCAATCAGCTTTTGTCAGCTATTGCACATATAGCAATCAGCTTTTGTCAGCTATTGCACATATAGTAATCAGCTTTTGTCAGCTATTGCACATATAGTAATCAGCGTTTTTTCAGCAAGTGCACATAAGGCAATCATCTTTTTGTCAGCAAATGCACATGTAGCAATCAGCGTTTTGACACTATTACACATAGAGCAATCAGCTTTAGCAGCTATTATACATAGAGCAATCCGCTTTTGTCAGCTATTGCAAATATTGCAATCAGGTTTTGTCAGCTATTGCACATATTGCAATCAGCTTTTATCAGCTATTGCACATATGGCAATCTATTTTTTTAAAAGTATAGCAATTAGCTTTTTGTCAGCAAGTGCACATACAAATAGCAATCAGATATTGCCAGCTATTGAACAAATAGTAATCTTTTTTTTGAACATATAGCAATTAGCTTATGTCAGCTATTACACATATAGCAATCCGCTTTTGTCAGCTATTGCAAATATGGCAATCAGCTTTTACCAGCTATTGTACATACAGCAATCAGATTTTGTCAGTAAGTGCACATATAGCAATCTGCTTTTTAACAGCTAGTGAACATATAGCAGTCAGCGTTTTTTCAGCAAGTGCATATACAGCAATCAGCTTTTTTTCAGCAAGTGCACATATAGTAATTAGCTTTTGTCAGCTATTGCACACATAGCAATCAGCTTTTTGTCAGCAAGTGCACATACAAATAGCAATCAGATGTTGCCAGCTAGTGCACATATAGTGATCAGCTTTTTGTCAGCTAGTACAAATATAGCAATCAGCTTTTTGTCACCTATTGCACATATAGCAATCAGCTTTTGTCAGCTATTGCACATAAAGCAATCAGTTTTTGTCCGCTATTGCACATATAGTAATCTATTTTTTGAACAGCTAGCAATCAGCTCTTTGTCAGCTATTGCACATGTAGCAATCAGCTTTTGTCAGCTAGTGAACATAGAGCAATCAGCTTTTGCCAGCTATTATACACACAGCAATCAGCTTTTTGTCAGCAAGTGCTCATACAAATAGCAATCAGATTTTGCCAGCTATTGCACATATAGCAATCAGCGTTTTTTCAGCAAGTGCACATAAGGCAATCATCTTTTTGTCAGCAAATGCACATATAGCAATCAGCGTTTTGACACTATTACACATAGAGCAATCAGCTTTAGCAGCTATTATACATAGAGCAATCCGCTTTTGTCAGCTATTGCAAATATTGCAATCAGGTTTTATCAGCTATTGCACATATTGCAATCAGCTTTTATCAGCTATTGCACATGTAGCAATCAGCTTTTGTTAGCTATTGCACATATAGCAATCAGTTTTTGGCAGCTATTGCACATATGGCAATCTTTTTTTTTAAACATATAGCAATTAGCTTTTTGTCAGCAAGTGCACATACAAATAGCAATCAGATATTGCCAGCTATTGAACAAATAGTAATTTTTTTTTTGAACATATAGCAATTAGCTTATGTCAGCTATTACACATATAACTATCAGCTTTTTGTCAGCTAGTACAAATATAGCAATCAGCTTTTTGTCACCTATTGCACATATAGCAATCAGCTTTTGTCAGCTATTGCACATATAGCAATCAGCTTTTGTCAGCTATTCCACATATAGTAATATATTTTTTGAACATATAGCAATCAGCTTTTTGTCAGCAAGTGCACATACAACTAGCAATCAGATTTTGCCAGCTAGAGCACATATAGTGATCAGCTTTTTGTCAGCTAGTGCACATATAGCAATCAGCTTTTTAGCAGCTAGTGAACATATTGCAGTCAGCGTTTTTTCAGCAAGTGCAAATATAGCAATTAGATTTTGTCAGCAAGTGCACTTATAGCTATCAGCTTTTTGTCAGCTAGTACAAGTATAGAAATCAGCTTTGTGTCACCTATTTCACATATAGCAATCAGCTTTTGTCAGCTATTGCACATATAGCAATCAGCTTTTGTCAGCTATTGCACATATAGTAATCAGCTTTTGTCAGCTATTGCACATATAGTAATCTATTTTTTGAACATATAGCAATTATCTTTTTGTCAGCAAGTGCACGTACAAATAGCAATCAGATATTGCCAGCTATTGAATATATAGTAATCTTTTTTTTGAACATATAGCAATTAGCTTATGTCAGCTATTGCACATAAAGCAATCCGCTTTGTCAGCTATTGCAAATATAGCAATCAGCTTTTGTCAGCTATTGCACATGTTGCAATCAGCTTTTGTTAGCTATTGCGTATATAGCAATCAGCTTTTGTCAGCTATTGCTAATATAGTTTTCAGTTTTTTTAAACATATAGCAATCAGGTTCTTGTCAGCACATATAGCAATCAGCTTTTGTGAGCTGTTGCACATATAGCAATCAACCTTTGTCAGCTATTGCAAATATAGTTATCAGTTTTTTTAACATATAACTATCAGCTTTTTGTCAGCTAGTACACATATAGCAATCAGCTATTACACACATGGCAATCAGCTTTTGTCAGCTATTGTACATACAGTAATCAGATTTGGTCAGTAAGTGCACATATAGCAATCAGCTTTTTAGCAGCTAGTGAACATATAGCAGTCAGCGTTTTTTTAGCAAGTGCACATATAGCTACCAGCTTTTTTTCAGCTTGTACAAATATAGCAATCAGCTTTTGTCAGCTATTGAACACATAGCAATCAGCTTTTGTCAGCTATTGCACATATAGTAATATATTTTTTTAACATATAGCAATCAGCTTTTTGTCAGCTATTGCACATGTAGCAATCAGCTTTTGTCAGCTAGTGAACATAGAGCAATCAGCTTTTGCCAGCTATTATACATACAGCAATCAGCTTTTTGTCAGCAAGTGCTCATACAAATAGCAATCAGATTTAGCCAGCTATTGCACATATAGCAATCAGCGTTGTGACACTATTACACGTAGAGCAGTCAGCTTTAGCAGCTATTATACATACAGCAATCCGCTTGTGTCAGCTATTGCAAATATTGCAATCAGGGTTTGTCAGCTATTGCACATATTGCAATCAGCTTTTATCAGCTATTGCACATATAGCAATCAGCTATTGCAAATATAGTTATCAGTTTTTTTAACATATAACTATCAGCTTTTTGTCAGCTAGTACAAATATAGCAATCAGCTATTGCAACTTTTGGCATACAGCTTTTGTCAGGTATTGTACATACAGAAATCAGATTTTGTCAGTAAGTGCACATATAGCAATCAACTTTTTTAGCAGCTAGTGAACATATAGCGTTTTTTCATCAAGTGCATATATAGCAATCAGCTTTTTGTCAGCAAGTGCACATATAGCTATCAGCTTTTTGTCAGCTAGTTCAAAAATAGCAATCAGCTTTTTGTAGTAATCTATTTTTGTAGTAATCTATTTTTTGAACATATAGCAAACGGCTTTTTGTCAGCAAGTGCACATACAAATACCAATCAGATAGTGCCAGCTATTGAACATATTGTAATCTTTTTATTGAACATATAACAATTAGCTTATGACAGCTATTGCACATATAGCAATCCGCTTTTGTCAGCTATTGCAAATATAGCAATCAGCATTTTGTCAGGTATTGCACATATTGCAATCAGCTTTTATCGTCTACTGCACATGTAGCAATCAGCTTTTGTAAGCTATTGCACATATAGCAATCAGATTTTGTCAGCTATTGCAAATATAGTTATCAGTTTTTTGAACATATAGCAATCAGCTTCTTGTCAGCACATACATATAACTATCAGCTTTTTGTCAGTTAGTACAAATATAGTAGTCAGCTATTGCACATATGGCAATCAGCTTTTGTCAGCTATTGCATATCTAGTAATCTATTTATTTAACATATAGCAATCAGCTTTTTGTCAGCAAGTGCACATACAAATAGCAATCAGATTTTGTCAGCTAGTGCACATATAGTGATCAGCTTTTTGTCAGCTAGTGCACATATAGCAATCAGCTTTTTGTCAGCTAGTGCACATACAAATAGCAATCAGATTTTGCCAGCTAGTGCACATATAGCTATCAGCTTTTCGTCAGCTAGTACAAATGTAGCAATCACCTTTTTGTCACCAAATGCACATATAGCAATCAGCTTTTGTCAGCTATTGCACATATAGCAATCAGCTTTTGTCAGCCATTGCACATGAAGTAATCAGCTTTTGTCAGCTATTGCACATCTAG
Source organism: Drosophila novamexicana (assembly GCF_003285875.2). Lineage (NCBI taxonomy): Eukaryota > Metazoa > Arthropoda > Insecta > Diptera > Drosophilidae > Drosophila > Drosophila novamexicana. The sequence goes on along the minus strand of NW_020824865.1, from coordinate 257,755 downwards.
TAATCTATTTTTTTAACATATAGCAATCAGCTTTTTGTCAGCAAGTGCACATACAAATAGCAATCAGATTTTGCCAGCTAGTGCACATATAGTGAAAAGCTTTTTGTCAGCTAGTGCATATATAGCAATCAGCTTCTTGTCAGCAAGTGCACATATAGCTATCAGCTTTTTGTCAGCTAGTACAAATATAGCAATCAGCTTTTTGTCACCTAATGCACATATAGCAATCAGCTCTTGTCAGCTATTGCACATATAGCAATCACCTTTTGTCAGCCATTGCACATATAGTAATCAGCTTTTGTCAGCTATTGCATATCTAGTAATCTATTTATTTAACATATAGCAATCAGCTTTTTGTCAGCAAGTGCACATACAAAGAGCAATCAGATACTGCCAGCTATTGAACATATAGCAATCTATTTTTTGAACATATAGCAATTAGCATATGTCAGCTATTGCACATATTGCAATCCGCTTTTCTCAGCTATTGCAAATATGGCAATCAGCTTTTGTCAGCTATTGCACATATTGCAATCAGCTTTTATCAGTTATTGCACATGAAGCAATCAGCATTTGTTAGCTATTGCACATATAGCAATCCGTTTTTCTCAGCTATTGCAAATATAGCAATCAGCTTTTTGTCAGCTAGTACAAATATAGCAATCAGCTTTTTGTCACCTATTGCACATATAGCAATCAGCTTTTGTCAGCTATTGCACATACAGCAATCAGCTTTTGTCAGCTATTGCACATATAGTAATATATTTTTTGAACATATAGTAATCAGCTTTTTGTCAGCAAGTGCACAAACAAAAAGCAATCAGATTATGCCAGCTAGTGCACATATAGTGATCAGCTTTTTGTCAGCTAGTGCATATATAGCAATCAGCTATTGCAAATACAGTTATCAGTTTTTTGAACATATAGCAATCAGCTTCTTGTCAGCACATACATATAACTATCAGCTTTTTGTCAGCTAGTACAAATATAGCAATCAGCTATTGCACATATGGCAATCAGCTTTTGTCAGCTTTTGTACATACAGCAATCAGATTTTGTCAGTAAGTGCACATACAGAAATCAGCTTTTTAGCAGCTAGTGAACATATAGCAGTCAGCATTTTTTCAGCAAGTGCATAAACAGCAATCAGCTATTTGTCAGCAAGCGCACATATAGCTATCAGCTTTTTGTCAGTTAGTACAAATATAGCAATCAGCTTTTTGTCACCTATTGCACATGTAGCTATCAGCTTTTCTCAGCTATTGTAAATATAGCAATCAGCTTTTGTCAGCTATTGCAAAGACAGCAATCAGCTTTTGTCAGCTATTGCACATATAGTAATATATTTTTTGAACATATAGTAATCAGCTTTTTTGTCAGCAAGTGCACATACAAAAAGCAATCAGATTATGCCAGAGTGCACATATAGTGATCAGCTTTTTGTCAGCTAGTGCACATATAGCAATCAGCTATTGCAAATACAGTTATCAGTTTTTGGAACATATAGCAATTAGCTTCTTGTCAGCACATACATATAACTATCAGCTTTTTGTCAGCTAGTACAAATATAGCAATCAGCTATTGCACATATGGCAATCAGCTTTTGTCAGCTATTGTACATACAGCAATCAGATTTTGTCAGTAAGTGCACATACAGCAATCAGCTTTTTAGCAGCTAGTGAACATATAGCAGTCAGCGTTTTTTCAGCAAGTGCATAAACAGCAATCAGCTATTTGTCAGCAAGCGCACATATAGCTATCAGCTTTTTGTCAGTTAGTACAAATATAGCAATCAGCTTTTTGTCACCTATTGCACATGTAGCTATCAGCTTTTCTTAGCTATTGTAAATTGTCAGCTATTGCAAAGACAGCAATCAGCTTTTGTCAGCTATTGCACATATAGTAATATATTTTTTGAACATATAGCAATCAGCTTTTTGTTAGCAAGTGCACATACAAATAGCAATCAGATATTGCCAGCTATTGAACAGATAGTAATCTTTTTTTTGAACATATAGCAATTAGTATATGTCAGCTATTGCACATATGTATAGTAATATATTTTTTGAACATATAGTGATCAGCTTTTTGTCAGCTAGTGCACATATAGCAATCAGCTTTTTAGCAGCTAGTGAACATATTGCAGTCAGCGTTTTTTCAGTAAGTGCACATGTAGCAATCAGCTTTTTGTCAGCAAGTGCACATACAAATAGCAATCAGATTTTGCCAGAAAGTGCACATGTAGCGATCAGCTTTTTGTCAGCTAGTGCACATATAGCAATCAGCTTATGTCAGCTATTGCACATATAGCAATCAGTTTTTTGTCAGCCATTGCACATATAGTATTTTTTTTTTTTGAACATATAGCAATCAGCTTTTATATAGCAATCAGATATTGCCAGCTATTGAACATATAGTAATCTTTTTTTTGAACATATAGCAATTAGTATATGTCAGCTATTGCACATATTGCAATCCGCTTTTCTCAGCTATTGTGAATATAGCAATCAGCTTTTGTCAGCTATTGCACAGACAGCAATCAGCTTTTGTCAGCTATTGCACATATAGTAATATATTTTTTGAACATATAGTGATCAGATTTTTGTCAGCTAGTGCAGATATAGCTATCAGCTTTTTGTCAGCTAGTTCAAATATAGCAATCAGCTTTTTATCACCTATTGCACATATAGCTATCAGCTTTTTGTCAGCTAGTACAAATATAGAAATCAGCTTTTGTCAGCTATTGCACATATAGTAATATATTTTTTGAACATATAGCAATCAGCTTTTTGTTAGCAAGTGCACATACAAATAGCAATCAGATATTGCCAGCTATTGAACAGATAGTAATCTTTTTTTTTAACATATAGCAATTAGTATATGTCAGCTATTGCACATATGTATAGTAATATATTTTTTGAACATATAGCTATCAGCTTTTTGTCAATTTATGCACATATAGCTATCAGCTTTTTGTCAGCTAGTGCATATATAGCAATCAGCTTTTTGTCACCTTTTGCACATATGGCATACAGCTTTGGTCAGCTATTGCACATACAGCAATCCGCTTTTGTCAGCTACTGAACATCAGTTTTTTGTCACCTATTGCACATATAGAAATTTGCTTTTGTCAGCTATTGCACATATAGTAATTAGATTTTGTCAGCTATTGCACATATAGCACTCAGCTTTTGTCAGCAAGTACACATATAGCTATCAGCTTTTTGTCAGCTAGTACAAAAATAGCAATCAGCTTTTTGTCACCTATTACACATATAGAAATCAGCTTTTGTCAGCTATTACACATATAGCAATCAGCTTTTGTCAGCTATTACAGATATAGTAATCTATTTTATGAACATATGGCAGTCAGCTTTTTATCAGCAAGTGCACGTACAAATTGCAATCAGATATTGCAAGCTATTGCACAATTGGCAATTAGCTTTTGTCAGCTTGTGTACATAGAGCAATCAGCTTCTTGTCAGCAAGTGCACATACATATAACTATCAGCTTTTTGTCAGCTAGTACAAATATAGCAATAAGCTTTTTGTCGCCTATTGCACAGATAGCAAGCAGCGTTTGTCAGCTAGTGTAAATATAGCAATCAGCTTTTTGTCACCTATTGCACATATGGCATACAGCTTTCTTCAGCTATTGTACATACAGCAATCAGATTTTGTCAGTAAGTGCACATATAGCAATCAGCTTCTTAGCAACTAGTGAACATATAGCAGTCAGCGTTTTTTCAGCAAGTGCATATATAGCAATCAGCTTTTTGTCAGCAAGTGCAAACACAAATAGCAATCAGATTTTGCCAGCTATTGCGCATATAGCAATCAGCTCATGTCAGCTAGTGAACATAGAGCAATCAGCTTTTGTCAGCTATTATACATACAGCAATCAGCTTTTGTCAGCAAGTGCACATATAACAATCAGCTTTTTTCAGCAAGTGCACATATAGCAATCAGCGTTTTGACACTAGTGCACATAGAGCAATCAGTTTTAGCAGCTATTAATCATACAGCAATCCGCTTTTGTCAGCTATTGCAAATATAGCAATCAGGTTTTTGTCACCTATTGCACATATAGAAATCTGCTTTTGTCAGCTATTGCTCATATAGCAATTAGTTTTTGTCAGCTATTGCACATATAGCACTCAGCTTTTGTCAGCAGGTACACATATAGCTATCAGCTTTTTGTCAGCTAGTACAAAAATAGCAATCAGCTATTGCACATATGGCAATCAGCTTTTGTCAGCTATTGCACATATAGTAATATATTTTTTGAACATATAGTAATCAGCTTTTTGTCAGCAAGTGCACAAACAAAAAGCAATCAGATTATGCCAGCTAGTGCACATATAGTGATCAGCTTTTTGTCAGCTAGTGCACATATAGCAATCAGCTATTGCAAATACAGTTATCAGTTTTTTGAACATATAGCAATCAGCTTCTTGTCAGCACATACATATGACTATCAGCTTTTTGTCAGCTAGTACAAATATAGCAATCAGCTATTGCACATATGGCAATCAGCTTTTGTCAGCTATTGTACATACAGCAATCAGATTTTGTCAGTAAGTGCACATACAGCAATCAGCTTTTTAGCAGCTAGTGAACATATAGCAGTCAGCGTTTTTTCAGCAAGTGCATAAACAGCAATCAGCTATTTGTCAGCAAGCGCACATATAGCTATCAGCTTTTTGTCAGTTAGTACAAATATAGCAATCAGCTTTTTGTCACCTATTGCACATGTAGCTATCAGCTTTTCTCAGCTATTGTAAATTGTCAGCTATTGCAAAGACAGCAATCAGCTTTTGTCAGCTATTGCACATATAGTAATATATTTTTTGAACATATAGCAATCAGCTTTTTGTCAGCAAGTGCACATACAAATAGCAATCAGATACTGCCAGCTATTGAACATATAGTAATCTTTTTATTGAATATATAGCAATCAGCTTTTGTCAGTTATTGCACATATTGCAATCAGCTTTTATCAGCTATTGCACATACAGCAATCAGCTTTTGTTAGCTATTGCACATATAGCAATCAGATTTTGTCAGCTATTGCACATATAATAATATATATTTTTTAAACATATAGCTATCAGCTTTTTGTCAACAAGTGCACATACAAATAGCAATCAGATTTTGCCAGCTAGTGCACATATAGCTATAAGCTTTTTGTCAGCTAGTACAAATATAGCAATCAGTTTTTTGTCACCTAATGCACATTAAGCAATCAACTTCTTGTCAGCACATACATATAACTATCAGCTTTTTGTCAGCTAGTACAAATATAGCAATCATCTATTGCACATATGGCAATCAGCTTTTGTCAGCTATTGTACATACAGCAAAAAGATTTTGTCAGTAAGTGCACACACAGCAATCAGCTTTTTAGCAGCTAGTGAACATATTGCAGTCAGCGTTTTTTCAGCAAGTGCATAAACAGCAATCAGCTTTTTGTCAGCAAGTGCACATATAGCTTTCAGCTTTTTGTCAGCTTGTACAAATACAGCAATCAGCTTTTTGTCACCTATTGAACATATAGATATCAGCTTTTGTCAGCTATTGCACATATAGCCATCAGCTTTTGTCAGCTATTGCACATATAGTAATATATTTTTTGAACATATATCAATCAGCTTTTTGTCAGCAAGTGCACATACAAATAGCAATCAGATTTTGCCAGCTAGTGCACATATAGTGATAAGCTTTTTGTCAGCTAGTGCACATATAGCAATCAGCTTTTTATCAGCAAGTGCACATATAGCTATCAGCTTTTTGTCAGCTAGTGCACATACAAATAGCAATCAGATACTGCCAGCTATTGAACATATAGTAATCTTTTTATTGAATATATAGCAATCAGCTTTTGTCAGCTATTGCACATATTGCAATCAGCTTTTATCAGCTATTGCACATACAGCAATCAGCTTTTGTCAGCTATTGCACATATTGCAATCAGCTTTTATCAGCTATTGCACATACAGCAATCAGCTTTTGTTAGCTATTGCACATATAGCAATCAGATTTTGTCAGCTATTGCAAGTATAGTTATCATATAGCAAAATGCGTTTTTTCACCAAGTGCATATACAGCAATCAGCTTTTGTCAGCTATTGCACATATAGCAATCAGCTTTTGTCAGCTATTGCACATATAATAATATATATTTTTTAAACATATAGCAATCAGCTTTTTGTCAGCAAGTGCACATACAAATAGCAATCAGATTTTGCCAGCTAGTGCACATATAGTGATCAGCTTTTTGTCAGCTAGTGCACATATAGCAATCAGCTTTTTGTCAGCTAGTGCATATATAGCAATCAGCTTTTTAGCAGCTAGTGAACATATTGCAGTCAGCGTTTTTTCAGCAAGTGCATATATAGCAATCAGCTTTTTGTCAGCAAGTGCACACATAGCTATCAGCTTTTTGTCAGCTAGTACGAATGTAGCAATCAGCTTTTTGTCACCTAATGCACATATAGCAATCAACTTCTTGTCAGCACATACATATAACTATCAGCTTTTTGTCAGCTATTACAAATATAGCAATCATCTATTGCACATATGGCAATCAGCTTTTGTCAGCTATTGTACATACAGCAAAAAGATTTTGTCAGTAAGTGCACATACAGAAATCAGCTTCTTAGCAGCTAGTGAACATATTGCAGTCAGCGTTTTTTCAGCAAGTGCATAAACAGCAATCAGCTTTTTGTCAGCAAGTGCACATATAGCTATTAGCTTTTTGTCAGCTAGTACAAATATAGCAATCAGCTTTTTGTCACCTATTGCACATATAGCTTTCAGCTTTTGTCAGCTATTGCACATATAGCAATCAGATTTTGTCAGCTATTGCACATATAGTAATATATTTTTTGAACATATATCAGTCAGCTTTTTGTCAGCAAGTGCACATACAAATAGCAATCAGATTTTGCCAGCTAGTGCACATATAGTGATAAGCGTTTTGTCAGCTAGTGCACATATAGCAATCAGCTTTTTGTCAGCAAGTGCACATATAGCTATCAGCTTTTGTCAGCTATTGCACATATAGCAATCAGTTTTTTGTCAGCCATTGCACATATAGTATTTTTTTTTTTGAACATATAGCAATCAGCTTTTATATAGCAATCAGATATTGCCAGCTATTGAACATATAGTAATCTTTTTTTTGAACATATAGCAATTAGTATATGTCAGCTATTGCACATATTGCAATCCGCTTTTCTCAGCTATTGTGAATATAGCAATCAGCTTTTGTCAGCTATTGCACAGACAGCAATCAGCTTTTGTCAGCTATTGCACATATAGTAATATATTTTTTGAACATATAGCAATCAGCTTTTTGTTAGCAAGTGCACATACAAATAGCAATCAGATATTGCCAGCTATTGAACAGATAGTAATCTTTTTTTTTAACATATAGCAATTAGTATATGCCAGCTATTGCACATATGTATAGTAATATATTTTTTGAACATATAGCTATCAGCTTTTTGTCAGTTTATGCACATATAGCTATCAGCTTTTTGTCAGCTAGTGCATATATAGCAATCAGCTTTTTGTCACCAATTGCACATATGGCATACAGCTTTCGTCAGCTATTGTACACACAGCAATCAGATTTTGTCAGTAACTGCACTTATAGCAATCAGTTTCTTAGCAACTAGTGAACATATAGCAGTCAGAAATTTTTCAGCAAGTGCATATATAGCAATCAGCTTTTTGTCAGCAAGTGCAAACACAAATAGCAATCAGATTTTGCCAGCTATTGCACATATAGCAACCAGCTTTTGTCAACTAGTGAACATAGAGTAATCAGCTTTTGTCAGCTATTATACATACAGCAGTCAGCTTTTGTCAGCAAGTGCACATATAACAATCACCTTTATACAGCTAGTGAGCATATAGCAATCAGCGTTTTTTCAGCAAGTGCACATAGAGCAATCAGCGTTTTGACACTAGTGCACATAGAGCAATCAGCTTTAGCAGCTGCTAATCATACAGCAATCCGCTTTTGTCAGCTATTGCAAATATAGCAATCAGGTTTTTGTCACCTATTGCACATATAGAAATCTGCTTTTGTCAGCTATTGCACATATAGCAATTAGCTTTTTTCAGCTGTTACACATATAGCACTCAGCTTTTGTCAGCAAGTACACATATAGCAATCAGCTTCTAAGCAGCTAGTGAACATATAGCAGTCAGCGTTTTTTCAGCTAGTACAAATATAGCAATCAGCTTTTTTCAGAAAGTGCACATATAGCTATCAGCTTTTGTCAGCAATTGCACCTATAGCTATCAGCTTTTTGTCAGCTAGAGCAAATATAGCAATCAGCTTTTTGTCACCTTTTGCACATATGGCATACAGCTTTGGTCAGCTATTGCACATACAGCAATCCGCTTTTGTCAGCTACTGAACATCAGGTTTTTGTCACCTATTGCACATATAGAAATTTGCTTTTGTCAGCTATTGCACATATAGTAATTAGATTTTGTCAGCTATTGCACATATAGCACTCAGCTTTTGTCAGCAAGTACACATATAGCTATCAGCTTTTTGTCAGCTAGTACAAAAATAGCAATCAGCTTTTTGTCACCTATTACACATATAGAAATCAGCTTTTGTCAGCTATTACACATATAGCAATCAGCTTTTGTCAGCTATTACAGATATAGTAATCTATTTTATGAACATATGGCAGTCAGCTTTTTATCAGCAAGTGCACGTACAAATTGCAATCAGATATTGCAAGCTATTGCACAATAGGCAATTAGCTTTTGTCAGCTTGTGTACATAGAGCAATCAGCTTCTTGTCAGCAAGTGCACATACATATAACTATCAGCTTTTTGTCAGCTAGTACAAATATAGCAATAAGCTTTTTGTCGCCTATTGCACAGATAGCAAGCAGCGTTTGTCAGCTAGTGTAAATATAGCAATCAGCTTTTTGTCACCTATTGCACATATGGCATACAGCTTTCTTCAGCTATTGTACATACAGCAATCAGATTTTGTCAGTAAGTGCACATATAGCAATCAGCTTCTTAGCAACTAGTGAACATATAGCAGTCAGCGTTTTTTCAGCAAGTGCATATATAGCAATCAGCTTTTTGTCAGCAAGTGCAAACACAAATAGCAATCAGATTTTGCCAGCTATTGCGCATATAGCAATCAGCTCATGTCAGCTAGTGAACATAGAGCAATCAGCTTTTGTCAGCTAATACACATATAGCAATCAGCTTTTGTCAGCTATTACAGATATAGTAATCTATTTTATGAACATATGGCAGTCAGCTTTTTATCAGCAAGTGCACGTACAAATTGCAATCAGATATTGCAAGCTATTGCACAATTGGCAATTAGCTTTTGTCAGCTTGTGTACATAGAGCAATCAGCTTCTTGTCAGCAAGTGCACATAGAGCTATCAGCTTTTCGTCAGCTAGTACAAATGTAGCAATCACCTTTTTGTCACCAAATGCACATATAGCAATCAGCTTTTGTCAGCTATTGCACATATAGCAATCAGTTTTTTGTCAGCCATTGCACGTATAGTATTTTTTTTTTTTGAACATATAGCAATCAGCTTTTATATAGCAATCAGATATTGCCAGCTATTGAACAGATAGTAATCTTTTTTTTGAACATATAGCAATTAGTATATGTCAGCTATTGCACATATTGCAATCCGCTTTTCTCAGCTATTGTGAATATAGCAATCAGCTTTTGTCAGCTATTGCACAGACAGCAATCAGCTTTTGTCAGCTATTGCACATATAGTAATATATTTTTTGAACATATAGCAATCAGCTTTTTGTTAGCAAGTGCACATACAAATAGCAATCAGATATTGCCAGCTATTGAACAGATAGTAATCTTTTTTTTTAACATATAGCAATTAGTATATGTCAGCTATTGCACATATGTATAGTAATATATTTTTTGAACATATAGCTATCAGCTTTTTGTCAGTTTATGCACATATAGCTATCAGCTTTTTGTCAGCTAGTGCATATATAGCAATCAGCATTTTGTCACCAATTGCACATATGGCATACAGCTTTCGTCAGCTATTGTACACACAGCAATCAGATTTTGTCAGTAACTGCACTTATAGCAATCAGTTTCTTAGCAACTAGTGAACATATAGCAGTCAGAAATTTTTCAGCAAGTGCATATATAGCAATCAGCTTTTTGTCAGCAAGTGCAAACACAAATAGCAATCAGATTTTGCCAGCTATTGCACATATAGCAACCAGCTTTTGTCAACTAGTGAACATAGAGTAATCAGCTTTTGTCAGCTATTATACATACAGCAGTCAGCTTTTGTCAGCAAGTGCACATATAACAATCACCTTTATACAGCTAGTGAGCATATAGCAATCAGCGTTTTTTCAGCAAGTGCACATAGAGCAATCAGCGTTTTGACACTAGTGCACATAGAGCAATCAGCTTTAGCAGCTGCTAATCATACAGCAATCCGCTTTTGTCAGCTATTGCAAATATAGCAATCAGGTTTTTGTCACCTATTGCACATATAGAAATCTGCTTTTGTCAGCTATTGCACATATAGCAATTAGCTTTTTTCAGCTGTTGCACATATAGCACTCAGCTTTTGTCAGCAAGTACACATATAGCAATCAGCTTCTAAGCAGCTAGTGAACATATAGCAGTCAGCGTTTTTTCAGCTAGTACAAATATAGCAATCAGCTTTTTTCAGAAAGTGCACATATAGCTATCAGCTTTTGTCAGCAATTGCACCTATAGCTATCAGCTTTTTGTCAGCTAGAGCAAATATAGCAATCAGCTTTTTGTCACCTTTTGCACATATGGCATACAGCTTTGGTCAGCTATTGCACATACAGCAATCCGCTTTTGTCAGCTACTGAACATCAGTTTTTTGTCACCTATTGCACATATAGAAATTTGCTTTTGTCAGCTATTGCACATATAGTAATTAGATTTTGTCAGCTATTGCACATATAGCACTCAGCTTTTGTCAGCAAGTACACATATAGCTATCAGCTTTTTGTCAGCTAGTACAAAAATAGCAATCAGCTTTTTGTCACCTATTACACATATAGAAATCAGCTTTTGTCAGCTATTACACATATAGCAATCAGCTTTTGTCAGCTATTACAGATATAGTAATCTATTTTATGAACATATGGCAGTCAGCTTTTTATCAGCAAGTGCACGTACAAATTGCAATCAGATATTGCAAGCTATTGCACAATTGGCAATTAGCTTTTGTCAGCTTGTGTACATAGAGCAATCAGCTTCTTGTCAGCAAGTGCACATACATATAACTATCAGCTTTTTGTCAGCTAGTACAAATATAGCAATAAGCTTTTTGTCGCCTATTGCACAGATAGCAAGCAGCGTTTGTCAGCTAGTGTAAATATAGCAATCAGCTTTTTGTCACCTATTGCACATATGGCATACAGCTTTCTTCAGCTATTGTACATACAGCAATCAGATTTTGTCAGTAAGTGCACATATAGCAATCAGCTTCTTAGCAACTAGTGAACATATAGCAGTCAGCGTTTTTTCAGCAAGTGCATATATAGCAATCAGCTTTTTGTCAGCAAGTGCAAACACAAATAGCAATCAGATTTTGCCAGCTATTGCGCATATAGCAATCAGCTCATGTCAGCTAGTGAACATAGAGCAATCAGCTTTTGTCAGCTATTACACATATAGCAATCAGCTTTTGTCAGCTATTACAGATATAGTAATCTATTTTATGAACATATGGCAGTCAGCTTTTTATCAGCAAGTGCACGTACAAATTGCAATCAGATATTGCAAGCTATTGCACAATTGGCAATTAGCTTTTGTCAGCTTGTGTACATAGAGCAATCAGCTTCTTGTCAGCAAGTGCACATACATATAACTATCAGCTTTTTGTCAGCTAGTACAAATATAGCAATAAGCTTTTTGTCGCCTATTGCACAGATAGCAAGCAGCGTTTGTCAGCTAGTGTAAATATAGCAATCAGCTTTTTGTCACCTATTGCACATATGGCATACAGCTTTCTTCAGCTATTGTACATACAGCAATCAGATTTTGTCAGTAAGTGCACATATAGCAATCAGCTTCTTAGCAACTAGTGAACATATAGCAGTCAGCGTTTTTTCAGCAAGTGCATATATAGCAATCAGCTTTTTGTCAGCAAGTGCAAACACAAATAGCAATCAGATTTTGCCAGCTATTGCGCATATAGCAATCAGCTCATGTCAGCTAGTGAACATAGAGCAATCAGCTTTTGTCAGCTATTATACATACAGCAATCAGCTTTTGTCAGCAAGTGCACATATAACAATCAGCTTTTTACAGCTAGTGAGCGTATAGCAATCAGCGTTTTTTCAGCAAGTGCACATATAGCAATCAGCGTTTTGACACTAGTGCACATAGAGCAATCAGTTTTAGCAGCTATTAATCATACAGCAATCCGCTTTTGTCAGCTATTGCAAATATAGCAATCAGGTTTTTGTCACCTATTGCACATATAGAAATCTGCTTTTGTCACCTATTGCTCATATAGCAATTAGTTTTTGTCAGCTATTGCACATATAGCACTCAGCTTTTGTCAGCAGGTACACATATAGCTATCAGCTTTTTGTCAGCTAGTACAAAAATAGCAATCAGCTATTGCACATATGGCAATCAGCTTTTGTCAGCTATTGCACATATAGTAATATATTTTTTGAACATATAGTAATCAGCTTTTTGTCAGCAAGTGCACAAACAAAAAGCAATCAGATTATGCCAGCTAGTGCACATATAGTGATCAGCTTTTTGTCAGCTAGTGCACATATAGCAATCAGCTATTGCAAATACAGTTATCAGTTTTTTGAACATATAGCAATCAGCTTCTTGTCAACACATACATATAACTATCAGCTTTTTGTCAGCTAGTACAAATATAGCAATCAGCTATTGCACATATGGCAATCAGCTTTTGTCAGCTATTGTACATACAGCAATCAGATTTTGTCAGTAAGTGCACATACAGCAATCAGCTTTTTAGCAGCTAGTGAACATATAGCAGTCAGCGTTTTTTCAGCAAGTGCATAAACAGCAATCAGCTATTTGTCAGCAAGCGCACATATAGCTATCAGCTTTTTGTCAGTTAGTACAAATATAGCAATCAGCTTTTTGCCACCTATTGCACATGTAGCTATCAGCTTTTCTCAGCTATTGTAAATTGTCAGCCATTGCAAAGAGAGCAATCAGCTTTTGTCAGCTATTGCACATATAGTAATATATTTTTTGAACATATAGCAATCAGCTTTTTGTCAGCAAGTGCACATACAAATAGCAATCAGATACTGCCAGCTATTGAACATATAGTAATCTTTTTATTGAATATATAGCAATCAGCTTTTGTCAGCTATTGCACATATTGCAATCAGCTTTTATCAGCTATTGCACATACAGCAATCAGCTTTTGTTAGCTATTGCACATATAGCAATCAGATTTTGTCAGCTATTGCACATATAATAATATATATTTTTTAAACATATAGCTATCAGCTTTTTGTCAACAAGTGTACATACAAATAGCAATCAGATTTTGCCAGCTAGTGCACATATAGCTATAAGCTTTTTGTCAGCTAGTACAAATATAGCAATCAGCTTTTGTCAGCTATTGCACATATTGCAATCAGCTTTTATCAGCTATTGCACATACAGCAATCAGCTTTTGTCAGCTATTGCACATATCGCAATCAGCTTTTATCAGCTATTGCACATACAGCATTCAGCTTTTGTTAGCTATTGCACATATAGCAATCAGATTTTGTCAGCTATTGCAAGTATAGTTATCATATAGCAAAATGCGTTTTTTCAGCAAGTGCATATACAGCAATCAGCTTTTGTCAGCTATTGCACATATAGCAATCAGCTTTTGTCAGCTATTGCACATATAATAATATATATTTTTTAAACATATAGCAATCAGCTTTTTGTCAGCAAGTGCACATACAAATAGCAATCAGATTTTGCCAGCTAGTGCACATATAGTGATCAGCTTTTTGTCAGCTAGTGCACATATAGCAATCAGCTTTTTGTCAGCTAGTGCATATATAGCAATCAGCTTTTTAGCAGCTAGTGAACATATTGCAGTCAGCGTTTTTTCAGCAAGTGCATATATAGCAATCAGCTTTTTGTCAGCAAGTGCACACATAGCTATCAGCTTTTTGTCAGCTAGTACGAATGTAGCAATCAGCTTTTTGTCACCTAATGCACATATAGCAATCAACTTCTTGTCAGCACATACATATAACTATCAGCTTTTTGTCAGCTATTACAAATATAGCAATCATCTATTGCACATATGGCAATCAGCTTTTGTCAGCTATTGTACATACAGCAAAAAGATTTTGTCAGTAAGTGCACATACAGAAATCAGCTTCTTAGCAGCTAGTGAACATATTGCAGTCAGCGTTTTTTCAGCAAGTGCATAAACAGCAATCAGCTTTTTGTCAGCAAGTGCACATATAGCTATTAGCTTTTTGTCAGCTAGTACAAATATAGCAATCAGCTTTTTGTCACCTATTGCACATATAGCTTTCAGCTTTTGTCAGCTATTGCACATATAGCAATCAGATTTTGTCAGCTATTGCACATATAGTAATATATTTTTTGAACATATATCAGTCAGCTTTTTGTCAGCAAGTGCACATACAAATAGCAATCAGATTTTGCCAGCTAGTGCACATATAGTGATAAGCGTTTTGTCAGCTAGTGCACATATAGCAATCAGCTTTTTGTCAGCAAGTGCACATATAGCTATCAGCTTTTCGTCAGCTAGTACAAATGTAGCAATCACCTTTTTGTCACCAAATGCACATATAGCAATCAGCTTTTGTCAGCTATTGCACATATAGCAATCAGCTTTTGTCAGCCATTGCACATGAAGTAATCAGCTTTTGTCAGCTATTGCACATCTAGTAATCTATTTTTTTAACATATAGCAATCAGCTTTTTGTCAGCAAGTGCACATACAAATAGCAATCAGATACTGCCAGCTATTGAACATATAGCAATCTATTTTTTGAACATATAGCAATTAGCATATGTCAGCTATTGCACATATTGCAATCCGCTTTTCTCAGCTATTGCGAATATGGCAATCAGCTTTTGTCAGCTATTGCACATATTGCAATCAGCTTTTATCAGTTATTGCACATGAAGCAATCAGCATTTGTTAGCTATTGCACATATAGCAATCCGTTTTTCTCAGCTATTGCAAATATAGCAATCAGCTTTTTGTCAGCTAGTACAAATATAGCAATCAGCTTTTTGTCACCTATTGCACATATAGCAATCAGCTTTTGTCAGCTATTGCACATACAGCAATCAGCTTTTGTCAGCTATTGCACATATAGTAATATATTTTTTGAACATATAGTAATCAGCTTTTTGTCAGCAAGTGCACAAACAAAAAGCAATCAGATTATGCCAGCTAGTGCACATATAGTGATCAGCTTTTTGTCAGCTAGTGCACATATAGCAATCAGCTATTGCAAATACAGTTATCAGTTTTTTGAACATATAGCAATCAGCTTCTTGTCAGCACATATATATAACTATCAGCTTTTTGTCAGCTAGTACAAATATAGCAATCAGCTATTGCACATATGGCAATCAGCTTTTGTCAGCTATTGTACATACAGCAATCAGATTTGTCAGTAAGTGCACATACAGCAATCAGCTTTTTAGCAGCTAGTGAACATATAGCAGTCAGCGTTTTTTCAGCAAGTGCATAAACAGCAATCAGCTTTTTGTCAGCAAGTGCACATATAGCTATTAGCTTTTTGTCAGCTAGTACAAATATAGCAATCAGCTTTTTGTCACCTATTGCACATATAGCTTTCAGCTTTTGTCAGCTATTGCACATATAGCAATCAGATTTTGTCAGCTATTGCACATATAGTAATATATTTTTTGAACATATATCAGTCAGCTTTTTGTCAGCAAGTGCACATACAAATAGCAATCAGATTTTGCCAGCTAGTGCACATAAAGTGATAAGCTTTTTGTCAGCTAGTGCATATATAGCAATCAGCTTTTTGTCAGCAAGTGCACATATAGCTATCAGCTTTTTGTCAGCTAGTACAAATATAGCAATCAGCTTTTTGTCACCTAATGCACATAAAGCAATCAGCTCTTGTCAGCTATTGCACATATAGCAATCAGCTTTTGTCAGCCATTGCACATATAGTAATCAGCTTTTGTCAGCTATTGCATATCTAGTAATCTATTTATTTAACATATAGCAATCAGCTTTTTGTCAGCAAGTGCACATACAAATAGCAATCAGATACTGCCAGCTATTGAACATATAGCAATCTATTTTTTGAACATATAGCAATTAGCATATGTCAGCTATAGCACATATTGCAATCCGCTTTTCTCAGCTATTGCGAATATGGCAATCAGCTTTTGTCAGCTATTGCACATATTGCAATCAGCTTTTATCAGTTATTGCACATGAAGCAATCAGCATTTGTTAGCTATTGCACATATAGCAATCCGTTTTTCTCAGCTATTGCAAATATAGCAATCAGCTTTTTGTCAGCTAGTACAAATATAGCAATCAGCTTTTTGTCACCTATTGCACATATAGCAATCAGCTTTTGTCAGCTATTGCACATACAGCAATCAGCTTTTGTCAGCTATTGCACATATAGTAATATATTTTTTGAACATATAGTAATCAGCTTTTTGTCAGCAAGTGCACAAACAAAAAGCAATCAGATTATGCCAGCTAGTGCACATATAGTGATCAGCTTTTTGTCAGCTAGTGCACATATAGCAATCAGCTATTGCAAATACAGTTATCAGTTTTTTGAACATATAGCAATCAGCTTCTTGTCAGCACATATATATAACTATCAGCTTTTTGTCAGCTAGTACAAATATAGCAATCAGCTATTGCACATATGGCAATCAGCTTTTGTCAGCTATTGTACATACAGCAATCAGATTTGTCAGTAAGTGCACATACAGCAATCAGCTTTTTAGCAGCTAGTGAACATATAGCAGTCAGCGTTTTTTCAGCAAGTGCATAAACAGCAATCAGCTATTTGTCAGCAAGCGCACATATAGCTATCAGCTTTTTGTCAGTTAGTACAAATATAGCAATCAGCTTTTTGTCACCTATTGCACATGTAGCTATCAGCTTTTCTCAGCTATTGTAAATATAGCAATCAGCTTTTGTCAGCTATTGCAAAGACAGCAATCAGCTTTTGTCAGCTTTTGCACATATAGTAATATATTTTTTGAACATATAGTAATCAGCTTTTTGTCAGCAAGTGCACATACAAAAAGCAATCAGATTATGCCAGATAGTGCACATATAGTGATCAGCTTTTTGTCAGCTAGTGCACATATAGCAATCAGCTATTGCAAATACAGTTATCAGTTTTTTGAACATATAGCAATCAGCTTCTTGTCAGCACATACATATAACTATCAGCGTTTTGTCAGCTAGTACAAATATAGCAATCAGCTATTGCACATATGGCAATCAGCTTTTGTCAGCTATTGTACATACAGCAATCAGATTTTGTCAGTAAGTGCACATACAGCAATCAGCTTTTTAGCAGCTAGTGAACATATAGCAGTCAGCGTTTTTTCAGCAAGTGCATAAACAGCAATCAGCTATTTGTCAGCAAGCGCACATATAGCTATCAGCTTTTTGTCAGTTAGTACAAATATAGCAATCAGCTTTTTGTCACCTATTGCACATGTAGCTATCAGCTTTTCTCAGCTATTGTAAATATAGCAATCAGCTTTTGTCAGCTATTGCAAAGACAGCAATCAGCTTTTGTCAGCTATTGCACATATAGTAATATATTTTTTGAACATATAGCAATCAGCTTTTTGTCAGCAAGTGCACATACAAATAACAATCAGATATTGCCAGCTATTGAACAGATAGTAATCTTTTTTTTGAACATATAGCAATTAGTATATGTCAGCTATTGCACATATGTATAGTAATATATTTTTTGAAAATATAGTGATCAGCTTTTTGTCAGCTAGTGCACATATAGCAATCAGCTTTTTAGCAGCTAGTGAACATATTGCAGTCAGCGTTTTTTCAGTAAGTGCACATGTAGCAATCAGCTTTTTGTCAGCAAGTGCACATACAAATAGCAATCAGATTTTGCCAGAAAGTGCACATGTAGCGATCAGCTTTTTGTCAGCTAGTGCACATATAGCAATCAGCTTATGTCAGCTATTGCACATATAGCAATCAGCTTTTTGTCAGCTATTGCACATATAGTATTTTTTTTTTTAACATATAGCAATCAGCTTTTATATAGCAATCAGATATTGCCAGCTATTGAACATATAGTAATCTTTTTTTTGAACATATAGCAATTGGTATATGTCAGCTATTGCACATATTGCAATCCGCTTTTCTCAGCTATTGTAAATATAGCAATCAGCTTTTGTCAGCTATTGCACATACACCAATCAGCTTTTGCTATTGAAAAGATAGTAATCTTTTTTTTGAACATATAGAAATTAGTATATGTCAGCTATTGCACATATGTCAATCCGCTTTTCTCAGCTATTGTGAATATAGCAATCAGCTTTTGTCAGCTATTGCACAGACAGCAATCAGCTTTTGTCAGCTATTGCACATATAGTAATATATTATTTGAAGATATAGTGATCAGCTTTTTGTCAGCTAGTGCACATATAGCAATCAGCTTTTTAGCAGCTAGTGAACATATTGCAGTCAGCGTTTTTTCAGCAAGTGCATATATAGCAATCAGCTTTTTGTCAGCAAGTGCACATATAGCAATCAGCTTTTTGTCAGCTTGTACAATTATAGCAATCAGCTTTTTGTCACCTAATGCACATATAGCAATCAACTTCTTGTCAGCACATACATATAACTATCAGCTTTTTGTCAGCTAGTACAAATATAGCAATCAGCTATTGCACATATGGCAATCAGCTTTTGTCAGCTATTGTACATACAGCAAAAAGATTTTGTCAGTAAGTGCACATACAGCAATCAGCTTTTTAGCAGCTAGTGAACAAATTGCAGTCAGCGTCTTTTCAGCAAGTGCATATATAGCAATCAGCTTTTTGTCAGCAAGTGCAGATATAGCTATCAGCTTTTTGTCAGCTAGTTCAAATATAGCAATCAGCTTTTTGTCACCTATTGCACATATAGCTATCAGCTTTTTGTCAGCTAGTACAAATATAGAAATCAGCTTTTGTCAGCCATTGCACATATAGTAATCAGCTTTTGTCACCTATTGCACATCTAGTAATCTTTTTTTTTTAACATATAGCAATCAGCTTTTTGTCAGCAAGTGCACATACAAATAGCAATCAGATACTGCCAGCTATTGAACATATAGTAATCTTTTTATTGAATATATAGCAATCAGCTTTTGTCAGCTATTGCATATATTGCAATCAGCTTTTTGTCAGCAAGTGCACATACAAATAGCAATCAGATACTGCCAGCTATTGAACATATAGTAATCTTTTTATTGAATATATAGCAATCAGCTTTTGTCAGCTATTGCATATATTGCAATCAGCTTTTATCAGCTATTGCACATACAGCAATCAGCTTTTGTCAGCAAGTGCACATACAAATAGCAATCAGATACTGCCAGCTATTGAACATATAGTGATCTTTTTATTGAATATATAGCAATCAGCTTTTGTCAGCTATTGCATATATTGCAATCAGCTTTTATCAGCTATTGCACATACAGCAATCAGCTTTTGTTAGCTATTGCACATATAGTAATCAGCTTTTGTCACCTATTGCACATCTAGTAATCTTTTTTTTTTAACATATAGCAATCAGCTTTTTGTCAGCAAGTGCACATACAAATAGCAATCAGATACTGCCAGCTATTGAACATATAGTAATCTTTTTATTGAATATATAGCAATCAGCTTTTGTCAGCTATTGCATATATTGCAATCAGCTTTTATCAGCTATTGCACATACAGCAATCAGGTTTTTGTCACCTATTGCACATATAGAAATCTGCTTTTGTCAGCTATTGCACATATAGCAATTAGCTTTTTTCAGCTGTTGCACATATAGCACTCAGCTTTTGTCAGCAAGTACACATATAGCAATCAGCTTCTAAGCAGCTAGTGAACATATAGCAGTCAGCGTTTTTTCAGCTAGTACAAATATAGCAATCAGCTTTTTTCAGAAAGTGCACATATAGCTATCAGCTTTTGTCAGCAATTGCACCTATAGCTATCAGCTTTTTGTCAGCTAGAGCAAATATAGCAATCAGCTTTTTGTCACCTTTTGCACATATGGCATACAGCTTTGGTCAGCTATTGCACATACAGCAATCCGCTTTTGTCAGCTACTGAACATCAGTTTTTTGTCACCTATTGCACATATAGAAATTTGCTTTTGTCAGCTATTGCACATATAGTAATTAGATTTTGTCAGCTATTGCACATATAGCACTCAGCTTTTGTCAGCAAGTACACATATAGCTATCAGCTTTTTGTCAGCTAGTACAAAAATAGCAATCAGCTTTTTGTCACCTATTACACATATAGAAATCAGCTTTTGTCAGCTATTACACATATAGCAATCAGCTTTTGTCAGCTATTACAGATATAGTAATCTATTTTATGAACATATGGCAGTCAGCTTTTTATCAGCAAGTGCACGTACAAATTGCAATCAGATATTGCAAGCTATTGCACAATTGGCAATTAGCTTTTGTCAGCTTGTGTACATAGAGCAATCAGCTTCTTGTCAGCAAGTGCACATACATATAACTATCAGCTTTTTGTCAGCTAGTACAAATATAGCAATAAGCTTTTTGTCGCCTATTGCACAGATAGCAAGCAGCGTTTGTCAGCTAGTGTAAATATAGCAATCAGCTTTTTGTCACCTATTGCACATATGGCATACAGCTTTCTTCAGCTATTGTACATACAGCAATCAGATTTTGTCAGTAAGTGCACATATAGCAATCAGCTTCTTAGCAACTAGTGAACATATAGCAGTCAGCGTTTTTTCAGCAAGTGCATATATAGCAATCAGCTTTTTGTCAGCAAGTGCAAACACAAATAGCAATCAGATTTTGCCAGCTATTGCGCATATAGCAATCAGCTCATGTCAGCTAGTGAACATAGAGCAATCAGCTTTTGTCAGCTATTACACATATAGCAATCAGCTTTTGTCAGCTATTACAGATATAGTAATCTATTTTATGAACATATGGCAGTCAGCTTTTTATCAGCAAGTGCACGTACAAATTGCAATCAGATATTGCAAGCTATTGCACAATTGGCAATTAGCTTTTGTCAGCTTGTGTACATAGAGCAATCAGCTTCTTGTCAGCAAGTGCACATACATATAACTATCAGCTTTTTGTCAGCTAGTACAAATATAGCAATAAGCTTTTTGTCGCCTATTGCACAGATAGCAAGCAGCGTTTGTCAGCTAGTGTAAATATAGCAATCAGCTTTTTGTCACCTATTGCACATATGGCATACAGCTTTCTTCAGCTATTGTACATACAGCAATCAGATTTTGTCAGTAAGTGCACATATAGCAATCAGCTTCTTAGCAACTAGTGAACATATAGCAGTCAGCGTTTTTTCAGCAAGTGCATATATAGCAATCAGCTTTTTGTCAGCAAGTGCAAACACAAATAGCAATCAGATTTTGCCAGCTATTGCGCATATAGCAATCAGCTCATGTCAGCTAGTGAACATAGAGCAATCAGCTTTTGTCAGCTATTATACATACAGCAATCAGCTTTTGTCAGCAAGTGCACATATAACAATCAGCTTTTTACAGCTAGTGAGCGTATAGCAATCAGCGTTTTTTCAGCAAGTGCACATATAGCAATCAGCGTTTTGACACTAGTGCACATAGAGCAATCAGTTTTAGCAGCTATTAATCATACAGCAATCCGCTTTTGTCAGCTATTGCAAATATAGCAATCAGGTTTTTGTCACCTATTGCACATATAGAAATCTGCTTTTGTCACCTATTGCTCATATAGCAATTAGTTTTTGTCAGCTATTGCACATATAGCACTCAGCTTTTGTCAGCAGGTACACATATAGCTATCAGCTTTTTGTCAGCTAGTACAAAAATAGCAATCAGCTATTGCACATATGGCAATCAGCTTTTGTCAGCTATTGCACATATAGTAATATATTTTTTGAACATATAGTAATCAGCTTTTTGTCAGCAAGTGCACAAACAAAAAGCAATCAGATTATGCCAGCTAGTGCACATATAGTGATCAGCTTTTTGTCAGCTAGTGCACATATAGCAATCAGCTATTGCAAATACAGTTATCAGTTTTTTGAACATATAGCAATCAGCTTCTTGTCAACACATACATATAACTATCAGCTTTTTGTCAGCTAGTACAAATATAGCAATCAGCTATTGCACATATGGCAATCAGCTTTTGTCAGCTATTGTACATACAGCAATCAGATTTTGTCAGTAAGTCCACATACAGCAATCAGCTTTTTAGCAGCTAGTGAACATATAGCAGTCAGCGTTTTTTCAGCAAGTGCATAAACAGCAATCAGCTATTTGTCAGCAAGCGCACATATAGCTATCAGCTTTTTGTCAGTTAGTACAAATATAGCAATCAGCTTTTTGTCACCTATTGCACATGTAGCTATCAGCTTTTCTCAGCTATTGTAAATTGTCAGCCATTGCAAAGAGAGCAATCAGCTTTTGTCAGCTATTGCACATATAGTAATATATTTTTTGAACATATAGCAATCAGCTTTTTGTCAGCAAGTGCACATACAAATAGCAATCAGATACTGCCAGCTATTGAACATATAGTAATCTTTTTATTGAATATATAGCAATCAGCTTTTGTCAGCTATTGCACATATTGCAATCAGCTTTTATCAGCTATTGCACATACAGCAATCAGCTTTTGTTAGCTATTGCACATATAGCAATCAGATTTTGTCAGCTATTGCACATATAATAATATATATTTTTTAAACATATAGCTATCAGCTTTTTGTCAACAAGTGTACATACAAATAGCAATCAGATTTTGCCAGCTAGTGCACATATAGCTATAAGCTTTTTGTCAGCTAGTACAAATATAGCAATCAGCTTTTGTCAGCTATTGCACATATTGCAATCAGCTTTTATCAGCTATTGCACATACAGCAATCAGCTTTTGTCAGCTATTGCACATATCGCAATCAGCTTTTATCAGCTATTGCACATACAGCATTCAGCTTTTGTTAGCTATTGCACATATAGCAATCAGATTTTGTCAGCTATTGCAAGTATAGTTATCATATAGCAAAATGCGTTTTTTCAGCAAGTGCATATACAGCAATCAGCTTTTGTCAGCTATTGCACATATAGCAATCAGCTTTTGTCAGCTATTGCACATATAATAATATATATTTTTTAAACATATAGCAATCAGCTTTTTGTCAGCAAGTGCACATACAAATAGCAATCAGATTTTGCCAGCTAGTGCACATATAGTGATCAGCTTTTTGTCAGCTAGTGCACATATAGCAATCAGCTTTTTGTCAGCTAGTGCATATATAGCAATCAGCTTTTTAGCAGCTAGTGAACATATTGCAGTCAGCGTTTTTTCAGCAAGTGCATATATAGCAATCAGCTTTTTGTCAGCAAGTGCACACATAGCTATCAGCTTTTTGTCAGCTAGTACGAATGTAGCAATCAGCTTTTTGTCACCTAATGCACATATAGCAATCAACTTCTTGTCAGCACATACATATAACTATCAGCTTTTTGTCAGCTATTACAAATATAGCAATCATCTATTGCACATATGGCAATCAGCTTTTGTCAGCTATTGTACATACAGCAAAAAGATTTTGTCAGTAAGTGCACATACAGAAATCAGCTTCTTAGCAGCTAGTGAACATATTGCAGTCAGCGTTTTTTCAGCAAGTGCATAAACAGCAATCAGCTTTTTGTCAGCAAGTGCACATATAGCTATTAGCTTTTTGTCAGCTAGTACAAATATAGCAATCAGCTTTTTGTCACCTATTGCACATATAGCTTTCAGCTTTTGTCAGCTATTGCACATATAGCAATCAGATTTTGTCAGCTATTGCACATATAGTAATATATTTTTTGAACATATATCAGTCAGCTTTTTGTCAGCAAGTGCACATACAAATAGCAATCAGATTTTGCCAGCTAGTGCACATATAGTGATAAGCGTTTTGTCAGCTAGTGCACATATAGCAATCAGCTTTTTGTCAGCAAGTGCACATATAGCTATCAGCTTTTCGTCAGCTAGTACAAATGTAGCAATCACCTTTTTGTCACCAAATGCACATATAGCAATCAGCTTTTGTCAGCTATTGCACATATAGCAATCAGCTTTTGTCAGCCATTGCACATGAAGTAATCAGCTTTTGTCAGCTATTGCACATCTAGTAATCTATTTTTTTAACATATAGCAATCAGCTTTTTGTCAGCAAGTGCACATACAAATAGCAATCAGATTTTGCCAGCTAGTGCACATAAAGTGATAAGCTTTTTGTCAGCTAGTGCATATATAGCAATCAGCTTTTTGTCAGCAAGTGCACATATAGCTATCAGCTTTTTGTCAGCTAGTACAAATATAGCAATCAGCTTTTTGTCACCTAATGCACATAAAGCAATCAGCTCTTGTCAGCTATTGCACATATAGCAATCAGCTTTTGTCAGCCATTGCACATATAGTAATCAGCTTTTGTCAGCTATTGCATATCTAGTAATCTATTTATTTAACATATAGCAATCAGCTTTTTGTCAGCAAGTGCACATACAAATAGCAATCAGATACTGCCAGCTATTGAACATATAGCAATCTATTTTTTGAACATATAGCAATTAGCATATGTCAGCTATTGCACATATTGCAATCCGCTTTTCTCAGCTATTGCGAATATGGCAATCAGCTTTTGTCAGCTATTGCACATATTGCAATCAGCTTTTATCAGTTATTGCACATGAAGCAATCAGCATTTGTTAGCTATTGCACATATAGCAATCCGTTTTTCTCAGCTATTGCAAATATAGCAATCAGCTTTTTGTCAGCTAGTACAAATATAGCAATCAGCTTTTTGTCACCTATTGCACATATAGCAATCAGCTTTTGTCAGCTATTGCACATACAGCAATCAGCTTTTGTCAGCTATTGCACATATAGTAATATATTTTTTGAACATATAGTAATCAGCTTTTTGTCAGCAAGTGCACAAACAAAAAGCAATCAGATTATGCCAGCTAGTGCACATATAGTGATCAGCTTTTTGTCAGCTAGTGCACATATAGCAATCAGCTATTGCAAATACAGTTATCAGTTTTTTGAACATATAGCAATCAGCTTCTTGTCAGCACATATATATAACTATCAGCTTTTTGTCAGCTAGTACAAATATAGCAATCAGCTATTGCACATATGGCAATCAGCTTTTGTCAGCTATTGTACATACAGCAATCAGATTTGTCAGTAAGTGCACATACAGCAATCAGCTTTTTAGCAGCTAGTGAACATATAGCAGTCAGCGTTTTTTCAGCAAGTGCATAAACAGCAATCAGCTATTTGTCAGCAAGCGCACATATAGCTATCAGCTTTTTGTCAGTTAGTACAAATATAGCAATCAGCTTTTTGTCACCTATTGCACATGTAGCTATCAGCTTTTCTCAGCTATTGTAAATATAGCAATCAGCTTTTGTCAGCTATTGCAAAGACAGCAATCAGCTTTTGTCAGCTTTTGCACATATAGTAATATATTTTTTGAACATATAGTAATCAGCTTTTTGTCAGCAAGTGCACATACAAAAAGCAATCAGATTATGCCAGATAGTGCACATATAGTGATCAGCTTTTTGTCAGCTAGTGCACATATAGCAATCAGCTATTGCAAATACAGTTATCAGTTTTTTGAACATATAGCAATCAGCTTCTTGTCAGCACATACATATAACTATCAGCGTTTTGTCAGCTAGTACAAATATAGCAATCAGCTATTGCACATATGGCAATCAGCTTTTGTCAGCTATTGTACATACAGCAATCAGATTTTGTCAGTAAGTGCACATACAGCAATCAGCTTTTTAGCAGCTAGTGAACATATAGCAGTCAGCGTTTTTTCAGCAAGTGCATAAACAGCAATCAGCTATTTGTCAGCAAGCGCACATATAGCTATCAGCTTTTTGTCAGTTAGTACAAATATAGCAATCAGCTTTTTGTCACCTATTGCACATGTAGCTATCAGCTTTTCTCAGCTATTGTAAATATAGCAATCAGCTTTTGTCAGCTATTGCAAAGACAGCAATCAGCTTTTGTCAGCTATTGCACATATAGTAATATATTTTTTGAACATATAGCAATCAGCTTTTTGTCAGCAAGTGCACATACAAATAACAATCAGATATTGCCAGCTATTGAACAGATAGTAATCTTTTTTTTGAACATATAGCAATTAGTATATGTCAGCTATTGCACATATGTATAGTAATATATTTTTTGAAAATATAGTGATCAGCTTTTTGTCAGCTAGTGCACATATAGCAATCAGCTTTTTAGCAGCTAGTGAACATATTGCAGTCAGCGTTTTTTCAGTAAGTGCACATGTAGCAATCAGCTTTTTGTCAGCAAGTGCACATACAAATAGCAATCAGATTTTGCCAGAAAGTGCACATGTAGCGATCAGCTTTTTGTCAGCTAGTGCACATATAGCAATCAGCTTATGTCAGCTATTGCACATATAGCAATCAGCTTTTTGTCAGCTATTGCACATATAGTATTTTTTTTTTTAACATATAGCAATCAGCTTTTATATAGCAATCAGATATTGCCAGCTATTGAACATATAGTAATCTTTTTTTTGAACATATAGCAATTGGTATATGTCAGCTATTGCACATATTGCAATCCGCTTTTCTCAGCTATTGTAAATATAGCAATCAGCTTTTGTCAGCTATTGCACATACACCAATCAGCTTTTGCTATTGAAAAGATAGTAATCTTTTTTTTGAACATATAGAAATTAGTATATGTCAGCTATTGCACATATGTCAATCCGCTTTTCTCAGCTATTGTGAATATAGCAATCAGCTTTTGTCAGCTATTGCACAGACAGCAATCAGCTTTTGTCAGCTATTGCACATATAGTAATATATTATTTGAAGATATAGTGATCAGCTTTTTGTCAGCTAGTGCACATATAGCAATCAGCTTTTTAGCAGCTAGTGAACATATTGCAGTCAGCGTTTTTTCAGCAAGTGCATATATAGCAATCAGCTTTTTGTCAGCAAGTGCACATATAGCAATCAGCTTTTTGTCAGCTTGTACAATTATAGCAATCAGCTTTTTGTCACCTAATGCACATATAGCAATCAACTTCTTGTCAGCACATACATATAACTATCAGCTTTTTGTCAGCTAGTACAAATATAGCAATCAGCTATTGCACATATGGCAATCAGCTTTTGTCAGCTATTGTACATACAGCAAAAAGATTTTGTCAGTAAGTGCACATACAGCAATCAGCTTTTTAGCAGCTAGTGAACAAATTGCAGTCAGCGTCTTTTCAGCAAGTGCATATATAGCAATCAGCTTTTTGTCAGCAAGTGCAGATATAGCTATCAGCTTTTTGTCAGCTAGTTCAAATATAGCAATCAGCTTTTTGTCACCTATTGCACATATAGCTATCAGCTTTTTGTCAGCTAGTACAAATATAGAAATCAGCTTTTGTCAGCCATTGCACATATAGTAATCAGCTTTTGTCACCTATTGCACATCTAGTAATCTTTTTTTTTAACATATAGCAATCAGCTTTTTGTCAGCAAGTGCACATACAAATAGCAATCAGATACTGCCAGCTATTGAACATATAGTAATCTTTTTATTGAATATATAGCAATCAGCTTTTGTCAGCTATTGCATATATTGCAATCAGCTTTTATCAGCTATTGCACATACAGCAATCAGCTTTTGTTAGCTATTGCACATATAGCAATCAGATTTTGTCAGCTATTGCAAGTATAGTTATCATGTAGCAAAATGCGTTTTTTCAGCAAGTGCATATACAGCAATCAGCTTTTGTCAGCTATTGCACATATAGCAATCAGCTTTTGTCAGCTATTGCACATATAATAATATACATTTTTTAAACATATAGCTATCAGCTTTTTGTCAGCAAGTGCACATACAAATAGCAATCAGATTTTGCCAGCTAGTGCACATATAGCTATAAGCTTTTTGTCAGCTAGTGCACATATAGCAATCAGCTTTTTGTCAGCTAGTGCACATATAGCAATCAGCTTTTTAGCAGCTAGTGAACATATTGCAGTCAGCGTTTTTTCAGCAAGTGCATATATAGCAATCAGCTTTTTGTCAGCAAGTGCACATATAGCTATCAGCTTTTTGTCAGCTAGTACAAATATAGCAATCAGCTTTTTGTCACCTAATGCACATTAAGCAATCAACTTCTTGTCAGCACATACATATAACTATCAGCTTTTTGTCAGCTAGTACAAATATAGCAATCATCTATTGCACATATGGCAATCAGCTTTTGTCAGCTATTGTACATACAGCAAAAAGATTTTGTCAGTAAGTGCACATACAGCAATCAGCTTTTTAGCAGCTAGTGAACATATTGCAGTCAGCGTTTTTTCAGCAAGTGCATAAACAGCAATCAGCTTTTTGTCAGCAAGTGCACATATAGCTATCAGCTTTTTGTCAGCTAGTACAAATATAGCAATCAGCTTTTTGTCACCTAATGCACATATAGCAATCAGCTCTTGTCAGCTATTGCACATATAGCAATCAGCTTTTGTCAGCCATTGCACATATAGTAATCAGCTTTTGTCAGCTATTGCACATCTAGTAATCTATTTTTTTAACATATAGCAATCAGCTTTTTCTCAGCAAGTGCACATACAAATAGCAATCAGATACTGCCAGCTATTGAACATATAGTAATCTATTTTTTGAACATATAGCAATTAGCATATGTCAGCTATTGCACATATTGCAATCCGCTTTTCTCAGCTATTTATAGCAATTAGCTTTTGTCAGCTCTTGCACATATTGCAATCAGCTTTTATCAGTTATTGCACATGAAGCAATCAGCATTTGTTAGCTATTGCACTATAATAGTTCCCTGATTAGAAGACGTCAGACTTTCTTGATGGTTCTTTATTCCATGATTCTTGGAGTTAGAGCTGTCCACCGTGAAGCAGTGAGCAGCCGTTTTACATACATGGTTTTTAGGCTTATATACAACAAGAGAGTCAGAGAGAGTCACGCGCGCACATATGTATACACAGCGACGGTCAAGCGTGAGAACGCTGACTTAGCCATTTGGGCGGTCGTTGCTATCAAGTGCGGATCATATTTCGTATGCACTTGAATATGCGCAGAGGGCACTTAGCTTGTTTTTGTTTATATTATTTTAATATAAAAATGTTTGTTAATATTTATGTGTAAATGTATATGTTTAAAACTATGTGTATTTAAAAAAATATATGTATGTTTTAGTATTTTATTTTTAATGTTGTCTCTTTTCTTTTTTTTTTTTCCTTTTCTTGAATTCCATTTTTCTTTTTATTGTTTTGTATTATTTTGTTCGAACAATTTTCTTTGTTTATATTAAAGTTTTCAATTCAATTATTATAAAATTTTAATCTATCCTTATGTACTTTTTGTTTTTTCTTTTTAGTATCCCTAATTATTATATTATCGTTATCTTCTAACTTTTCTACTGTATAGGGTCCTAAATAAGTTGGATCTAACTTATGTCCTGTTTCATTCTTAAGTAGGACTTTATCTCCTACCGATATATCTATGTTTATTACTTTTTTATCATATAATTCCTTATTATTTATCTTATTTTCTTCTAACATAATTCTAGCTCTTTTATATGCTATTTCTAATCTATATTTACTTTCCTTAGCATAATCATCTATACTATATAAAGGTTCTATGGTGTCTGTGCTATTAAAATGTTTTAATAAATTGTTTGTTTTACCGAAAACAAGTTCATATGGACAATAGTCATGTGCCATAGATGGGGTTGTGTTGAAACAGTAAACGAAATATTGGATCCATACGTCCCAATCAATTTTATCAACCGATATGTATGAACGTATGTATTCATTAAAAGCTCTGTGACTTCTTTCGACTGTTCCAACTGTCTGGTGGTGGTGTGCAGTTGATGTTATGTTATTTATTTGTAAATCATTTATTATAGAATTTTTGTATTCTGTTCCCATGTCCGTAATGAACGTCTTCATTGGACCGTACTTTAGAATAAAATTCTAAAAAATCGCTTATGCTACTGTGTTAGCACTTTTGTTTGGAATTGGAATCGCGACTAGATATTTAGTCAGATCACAAGTTAAAGTGACTGCGTATTCATTTCCATTTTCAGACTTGGGTAGTGGACCAATGGTGTCTACTATAACCCTGTTGAAAGCGTGTATTGGTGTATCAGTTATTGTTAAAGGAGTTTTTATTTTTCTTGTCACTTTTGATTTTTGGCATTTTGGACATTTTCGTATGTACTCAGTAATATCTCGAGTCATACCTTTCCAATAATAATGTCTTTTGACCTTGGCCAAGGTTTTTGAGATGCCTGTGTGACCTCCTTGTATTGGATCATCATGGAATTAGACAATAGAGCTTCTTTTTCTTTTATTGTTTCTATTTGGGTCACCGGGTTGAGTAGCGCTACTCTCAATGAAATTAATATTTTATTGCCCATATTTTTGAAATTATCGATTGAAACGTGTTCAAAGATATTTTCCCACGGTGCCACTTTGAGTTGGCTGATTTTATTTATACCGGCTTGCGTTTCAAGCCTTTGGAAAAATTGACCTAAGTCAAGAGTTCCATTGGTATATAAATCGCTAACATCATATCTTGCAGTAATTTTCTTACCATGTTTAAAAAAACATGGCATATTTTTTACATGCAAGGTCACTACTGGGCTTTGAAGCTTTTTCTATAGATTGCCATGGCAATTCTATTTTTTCTTTTCCTGCGCAGGAATTTTGTTTACTTTGATATCTTGTAGTGACTTTCTTTATTGATCTATTTATTTGTTGTAGCTGTTGAATGGTTATTCTTGATAACGCATCCGCTACAAAATTGTCTTTACCCTTCAGATATTCGACTGTAAAATTATACTCCTCTAGTTCAAGTCTCATACGAGTTAGCTTAGAGCTTGGATTTACCATTGAGAACAAGTATGTTAATGGTCTGTGATCTGTTTTGACATTGAAGTGTCTACCATAAATATATGGTCTGAAATAAGTTATTGCCCAATGAATTGCTGCCAATTCCTGTTCTGTTGTACTTTTATTACTTTCACCCTTAGTAAACGATCTTGATGCATAAGCAACTGGAAGTTGGAGTCCATTTTTGTTTTGAGTTAAAACTGCTCCACATGCTTGTTTACTTGCATCTGTTATTATGCAAAATTCTTTGCTGAAATCTGGGTATTGTAATAAATTCGGATTTATTAGTGCCGATTTGAGATGTTCGAAAGCATGCTGACAATCAGCTGTCCATTCGAATTCTACATCTTTTTTACATAATCTTGTTATGTGACGAGAATAGTCGGCAAAATTTTTGATAAAACGTCTATAGTAGTTGCAGAATGCAACGAATCGTCTGGCGCTGTCCGCATCATGTGGAACTGGGTAATTTTTAATAACGTCGTATTTTTTGTCGTCAGGCAAGATTCCTTTATCCGTGCATTTGTGTCCCAAAAATGTGACTTCATGCATGAAAAATGAACATTTTTCAGGATGTAATTTAAGATTGTATTTCCTACATTTCTCGAAAACATCAGTTAAGTTTTTGAGCATATGTGTTTCGGAACAACCAATGACTATTAAATCATCCATATAAAGGAAAGCTTGAGAAGGTTCTAATCCGGAAAATGCTATAGTCATCATTCTCTGGAAAGAATTTGGCGCTATTTTTAAACCGAATGGCAATCGCGTGAAGCGATACGAGCCATTGCTTGTTGAGAAAGACGTTATATCTCTTGAACTTTTTTCGAGTTCAATTTGATGAAATCCTGACATTAAATCAAGGCATGAAAAGTATTTTGCTCTTCCTAGTTGATCCAAAATGTCATCAATTCTAGGCAGCGGGAATTTATCCGACAACAGTTTTTTATTAATTTGACGATAGTCAATTACTAATCGCCATTTTTTCTTGTCAGAACCTGGAAGAGATTTCTTCGGAACTAACAAAAGTGGGCTGTTATAAGGGGATACAGACGGTTCGACTATTTTATTGTCGATTAATTTTTGTACTTGTACCTGCATCTCATTTATTTGACTTTGAGGGTTTCTATAATTTTTTATGTAGACTGGTTCATCATCCTTCAATCTTAGCTTTTGTTTGTAGAAGTTATTGGTAGTGATCGATTCGGTTTCGAGTCCGAATACGTCACTAAACTGGGTGCATAAGTTAGTTAATTCGTTTTTGAATTGTGGTGGAAAATTTTTAGCTAATTGAGATAAGACAGTTTTTTCTCTATTTTCGGGATTGTTTTGAACTATATCGTAGTTCGAAAGTGGTTCATATGACAAATTTTTAATATCTACTACTTGATCGGTACTGGTCGTATTCAGTAATCGGACAAATGCATTTTTGGTTGTTGCAACTGTGTTTGCAACATAAATGCCTTCTTTAATTTCCTGGTTTGGAATTAGTACACTATCTTCATCTGATGATAGGTGAATTTTTCTGACTACTTGGGATCTTGCTGGTAGAACAATGGAATTATTACCAGAACTGTATGTTATTGGAACATAAATTGGGAAATTTAGGTTATTTGGTCTCATTATGAGCCAATCTTCATTTGGTTTGAAATCTAACTGGCAATTGAATTTCTTAATGAAGTCAATGCCTATTATTCCATCACAAGGTATTGCGAAATGCAAATCTACTAAGTGAAAATCGTGTGGAATTATGTATTTACTTGTCTGTATCTCTATTGAAATCAGTCCTTTGGACTGTATTATGTCTTGGCCTATGCCTTGAATATTGATCTTCTTATTTATTTGGATATCATGAAAGATATCAGAATTTCCCTTTAACAGAGATATGTCTGCACCAGTATCTATTAAAAATACAAGTTTTTTATTTGTCTTCACATTGAAAAAGTTTACAAATATATTCAAACTAAGATTGATGGTATGAACCGCATAATTTTCTACTGCTGAATATCTGAGGTTTGTTGAGAGTTTCCCTGATTGTTCTGGGTTACTCTAACATTGTTTGTATTATTATTATTTTGATTGTTTCGGCCTCGGTTTGAATTGTTGTTTCCATTTCCTCGGCCTCTATGGTAATTGTTGTTTTGATTACCGTAGTTATTATTTCCTCTGTTTTGGTAGTTACCATTGCCTCTACCACGATAGTTACCACGATTGTTACTACCGCGGTAGTTGTTATTCCCTCTTTTAGAGTACATCACTGTATTCACACTACCAGTAAGTCTTGTGCTAGTACGGATGTATGCACTAACGGCAGCATCCATGGTAGTGAAAATACCTGTCTCCATAACGGTTTTAACACTTTCGTGACTAGTTTTACTAATCATTGTGTTAATGGCTTCTGTAGTGCTGAGCGTGTCAGCATTTTCAGATGGTATGCCTTGGTCAATATAAGCAGCTTCAAGAAGCTGTCGCAGATTTTCTAGTTCAGTTGTGAACTGAGTGGCTGTTTTGCCTTTCTGCGTTAAAGTGTCCATTTTTGCCTTTATGTTGGCGGGTGTTTCACCGACAACTACGGCTTTTAATTTTGCAATAATTCCATCTATTGTGGTTTCATTTTTTATTTTGT
Source organism: Drosophila novamexicana (assembly GCF_003285875.2). Taxonomy (NCBI): domain Eukaryota; kingdom Metazoa; phylum Arthropoda; class Insecta; order Diptera; family Drosophilidae; genus Drosophila; species Drosophila novamexicana. The sequence goes on along the minus strand of NW_020824865.1, from coordinate 223,861 downwards.
TGAGGGTTGTGCCCGTTATTTTTGATTTAATCAACTCTATGGCAATTTCCTCATAAGTTCCCTTTGTTAAGTTGACAAGTCTTAATGCCGTTAAGAATTTTTCAAGACGGGTTTTCTTTCCGTCAAATTCTGGGACTGCTTGTGCAATTTCCCTAATATATGCCCTCTGGGCAGCGGCTGTGTCAACCATTATACGGCTATTATCATCACTTTCTTCACTTTCGGATAAAATATCTTTGGAATCCAGTGTGATAACAGCAGGGATTGTTATATTTGTTTAATCTTCTTCTTCTAATTGAATATCCTCAGTCCGAACCTCAAGGTTTTCAACGAGTTCCAACTTTGCAGGTGTATTCAAAATAGAAGGTAGTATTAAATTTAAATTATGCTTGTCTTTAACTGTTTGTATATTATTTCTCAGTCTTATTAGCAACCTTGACGTTTCTGACCAATGTTCATTGGTCTTCTTTATGTTGATATATCAATAATCGAGCTTCGTTAAAGCTGTCGATCAATGTTATGGAGTGCCTATTAACTGTACCTATATGCGTTTGTCTATTTTGTGTTAGACATTTATACGCTTTTTCAAATGTCGTTTTAATATTTTGGATCCGCTCAAGAAGTTCTGGCCATTCCATAATATCGACAAGCTACTTTGTTTTTTTTTTTTTAAGATTATTCTGGGATATTCTTACTATTCATTATTATTTATTTTTTTTTTTTTGCTTAACTGGTATCTTATAGTTATTATATTGTCAATTATGATTAATCATTGTTGTTTGTGCTGTGCAAATTTAAATTTTGTCCAAGTCATTTGCTCGGCTCATGAATTTTTTCTTTAGGCATTTGTTATGCAGCTTATATATTTTATAAAAACAATTTGCACACATTATAACAACTATGATTATCAATAATATATTTGTTAATTTTAAATCGGTGTTGTTTGATTCAACTTTATTTATAACGTTAGCAGTGGAATCCACTGACTTAACGTCTAATAGTCCCATTTTGGAGTTCTGTTCAAAATTATGATTCGATTGAATTAGAAAATCTTTGGAAAACTTGCTTATTGCATTACTATTCATAAATGGAACATTTTTCCTGCCTATGGCTTCAATTTGATTCGATTTGTTTTTTTTTTTTTTCTTCTTGATTTCTGATTAAACTGACTGAACTGAAAACTTATTATTTTTTTTTTCATTTTTAAAATTTCAAATTTATTTGGAATTTAAGATTTGGATTAATTTGTTTGCTACTGGGTAATCTACCCAGTGCCTGAGACGTGTAAAAAAAAATTTTCTTTTTTTTTTTTGACATAGCAACCTGCCTAATTTTTTAGTTTGGCTTTATGGGGCTCACTTCTGATTGGGCAAAAGATTTTCTGCTCAATTTTCCATAAATTGTTTCGATAATAATATATATATTTTAAAATTATTGCTGGTGTCCGCTGTTCCTGTTCTTCCGCGTCAGCTGGTCATCACCATTATGGTTGCGCTGACGCTCCCTTCGAAGGCGCAAGGGGCGGGGGTGCCTCTCGCGCTTGTTGATTTCTCAGCTGCTGTTGTCCTGGGCCTATGGGCTCAGGCGGAACCGGTGCCAGTCTTCGCACAGGTTATTGCCTTACCAGGCAAGTCGATCTGCAGTGTGGGCTGTCCAGAGGTCCAGGGCAATCTGCTGGGCATTGCTTGACGTACTTAGGCACTTTGCTTTTGTTGATCTTCTTCAGTTTCGGAATCTCCTTTAATTTGGGTTAGTAAGTTTTTTATGTGTTCAACTTCGGCATGTAACTTAACCGAGTTGTCCCAACTTATGACCGTTTTGCTGTTTAACAGCTTTAACAATTCTGCCTTTCTGGCCTTAAGTCTTTTACCACACCGCTTCGCTCTGCACTCATCACACTCTACTCACTGCGTTTTTTTTTTTTTATTTTGGCGATCCTGCTAGGAGCTCTCTTTTTCTTCTTCTTTGCATTATGTTGTTCCTGCTGTTGTTGTTGTTACTGCCGTTGCTGCTTTTCCATGTCCAGGTCTGGCTTGACCTTAGTCACGGTCGCCATATAATAGTTCCCTGATTAGAAGACGTCAGACTTTCTTGATGGTTCTTTATTCCATGATTCTTGGAGTTAGAGCTGTCCACCGTGAAGCAGTGAGCAGCCGTTTTACATACAAGGTTTTTAGGCTTATATACAACAAGAGAGTCAGAGAGAGTCATGCGCGCACATATGTATACACAGCGACGGTCAAGCGTGAGAACGCTGACTTAGCCATTTGGGCGGTCATTGCTATCAAGTGCGGATCATATTTCGTATGCACTTGAATATGCGCAGAGGGCACTTAGCGTTAGGCGCGCTGCGACAAAGTCGCTGCTTATGTTTGCATTATGTTGGCATAACAACAAAGTGTTGCAGCCTTATTCATATGTATGTATATACATATGTACGCATGCTACAGCACATATAGCAATCCGTTTTTCTCAGCTATTACAATTATAGCAATCAGCTTTTTGTCAGCAAGTGCACATATAGCTATCAGCTTTTCGTCAGCTAGTACAAATGTAGCAATCAGCTTTTTGTCACCAAATGCACATATAGCAATCAGCTTTTGTCAGCTATTCACATATAGCAATCAGCTTTTTGTCAGCAAGTGCACATACAAATAGCAATCAGATTTTGCCAGCTAGTGCACATATAGTGATAAGCTTTTTGTCAGCTAGTGCACATATAGCTATCAGCTTTTTGCCAGCTAGTGCACATATAGTGATAAGCTTTTTGTCAGCTAGTGCATATATAGCAATCCGCTTTTTGTCAGCAAGTGCACATATAGCTATCAGCTTTTTGTCAGCTAGTACAAATATAGCAATCAGCTTTTTGTCACCTAATGCACATATAGCAATCAGCTCTTGTCAGCTATTGCACATATAGCAATCAGCTTTTGTCAGCCATTGCACATATAGTAATCAGCTTTTGTCAGCTATTGCACATCTAGTAATCTATTTTTTTAACATATAGCAATCAGCTTTTTGTCAGCAAGTGCACATACAAATAGCAATCAGATACTGCCAGCTATTGAACATATAGTAATCTATTTTTTGAACATATAGCAATTAGCATATGTCAGCTATTGCACATATTGCAATCCGCTTTTCTCAGCTATTGCAAATATAGCAATCAGCTTTTGTCAGCTATTGCACATATTGCAATCAGCTTTTATCAGTTATTGCACATGAAGCAATCAGCATTTGTTAGCTATTGCACATATAGCAATCCGTTTTTCTCAGCTATTGCAAATATAGCAATCAGCTTTTTGTCAGCTAGTACAAATATAGCAATCAGCTTTTTGTCACCTATTGCACATATAACAATCAGCTTTTGTCAGCTATTGCACATACAGCAATCAGCTTTTGTCAGCTATTGCACATATAGTAATATATTTATTGAACATATAGTAATCAGCTGTTTGTCAGCAAGTGCACATACAAAAAGCAATCAGATTATGCCAGCTAGTGCACATATAGTGATCAGCTTTTTGTCAGCTAGTGCACATATAGCAATCAGGTATTGCAAATACAGTTATCAGTTTTTTGAACATATAGCAATCAGCTTCTTGTCAGCACATACATATAACTATCAGCTTTTAGTCAGCTAGTACAAATATAGCAATCAGCTATTGCACATATGGCAATCAGCTTTTGTCAGCTATTGTACATACAGCAATCAGATTTTGTCAGTAAGTGCACATATAGCAATCAGCCTTTATCAGCTCTGACATATAGCAATCAGCTTCTGTTAGCTATTGCACATATAGCAATCAGCTTTTGTCAGATATTGCATATATAGCTATAAGTTTTTTGAATATATAGCAATCAGCTTCTTGTCAACAAGTGCACATACATATAACTATCAGCATTTTGCCAGCTAGTAAAATATAGCAATCAGCTATTGCACATATGGCAATCAGCTTTTGTCAGCTATTGAACATACAGCAATCAGATTTTGTCAGTAATTGCATATATAGCAATCAGCTGTTTAGCAGCAAGTGAACATATAGCAGTCAGCGTTTTTTCAGCAAGTGCACATATAGCAATCAGCTCTTGTCAGCTATTGCACATATAGCAATCCGCTTTTGTCAGCTGTTGCAAATATAGCAATCAGATTTTTTCAGCTATTGCACATATTGCAATCAGCTTTTATCAGCTCTGACATATAGCAATCAGCTTCTGTTAGCTATTGCACATATAGCAATCAGCTTTTGTCAGATATTGCATATATAGCTATAAGTTTTTTGAATATATAGCAATGAGCTTCTTGTCAGCAAGTGCACATACATATAATCGACGAAATTGGCAACGCTATCGGAGACAATTTAAATGCTTGCATTCAAACTGGAGCGATGAATTTGGCCAAGGAAATTTTATTAGAATTGACTGGAGAAAGAGAGGTGCGTAAATGGGTAATGCAATTCTCCAATTTGGCCAAAATCTACAAGCTAAATGAGATGCAACAGCACTTGCTTTGTATAGTTAAAATAAATTAAAAGGTGTTGCTTTGAAGTGGTTCCATGCAGACCCTATGCGCATCATTGCTCCGATTCACCAGATGCTAAACCAATTGTTTTTGGCGTTCGGTGGACGACAGAAGTTTTAGGATCGGGTTTGGAAACCAGATGAGGTGTTCGCCACATACTTTAACGAAAAAATCACATTGGCACAGCACATTAATATTGATGTAGAGGAGTTAATGGAGAGTATTATTCGAGGCATACCTTGCGAAAACGCATTCAAGCTAGAATGCATTGTTTTACCAATCCGGCTCAAATTTTACGTGCGTTTGCAATTAAACCGACACGAAACACTGTAGTGAAAAAAGCTGCACAGGAAACACAGGCGGACAAACAACAACGTTGCTACAATTGCAATGTCAAGGTAAACGGGAGCCATGATCTTGCTATGTGTGCGGTTCAAAGGATCACCTAATAGCAGGATGTCCAAATAGGAAATGTGTTATGGAAAACAAATATGTAAGATACTTAAGAAATCATTTTAGTATCTCATTTAAGAAACCAATAATAGCAGAATGCCTCATAGACTCTGGCAGCCCTATTTCATGTTTAAAGGAAAAGTTTGTGCCATCAGGAATTAAGCGTATGCCAGATGCGAGTTCGTATGTAGGTTTAAATGGAAGTAAACTAAGAAATGTTGAAAGAATCGTATGTTATATGAAGAAAAAGTTAATAAATGTTTATTTTAATGTTATAATTTTGGCAAATGAGTCTATGAGGTATGACGCTGTGCTTGGCAGAGATTTTGTGGATGCTTTTGATTTGAATATTGATTTAAGAACATTGAAAATTGTGAATGTGGATAAAGTTGATTATCAGAATTATGTTGAAAATGATAACATAGCTACAAGCTACAAGAAAGAGGAAAATGAATTGGAAGATGAAGTTACCAAATACGAGCAAAATGAAGATATATTTTTCAATGATGAAATTGGTAATGATAAAATAGTTGGTAACGAAATTGTTAGTGATGAAATAATTAGTGATAAAGCTGTTAGTACCAAAACTATTAGTGATAAAGTTGTTAGTGATGAGATAGTTAGTAATAAAATAATTAGTGATGAAATAGTTAGCAAGGAAGTGATTAGTATCGAAACTGTTAGTGATGAGATAGTTAGTGATGGAGGGGTTAGGTTCGAACCTGATAAAGGGGAAATTTTTAGTAATGACAAAGATGAAATAGAACTACATTGTGATGCTAGTGCATTGGGATTTGGGGCGGTATTATTTCTAAATAAAGAAGATAGAAAGATACATCCGGTTTTTTATTTTTCTAAAAGAACAACAGAGGTTGAGTCTAAATATCATAGTTTTGAGCTAGAAACGCTAGCTATCATTTATGCATTACGTAGATTTCCTATATATCTTCAGGGAAGACGATTTAAAATAATGACAGATTGCAACTCTTTAACTTTAACGCTTAACAAAATAGATTTAAATCCGAGAATTGCTAGATGGGCGTTAGAGCTACAAAATTATGATTTTGAGTTAGTGCATAGATCGGGCAAACAAATGCAACATGTGGATGCGTTAAGCAGATGTTATGAGGATATTTTAGTTATTGAATCAAATAGTTTTGAGGATAATTTGGTTATTCGCCAAGGAAAAGATGACAAACTAGTGTATATTAGAAAGCTGTTAGAAAAAGAAGAGCATAAGCTATTTAAAATGAGAAATGGGGTCATTTACAGAAAGACAAATGGTAGCAGATTAGTTTTTGATGTACCAACGAATATGGAAGAACATGTCCTTTACAAATATCATGATGGGTTGGGACATGCAGGAAGAGGTAAGATTATTGATGCTATTGGAAAAATTTATTGGTTCCCACATATGAAGGAAAGAGCAATAAAGCATATAGGAAATTGTTTAAAATGCATTGATTTCGCCCCCAAGTCGGGCAAGAGTGAAAGACTACTACATAGCATACCGAAAGGAAACAAGCCATGATGATCCATATAGACCATTACAGACCAATTAATGCAGGAAGAGCTAATAAATATATATTTGCGGTGGTTGACAGATTTTACAAATTTGTTAGACTATACACAGCAAAGACAACAAAGAGTGGGGAAACATGTCAAAAAGAAGCTCAAATCAGAAATGAGGACAGCATTAATAAAAAGAAGAAAGCATCATTATACCCTTGCAGAGGGTATTATAATTTTGTTGTGAAATGCGTAACGCAAAGAAGGAGACATCTCCGACCCCATAAAGTATATATATTCTTGATCAGCATCAACAGCCGAGTCGATAGAGCCATGTCCGTCTGTCTGTTTCTATGCGAACTAGTCTCTCAGTTTTAAAACTATCTTAATGAAACTTTGCAGAAGTACCTCTTTTTGTTGCACACAGCACATATGTGAAAACCAGCTGGATCGGACCACTATATCATATAGCTGCCATAGGAACGATCGGTCGAAAATTAAGTTTTTGCATGAAAGAACATTTTGTTTATCAAGATATCTTGACCAAACTCGGCAATTATTAGTTTTACTAAGCTCCTCATATATATGCAAAATCCTATTAAGATCGGACCACTATATCATATAGCTGCCATAGGAACGATCGGTCGAAAATTAAGTTTTTGTATGAAAAAACATTTTGTTTTTCAAGATATCTCGACCAAACTCGGCAATTATTATTTATACTAAGCTCCTCATATATATCCAAATTGCTATTAAGATCGGACCACTATATCATATAGCTGCCATAGGAACGATCGGTCGAAAATTAAGTTTTTGTATGAAAAAAAACATTTTGTTTTTCAAGATATCTCGACCAACCTCGGCATTTATTAATTTTACTATACTACTCATATATATGCAAAATCTTATTAAGATCGGATTACTATATCATATATCTGCCATAGGAACGATCAGTCGAAAACTAGGTTTTTGATTAAAAACCTTTTTTGTTTATCAAGATATCTTGACCAAACTCGGCATTAACAATTTTCCCTGTGCTTCTTAGATACGGGCAAAGCACTATAAGCATTATGAAAAGGTTGGGTCAAGGGTATTAGATCTTCGGCGTGCCGAAGATAGCCTTTCTTTCTCGTTAGAATATAAAATAGGTGACTATGTCATGGTAAAAAAATGGAATTTCGAAGAAGTTAATACCAAGATATAAAGGGCCTTACATTATAGAAAAAATCTTAAAAAATGATAGATGCTTGTTAAAAGATGTATGTTGGTGTCTGGAATAGCCAAAACGAAAATAGTAAATAAGCATTAAAGAGTTATTAAGATAGGTATACATATAAACTACAGAGGTCAGGAACTCTCTTTGTCAGAATGGCCGAGTTGTAATAGGATAAGATCATCATGTGTAGCCCTAGCTATGTTATTATAGTGTCGCTATCTATGTTAAGTATAACAGCATCATAAGTATATATCGATAAGGAAATAAATGTAATATCGATAAGAAAAAAGGCTGCCGAGATGAAATGTGAGGCAGTCTACCTACAGTCGCGGAATAAAGAAGACGTTGTGGTGAAAAAGATACAAACCACCAATAACTTAAATAAATATGTCGAAGCGGCCGTAGCGTCAGAATTCTTCACACTTTGAGCAGCGAGTCCCGGCATCTTTGTTGGTGGCATTTGTTTCTCTTTTATAAATTTCGCAGTGCGCAATCACGTCCGTTAGCTCAGACCATTTACTTCTATCTGTCCACATCAATCCTTTGCCTCGCAACGCAACGAATAATAACGAAAACCAGCGGTAACCGCTTTTGCTTCTTGCAACGATTCGAAAACTAGCCGTAACCGCTTTTCCTTCTTGCAACGCTTTCTTTGTGTCCTTACACGAATCACGAAACTGCACGCACACCAACAACTCTATGCACGGGTCTCACTCTCAGTGACATAAGACATACAAGTCGACAATGACAGTTACTCTGTTTTCTCTATTCTTCTTTCTTTTAATTTCGAATCATACAATATTCATGTTGCTGTACTTAAATTCGAATAACAATAACAATATCAATAGCAATGCTCCGACACGGCCAATTCTGACAATTACACGTCCTCGTGTATACATTTAGCAATTCATGTTGATATGCTCCGCACAAGTGTTCTTTCGCCTTTCTTTAAATCAATGTTAAAATAATCTTTACAACTTATTTGATAGCCAAATCACACAGATGAATGTCCAGATAGCGCACCAAGTCTACCTATGTTTCCCGAAGAGGCCTTTTGATCATGAACTATGCGCCTGTTTCAACGCTAGTACCTTCACTGGCACTGTCTCTTGCGTCTGTTTCAACGCCAACACCTGTACCTTAACTGGTACCAATTGCGTCAGTTTCAACGCTACTACTCATCATATCCTCATCCATCTCCGCAGAAACTGTCTCGACCGGTAACGCTCTTAAACACTCATGAGGGTACTTGTAGGTTCGCTTGCTTGTTAATGACTTCAAACAATATCGGTCTCCTTCAAGTACTTCTGTTATGACAAATGGGCCTTTAAATTTGCGATCCAGTTTGGTCTGATTTCTCTCTTCACACTTGAGCAGAACATGATCACCCACTTTTTGCTTTACAACGTTTGCTTTGCCTTTATCGCTTCTGTTCTTATCATAACAGGCATTATTTTCTATGTTCTCTTTTGCTTGTGCTCTTAGATTTTGTAGATTATCATATTTTTCATCAACAATGTTCGATAGCATCCCTAATGGTCTTACATCTTTTCCAATTAAAAGCTGTAACGGACTAAACTTAGTGACCCGATTGACTGTGCAATTTATTGCTAACTGTACCTCTTTTTATGCCTTTTAAGTGTACTCATTACGCGTTCGACCTGTCCATTTGCTCGACTAGCTCCTGTGGCAATTAAATGCAACTCGATGTTATGTGCAGAGCAAAATTCCTTAAGCCCAGATCCTGCAAAGTATCGCCCCTGATCTGCTATGGTACGGGATGGTACACCAAACAAGGAAATAACCACCTTCAGTGATACTATACAATTAGCTGCATCTATCTTTAGTGTATGGTGCAAATAAACGTACTTTGTAAGCATTTATAAAGACTATAACATACTCTTTTTGGTCGTTCTTGCCACTAAGTTTACCGGTGATGTCTACATGTACCGTATGCCAGGGTATTTCGATTTTAAGAATTGGATGCATCTCTTGTTGAATTTTCCCAGATTGCGGTTTCGATAGCTTGCACATGATGCAATTATCAACAAACTTTCGTACGTATTTCTTCATACCTTCAGACCAGTAACAACTGTACACTTTATCGAGGTTCTTTTCCCAACCAAGGTGCATTATAGCCTCATGAATGTGGTTAATAACAGCCCATCTATAAGATCTTGGAACTACAGTTAACCAACGGGTTCTACCATTTCTGTGAATTTTACTATACAGCAAGCCTAGTCTCAACTCATACATACTGGCAACATTCTCGTTTAATTCATTGTTTTTAGTTTAGAGATTAAAAATGTCATTTCGAGATCTCGTGGCTGTTCAGCTATAAGCCAGGTGTCACTTAATTCAGTTAAATCTACGCGCATTTCAGGAGCTTTGACAGCAAACTGTAGCTTTTTTGTTATTGGGTTTTTTGAGAAGAAGTCTAAATGCGCCATGCGTTTTCCCTTTCTGTACACAATATCGAATTCAAAAGATTGCAAGTACAACCACCATCGATATACCTTGTCATCTAACTCAATCTTTTATTGACTTGCCTTTAAAGAGTTACAGTCAGTATATACAACCCAATCAAAATTATTATTGCCTTTAGACGTAAGACAAAATAGAGGCTTAAAAGTTTCGGAGAATTTCGGCACGAATTGTCTAAAGTATGATGCTAATCCAATGAACTGTCTTAGCTGCGTAACCGTTTGCGGCGATGGCAATTCAACTAATGCCTGCAATTTTCGAGGATTCGGTCTAAGCTCACCTGCCTCTACTTCGTAACCGAAATTTAATGAGAATCCAGCTTGAAAAAGAATTTGTATGACTTTCTGCAATCTTGAAATTGCCTCATCTTTAGTTTCGGCCACGACCAATACATCATCTATGTAAACCACAACATACGAATACGAAAGTGGCCCCAACGCTTTTATTATTGCCCTGTAGGAATGTTAACATATGTGGTTCGCTTGTTGGTCAGATTCAGAATGAATCGTCTCTCTTTATTTAAAATTGACTTAGCCAAGTCATACTAGACTTTGGAGTTCTGTCGCTCAAAGCATCGGCAGAACGGGAGTACATAGCATGCCACATGTATTTGTATATATGTTGTTATATGTACATGCAGAAGGCATATACATTGGAATGCGCTTGGGACCGAACGGTCAAAACGTCATAGTGCTTACGCTGCAGATCTCACGCTGCAGACAAGTCCACATATAAATGGCTGATCATATTACGGCACTTGGCGGTAGTTGTATTATGTAAACAATGCGCTTGATACTCTAACTTTGAGATTGAGCATATGACCACTTAACATATTGTATACACTGCAATATGGTGGTCTTTGTTTACTTTCTGATTCTTCTTTTGCTCATTTCTTATTATTATGTTATTATTATCCTCTATACTAATTACCTCAAATGGGCCTGTATATACTGATTCTAGTTTATGACCACTTTTGTTTTTTAACAAAACTTAATTTTGTTATATGCCGTGAATAAAGTATATATATTCTTGATCAGCATCAACAGCCGAGTCGATAGAGCCATGTCCGTCTGTCTGTTTCTATGCGAACTAGTCTCTCAGTTTTAAAACTATCTTAATGAAACTTTGCAGAAGTACCTCTTTTTGTTGCACACAGCACATATGTGAAAACCAGCTGGATCGGACCACTATATCATATAGCTGCCATAGGAACGATCGGTCGAAAATTAAGTTTTTGCATGAAAGAACATTTTGTTTATCAAGATATCTTGACCAAACTCGGCAATTATTAGTTTTACTAAGCTCCTCATATATATGCAAAATCCTATTAAGATCGGACCACTATATCATATAGCTGCCATAGGAACGATCGGTCGAAAATTAAGTTTTTGTATGAAAAAACATTTTGTTTTTCAAGATATCTCGACCAAACTCGGCAATTATTATTTATACTAAGCTCCTCATATATATCCAAATTGCTATTAAGATCGGACCACTATATCATATAGCTGCCATAGGAACGATCGGTCGAAAATTAAGTTTTTGTATGAAAAAAAACATTTTGTTTTTCAAGATATCTCGACCAACCTCGGCATTTATTAATTTTACTATACTACTCATATATATGCAAAATCTTATTAAGATCGGATTACTATATCATATATCTGCCATAGGAACGATCAGTCGAAAACTAGGTTTTTGATTAAAAACCTTTTTTGTTTATCAAGATATCTTGACCAAACTCGGCATTAACAATTTTCCCTGTGCTTCTTAGATACGGGCAAAGCACTATAAGCATTATGAAAAGGTTGGGTCAAGGGTATTAGATCTTCGGCGTGCCGAAGATAGCCTTTCTTTCTCGTTAGAATATAAAATAGGTGACTATGTCATGGTAAAAAAATGGAATTTCGAAGAAGTTAATACCAAGATATAAAGGGCCTTACATTATAGAAAAAATCTTAAAAAATGATAGATGCTTGTTAAAAGATGTATGTTGGTGTCTGGAATAGCCAAAACTTTAAGCATTGGATGCGAAAATAGTAAATAAGCATTAAAGAGTTATTAAGATAGGTATACATATAAACTACAGAGGTCAGGAACTCTCTTTGTCAGAATGGCCGAGTTGTAATAGGATAAGATCATCATGTGTAGCCCTAGCTATGTTATTATAGTGTCGCTATCTATGTTAAGTATAACAGCATCATAAGTATATATCGATAAGGAAATAAATGTAATATCGATAAGAAAAAAGGCTGCCGAGATGAAATGTGAGGCAGTCTACCTACAGTCGCGGAATAAAGAAGACGTTGTGGTGAAAAAGATACAAACCACCAATAACTTAAATAAATATGTCGAAGCGGCCGTAGCGTCAGAATTCTTCACACTTTGAGCAGCGAGTCCCGGCATCTTTGTTGGTGGCATTTGTTTCTCTTTTATAAATTTCGCAGTGCGCAATCACGTCCGTTAGCTCAGACCATTTACTTCTATCTGTCCACATCAATCCTTTGCCTCGCAACGCAACGAATAATAACGAAAACCAGCGGTAACCGCTTTTGCTTCTTGCAACGATTCGAAAACTAGCCGTAACCGCTTTTCCTTCTTGCAACGCTTTCTTTGTGTCCTTACACGAATCACGAAACTGCACGCACACCAACAACTCTATGCACGGGTCTCACTCTCAGTGACATAAGACATACAAGTCGACAATGACAGTTACTCTGTTTTCTCTATTCTTCTTTCTTTTAATTTCGAATCATACAATATTCATGTTGCTGTACTTAAATTCGAATAACAATAACAATATCAATAGCAATGCTCCGACACGGCCAATTCTGACAATTACACGTCCTCGTGTATACATTTAGCAATTCATGTTGATATGCTCCGCACAAGTGTTCTTTCGCCTTTCTTTAAATCAATGTTAAAATAATCTTTACAACTTATTTGATAGCCAAATCACACAGATGAATGTCCAGATAGCGCACCAAGTCTACCTATGTTTCCCGAAGAGGCCTTTTGATCATGAACTATGCGCCTGTTTCAACGCTAGTACCTTCACTGGCACTGTCTCTTGCGTCTGTTTCAACGCCAACACCTGTACCTTAACTGGTACCAATTGCGTCAGTTTCAACGCTACTACTCATCATATCCTCATCCATCTCCGCAGAAACTGTCTCGACCGGTAACGCTCTTAAACACTCATGAGGGTACTTGTAGGTTCGCTTGCTTGTTAATGACTTCAAACAATATCGGTCTCCTTCAAGTACTTCTGTTATGACAAATGGGCCTTTAAATTTGCGATCCAGTTTGGTCTGATTTCTCTCTTCACACTTGAGCAGAACATGATCACCCACTTTTTGCTTTACAACGTTTGCTTTGCCTTTATCGCTTCTGTTCTTATCATAACAGGCATTATTTTCTATGTTCTCTTTTGCTTGTGCTCTTAGATTTTGTAGATTATCATATTTTTCATCAACAATGTTCGATAGCATCCCTAATGGTCTTACATCTTTTCCAATTAAAAGCTGTAACGGACTAAACTTAGTGACCCGATTGACTGTGCAATTTATTGCTAACTGTACCTCTTTTTATGCCTTTTAAGTGTACTCATTACGCGTTCGACCTGTCCATTTGCTCGACTAGCTCCTGTGGCAATTAAATGCAACTCGATGTTATGTGCAGAGCAAAATTCCTTAAGCCCAGATCCTGCAAAGTATCGCCCCTGATCTGCTATGGTACGGGATGGTACACCAAACAAGGAAATAACCACCTTCAGTGATACTATACAATTAGCTGCATCTATCTTTAGTGTATGGTGCAAATAAACGTACTTTGTAAGCATTTATAAAGACTATAACATACTCTTTTTGGTCGTTCTTGCCACTAAGTTTACCGGTGATGTCTACATGTACCGTATGCCAGGGTATTTCGATTTTAAGAATTGGATGCATCTCTTGTTGAATTTTCCCAGATTGCGGTTTCGATAGCTTGCACATGATGCAATTATCAACAAACTTTCGTACGTATTTCTTCATACCTTCAGACCAGTAACAACTGTACACTTTATCGAGGTTCTTTTCCCAACCAAGGTGCATTATAGCCTCATGAATGTGGTTAATAACAGCCCATCTATAAGATCTTGGAACTACAGTTAACCAACGGGTTCTACCATTTCTGTGAATTTTACTATACAGCAAGCCTAGTCTCAACTCATACATATTGGCAACATTCTCGTTTAATTCATTGTTTTTAGTTTAGAGATTAAAAATGTCATTTCGAGATCTCGTGGCTGTTCAGCTATAAGCCAGGTGTCACTTAATTCAGTTAAATCTACGCGCATTTCAGGAGCTTTGACAGCAAACTGTAGCTTTTTTGTTATTGGGTTTTTTGAGAAGAAGTCTAAATGCGCCATGCGTTTTCCCTTTCTGTACACAATATCGAATTCAAAAGATTGCAAGTACAACCACCATCGATATACCTTGTCATCTAACTCAATCTTTTATTGACTTGCCTTTAAAGAGTTACAGTCAGTATATACAACCCAATCAAAATTATTATTGCCTTTAGACGTAAGACAAAATAGAGGCTTAAAAGTTTCGGAGAATTTCGGCACGAATTGTCTAAAGTATGATGCTAATCCAATGAACTGTCTTAGCTGCGTAACCGTTTGCGGCGATGGCAATTCAACTAATGCCTGCAATTTTCGAGGATTCGGTCTAAGCTCACCTGCCTCTACTTCGTAACCGAAATTTAATGAGAATCCAGCTTGAAAAAGAATTTGTATGACTTTCTGCAATCTTGAAATTGCCTCATCTTTAGTTTCGGCCACGACCAATACATCATCTATGTAAACCACAACATACGAATACGAAAGTGGCCCCAACGCTTTTATTATTGCCCTGTAGGAATGTTAACATATGTGGTTCGCTTGTTGGTCAGATTCAGAATGAATCGTCTCTCTTTATTTAAAATTGACTTAGCCAAGTCATACTAGACTTTGGAGTTCTGTCGCTCAAAGCATCGGCAGAACGGGAGTACATAGCATGCCACATGTATTTGTATATATGTCGTTATATGTACATGCAGAAGGCATATACATTGGAATGCGCTTGGGACCGAACGGTCAAAACGTCATAGTGCTTACGCTGCAGATCTCACGCTGCAGACAAGTCCACATATAAATGGCTGATCATATTACGGCACTTGGCGGTAGTTGTATTATGTAAACAATGCGCTTGATACTCTAACTTTGAGATTGAGCATATGACCACTTAACATATTGTATACACTGCAATATGGTGGTCTTTGTTTACTTTCTGATTCTTCTTTTGCTCATTTCTTATTATTATGTTATTATTATCCTCTATACTAATTACCTCAAATGGGCCTGTATATACTGATTCTAGTTTATGACCACTTTTGTTTTTTAACAAAACTTAATTTTGTTATATGCCGTGAATAATCGGCGAAGTTTTTTATAAAGCGTCTATAGTAATTGCAGAATGCAATAAAACGTCTCGCACTGTCCGCATCATGTGGGACTGGATAATTCTTGATGACATAATATTTCTTGTCATCTGGTAATATTCCTTTGCCTGTACACATGTAAGAAATGTTACTTCGTGCATGAAAAATGAGCATTTTTCTGAAAGTAACTTTAAATTATATTTTCTACAGAGTTCGAAAACGTCTTTTAAATTTTTAATCATTTGTTTTTCTGAACATCCAACAACGATTAAATCGTCCATATAAAGGAATGCTTGTGAAGGTTCTAGACCTGAAAACGCAATAGTCATCATACTCTGAAATGAGTTTAGTGCTATTTTTAGTCCAAATGGTAATCGTGTGAAACGATATGAGCCATTGCTCGTTGAAAAGGACGTTATATTTCTAGAACTTGCTTCTAGTTCAATTTGATGGAATCCTGACATTAAATCAAGACATGAGAAATATTTTGCTCGACCCAATTGATCTAGAATGTCATCAATTCTAGAGAGAGGAAATTTGTCAGATAAGAGCTTTTTATTGATTTGACGATAGTCGATTACTAATCGGGAGGGATTTCTTGGGTACTAATAAAAGTGGGCTATTATATTCAGACACAGAAGGTTCGACTATATTGTCGTTAATAAGTTTCCCAACTTGTTTTTGTATTTCATCTACATGACTATGAGGACTTCTGTAGTTTTTTATGTAAACAGGTTCATTATCTTTTTATCTCAATGCTTGCTTATAAAAGTTGTTTGTTGTGATTGATTCGGTCTGTAGTCCGAATACATCACAATATTTGGCGCACAGTTCTGTTAATTGATCATTGAATAGTTGTGGAAAATTTTTCCTTAAAAGCGATAAAACTTTTTCATTTCTATTATATTGGTTGTTTTGAACTACTTCATAGTTCGAAAGTGATTCGTATTTGATATTATTAATATTTACTAATAAATCGGAATTGGATGTATTTAATAATCGGACAAATGTACATTGGGATTTTGTTATTGTGTTAGCAATATAAACTCCTTTTTGTATTTCTTGATTAGGTATATAAATGAAATTATCTTTCGAATCGATTTTTATATTTCTTATCACTTCAGATCTTGCTGGTAGAATTAGTGAGTTAGTACCAGAATTGTATGTTATTGGAACATAAATTGGATAAGTAAGATTTTGAGGTCGAATTATAAACCAGTCTTCAGTTGGTTTGAAATCTAGTAGGCAATTAAATTTTTTTATAAAATCGATGCCTATAATTCCATCACAAGGTATTGCGAAGTTTGCATTTACTATGTTAAATTCGTGTGGAATTGTATATTGTTTGAATTGAAGATCTATTAGAGTAGTGCCTTGAGACTTTATAACCCCTTGGCCTATTCCTTGAATATTTATAGTTTTATCTTCAGAAATTGTATTGAAGTGAATAGAATTAATTTTAAGAATTGAAATGTCTGCACCAGTATCGATTAAAAATGTAGGAATGTTAAAATTGTTTTTGTAACATTGTTACGAAATTTTACAAAGATATTGAGATTAAAATTTATTGAATATGTTTTATTGATTATTGTGTGGTACTTAAAGGGTTTTGAGAGTTTTCCGAACTGTTCTGTGCTACTCTCACATTATTATTATTTTGATTTTGGTTGCTTCGGCCTCTAAAGTTGCCTCTATTTTGACCATGAGATCTATAACCTCCTTGGTTAATATTATTATGTTAGCCTCTGTTGTTGTTACTTTGGTAATAACCTATTCCGCGATTATTACCACGACCACCTCTATTATTAATGTAATTTTGTCGTTGTCGGTAGTGTAGAACAGTGTTTGTTTGACCAGTTGCTTCTGTGCAACTGTTAACAAACTTTGAAATGGCATCATTCATGTTACTGAATGTACCTGCCTGCATGATAAGTTTTACCTTATCAATGGAGCAGTTCTGAGTCATAGCTTTGACAGCAAGTGTTGTACTGTACTTATTAGCTAAATCAGGTGACAAACCATCACTGATATAAGCTCCTTCTAGAGACATAGTCAATTTTTCTACCTCTTGGGTATATTGATTGGCCGTTTTGCTCTTTTATTGTAAGTTTAGAAGTTTAGCAGAAATAACTTCTACTGACTCTCCTTTTACTTTGTCCGATAGTTTCGATATGAGAGCTGCAATAGTGTTCTCATCACTTATCAGGTTCCTGGCATGACCTTTTAGTTTTGTCTTAATAAGACTTACAGCAAGTGCTTCGTGTGTTACTTTTAGAGAATCTACCAGATTCAGAGCATCTATGAAGCTTTTTAAATTTTCTGCCATGCCATCAAACTCTGGTAAGAGCGATGAGGCTAACTTAAGAAAATCTACTGGTGTTTGAGCCATGTCGACTATTTCGATTTGTTCTTGCTTTTGTTCAAGTTCTTCTTCTACTGATTCCATTAAATTAGTGATTTCGAATGTTTCTGGTGTATTTAGCGCATTTGGAACAAATATTTGAAAATTATGTCTTTCTGAAATGTGTCTAATATTTTCACGCAGCCTTTTTAACACGTCAATTGATTGTGTTAAATGTAAATCGCTTAACCTACGTTCATTGTTGTTTACAATGTCACGGACTTTGTTGTATGATTCTACTAGAACTAGAACATGTTTTATCTTTGTTTGGTTTGATATTAGTGCACTTTTATTGAGGCACTTAAATGATCTATCAAACTCAGAACGTTGTTGCTTAATAATGGAAACAATTTCATTCCATTCCATTAAATATATATATTCTTTAATAAACTTTTTGTTGACATTATTGTATTTTTTTTTTTTTTGTATTTTTGAATTTATTAATATATATTGTTCAAGACATTATTAAAAATAATCGATGTAGCGGCTTTTGTTAAAATTTTTTGTTTCCTAGGTTTTATCTAGATCGTTAGCCTTGCTCATATATTTTTTTCGCAAACATTTATTGTGTAACTTGTACAGTTTAAAAATTAAGTTTGCGCTAAGAATAACAACGATAATTATTAACAATGTGTTGGTCAGACCTAAATCTACATTACTGGATTCTACTTTATTAATTACGTTAGCAGTGGAATCCACTGTTTTAGATTCTATTAAAGGCATTTTGTAATACGCCAATTTCTCATAAGGTGTTATATTATTTATGTCTGCCATTTTACTAATCGCATTGTTCATTCGTTTAAATTAAAAAAAAATTTGTTTTTTTTTTTTTATTTTTTTTATATATTATCTATATATATATATATATATATATATATATATATATGTATATCCATAATTTTGGTGTATTATATTGAAATTATTATTATTTTTTTTTTTTTACAATTCAATTTACTGCATATGGCAAGTCTTAAACAATTGTTTTTTTTTTTTAACTTAATTTTATTTTATTTGTCTTTATATTGCCCTTTGGCTATATGTCTTTTCTTTTTATTATTCACTCGCAGGTGAATTTACAATTTTTCCTGCCTATATTTTGTATTGTTTTCAGGCCATACGCTTATCGGGCAACCTTAAATGTAGCTCAATTGTAATACATATAATATATAAAAAAATATGCAACGCAGTGCAATGGAAAAAAATATGCGCTCTTGGAAGCGCTGTCGGTGCACTTATCTTTGGCCTGACTTGGTGCGTCAGACGGGACCGGTGCTGGCTGCACAGGTTGTTACTGCTTCTGTGTTGGGGCACCGGTGCAGGCTGCACAGGTGTACTCACAGTGAGGTGAGTTTAACGCTCCCTCGCAGTCATTAGGGCAGGTCTTCTTCAGCTTCGGAATCTCCTTTAATTTGGGTGGTGGTTGGATTAATTTTTGCTTTGCAATATTTTTGATATCAGGGTAGGTGGATGTGTGCGCGGCTGGTGTTTGACATTTTCGAGTTGAAAATCAGTTTTTTATGTGTTCAACTTCGGCATGTAACTTAACCGAGTTGTCCCAACTTATGACATTTTTGCTGTTTAACAGCTTCAACAATTCTGCCTTTCTGGCCTTAAGTCTTTTTACCACACCGCTTCGCTTTGCACTCATCACACTCTACTCACTGGGTTTTTTTTTTTTGGCGATCCTGCTAGGAGCTCTCTTTTTTTTCTTCTTTGTATTATGTTGTTCCTGCTGTTGTTGTTGTTACTGCCGTTGCTGCTTTTCCATGTCCAGGTCTGGGTTGATCGGTCGCCATGTAGGAATGTTAACATATGTGGTTCGCTTGTTGGTCAGATTCAGAATGAATCGTCTTTTTTTATTTAAAATTGACTTAGCCTAAAGTACATACTAGAATTTGGAGTTCTGTCGCTCAAAGCATCGGCAGAACGGGAGTACATAGCATGCCATATGTATTTGTATATATGTTGTTATATGTACATGCAGAAGGCATATACATTGGAATGCGCTTGGGACCGAACGGGCAAAACGTCATAGTGCTTACGCTGCAGATCTCACGCTGCAGGCAAGTCCACATATAAATGGCTGATCATATTACGGCACTTGGCGGTAGTTGTATTATGTAAACAATGCGCTTGATACTCTAACTTTGAGATTGAGCATATGACCACTTAACATATTGTATACACTGCAATATGGTGGGCATATGTTTATTTGCATGTAACATGCTACAGCCCGCTGAAACACCGACGGAGCATTTTTTAAACCAAACGGCATTGCCAAAAACTAAAATTGCCCTTCTGGCGTTACAAATGTTGTACGCTCTACTGAATCTGGATGAATAGGTATTTGGTAAAATCCGCTGGCCATGTCCAAACAAGAAAAATACCTTCCCCCACGTAGCCTTGCAATTTGGTCGGAGATAATAGGCAATGGAAATTTTTCCGAAACTGTGTTAGCATTAAGCTCCCTATAGTCGACGCATAAGCGATCAGTTTCGTTTTTCTTTCTTACTAATAAAATCGGACTAGCAAATGGGGAACAGCTTGGTCTTATAATATTTGCCGCAATCAACTCATTAATTTTTTCGGAAACAGTTTGCTTCTCATCTACACGAAGCCTATATGGTCGCCTTTGTACCGTTTTATTTGGATCTATTAACCGAATTTCCAACTGGCCTGTGTTAACCTGTTTCTCTGGAACGCCAGAGATAAAATTTTCCATGTATGGTTTCAAAACGTTTATTAAACGACTCTTGTCAGCTTCGTCTAACTCTACATTTTGGTTAATATATTCTTCATATGTTTTGGATTCAGTAACAACATTAATCAGCTTTACTTTATAAATGCAGAATCTGTCTGACTCGATCGTCACTCCGAAACCTTGACTTAAAATTTCCCTGCCTATCATAACATCGCGTTTCAAATATTTGTCCATAACGACATGGAATAACATTTCCAAAATAAAGTCATTAATGGTTACATTTGTCAAAATTTGCGTGGAGCTACATACAGAATCGTTTCCAATACCCTTAAGGATTACTACGTTAAAAAGTCTTTTCCCAGAGAATTTTCCAGCTGCGCTTTGCTTAATGAGTGAACACTCGGCTCCAGAGTCAAAACAAAAATCAACGAACTCACCAAAATGAACAAACACACCTTTTGGTTCCATTACATATGTTCACTCTCTTTTCAGAGCTTTGTCCAGTCGAAGGGCACCCAGAAGAAATGTGTCCAGCCTGTCCACACTTGTAGCATATTACGTTGGATTTTTTTGGCCTCATACCAATGCCTCCAGCATGCTTCCCAATGGTCGTTATTCGCGATTTTTTTTCTGGCGGCAGTCTGCGATTTTGTGTCCTGTCTTTCCACAATAACGGCAAACGATGTTTAAAAACTTCTGCTTCTCGTTTCAGGTCCCACAGTAGTTTCTGCTTTCGAAGTCTCTTGACGCTGCCCGATACCTGCAACTGTTGCTGTAATTCGCTTCGCGATTTGATGTTTGTGGTGCACACAAGCTTTTTTAGTCTGCTGTCCAGTTGCGCAGTATGCGCAAGCAGAACTGACACTAATAATTCCTCCAGCTCCATATTTGCATTTTCGTCATTAACGAAGTGACGAGTCGGCTTGCATACGACGACATGCACTCTCCATTCCCTGGGCGTCCGTCTAGCAGCTTAAGAAATGTTGCTGTGGTTGTCTCTACGCCGACAAATCTTAAAAAGTTGCTTGAACTCAACCCAAGTCATGCCAGGAAAACAGATTTGTGAAAGCCATTGCGATGCACTGCCCTCCAAAGCTTTACTGAGGGCAATCACGAGCGCATAACCCTCAAGTGGATTTTCAATAAAAATTATATCGGCCGTAATACTCCAAGCACATGCATCAGCACCGGTAGCTTCGGGGTTGTATTTTGGTACAAACACCGTCTTTGACTCACGAGGCGCTGCGTTAGCCTGCACTGTTCGCAGCAACTCAATAAAATTTCTATTTTGTTGCTCCAAAATTTGACACGACTGAGAGTTAGGAGGATCGAATCCTACTTCTGATGTCGAAGCGGCCGTAGGGTCAGAATTCTTCACACTTTGAGCAGCGAGTCCCGGCATCTTTGTTGGTGGCATTTGTTTCTCTTTTATAAATTTCGCAGTGCGCAATCACGTCCGTTCGCTCAGACCATTTACTTCCGTCTGTCCACATCAACCAGCGGTATCCGCTTTTCCTTCTTGCAACGCTTTCTTTGTGTCCTTACACGAAACAGCTGGCAAAGAACTGCTCGCACACCAACAACTCTATGCACGGATCTCACTCAGTGAGAGAACAAACCCTTGATCAGCTCATTCGCACACATTTGTGTGTGTGTGTTTATGTGTATCGAGCTCGAAATTCACAAATGCCAAAAACTTCAAATTTTGTCAAATTTGCATGGGGCAGGCAGGCAGGCATCCAACACGCGCACAAACGCATAAATGCTTACATCCATATAGATAAGTGTGTAAATGTGCGTGCTTGTCCGGTCCAAAAAGTAATCATGCACACATGCCAACGTCAGGTACAATTATCATTACAACAAGCATGGAAAATAGCAATTTCGCACATGAACAGGCCAAACCCTTTAATAATATCACAAAAACGCTTGTTCGCAAGAGTGTGCGTGTGCACAAGTAGCAAGTCGCAAAAATTGAACACTTTAAATTTTTGGTCTTGTCTTAAAACTCTTTGACAAGTCGACGATTATTTACCCCTGCTGAAATACGATATTTTTGTATTTTAAGCAAAATAGGTCCCTACAGTAAACACAGAATAAATATAAATATTTCATTCAGGTCAATTAATTGTTTGTTTTATAAATATAGATCAGATTCTTCTCATTATCCCACACTGGACGAAGGAATACATGATAGAGCATTTAAATTTGTGCGCCTATTGCTACCATAGGCACAAAAGGCACACAATTAAAGAAAAAACCTCTGGCTCACGACAAACGCAGTGATCTACTTGTGCGCACATCCACACATCACAAACATAGGAATGTTTGTAGATCTCGGGGAAGGAGAAAGAGATGGACGCAAGTGCGCAAGGCAATGAGTGAGCGCGAGGCACATGCATACACACATATGTTTTTGGGCTGTAAGGATTTAAAAATGGCATACATACATATATTAAGAAAACGCATCATCAGCCGCGAGCGAGATGCGGCTTCATACTGAACGTTCGGCTTTTGAGGCCGGCGTTCGGCTGCCACTCTCAGCAGTCTTACTCTGTCTGGGCACACTAAAATGGTCGCAGGTGCCATTAGGGTCGCCTCGTTTCGATTTTTCATGTTTCGATAAAAAGTGCCATTTGGTATGTCTATACATTGTATGGTTATTCATTCAGATCTTGCAGCTGGTTTGGTTCAAACTTTATGTCTAATGCCAATGTTTTCAATCTTGTATATAAAGATTGTATGGCATTGTTTGGCATGTTCTTGTGTTAGTTTATCTTTAATGGAATCTACTGCATGTACTATATTGTTATATTGTTTTATCAATATTTGTACATGGTATATTAGTGTTTCTACCTTTATAAGTATGCCTTTATTGATGCATTTATCTGACTTGCCAAATTGGTCTTTGAAGTCATTGATATTTTTCACAAATATACTCCATTCCATATTCTTATAATAGATATCTATCGATGCAGTCGCACCATTAGTATCGTTGCTGGTCCCAAAATTGGGTGTTCTTCAGTTACTAGTTTTACTGAGACATTTGGCAACGTACTTAGTATGATTCCCTTTTCGATTTTTCAACAATGTATCAATGGACCCATATGAGTATTGAACATGTCCGTGTATTCGTATTCGAAATCACACATTTTTATAAAATCTCATGTAATCGCAGTACGTTTAGTGCGCGAGTACGAAAGATTGGCTCATCTCTATATGTAAACCTAATGATTGCCTCTATATCTGACATATTCAAATATATTCATACCTTATCTAGTCCGTCTGCTCTACTGCTATAGCGATTCTTAATTTTCTTTGTATGCATTGCATACACTTTCAATGCTAGTGATACAAGAGATACTGTAGTAATTATAATTAGCAAAATAGTAATATTTTCTAAATGTTCTTTATGGTCAATTACTTTTACGTTATTTATAACATTTGCGGCTCGTTCGAACCCATTTTAATTAAAAATTTCTTACAAAAATTGATATAATGTTTTTAAATTCATATAATGTTTTTGTGTAAGATATAGTGTTTTTAGTTTTTAATGCCAGTGATTTTAGTTTCAAGGTTTCAATATTGCCTATAACACAAAATAATACCTAGCATTTCGCATAGCTTTACGGGCTATGCTGCTAATCGGGCGGAGATGTTTCCGCTCAATTTTACAAAATTTTTTTTTTTATTTAATTAAAAGTAATTAAGGGTATAACTGCAACTGTTGTTCATCGTTGCATCAGCTGGGCGTCGCCGGATGTGGCACGCTGATGCTCCCTCGTATGCGCAAATGGCGGTGTGCCTCTCGCACTTATTCCGATGGCACAGCTTGTTGACTGGCGGTACCGGTGCTGGTCTTCGCACAGGTGTTTATTTGTTGGATGCAATGTAATGTTTGGAGGTGCCGGCTGTGCAGTGTCTGCACGTATATTCGCAATCCTGTGGGCACATTCGTTTTTCTTTTGGCAGGCTAGTTGCGGCAATGGGTGTAACTTTATTAGTTGTTTGGTTTATTAGAGCTTTTATATTTGAATGAGTAGTGGTGTTTGGTTTTCTCTGCTTAATTTCATTTTGCAGATAGTCGAGCTCATTTTGTAACTTCTGAGCTGCCGACCATGCGGTTGTTGGCTGTTTTGTGTATAGCAGCCACCTTAGGTGCGCTATTCTTTTATTAATTTTATTTTTTAAGCCACCGCGTTTTTGAACCATAACATTCACTCTCTACTCACTCAGAATACGGGATGCTCAATGTCCAAGTTACGACGGCAGTTGTTATAGATGGCCTCACGTTGATCATGAAGTTCCTTTTCCACTTGGATATTATAGATGGCCTCTTTGTTGGCCATGAAGTTCCTTTTCAAATTGTATATTATACATGGCCTCTTTGTTGGCCATGAAGTTCCTTTTTCACTTGGTCTACTGCCTCCAGGCAGGGATGCGTGACCAAGTCACGTTCGCCCTGTAATGTTTGGATAAAATAATGATTTTACAATGCACGTTAGTGCTGGTTGACTTGGGTTTTGACAATGAATTT
This sequence comes from Drosophila novamexicana, assembly GCF_003285875.2. NCBI lineage: Eukaryota > Metazoa > Arthropoda > Insecta > Diptera > Drosophilidae > Drosophila > Drosophila novamexicana. The sequence continues at coordinate 198,572 of NW_020824865.1, read as the reverse complement.
ATTCAAAGTAAAGTATTTCGCTTAGCCTATGGATACATGTACATACTTATGCTGTTATTGGTTAACAGCTACAAAGAGAAGGAGAGTGAGTAGCTTGCATATGCCTGTGTTAGTGAGCATATATGTTGCTCATGGATGCTCTCAGACGGAGCGTGGGAAATGCAGCGTAAGCATAAACGGTCAGCTAGAGAGGCTAGTGAACTGCGCTGCGTAATATGAGCCAGAGCCAATATATAAAGTGGCTCTGGGCTTGTTTAATGTATAATTGTTATTGTATGCGACAAAGTGCCGCATACTTTATATTTGTATATAGGGTGTTCTTTTAAGGCATATACACACTACACACTCAGTCCGTCACATAATAAAAGCCAAAAATAGAGTTATAACGGCGCCGATGGCAATGTTCTTCGTTGACTTAAAACCAGCCAGCAACAACAAAACACTATTTGAAGTAAAAAGACTGTGCAATGCAGTTATAGCGGTTGAGCCCCCAAGGTGACCTTGCTCAATGCCACAGGTGCCAGGAGTTTGGTCACACTCAACGATACTGCCGTAAGTCGTATCGATGCGTAAAATGCAGTGGTAATCACAAGTCCACTGATTGCACGAAACCTCGAGATGCCCCCGCCTCATGAGTCCATTGTGGAGAGAGCCATACTGCTTTCTACAAGGGATGCAGAGATTACAAAGCCACAACAACAAAGTGCAACAACGGGATCACGATATACCCAGGCTTATGTCAACCAGTAAGGATGTCAGACCTACATTCACAAACTCATTGCCCATTAATACTCCTTCAAAAATATGGAATGATAACGCTAGCCACGCCGATGTATCAATCTTTGATCAACCTTTGACCGCCCAAATACAGGCCATGATACAAATAATGCAAACACAATTTGCTCAGATGACGCAAATAATGGGCACTATCATATCATTATGCAAATTCTCATACAATTTGCTGAGCGCACTCCTGTCCTGGAGCCTTGGTTTCATGCCGCCGTGACATCAATCCACACGCCAACTTTAAGATTGACACTTGCAGCGGCCTATGCGGCCACCCAGACACCAAGTAACAACACAAATGTTTAGCCAAAATTGGGGGTGACTTCAATTCAAAAACACCTGGTGGGGCTCCAGGCTATGCAACCCAAAGGGGTACTGCCCTGCTATCCTACATCCAAGGTAAGCATTTCACCACTCTTTCGTCCGGACATGATACCTACTGGCCCACGGATATTCGGAAGATGCCCGACCTTCTCGACTTTGCGATTACCCATGGTGTGAACTCAAATCAAGTGCAAGTGGAAATTGACTTTGATCTACTATCTGATAACTGTGCAGTAGTGCTTCGTATTAATTTACCTATAAGTATCAGCAAGCGCATCACCAAGCTTCTAACTAGGAACTCAAATGTTGAGAGGTTCAAGACAAGACTGGAGGAGACATTGGATCCCACCATCAATCAAGACTCTGGTGAGGATATCAAGGAAGCTGTGGAAACTCTCATACGTAGAATACATGACGCTGCACACTCTTGCACTCCTTCGTACTCTACCAGACCAGCACACACCCAGAAACCGCGGAGAGACCGTTATCTGCACTCAGAGCAATTCACCGAGCAACTGAGAACTGCAAAGACATGAAGACTCTCCTACTGCAACTGAGTAACGAGACTCTGTCTGACTATCTCTGCAAAGCTGAGCCTAATGGGCTAGAGCACAGCCTGTGGAATGCCACCAGATACCTAAGGAGACCAACTAAAAGGATTGCTCCAATTCTCAACTCATCTGGCTCCTGGTGTCGTTCAAACTTTTGCACTCCATCTGGAATGAATTTTTACACCCTTCAACATATGTTCTGCCTCGGATGTAACAGCCACACATTTTTAGATGCACTTGCCAAATGGACTGGCCGATACAACCCATACTAGCAGAAAAAGTCGAAAATGTAGTGTCCAGTTTAAAAACAGCTGAAAGTCTTGGCTACGACGGCATTGACGCCACGACCATCAAGCTCCTTCCCCCACGTGCTCTTGACTTCCTTGCGGCCATCTACAATGTCATCATTAGGCTCCACCACTTTATTTCACAATGGGAGTGCGCGGAAATTATAATGGGAAGCCCGATCAAAATCCTGCCTCCTACCGTCCCATCAGCTTGTAAGCAATACTGTCGAAAGTATTTTAAAGATACTTCTTGATCAGAATATTGCCGCTGCTGGAAGAGGAGAACTTATTACCTGATCATCAATTTGGATTTAGGAGCCAGCATGGAACCCCAGAAGAGTGTCACAAGATAACACAATAAATTTTAAAGCAGCCCTTTGACCAGGTGTGGCATCCAGGGTTGCTGCACAAGCTAGATCTCCTTCTTCGAGCCCCGTTTTATTTAACGCTAAGGTCATACCTCCATTGGAGAACGTTCTACGTGAGAAGCGAATGGGCCGAATCTGAAATATGCCAAATCAACGCCGGTATCCCGCAAGGAAGCGGCCCTGTTATCGACAGAGATGACCTATGCAGATGACATTGCATTTGTAGCTTCGTCAACGGATGCTGAAGCCTCCGTCATGCTGCAAGCTCAGCTGTCAAGCCTCGAACCATGGCTCCAAAGATGTAATATTGTGGTCAATGAAGCCAAGTCCACACACATAACATTCGCCACAAGACGAAAAAACTGGCCTTCTGTTAGCCTAAACGACACAACGCTGTCAACATAAATTACAGTCAAGTATCTCGGCCTAACACTAGATAGTAGATTGACGTGGTTAACCCATATAAAAGCCAAAAGAAAGCAGCTCAGTCTGAAACTCTGGCAGATGAACTGGCTCATCGGGTACAGGTCGCAGCTTAACTTGAGAAACAAAGTGCTTTTATATAAGGTCATTCAGAAGCCAATCTGGACATATGGGATTCAGTTTTGGGGCACGGCCTCAAATGTTAACATTAAAATTCTGCGAAGATTTCAAAATAAAACTCTGCGCAGGCTGTTTATGGCCCCCTATTACGTAAAAAACAGTGTAATACACAATAACCTCGAAATCCGTTTATAATACCGGTGCCAAAATACACAAAAACCAAAAGAGATAGATCGAAAATAAAAACAAAAATAAATCTTTTTGAAGAATTTTTGTAACGCATTCGTAGGTTTGTGTGATACTTCTATTTCTTGGTTGTTTTAGCAGTCCGAGTTCCTGCGGCGTTATAATAGTCGAAGGACATATATTAGAGATTTGTATATTTTGTAAGGTTCTGTAGGCTTTTCTGTTCCGATATGTCGTCTTTTTATACCCTGAGCCAGTAGATAGGAACTGTATGTTCTGGCACAGGTAGTGACGTCACCGTGGTGGGGACTGTATGTTCTGGCACAGTACGTTTGTGTACATTTATTAGCAGTGTCAAGTGTTGTTACGCAAGGAAAAGGGGTTTCGTGGGGGGGTGTGTTAAGGATCAAGTGTTTTTATGAAAGGGAAAGGGGGAGCGGGGGTGTTATGTTTATATTTTTGTGCGCGCACGCGTAAGTGGATGCTCATGGGAAAGGGGGAGCGGGGGGTGTTGTGTTTATATTTTTGTGTGCGCGCACGCGTAAGTGGATGCTCATGGGAAAGGGGGAGCGGGGGGTGTTGTGCTTATATTTTTGTGTGCGCGCGCGCAAGTGGACGCTCATGGGAAAGGGGGAGCGGGGGGTCTTCTGTTTCCATTTTTATGTGGGAAGCAAGACGAGAAGAAGGGTGGAAGGGGAATTGGGTGGACATGAGGAAAGGGATGGGGTTGTTATGTTGGTTGGTATGTTTCCATTTGTGTGTGTGTGTGTCTGCAGCTTAAATGTGGGAAACTGACTATAACTAGAGTTTTTTAAATAAAAAATATAAAAAATTATATATATATATATTTTTTTTTTATTTATTAAGCATTCTTTTTTCTAATATAGCACATTTTGATATAATAGATTGACATTTATGTAGTTGATATATAAACTTATAACAGTTACATGTATCGGGTCCTTCTGTTGCATGGTCGAAAGACCATGGACAAGATGTTAAATGAATCCCAAATTGAGATTTATTGAGATCACAATATGACCGCTTCAGTAGGTAGCTTCTAAACGAATCCAGAAAATTCAGCTCTTCATTTAAGACAACATCCTGAAAATCTTCTGTAAACGCTTCAATTTTATTAATAATTGAGCGGAACAATGAAATTGATACGTCCATTGCAGCTTGCCGTGGAAGAATTACTAATCTTTTAATAAAACACAAACATGCTTAATTCTTTTGATACAACAATTTTATTATTTATATTGCATTATACATTTTTTTTTTGGAGATTTTTATACCCTGAACCCATTAAAAATGGGTATAAGAGTATATTGTATTTGTGCGAAAGCCAAATGTATGTAACAGGCAGAAGGAAGCATCTCCGACCACATAAAGTATATATATTCTTGATCAGCATAAATAGCCGAGTCGATCTAGCCATGTCCGTCTGTCTGTCCGTCCGTTCGTCCGTATGTATGAACGTAAGGATCTCAGAACCTATAACAGCTAGAGACTTGAAATTTTAGATGTAGATGCAGATCGAGTTTGTTTCCGATAATCGATAACTTACTCCGTTTCCAAGCAACCGATAAAAATCTATATCGATATCCTGGTTTTTGGGCAATTTTGGTAAATAATAAGAGCTAGAGTCACCAAACTTGACATATAGCTTCTAAAAAAGAATATATATATGCATTTGATGTTGGAAGAAGAGGGTTCAGGGTATCCCCTAGTCGGGAACTCCCGACTAGAACCTCTTACTTGTTAATATTAGTAGATATCATTATTCAATTGTTTAAAGTAGTCCGATATTAAATAGTTCAGACACATGCCCGCTTGATAGCTACACACATCATGCTGATTTGAATGGGAACCACACTTTTTATAGCCGCTGATTCGATTAGATGAAAGCACTGGAGCATTCATATAATCATTATAGTCTTCGACGCTTGTTTTTAGCATATATTGTAAGATGTCTTTTCCCTGACATCCGTACGTAATTATACGTTTGCCTTTAGTTTTTTCGCTAAGCCATCTTTTAGTTGAGTTGTAATCGTCCTCACCAATCTCCCACGAGAGCACTGCATCTGCCCGTGAATAGGTTTGCTGAAGCTTGTTTAAGTCCCTAAAGGGGTATGGAGGGTTAATTCGAAATACTCGATCGAGCATGGTGTCCGGTGTAAGGATTGCAATTTCTTTGACAATAATCTAACATTGTTTTCTGCCAGTAAATGTAAGATATATGACAGCGGCATTAATTTTCTATGACTATGCGTTGAACTAAAGAGGTTAACGGTGAATACTCAACCAAGCGGTCATGGATAAGTAGACAGTAAGCATCACATGTTGAAATATTTCCTGTTGCTAAGTCTATAGAAATTCGAACATCAATGGGTCCGGTTTTAACTGCCTCATTCTGATATGAAAACTCCACAACAACAATGGGGGCATTTTGTTCAAATTCTTTAGGTGTTAGCAGTGGTTGAGGTTCTTTCATAAGTATAATAGCTTTCTTGAAATTTAGCGTACATATCATTCAAAACAGCAAATCGTTCGCGCTCAATATTTAAATTTAAATCCTCGTAAGGATATGTTTCTGAGTTCAAAGGAACTTTTAAATTTAATAAATTGTATGTAATCATTTTTCCCTCCGAAATAAATACGAATAATGTAAATCGAGGACGTTCTCTATTAGCTGCTTGCTTTACATTCCAAGTGTGTTGAGCGCCATCTGTGAGTGATGGATTCATATAGCAGTCCCAGCTGCGGAATGCTATTGGGAGAGAACTTCCATTTTTAACACAATTAAACATTTGCAGTTCTGCTTGATCATTTAGTATTATATATGGAATTTTTCAGGTTATCTTGAAAATATTGAGTTTATACTCAACAGTGCCAACCTTAGTTTGAAATACGCCACTTTTATTCTTATTCATGAGCAGTATCAGCTCATGTTTACAATTTAATCGGATTTTGTTATAGTCTTCAGCAAACCCGAGTAAACACTTTAGATGTACATTAAAATTAAAAAACCCCTTATCACTTATTTTCGATAGTTCGCGACTTTCACCTCTAAGCCATCCAGCGTTCTCAAGCATTTCACCCTCTGATTTATTTAAAGAAACATAGTTTTTTTTTTAGTTGAAGTAACTCCAACCAATCGAGTGCGATCAATTTCACTTCCATTTAGTTCATATCGAATTTCATTAAATAAGTATGCCATGCAGTTAATTTGAAGTTTGCCTGCAGCAACTGATGTATCAGCATCCGTAGTAGCCGTAGCAACCGAACCTTCTATGCTGATGAAAATTTCATGTGGAAAAACATACAGATCTTGGTTTTGAATTGTAATTCGAACTTCATCGTTAACATTGAATAATTGAAGATAGGGTGTATAATTATGATATTCCTTTTTCCTTATACTATCATCGGAATAAGGTTTTTCACGAACATTTAAAATGCTGTTGCTTGCCATTGTTTTCTAACTTTAAAACCTAGAGATTTTAAGAATATTATATTTGCTGGTGTAAGTGCTCTCCTAGTTGACCCTCGTTCTACTGTGGAATATGAACGACTATTTCGTATTACTGGCTTCCACACGTTTTTATTATTGTAAATTATCGTTATCGTGGTCTCAAATGTAAGCGAAGAGTTACTTCTTCTTTACGCAAGTTAATCACGTCACCGTCTTGATCAATTATTCGTATCGTTAATGTGTTTATTTCTCTGGTGTTTATTTCTCTGTAAATAAGGTTGTGTGGGATCTCATTCATTGTATATGCCGGTGCAACGTTGAGAGCGTCATGAAACGTATGCAATAAGATAATGTTTACATATGAACCGTTAATAATATTACACTCCAATCGAATTGTATTGACTTTAAAAATATTTACCCCTAAATCTGAGGTATGAGTAACGTTCGGTACTACAACTCTTTTTTTAAATCCAAGTAATTGACCAATCGAATGATTTTTATTAAAATGTATTGCCAAACTTTTACTCATCACTGTCACTTGAAGTGTATTGTTATTGCTTTCAATTGTGAGATCAGAGTGATGAGTAATAAGTTTTCGTTCTATCAAATTATCTATGATGAAATCAACAATGTCCTGAAGCTCGTATGATCCTACAGGTATTTCAATCGTATGTTCCCCAAAATGAAATAGATTATTTATTTATTTTTAAATGAATCTAAATTTACTTAATTTTACGGTTTTAAAATATAATTTTATTATAGTGAATTATTTAAACTATAATAAATGTATCAAATTCTATATCTTCCATTGTCTATTGCGTCATCCTTGCTAATCAAAAGAAACCCATATTTATTTTTCCAGCATAATTGACAATTTGTATAAATGTTTCGAAATTCATATCGCCACCCACATGATCTTGATAAATGTGCTTCATATTATGTTGAACTTGATTATATATTATTATTGAATTGGCATTATCGCGCACAAGATGCTTTGGTATACGTGTATACGTTTCACATAAATAAATTGAGTCGATGTTTTTATGTCGACCCATACAAAAGTATGAACGTATATTATCTTGTTTTTCACATGCTACATCATCAAATGTCATTATCGACCTATCCTTACTTTTGGACTCTCTATTAAGCTGATCATAAGATTTGTCTTTCGGCAATTAGATGGACCTGCAATTAATCCTCTAATTGAGTTTGGCAATATCACACTGTTTCGAATATTATTTTTATTGGATAAAAAATCCATATTTCTCACTTCTATATTCTTTTTTTGCTTCTTTAAATGCATATTTAATGATTTTATTCTCGCTAAATGAATATCATTCATTGATATACCTTCAGCGATAAAGTATCAATTAAAATGTCTCTTTGTTTTTATAAAAGATTCAGTCGTAAGCCAAAGGCCTATTGTGAAGGTAGTCTAGTTAATAACATAATTAATAGCCTTCCGTTGAATTGCATTTACCGGGCTATCAATTTTGTGGCCCAGGTACGAAACTCAAAGAACGCCTACAGCGTGGTGATAAAGGCATTAACCCATTAGACGCAGCTTGCATGGAGCACGTATCGTGCATATTCAGAAAACAAAGCTAAACGGCACATAGCTGATGTAAATTTAGCCGATAAGGCTTGGGAGAGAGTCAAAGCATCTAATAGCAGCATTGGAGAAAAAGTTGCTGCATATTTCTTTACGAATGCAATGAAAACAAAAAAAATTCGGTAGGGGTATCACTAGAAGAATAAAAAAAAGAGAAGCAATAAGAAAAAGGTAGCAGGTTTATGCAGGTGGTTAAAGCAGCTGATAAGCTATTGAAAAGGGAAAGACCCCTTGATGTTGATAGTGCAATTAAAATAGCTCGAGAAGCTATATACAAATCAATTGGTTTAAAAAAAAAACTGAAATAGCAGTTCCTCGAGTGATTAGCGTTCGCAAATTTGGTGGTTTCTTAAAGATAATATCCATTTTAACAGCCCTAGGAGCACTTGGTGGACTTACATCGGGTGGCGCATCTATTGCAAGATCAATTACAAACGTTAAAAATGCCAGACAACAACTAGAGGAGAATAAGCGACATAACCGCTCAATAGAAGCTATTGCGTTAGGCAAGGGATTATATCTAAAACCATATCGAAAGGGCTACGGAATAACAACTAATCATTCTGCAAAAAACTTCTAAGTCAGCTACCCAATAAACCTCTCTCAAATATTGATATAATGAAATTTGCTCGTAAGCATATTCCATATTTCAGAGGTGAATTTATGAGAGATTCTCTTCCCAAAAATAAGTGCAAAAATGAGCGTGGTATTATAAATTTAGTCTCATCGGCTGGAGGTGAAACACACTAGGTAGCTAATATTAAAAATTGAAGAGAGAATAAATATTTTGATAGTTTTGGAAATTTTCAACCTCCTCAAGAAGTTATTCATTATTTATGAAAACATTAAATACAACTTTAATCGGCTTCAACATTTCAACATCTATAACTGTGGACATCTCTGTTTACAGTTTTTATTAACACAATAATACACGCAGCAGTGTGCAGGCAGATATATCAAGGGAAGCTCTCAAAATGTTTTGGGTACAAAGACTTACTCCAGATGATAGATACTGCACTTGTTATGGAGGATGAGCAAAATTGTATATTGCTCAACGGCAAGCTATTGCTCTATTGCCACAGGTGTAATTCACACCTGAAAATGGACAGAAAACTCTTATATTTTCTCTAAGGCGTGGAGAATCTCCACCATATTTTGTTCCATTATCATTTTCAATTGATCAATGTCAACATATTGCAATTTGCGTTCAGGGTGGTTGCGTAACATTTGTTGACACAAGCTCAAGCTACGTGCCAGAACAACGTTACAAGATATATAAGTATCCCTAGATATGTTTGAAAAATTTATAATTGATAACGAGCTAAAATAAGAATGAAGACTCCCACTTCACAAAATGCTGGTCCACAAAAATATTACTTCAAAAATAATTCCAGCGAAATTATACTAGAGGCAGACCTTTAAAATCAGTGCAGCTTAGAGTAATATTTCAACATTAAGAATCTCTCGGGATGTTTAAAAAATTTTTTTCAACATTAAGAATCGCTCGAGATGTTTGAAAAACGAATCATTGAAGACTCCACTTAACAAAATGCTGCTCAAAAATATTGCCTGAAAAATAATTTCAGCGTTCAAAGGCAGGACTATAAAATCAGTGCAGTTCAGAGTATTACTTCATTAAGTAAGAAACAATGGAGGCAGCATCATCTTCATCCTCAAAGTTGTATCAAGTGGCCACCCTCGTCGAAGCTCTCAGACAGTTGGAGCATTAACATCAGCATAGGAAATTCTATTATTCATATATCAGAAGAAAAATTTATTCTAGACAGTGGTGAAACATGGAATCTCACTACAGGCTTATGTTCTTTAATTTATGAAAATACTCCTCAGAATTATAACGATCTAGATCTACAAAATTAAAAAGATAATCTAATAAAAACTTCTGCTAACAGATAACATAACAAACCTGATGGACAACTTAAAGGAAATCGTTCGAAAAAATATATAACTATAATTAAACATCTTCTTCCAAAATTATCTCAAAAAGTTCTTTTTCATAAAACAGTTCCAATTGCCATATCAACTCCAAATCAATAAAAATCTTCCATATCCGTATAATGAAGCTCAATACAAATAAACCAAACTAAGTATATTTACTGGGATGATTCTAATGAAATTGTTGATCGATTAAAGCTTCTAATCGCCTCACAAACAGCTGGTCATAGTAATCATAACAATGAGTTATTTCAATAGTTGAAGAACTTCGGTAATCAAAAATGATCGAATAAATTTATAAAAGGGAAAGATGTTTGTATATAATTGACATTATTAAAATGAGTATCGACAAGTTTGGACATTACTCCTCAGCTAAAAAGAGAGATTCTGTTGACAATAAACTTTATGTTCATAATATATTATATAAATCAAAAGAGGATTTGGATATTGAAATTCCAAAACTGAGAAGTGATATTAATTTATACAATAATACGATTTTTGGAAATTTGAAGAGAAAATCTTTTGAGAAAATCTTAAAAAAATCAAGAAACTATTTGTATACGTATATTAATAGTGAAAATAATGAATTGGGAGAATATCTTATGAGTGAAAATTTTAAATAAAATAGTATAAATACAAATAGCTTGAATGAACTTAAGACTTAATTTTTTTTGTTTTTTTTTGACATGCGCTGCAATTGCCTGAGCCACATATGTGCGCGTGTATTATTTATTTATTTATTAATGGTCGACAATACGAGTGTCTTCCTCATTATTCAATAGATTATATAATAGATAATAGAATTATATGCTATGCCTAGTTAAAGAATACAATTTTCTAAATAGCATCACCGACCGATGGAGGCGTTTTATTTGCCAGTTGTTATAAAAGGATCGTTGAACTCTTTAGACCATCGTTTAATGAATCCAAGTACACCTTTTGCCTGATTAACGATGATATCTATGTGAAGATTGAAAAATAGTTTAGAATCAAAAATAACTCCTAGATCCTTAATTGTTAGTATACGTTGCAAAGGGATATCAATAGTGAAAATATTGCGTTGAGAGAGTATATTAATAAGGAAAATTCTAAAATTAGGGAGTCAATTACATTGTTGAAAGGTTGCTTTAAGACAATAGAGCTATTATATATATAATAAATATTTAATGGTTTAGCTATTTACAACATGTCCGTAGACAAGTTTGGTCACTCTTCAAGTGATAAATACAATACTGCGAATTTTAAGAAAATGGTGCTAAATTATTGGGGCTGTTTATGGATAACGATCAAAACATTGATATCCAGAGTAAACGTCTTAAAAACGTTTGGAACCCGAAGGACGCAGTTAACTATCGTTTTTTGGAAAGTAAGGTCGTTGGATTAGCACAAGACTTGCAAACGCTCATTAGAAAAGAAAACTTAAATCTAGAAAACACTATTATCACTCAGTCTACGAGTAGCTAAAAGAATCTAAAAGAATATTGTGAAAAAATAATAGCTGAACTAAATGAAAAAATAGCGAGTCTCGAGGATTTTATATTTAAATACTATACTACTCCGAAAAGTGTATTAAAAAATGTAGGAATGCAAATTGAAGGCGTGAAAATACCATTAAAGCTTTTAAACACACCAACATAACATTAACAAGTAAGAGGTTCTAGTCGGGAGCTCCCGACTAGGGGATACCCTGAACCCTCTTATTCCAACACCAAATAATTTAATAAAAAAAATGTTCCCTTGGCAGGGCTCGAACTCGCGGCAGACCGCACCACTTGCTATGCCTCTACTCAACAGCCACACCAACAATTAAGTAGAAAGGAACTAAAATAACATTACAAAAAAAAGATGCAATTACCATGTTATTAGAATGCGAAGCAGACGCGCATGAATGTGTGTATGTAAATTAAGATTTTAAATAATTAGTCCTCGCGGATTATCTATATTGAACTTTATTTGGATAATGATTTCTACAACACTAGGCCGACACGCCGTAGTGAGTGAGTTAAATTATACGCGAAGTCGCTGGGCCGATGTGCCGCAGTGAAAGTCGAATTAAAAACTAAATTTACAAAAGATTAATCAAAAATACCTGTGCTTTCACAGCTAAAATGCTTAGCTTGCGCCTCGTGCGCTGCCGTCGTGAAGAACATCCGGCTCACTACTATATCAGCATCTGGAGCTGGTGTCGTTGGCCTCTGTTAACTGCTCCCCTTTTAAGTTAAGGCCGCCCTCGGCCGTTCCTATCTCGGCGATCACCTGCTTAATCTCCTTGGCCGATGCCATGTTTTTGGTGAACCGACGTTAGGTGACTCCGACGCAAATTATGGTGCAACACACAGCACCCAACAAGAAGGCTATTACCACGCTGTCGACGCTTCCAATTTCGTCCTTGACTTCCATTGATGATCTCCAGGTTTCGTTCATTCAGGCGATGAAGGTAGGGGAGACTCAACACGTCTTGGTGGCCGGTGACGTTCAGAAGGGGAGATGCCGCGATGGCGGGGAACTTACTCTGGACGTTGTTGCGATTCAAGTACTTAGTTTCGTTGATCGGAGCCCAATTATTGAACGTGATTAGATTCGTTCCGTGAACCCAAGTCTCAGTACCGTTGTCAACGCAAACTTTAGCAGGCCGGTTATTGATGATCAGAATTCCGTCATCGACCCATGTGATCGGGCTGCATTTGGCAGCCAAGCCACCAGCATGCAGCTCTCGGGCACAAGAGCTGGTCGGTGGAAGTGCAATTCTTAACAGCAAGCACTTGATCTCCGCACTCAGCTATAATGTTGTCGTCAATTTGTAGCACAGCATTCTCATGTGCAACTGGATACAGCATCACCTTTCTGCAAGCCATTTTGATTTTCGGGAACTTAATGATAAAGTGAAGGGCATTAACAGATTGTAATACTTTCACGGACACAACGGACATAAGGTCAGCTATTGAAGTACCTGTGGGTTCATCGACCCAAACAGATTTCAAATCTGCGTGATCTAATATATTTGGGCTTATGATATTAATTTTTGCAAGGGTAACAGCGACCATCAAATTCTGCATTTCCATCAGCAACATTCTATTCCGAGCTAAAAGAGTTTCGTATAAATGCCCGGAATCTATCTGATTCTTTTTTGCAGCTTTTGTCGGTTGTTAGAGTTCACCAACTGTAACTCAATGAATTTGATCTTCTCGAAGTCACTGGCGTCAGGTGTTCTCCATTGTTTCGTTTACCATTTTCTCGTACTCAGAGATGTTTGCTGTGTGCCTGACGAAATTGAATTCCTCCCAGACCATAACTTGGCCCTCAACAATGGGAATATACTTGGCGTGTGAGTAATTAGTCACACGCGCTGCCGCATTTGCAAAAAATAGAAATAGCAGAAACCCGAACATGCGGAAGACAGACAAAACGGACCAAACTATTACAACGTGTCTTCCTAAAGGAAATGCCAAGTGGCGTAAATATTAAAACTTGAAGGTGAAGCCTAATGGCACAAATGTTGAAACTTATGGTTAAATTCAAGATGCATATAATCGATGTTTTATTTCAGCTCTCGCCCTACTTAAGGTTGTCCTTGTGGACCACACTCCCTCCAATAAGAACGGTCGTACCAAAGACAATATAAACACTAAGATGAGTAACGCCATACAACAAAATGCAGCTTGATTTTTTGAAAATTGAGAACGAAAACGAAATCTGTAGCATTGCGCTCTCACAGCCGAGAGAACGAAAAAGCTAAAAATAGAATGTGCTCTCAGCTTCGGCTCAATGAGGGCCGTGCAAGCAATTATGTTTGTATGCGTGTGAATATACATACATAGAAGCATATTTGAATGTGTTGCTTACCACTGCTCTGGCAGTCTCTGGCTGGCAAAGAAACAATTTTCGTAGTTTTTAAGCACAGATCACGGCCTACCCAAAATATCTGTTGATATATGAATGCATTTTGTGTACTGAGGTTGGCTCCGTACAAAATATGTATTTTTAAGTCGATGCAAATACTTATGTAATTTTTTATATTTGAAATTATTAATTAAATTATTATTATTTTTAAAAAATACAAAAAAAATTAAGCAAATAAAAGTGCAGATTTGTTGTTTTCAAAGATACATTTAAGTAATTTTTATTTTTTTATTTTATTATTATTTGTTCGAATTATAAAGAACAAAGTCGCCGCTCGAATTAGCTACCGATGCAAAATCAGTACCTATGGAACACCGCGAGGAGGCCATTATAATTATAATGGGGTCATAACTAAATATGACCTTCGAGTCGACTTGAAATGTAATTGTATATTTTAGCCCTCTTTTATTTCTTAATTGGAGAATAAAAATAATATTAATTTAATTTAAAGAAATTATGTAAATATTTGCATCGACTTAGAAATACATATTTTCTGCGGAGCCAACCTCAGTACACAAAATGCATTCATATATCAACACAAATTTGGGATAGGTCATGATCTGCGCTAGAAAACTAACAAAATTAATTTCTTGCCAGCTAAAGCCAGAGCAGTGAATAACAACACATACATACATACTTTATAGTTCTTATGCATTTATAATTCACGCATACAACGAAAGGTGCACGCACGCTATTGGCTGAGACAAGAACTTTTCTCGAGCATACACTGCCCAAAAAGAAGACTGAAATCAATCTATTTGTACTATTTTCTTAACATAGTTATTGCGCAAGAAGCGCCTTGTGTAAAAATTATAAAAGTTCTTCAATTTTCCTGTAAAATTATTTGTTAATATCTAGGGTAATATATCATTTAAATAAAGCATGCATTTCATGGATAAAGCACAAGCACTTTGCGTCGATCGTAAGCCCTAAACTTTTTCGTTCAATGTACTTCGAAAACGAAGCGACGCAAAGTAGCATCGACCAGCTTTGCTGAAGGCAGGCTGGCGACTAACTTCGTAGCTCGTGTCAGCATCAGCAAGCCGCGACTTCGGCATTCGTTCGTCTGGTCTTTGGAGAACGAACAACCAGTCGGCAGGCATGCCGTACGAAGCCTCAAAGGCCAGATGAAAGGCCAGGCTAGAAGTTTTGCGTCGCATTCAAATGTATGCGCGTTACTCATCTTAGTGTTTATATTGTCTTTGGTCGTACCAAGGTCTGCCTCTACGATCCGTTCTTCACATAAGGGCGTGAGTTTATTGCCAAGCCTGCGGTTTCTTTTAACTAGAACTTTTTCGCCTACTTCAAAGACTCTATTCTGTCGCTGGTCGTTCAACCTAGCACGGAGCGCAACTTGTGCACTTCTTAACTTTACTGATATTTCCATTTCGGGTTCGCCTGAGGGCACATGGAGGGCATCAACAGGTCTCTTGTTGATGACCGAATGTATTGTCTTGTTGAACTCAATCGTGGCTAGCATTATGACTTCGACTGAGTCACTGATGTTTCTCTCCAGCTTGAGACAACGTGCCAGCTCGGCTAGAGTGCTTATGGAAGCGCTCGACTTGGCCATTGGAGGTGCTATGCAGAAGCGGCGCATTAACAATATGGATTCCATAGTTGTTTAACAACAGGGTCTTTATCGTTTGAGAGTTCATCGAAGGCTCGTTGTCGCAATAAACGCGACTGAATTGGTTGTACGACTGCAAATTTAGAGAACTTACCAACGCAGGTCAAACAAAATTTTTTGTCCGTGGAAAAAATATCAATGTGTAGCAATTCCCCAGGAGTCTCAGGGATCGGAGTTTCTCCCAGCTCCTGTCTTTTCGGGTGCCTATCGTATTTGGCTGCTGAGCAGAGCAACTTTCCGCAATTTCTTTAGCTAACTTCGCCATTTTAGGGAAATAGTATTCTGATAACACTTGCTTAACATTTTCTTGAGCTGCTCTGTGCGCTCTATTATGTTCGGCAACGAGAATTTCTCTCCTCTCATCAACGTTGAAGACATCTGCAACTCGGTTTTTGCAGTGCCAGAACTTTGTGCCTGGAAACATGCGAACTAAGCCATACTGCACCTGTGCAAGTGTGTGCAGGTTGCAATAGAGGGCATTGACCGCATTTGGATTAATCAAGTCAAGCAGTTCATTTAAAAGGGCTGTGTGATCAGTGAAGCCCACTTCATGACGCCTCTTGTCCCCGAAAAGAATGAAGTTGCGTTTGGTGAGGACGCGTGCCTCTTCAATGACAATTTGATTTTGGAAACAATTAAGTGGCTTTTCGGTCGACTTAATTGTATAGGTCAAGGACAGATCGCTGTGGACTGTGGCTGCGCAGGAATCAGTGTTGTTGTCAAGAGTGTTGAGCTGTTGTCGCGATAGCGCATCAGCAACTAAATTCTCCTTGCCTGGCTTATAAAATATTCGCGCATTCGTTTCCTCAATGCGCGGCTTCCATCTTTTACTTTTGGTGTTCGGGTTTGACTCAGAAACGGTCCGTGAAAATGTTAATGTCTTTTACTCCATATAGGTAGTGACGTAGCTTGCTACGGGCCCAAACTATAGCCAAAAGTTCCCGCTCGTTGGTGGCGTAGTTCACCTCCGGGGGTTTCAATGTTCTGGAAATCATTGAGATGGGGCGACCCTCTTGAGAAAGCACTGCTCCTATGCCGTAAGCTGAAGCGTCTGTCGTTAGATCAAACGGCTTCTTAAATTCAGGGTATCTGAGCATGACGTTTTCTGACGACAAAATGTTGCGTAGCTTTTGAAATGCGTGACGCTGAATCTCAGAGAATTCTACCGGGATGTTTCGCGATCTATGTTTACTTACTGACCCATTTTCGCCCTTTAGAAGATCAGAAATGGGTTTTGCTATTGAGGCAAAGTCTTTGATGAAACACCTATAGTAACTAGCCAGTCCAAAAAATATTCTGATCTCGAATATATTCTTTGGTTCCGGGAACTCCTGAATCGCTTTGACTTTTTCAGGGTCCGTTGTAGCTCCATTACAGGTTACCACGAAACC
Organism: Drosophila novamexicana; assembly: GCF_003285875.2. Lineage (NCBI taxonomy): Eukaryota > Metazoa > Arthropoda > Insecta > Diptera > Drosophilidae > Drosophila > Drosophila novamexicana. The sequence continues at coordinate 181,572 of NW_020824865.1, read as the reverse complement.
AAGAAAACCTACGCTTTTCTTAAAAAAACGCGATTTTTCCTTGGAGATTCTCATATTTGCCTCGTACAGGCTCTTTAAGACATAGCATAGGCATAGGGTATCTGTCTGCGATGGTTTTCTCGTTAAGTTTACGAAAATCCATTACTAGGCGCATATTCTTATTACCAAACTCGTCCGTCGCCTTCTTGTCCACCACCCAAATGGGGTTGTTGTAGGGGGAGACAGATTTTTTGATGATACCGTTCTTCAGAAGGCTTTGAATCTCTTTATTAACGAATTTCGCTGCTCCCATGGGGTAGGGGTACAGTCGGACATAAACTGGTTGTTCATCAGTGGTCCTGATGGTTGCCACCACTGATGTGTTATAGGGAAGTGCTTCTTCCGGATCTGCGAAGGCCTTATGATTGCTTTTTAGCATCTTTAGGAATGCATCTTTTACAGCATCGTGCGCGTCGGCGCAGTCAACATTGGTAAAGTTAACATCCGCGCACCTGTGGAATTCGATTTGTTCAGTTTCTGCGCCACATTTGAGTTGGCCAGAAGAAAGACAAAGCGAAACTCCTGCTTGTGTGAGCAAGTCGAGGCCCACAATTCCATCAAATGTGGACAGGTTTGGGAGTAAGAAAAATGTGGCAGTTTTGCCGAACAGAGATATAAGGCACTTATGATCCTCGTGGTGCCGTGTATAGAATGGGTAGAGAAGGGAGAATTTACTGGGCACACACCTTTTAGATTTTTATGTGGTCTGATATAATTTTTGGAAGCGAGAAACCTCATCTGGATCCCTGCTACTCTTCTACTGATGTAGGGCAGCAGGGAGCTTCCCCTAAAAAATTGAGAGTGTCTGAGTCATAACCGCTACCATTGTCGTCGGTAATTTGCTGTTCTGCTGCTGCTGCAAAGCTAGCATACGAACCTGAATCTTGATCCGGCTCGTGAGCTGTGTGATTGAGTCTCTGCCTCCTCTGTCCGCTTAAACGCCCAGACGTGGCCGTTCTTTTGTAGGCTTGAGGAGCGCTAGAGTTAACGTAGGCTGGTGCTTGCGATGGTTGTAGAATTTTAGACACAGATGGATCGACGTCCATTGGTTCCTGTGACCCGCCACCTTTGTTCCACCTGCCACTCTGTTGCTCAAATTGACTTCGTTTCTGTTTCTGTTGTTTAGTGAAGTGAGGATTTTTAGGGCCGACGGTAAGCCCTTAGGCTTTGCCGCGAACAGGACATCCGTCAGGCTACGCTTTAGGCCTGAGACAAAAACACGCAACGCATCATCTCTAAACTTTGTACAGAGCCCTTGTGCCGCGCTTGGTTTATAAGACATGTTGACCTTATTGGTGGGAAGAGTTAGCTTTTTCTCAACCTCGTCATAGTATTGTAAAATTGTTAACAAGCCCTGTCTTAGGGTGCTCATCTCTGCTCTATGACGTGAATGCCTCTCTTATCCCTGTATGTGAAATCGAGACGGTTTATTATGGCATCAAAATTCATTACTGTGCCAAACTGACCCAAAACGCCGTCAGCTGCCCCTCTAATTTTGCTCTTTATAATAATGACCGCCTGGTAGTGGCGTGAGCTGCCGTCGTATGGCTTGTAAATTTTATACGCCGCTATCGCAGCTTGTCTCCAAGAGGCGTACGTCTCTGGCACCCCCGTAAATTCTGGTAGCGGCGTCCAATGGTTCATTACATTGGACGTCGTTTCTGATTTCCCCCGTCTCAAATGCCTGGACCGGCGGTGTTTCTATACTATTGGTAGATATTCTGCCTACCAATTCTTGCATCTGAGCGTCTAAGGAAGCCCTCAGCTCTGCATCTCTTTGCCTCAATATTGCGCTCTGTGCTTCTAAGGCGGAGGCCACTGCGGCCTGCACCAACGCCCTAAGCTGCTCAGGCTCCATTCATATTTTACACCTGTTGTCAGCGATTTTTTGCGGGACGGCTTCCCTATCTAAGGTGGTGGAGTCGTCTGACTCAGATCCCCTCGCAGAGCGGTCTCTGTACCTGAGAAACGAACTGATCATGGACGATACTTGTCAACAATAATAAAAACACAATTTCAAGGGCAAATCAACAACGGTAAATTAAATGAATGCTGACAGAGGAGAGTTTGTTGAAAATTTCTGATGGACGCAAAATTGTGTTACTCAAAGTTAGTTGGGAACACAATTACTGCAATTTTAATATTTCTACTTATGTATATTTTTTTACGATTTTATTTTAAATAAATCACGCAAATTGAAAAAAGTTTGTGCCAAATGATGGCCCACTTACATTTTATTTGATCCTAGAGAGGTTGTATGTTTTACGTATAAAACTACTGATTCCCACGCTGCAGTCGCGAATGCGTTTTTTTTTTTTTTTTTATCCCTCGTTGAAGTCTGTGGTGCTGGTTTACGTCGCCGCCCAAACCCGCTTGCGCGCTGGTTTGGTGACAAGTGGCCGAAAAGCTCCAACGGCTTCGGTGTATCAAATGGTTTTTATTGTACTTATGCTGCTGACGTAAGTTGATGTAGGTCAGGCACAGCTTTTATTATTTGCACTGGTAGGTTAGTTCTTTACACTACACAGCACACAAAATAATTATGGAACAAAATGGTCCGAAAAACGCTGGGCGCCAATTAAGATTTTAAATAATAAGCCCTCGCGGATTATCTATATTGAACTTTATTTGGATAATGATTTCTACAACACTAGGCCGACACGCCGTAGTGAGTGAGTTAAATTATACGCGAAGTCGCTGGGCCGATGTGCCGCAGTGAAAGTCGAATTAAAAACTAAATTTACAAAAGATTGATCAAAAATGCCGCTAAAATGCTTAGCTCGCGCTTCGTGCGCTGCCGTCGTGCAAGAACATCCGGCCCAGAGCTATGTCAGCATCTGCGGCTGGTGTTATGTTGCATTTTGCTGACCCCTGCTAGCTCGTACGAACATCCGGCTCAGTGCTATATCAGCATCTGGAGCTGGTGTCGTTGGCCTCTGTTAACTTGTACATGTATACAGAAATTCTTTAAGCTGCTGCCCCATTTGGTTTTTCTTAACCGATCTTTATGCAATTTTCTACAGTATATCTTATTGTACCATAGAATATTTGTGTATTCTGAAAAAATCAATTGCATTTAAGAGCTAGAGACCTGAAATATTAGATGTAAATACTCCTAGTTCCCGCGCAGATCAAGTTTGTTTCCGATAACCGATAACTTACTCCGTTTCCAAGCAATCGATAAAAATCGATATCGATATCCTAATAATATTTCGATTTTAGCAACAATAGTAAAAAAGTAAATATTAAGATGCGTAGATGTTGATGGTTAGAGAGCTCGAGCTAGAAGAAGGTGTACATACTTTTCGTAATATGGTGAAATAACAAAATAGTGTAACCAAACTTATCAAAGACAAAAAACTCAAAATGTATCGATTTCTGTGCTGCCAGATCGCCACAGTACCACCTTCTAGACTTCGAGTTGTGCACACACACACACACACGCACACACACACACACACACACACATGCAGCAGTGAAGCAGTGAAAGTGCGCGGTCGCGTTTTGTTCGTCGCTCCCATTATTTCCCATTTTGGGCAGCGATGCCTACAAGGAAACAAAACGCGTAAGTACTGGCGTAAACAACAACGCCAATGCGTACCTGTAAGGCTGATCTGCCACGTGTCCGACGGTCCCTTGGCTCAAAGACCAATCTGGTGTTCTGCCCCGAATGTGTGGGTATGGAGAGGGGGAAAGCATGCTATGTGCTTTCTCCCTATCACATTTCTCCACACTTCTCCAACAAGAGGAAAATGTCGCCGCCCACATAAAATTGCTTTCTCACGACGAGAATGCAATAGTAAAACAGATGGTTAACCAATCAGCTGATGGCAGTGCTGAAGGTGCAAGGCGATCCATGGCACGGTACCTAGCACGACGTTAGTGGCGCTGCAAATCTTGGCCGCTCTACTAAACGTTGTTTACCAGAGATAGAGGGCGCTGCCGATCATTAGCCGGGACACACACCACCTGAAAAGCGGGAAACATAGAATACCCACAAGGCGCAGTAATTAATAGCTGCTGATATGCAAATAATAGCAATTTTAGAAGTATCAGTCACGATTCTCACAGGGGAAAAGGTACATAAGGTCACGGTTCCGACTAATTGCCAACCCCGCCACGCATGTGGTGTACCTAAAAAGGGCTCTGGTGACCGAAACGGAGCGGTATAACTCCCAACGGTTAAACGCTGGGGGAAACTCTGAGCCACCGCGGGACTCCTGAGGAGACCTGACTGCAACTCGCACAAAACCACAAATCCACCAAGCGTCTGCTTCACATTGAACGGCTTGGTGGTCTGCGTCTGTGCCGCATCGGCCGGCAGTATACCAAAACCAGGCAGCTGGTATAAACTGCAAAAGCCTGGCAGTAGGCATAAAATGGAAAGGAATGGATTGTTTTAACGAAACTACTCCAGGTGGCAGTCACACATGTGAAAATCCACCCGTGGCAGAGTCCACGGTCGGGGCACGGATTCTGGAGGCCCCAACAACCATTACCAACCAAACTACTACGATGGTGGCACACTTGGCTATCGTAGCGGATAATGCGACAAGCAACAACACCACAGCAGCATCAGCAGAAATGGATCCCTTCCGGAAAAATGCAAAGATGTCAAGGACCCCCCGCAAGCAACACTGCCTGCAAAGCAGGCAGCTCAGGCGGAGAGGAGCAGTACTAGAGACGCGGTTAGTGGCACGCCAAACATCAAGCGATGCAGGGATTTATTAAGTTCCCCAAACGCAACAAGCGGACGCCCTGGGAAAAAACCAAAAGGGCATGGCGTAGGTACCAGCACTCTACTCCTTGAGCTGGGAGCTATTCTGGACAAAAAGCCAGCTGTGCGGCACATCAACCAGAGTATGAAAGATGACCTTGCCAGGATGAAGGAGATCCAAATGGCAGCCACAGCGCAATTGCCAAGTGAACAAGCGGCGCAGCAAACGGGCCAGGGAAGCAGTGCACAGCCATGCGCACTGGCTAATGAACATAGCACTAGCAGAGAGAGCGCAGTGCAAACCTCCCCGGCGCTGCTACAAACAAGGAGGAAAACCCCCGCAGATAGGCCGGTGCCGAGTGCAACCCCAAAGCCCAACAGGAAGGCGAGTCCAGAAGAAGCGCGAACATCTCAGCGCCGAGATGCGGACAAGCGCGCCGAAAAAAAGGAGGACAATAATAACAACAAAGGGCCAGGCAACAACAAATGGCAAAAAGTTGGAGCCAAGAAGAATAAGAGGGGCAACACCCAGCCACCAAAGAGAAGTCGACCAGATGCCATATTGGTCAAATGCCGGAGCCCAGAGGAATATGCCAACGTACTCAAAGCTGTACAGACAAACCAAGACCTACAACAGTACAGAGAGAGCGTTAGCGGCATCATGCGTACTGCAGCCGGAGAACTCATCCTACGAATGAGCAAAGCAGAAGACGAAGCCACAACCAAACTACAGAAGGCCGTCCAGGATGCCGTCGGGATTACTGCAGACGTCAGAACGATCTCTGACAAAGTCCTCATAGAGATACGGGACATTCCGGAATGGTCAAATAGCGACGACGTGCTAGGAGCCGTATTCACAAAAATCGAAGGGGACCTCCTTGCTGAAGCGTCACCGAAGCTAAGGAAGGCATACCGCGGCACACAGACGGCTACTATGCTACTGCCCAAGAAAGTCGCAAGCGAACTTCTGGAGGTAGCGAAGATACGCATTGGATGGGCGGTATGTCGTATACGCCAAAAAGCGGAGCCGAGGCGATGCTTCAAGTGCCTGGACTTTGGGCACACGGCTGCACGATGCCGCAGTAAACACGACGCATCGAAACTGTGCTTCAATTGTGGAGAAGCCAACCACTCGGCGAAGGAGTGCACCGGCAAGTCAAAATGCATAATCTGCACGAGATATGAGACCGTGAACACGGCACACAATACCCTTAGCAGGGCCTGCCCGTGGTTCATTAAGGCGTCTCAACCAACAGCCAAAAAATCAAGTTAATCCAGATTAACTTGAACCACTGCAGAGCGGCCCAGGACCTACTCGATCAAACCAGCGAGTTCGCCAACATACTCGACAACATTACGGACGACGCAAGAACCCGTTCACCCGTAATCATAGCGGGCGATTTCAATGCGTGGGCAGTTGAATGGGGAAGCAGCAAAACAAGTCAACGTGGGCGTATCCTGCTAGACGCGTTGGGCAACTCTCAACGTGCCGCTTCTCAACGTTGGTAACAGGCAAACCTTCAACAAAGCAGGCAGAGGATCAATCATCGACTTGACATTTGCTAGCCCATGTCTGGCGAGACGCGCGTCCTGGATGGTGTCCGATTTATACACACACAGCGACCACCATGCGATAATAAGTCACTTCGCCGACCAGCACAAGGACCAATACCACCAGCGTGGCACATGGAGCCAAGATACGCTCAGCCCAGAAGCGCTGTTGCTAATGGTCGAGAGCATGCAACTCCCAGCCGATGAAGATGCCGACCACTGGGCAAATTACCCAGGAAGAACGCTAGAGGAGGCATGCATCGCATCCATGCTTAAAAAGAGAAGGCGGATAAACGGGCGCAGACCTGTTCACTGGTGGAACCATGAAATAGAGATGGCCAGGAGAGAATGCCACATAGCCAGAAGACGCTACCAACGGGCCCACAGGAGAAGCAATTGCCAGGAAATGCAGGAAGCCTACAGAGCGAAGAGGGACGCACTTAAGAAGGCTATCAATCGCAGCAAGGACGCCGCGTGGAAGAGCCTATGCGCTGAAGCCGACGCGCAACCCTTTGGTACAGCCTACAAATTGGTCAAGGGAAGAATGTGCAGGATGCCAATGCCCACAAACGAGGTCCAGCTAAGGGCAATTGTCACCACGCTCTTCCCCTCGCAACCAACGCTGTACATAACCACCACGTACGCCGGAACGTCGACGGTAAAATGGACGGGCGCAGAGGAGGTGCTACAGGCTCTTGCGCGGATACAGCCAAATAAAGCCCCAGGACCTGACAGGATCCCGACAAAAGCTCTGAAGCTAATAGTGGCCAAGCAACCAGCAGTCTATGCAGCGTTATTTAATAAGTGCATGGAGGATCGCCGCTTTCCTACAAGGTGGAAACGCCAGAGACTGGTGTTGCTCCCAAAAGGCGACAAGCCACCAGAGGACCCGTCCGCATACAGGCCACTGTGCATGCTCGACGTGGTTGGCAAACTGTTCGAGCGCATCATATGTAACAGACTGCAAGACGAACTAGAAGAACGGCAAGGGCTATCTGAGTACCAGTTTGGATTCCGGAAAAAGCGCAGCACTGCCTAAGCTATCAGCCATGTGGTGGGCATCGCCACACAAGCCATCGAGGGGTCCCGATGGCGGAATGATAGCAAAAAATACTGCCTCATTACGACCCTGGACGTAAAGAACGCGTTCAATGCAGCCAGCTGGATGAGTATCATACGCGCGCTTCAGGGACTCCAGATATCCGAGTACCTGATAAGCCTGATTACGGACTATTTCTTCAATCGTGTGCTCTTGTATGACACCGCCGCAGGACAGCGGCAGCACACCATAACTGGCGGCGTTCCACAAGGATCAGTCCTGGGACCTACACTATGGAACGTGATGTACGACGCAGTTCTCCGTTTGAACATCCCTGCAGGCACTCACATCATTGGCTTTGCGGACGACATTGCGGTGGTTACGGTTAGCAAGGAGCTGCCGGCTGTTGAGGAGAAAACAAACACCGCTATCCGACAGGTGGTGAACTGGCTCGAGTCCAATGGCTTAACACTGGCTGCCCACAAGACGGAGGCAGTACTGGTCAGCAGCCGGAAGGTAGTGGAGACAGCCACAATACGCGTCGACAACTGTCCCATACACTGGAAGCCAGCCATCAGACACTTGGGAGTAATGCTGGACCATCGGCTTACGTTTAAGCACCACCTGGAGTTCGTCGGGGGAAAGGCGGCGAAAGCCGCGAATGCAGTAGCCAGGATGATGGCTAATAATGCGGGCCCGCGGCAGAAGAGCAGGTGGTTGATAGCAAGTGTGGTCAGGTCAATCATACTGTATGCAGCAAAAGTCTGGGCGCCGGCACTGAGGATACCAGCGTACGGCCGAAGCAGCAAGGCTGCATACCGCAGGTGCGTGCTACGATGTATCAGCTCTTACCGTACTGTCTCCGAGGATGCAGCACTAGTACTGGCCGGAATGATCCCACTAGATCTCCTGGCAATGGAGACGAGGAGCAACAGCTCCCAAACTGTAAGGCCGGCTGAAACCATGGAAGAATGGCAGGCGAGGTGGAGAACTACCACCAATGGCAGCTGGACACGATCGCTGATCCCGGACATACGGCCTTGGGTGAGTAGGAAGCACGGTCAGACCGACTTCTACCTGACTCAATTACTGACGGGACACGGGTGCTTTAAATCCTATCTATATAGGTTTAAACACGAAACGGACCCGTTCTGCACACACTGTGCGCGGGCCCCAGAAGACGCTGAACATGTCTTTTTCGTCTGTCCAAGATTCTCTGCTGAACGGGAAAAGCTTAGTCAAATTATTGGGAGACCTTTTATAGTCAACGACTTACTAGATATCCTACTAAGCTCGCAAAACAATTGGATTGCTATTAGCACCACAGCGGCAGTGATAATCAAATCCTTGCGTCGCGCTGAACGACAGCGCAATCATCAATCATAGATGAGAATCTAGCTGAGGCTTTCATGCCATCTCCCCCTCGTGAAGTGATACCCATCGGTGGTGCCATGAGAGGGATACAGAGAGTAGGTGGGTTTTTAGTGGGTGCAAATCCCACACTTTTCGGCTTTTAATGCTTTTCCCTCCTATACAAAAAAAAAAAAAAAAAAACACACACACACACACACACACACACACACAAACACACACACACACACGCACACTCAGCCGTGTGGTAAGCGGCCTATAGAATACTACCACAGCTAGTCATTGCTTGTCGTATGAGGCGACTGAAAATGACACGGGGATGTAAGTGCCCGGAGAGGTGCCTCTTGCAGGCGAAAAGATTCTGAACGCCATTAACCTGGAAATGGCCAGATCGATTCCGTTCCGTGGTAATTAAAGCAACTCGTGACCTCCGGCTGTGGCCAGGTACCCCCTGGGTAGGCGCTGCACACCCGTGACGCGCCTAGCTAACACGAGAAGGCGACTGAGACTGAGACCAGTAATGTCTCAGGCTGCGAACTCTGGACAACCACACACGACTAGACGACCCCTGGGCTGACGGCCGACAGTATTCTAGCATCTCAGTAAGCGGAGTGAAATCTGGCCGAAATGTCTGCTAGGCTAATGCTGTTACCGCCCCCGTCCCGTTAAAACATGGCAAATCTCCAAGCACGCTCCTCGTATTGTCGCCATTTAGTTGGCAGTATAGGTTCAGATGTAATATTCCTGATTAACGCGGATCTGGCTCTGAACACTCGACCCCATGAAGGCGGGTGTCAACCCTCGCATGGCCTCACTGCTTGCAAAGACATCCATGAGATTATAACGCGACTGTACAACGGACAAGGACAACGGCTTAGGAGTTGGGACCCACCAAAATGAGTAATATCCAAACCCCACAAACGAAGGAGAGCTGTGATGCTTTTGCAAAGAGCAGCAGAATGGTGAGATCACCAGTAGATGGAGCAACAGCCGTCCCCGCAGAGACGAACTCAGAGCGGGACCAAACCACGGCAACTCAGAGCAGCTCAGCACTCCGGGAACTCGGGCACGAGATCTCAAAGCTGGTAGACATGCTCGAAGATGGCAAGCGACGCTCCATACACCAGCCCATGCGAGACTCAATAGAGAGCATCAGAGTGCTCTACGAGCTGGCGGCCATCCAGCTACACGACGAAGGAGCCAAGGAGGTAATCAGGACGCACCAGTCGTGTCAAACCTCGCCTCTTTTCAGGACGACGGTAGGCGTCAAGCGGAAGCAGGCCACGGTACGGACGCCCCAAACTAAGCGAATCCGAGGGCCAGTCGGTAACCAGGCTACCGTAACAACGGTGCAGGAGACACCGAGCCCCAAAGCGGACGGCGACAAGTGGAAGGAGGTCACCCACAAAAAAAGGAAGGAGGTCACCCGGAAAAAGAGCAAGGGATTGCTTAAGGAAAAGACGCGACCGGATGCTATAGTCATCTCGGCAAAAGGTGAAGCGAGCTACTCAGAGATACTGAGAAAAGTTAAAGCCGATGAGAAACTGGGCGAGCTCGGAAAAGCGGTGTCAAAAATAAGGAGGACACAAAAAGGAGAACTGCTACTTCAGCTTAGGAATTCGGGAGAGAATACCACAGCATTTAGGAGCCTGGTGGGCGAAACGCTAGGAGGTCCGGACGCTGTCCCACCGAGTCTCCATTGAGTGCAAGGACCTGGACGAGATCACGACCAGAGAGGACATATGCGAGGCGATGAGGGGTCAAATCCAAATATTGGATATAACCCCAGAGAATATTAGCCTCCGTAAGTCGTATGGCCAAACACAAACAACGGCTATAAGACTACCAGCGGAAAGCGCAAAAAAGGCCCTCTCGGTAGGTTTCCTGAAAGTTGGCTGGGTCAACTCAAGAATCCGCGAGCGGATAAACATCACCAGATGTTTCAGATGCCTCGAGTTTGGCACCTTGCAAGACACTGCAAGAGTGAACTGGACAGATCGAATCTGTGCCGACGATGCGGAGGAAAGGACCATCTGGCTAAGGACTGCAAACAAGAGCCACAGTGCATGCTCTGCAAGGACAGGAAAAATGACCCCAATCACATTGCCGGTAGCGGCAGATGCCCCGTGTTTAGGAGCGCCCTGGCCAACAGAAAATGAAGTTCACTCAGTTAAACCTCAACCACTGCGAGGCTGCTCAGACCCTGCTGTCGCAAGCAACACGGGAGAGAAACACTGACGTCGCAATAATCTGCGAGCCATACAAGCCTATCGCAGGAAGCGGCTGGGTGGCAAGTAAATGCGGAAAAGCGGCCATCTGGTCCCTCAACTCATCGCTCCAGGAAGTCAGAGCATCACACGAAGGATTCGTCAGAGCGAAAATTAATGGAATCACCATTTACAGTTGCTACGCACCCCCAAGCTGGGAACTGCGGCGGTTCCAAAACATGCTGGAGGAAATATCAGAAGACGCTCGCAACAGAGCTCCCCTCGTCATAGCAGGAGACTTTAACGCCTGGGCCATGGAATGGGGAAGCAAGGAAACCAACGCGAGAGGGACCACCCTGCTAGAAGAGTTCGCGGCGATCGACCTGGGCCTTGCAAACGACGGGCAGGAGCTCACGTACTGCAAGGCCGGTAGAGGCTCTATTATAGACCTCACCCTGCTCAGCAGCTCACTCCATAGGCTAACCACATGGAAAGTCAGCAATGAATTCACATTCAGCGACCACCAAGCAGTGCATTTCGAGATCCACGGGAGAGGACGGAGAAAACAGCAGCCCAAAACAACAGGCCCCAAATGGAAGGACAACTGCCTAGACAAGGAAACATACACGGATTCCCTACGTCATGCTCGATGGACTGGGGCCACGGAGTCAGCAGAAGACATGGCACGGCAGCTTATGGAAAACATCTCGGACGCGTGCGACTTATCCATGCCCAGGAGGAAGCCAAACAGAAGAGGAGCACCTTGCTACTGGTGGAACGAGGAAATCAGCGACCTAAGGAAGGCCTGCCTACGCGCTAGAAGACGCTCCCAACGAGCCCGAGGCCGCCCAGACTTTGCATCTAGGCTGGATGACCTGCGGGCAGCCAAGCGATACCTCAAAAGAAGTATCAAACAAAGCAAATCCAGCTGCTTCCAGCAAATATGCGACGAGGCCGACGTAAACCCGTGGGGCACGGCGTATAAGGTAGTCACGAAGAAGATACGCAGCCAGCGAACAACCCGTGTGACCTGTCCTACCGCACTCGCCACTATAGTTGAGGCACTGTTCCCCCATCACCCAAGATTGGAGGTCGTCAGCCGCTCACGAAGCACGGAACTGGTGCAGCAGGTGTCAACAGACGAAGTGGTAGTGGCAAGCAAGAAGCTAGACGACAAAAAGGCTCCAGGACCAGATGGGGTGCCAAACAAGACGCTAAAGTTAGCCATGCTGACGAAACCCGACGCCTTCGCCGAGACATACAATAGATGTCTGCAGGACGGTGTATTTCCCAAGAGATGGAAGCGACAGAAATTAATCCTCCTACCGAAAAGGGATAAGCCAATAGAGGAACCCTCGGGATACAGGCCAATCTGCCTACTGGACACGGCGGGAAAGGTTCTGGAGAGGATCGTGTACAACCGACTAATAAGAGTGGTTGAAGAGAAAGAGGCCCTGTCCAAACAGCAATACGGATTTCGTAAGGCTAGATCTACGGTCGACGCAATTAAGGCGGTGGTAGATATTGCTACTAAAGCAATAGAGGGTACCCGATGGAGGTGGGGAGAGAAGGAGTACTGCGCGGTGGTTACGTTGGACATCCGCAACGCCTTTAACTCAGCAAGCTGGTCTCGAATACTGGAAGCCTTAGACCGAATAGGGATACCGTCCTCCCTTTTCCGTATAATATCCAACTACCTGTCCGATCGACTATTAACTTATGATACGGAAGACGGTACTAGGAGTTACATGGTCACAGCAGGGGTCCCACAGGGGTCGGTCTTGGGACCACTCCTGTGGAACATAATGTACGACGAGGTGCTCAGAGTACAATTGCCCCAGGGATGCAGAATCATAGGATTCGCAGATGATCTGGCCCTATTAGTGGTGGGCAAAGAAATAAAAGAAGTAGAAGCGGCAGCGAATGCAGCCATAAGGATCGTGGCCAGCTGGATGCGTGGCGCTAGCCTGGAGCTGGCAGGCCATAAAACAGAGGCTGTGCTTATCACAAGTCGCAAGATAGTTGAGTTTGCTAGATTTCAGGTAGACAGCGTTAGTATCGAGTCAAAGGCTTCCATCAAGTATCTGGGGGTCATGTTAGACAACAGGCTTAGCTTTCGTCCTCACGTAGAGTATGTTAGCCAGAAAGCGGCAAAAATGCAGGCGGCCCTTTCAAGGATGCTACCAAACATAGGAGGACCAAGAGCAGGTAGACGCCTACTCCTCGCGAGAGTTGTAGCCTCCGTGCTGCTCTATGCTGCACCGATATGGGCATCAGCAGTCGCAAGCCAGAAAGGCCTCAGAAGGAAAATGTCAGTCCCCTACAGGCTAAGCGCACTCCGCACTATCTCTGGATTCCGGACGGTGTCGGACGAGGCGGCCACAGTATTGGCAGGCATGCTGCCGGTAGATATATTGGCCAAGGAAATGGAGAACATATTCAATGCACGAATAGCGACAGGCGAAGCTGTCTCAATAGACGTCATCCGACGGTCGGAGAGAGCTAAATCAATGGCAACTTGGCAGGAGAGATGGAACACGGCGAACAAGGGGAGATGGACACACAAACTAATCCCCAATCTGGATCAATGGATTAGGAGACGGAACGGAGAAATTAACTTCCACCTAACGCAGTTTTTTACTGGACACGGCGGGTACAGGAAGTATCTCCACAGGTTCAGGCATGAGGACACCCCGGAGTGTCCGACATGCCCAAATTTGGACGAAGACCTGGAACACGTGCTGTACCAATGCTCGAGGTATAGAGACGCAGTAGGCTCTGTACCCCCACCTGAGGGACTAGTAACGTTCATGCTGGAAGGAGAGGACAACTGGAGGAATATAAGTCAGCTGATAATAGGCATCCAGAGGGATCTGAGACGATGCGAAAAGGAGCGACGAATAATGGAGACTGCCTAAAATAGGCAACCCATCCCCGCGAAGTAATACTTTGCGGTGATCCCGCGGGGAATGTGGTGTGTGAGTGGGGGGTGAGTTTAGTACGTAGGTGTTGACGGAGTCAGCGAATCGTGCATACGGTTGGCCCGGGCCATCAGTATCTTACGAAGATTTTCACCTCCATGCCGTAAGCAAAAAAAAAAAAAAAAACACACACACGCACACACACACACAGCCGGCAGAGGGCAAGGTACCGACCCAAGCGCGAGAGGCAAAAACATCGATCAAAAATACTCGTGAGGTAAAAAATAAATGGACTGAGGTGAAGGGCAAGCACACCAGGCGGAAACAGCCCAACCGACCGGATGCGATCCTGGTCAAGTGTACAGAGAGCATGCCATACGCAGATGTGCTCAAAATGGTGAAAACAGCTCCCGCACTGCAGGCGCTCAAAAATAATGAACAGGGCATCCGCAAATCAGCAGCAGGGGAACTGATCCTCAGGCTCCAGAAGCCATCGGACCCAGCTAACGACCAGTTGCATGTGACAATCAGCAGCGCAATGGCTGGAAAAGCTGCCGTTAGAACCTTGCAGGAAACGGTGCAAATGGAGGTTCTAGATATCGATGAGTCCACAACAGCAGATGAGGTCCTCACAGCTCTCTTTGCCTCGGTGGAAGGAGACATACCAGTAGAAGCGACGCCCACTATGAGGGCGGCCTACGGAGGAACACAGATCGCATCGCTGGCCCTGCAACCGAGTCTAGCCACGAAACTGCTCGAAGCCGGCAAGGTCCGCATAGGGTGGGTTATATGCCGAATACGTCAAAAGATCGAGCCAAAGAGATGCTTCAGATGCATGGGATTCGGCCATACATCCACCAGGTGCAAGAGCCAGCATCCGGTTGGAAATGAGACGTGTTTTAAATGCGCAGGTACGGGGCACAAGTCTGGACAGTGCACGCATGAGGCAAAGTGCATCCTCTGCACAACAATGGGCACGGGCACTAGCCAAGCCGCGCACTCAACTCTGAGCAGGAACTGCCCGGAGTATTAGAAGGCCTACAAAGCGCTTAAAAATGGTTAAATTCCTGCAACTTAACCTAAGCCACTGCAGAGCAGCCCAGGATCTGCTCGCACAAACGACCCGGGAGAAGAGAATTGATGTAGCCATCATTAGCGAACCGTATACACCCAAACATATCGGAGTGTGGCACGAAAGCCTAGACGCTGGAGCAGCACTATGGAGCTGCGGACAGGCACCATACCAGCTCACTCAACGGATGGCTCGCAAAGGGTTTGCTAAGGCAAAATGTGGTCGCATATACGCTTATAGCTGCTACATACCACCAAGCATACCCCTGGCAGAGTACACAGCCATTATTGAAGACATCGCACAGGACGCGCACGGAAAATCTCCAGTGATAATCGCCAGGGACTTCAACGCGTGGGCGACAGAATGGGGCAGCAGCAGAACGACACCAAGGGGAACCATCCTGCTGGACATACTTGCTTCGCTAAATGCTGAAATGCTGCTGAACATCGGCACAAGAAGCACTTACAGCAAAGCGGGTCGCGAGTCGATCATAGACCTGACGTTTGCCAGTCCAGACGTTGCCCGAGACGCCAAATGGCATATATCGGATGTATAAACCCACAGCGACCACTTTGCGGTGTTAACGGACACCTCTCAACTTGGAAGCAGAGGCGTCAGTAGAAGGCTCCAACACACTGGATACAAGATGGACACTATGGACCTGGAAAGACTCCTCCCTATGGTAGAAGGACTTGGCATAAGAGGCGATGCCAACAGCTCTGCTGACGCGATAGCAGAGACTATCACCAACGCATGTGACGCCATAGTGACAAAAGTTCGCAAGGGTGGAAACACACATAGACCGGTAGAGTGCCTCGCAGCTAGGCGGAAGAGCCAACGGTCAAGACCGTCCCCCAATTTTGAGCACCATCTGCAGAACTTCAGAGCCAAGCGGAAATTATTCAAGGAAGCTATCAGACGCAGCAAATCCCGATACTTCCAAGAGCTTTGCGACGCTGCAAGGTAGCAAGAACATGCCTGTTAAGCAATGCTTCGCGGCCGTTCCGCAGGCAATCCACGCTACCTAGACAATACCCCAAATATAACCTAAGCTAAATAACTAAAATAAATAAACTGAATACAAAAACAAAAAAACACACACACACACACAAATGGAAACAAAACACCCCGTCCCTTTCCTCATCTCCACCCAATTCCCATACACCCCCCCCCCCCCCCCCCCCCCCCCCCACTTATTCCTGGCTTGCGCAAGCGACACCAACGTACTCCCCCTCCTCCTCTATGTGATCTTGCTTCCCACACAAAAATGGAAACATAAGACCCCCCGCCCATCCTTCCTCATGAGCATCTACTTGCGCGCGCGCACACAAATATATAGACATAAAACCCCCGCTCCCCCTTTCCCTTACATAAAAACACGTATGCCCAGACAGAGTAAGACTGCTGAGAGTGGCAGCCGAACGCCGGCCTCAAAAGCCGAACGTTCAGTATGAAGCCGCATCTCCCTCAGCGCACAACGTCGCGACTGATGATGCGTTTTCTTAATATATGTATGTATACCATTTTTAAATCCTTACAGCCCAAAAACATATGTGTGTATGCAAGTTATCACCCAGCCCGCAAGGCAATTCTTATTGCAATCATAAACAACATTTCAATATATGTCGCTATACCAATTACTTAGCCCTTTCAGACTTATTAGAACCGTATCAATCACTACGCTGCCGATCTGCTAACATAAATATACAGATTCCTGGCTCTAACATAAACATAACAGCGCAACCACTTAACATAAAGATTCATATTCTAATGCGCAATTCATAACGTAAACTAAAGACCCAGTCTCTAGAATGCAATTGCTAACGTAAAAATAATTCATACTCTCTTTCCAATTAGAAGCCACTAATTGGTTAATTGGCGCCCAACGTGGGGCTTGCGATTATAAACACAAAAAAAGGATAATTAAAAGTAACAAAATCCTTAGTGATTCGCGAGTGAGCAAAAGTGCCGATTTACCAGTCCCAGATTGAGTATCAAAAATTTTCTAAGGACGAAAATATCGAGTGCCTCTAAAAGAAACATTAAAAATTTCCGACGAGCGGAAATACCCTGTTTCTGAAAACTTGAAGAGTAGTGAAAATACTTTGAGCTGGAAATATTAATTGTTCACAAGACTTAAAAGTGAAATCACATTTCCCGTTCAAGTTAAATGAAAACATTCCAAAAAAATTAACCGATCAAAGAAGCGAAGCGAATATTTTCGCCAACAACATTTTTTCCATCAATCAAAAACTTTTAACCAACTAAAAAATATCACGTCAACCTGAGACCCCCATAAAAGAAGACCTCAAACCCAGAAGGAAGGAAGGAAGGAAGACTTGAACGACATATATATAATCACCCATAAAGAAAGAGCCATCATCATTTACTTTAAAAAAAATTTTTTTTACTTAAGTAGTGAGAGTTTAAATTTGTGTAAGCATTTGTTAGAATAATAAGTGCTATAAGCTGGATAACCATATAGAAAGTTTAATTGAAGATTTTCAAAATTTAAAAATGGCTAACAATAATAACTTGACAGCTGATTTAGTGGCCCAGTTGATTGCGACTCAGACCAGAGCGCTTCAAGAGCAAATTGCAGAATTGAAATTACAAATCACTCTTTCGTCTAATATTGAACAAGAATATAAGGTTACTGAAATAAATGACCTTATTCGTTGCGATGAATCTTTTGACGTTATCAAGTCTATACCAGAATTCTCGGGCAGCTATAATGCATATGTTAGTTGGCGCGAAGCCGCTTGCTGTGCCATGCGAATGTATAAAGAAGGAATGTTGAGAAATAAAATAACAGCTATAGCTAATGACACCTTGACTAATCACGGTACCGTTCTTAATTTTGAAGCTATACTTGCAAGGTTGGATTTCGCCTACAGTGATAGACGACCAATCTACATAATAGAACATGAGTTAAGTATTTTACCACAGGGTAACTTATCCGTTCTCGAATACTACAATTTAGTTAATAAAAAACTAACCCTTTTGATAAACAAAACGATTATGACGTATGGTGACAAAGCTAACATCATAACAGAAATGAACAAGAAAAACAGAGACAACGCTTTAAGAATTTTCATCACAGGTCTTAACGGTTCTTTATCAGAAGTTTTGTTCTCCCTTAAACCTGAAAATTTGCCTAATGCGTTGGCAAAAGCTCAGGAACTGGAAGCGAACTACCAAAGGGCTAACTTCGCTTACCATCATTTCACAAATACCCATCAACGTAACAATCTAAGCCCAGGGCATAACAATCAGCAAAAGAAAGCTGAATCCCCAAAACAACCTAATAAAAGGTATGACAATCACTTAAGGTTCAATCAAGTTCCACAAAATCAAATTTTTGCGCAAAGCAACAAGACTCCTCAACCTCCACCGGAGCCCAGGGATGTAGACAAATCCATACAACTACAGAATACACCTTATCCGTATCCCCAAAATCGAAATTCGGCTCAACCAAAGAAACGGGAATACGCTCCCCCTTCGGTTCAGCAACCTAACAAACTCATGCGTATCAATAACCTCGAGGAAGACCATTTTTTAGAAGAAGAGGGGGAGAACTCCCCCACATTTTCAGAGTAGACAAAAAAATAAATAAAACTTTAAAATTATTAATTGACACCGGTGCCACCGCTTGTTAGAAGAATTAGTTATAAAAAAAAAGAATTAAAACTGTAAATGGCTACAGTATCATAACTCATTTTCATAACATAAACATGTTTGGCAAACGCCACAGATTTTATGAAATTAATAATCTAGACGCAGATCTATTAGTCGGTTATAATCTACTAAAGGAGATTAAGGCAGTAATCGACTCGTCAAAGGGAACTTTGTTTTATAATAACAAAAAGGAAAATATTAATTTTACAAAACATGTCCAAGAAACGGTTGGCCATTTAAAAAGTTCAGACGAAGCCTATAACGTTGCTTCATATTTGAACTACCAATGTGGGAATATAAATCATTGTCTTTATTTAATGTATCCGATACAGAATCATCGTCTTTAAGTAACGCTGATAACCCACGTATCGAAAAAACTAAAGTTGACGATATTCCTAATGAAGGAAAGCTAAAGAAATTAAAACTCAAAAAGAGCAGACGTCGAAAGATGTTGGTATCCTCTGCAACAAGTTCTTCTTTATGCAAAATAAATCATTCCATTAATGAAATGGATAATTTGAATATCCTTGAGCAACAAGTCGTTCAACAAATAGAAACAAAGCATTCTCAGATTCAAACATGTCTCCCTTTTAGAACAGATATTAAAGGAGAGATAAGAACATTAAACGAAAATGCAATTTATAGTAAACAATATCCTTATCCTCATTCAGTTAACAATTTTGTCAGTCAGGAAATAAACAGGATGTTAAATGAAAATATAATAAGGCCCAGCAGAAGTCCTTATGACGCCCCGGTATGGGTAGTAAGGAAAAAAGGTTTTGATGCAGATGGAACGCCTAAGAATCGATTGGTAATAGATTTTAAAAAAACTGAATAACGATACAATTCCCGATAGGTATCCAATGCCCGATCCTTCAGTCATTCTATCCAATCTAGGCAAAGCTAAAATGTTTTCGACAATTGACTTAGAATCGGGATTTCATCAGATTCTAATGAAAGAAGAAGACATCGAAAAAACAGCTTTCTCCATTAACAATGGAAAATATGAATTTCTTCGTTTGCCATTTGGGCTCGCAAACGCGCCAAGCATCTTTCATAGAGCAATGGACAATATATTACGTGAAAAAATCGGAAAAACTTGTCACATTTATATGGACGACATAATAGTTTTTTCA
This sequence comes from Drosophila novamexicana, assembly GCF_003285875.2. NCBI lineage: Eukaryota > Metazoa > Arthropoda > Insecta > Diptera > Drosophilidae > Drosophila > Drosophila novamexicana. The sequence continues at coordinate 161,841 of NW_020824865.1, read as the reverse complement.
AAAACCCCGGAACAACATTTTGATGATTTACAAGAAATCATTGAAATTCTATTTAAAGCAAACATGAAAATATCCTTGGAAAAATCAAAGTTTTTTAGAAAAGAAATAGAATTTTTAGGATACATAGTATCATACAATATCATTAAAACTGATCCGAAAAAAATAGAATCAATCATGAAATACCCTCTTCCTAATAATTTAAGGGAATTACGAGGTTTTCTTGGTTTAACAGGCTACTACAGGAAGTTTGTAAAAAACTACGCGACTATAGCAAAACCACTCACTAAATTGTTACAGGGACATAACGGCATGGTTTCAAAACATATGTCCAAAAAAACAGAAATATCTCTAGACGAAGAAGCAATCTCTGCGTTTGAAAACTTAAAATCACACCTGATTGCAAACATCGAACTAACTTAGCCAGATTATACAAAAAAGTTCGTCCTCACCACAGACGCTTCCGACATCGCCATAGGCGCCGTTCTTTCACAGGAAAACAAACCAATCACCTTTATTTCAAAAACCTTAAATAAAACAGAAAGAAATTACGCCACAAATGAAAGGGAACTATACGCCATTGTATGGGCATTAAAAAACCTCAGGAACTACCTGTATGGTGTTACAAATTTAGAAATCCAAACAGACCATCAACCACTTTCTTTTGCAGTTTCTGCACGAAACCCTAACTCAAAAATGAAAAGATGACATGCTTTCATAGAAGAATTCTCCCCTAAAATATTTTACAAACCAGGATCTACCAATGTCGTCGCTGACGCGTTATCAAGGGTAATGATCAATCATATTTCCAATGAAAGTAATCTTGTGTCCGAAGAAGAACCGTCGTCCGATAATGAAACTATCCATTCAGCCGACAGTAGTTATAAAAACGTAATTGAAGAAACACACAAACCATTGAACCAATTTAAACAACAATTACTTGTTTCTAAAAACAACATAACAATTCACGAAAAATATGAAGTTTTCAACAAAACAAGACATATTATAGAATACGACACAGTACCCAATTTAATAATCATACTTAAAGAATTTCTTCAACCAAACCTGACTACAGGAGTTCATTGCAGTCTCGAAGATTTATACGAAATCCAAAACTCATTAAAAAACACTTTTAACAACAAATTTTTATTTACTAAAAAGTTTGTCCTAGACATCGAAAACAAAAATGACCAAGAAATTATAATAGAAGAAACACACGCACGTGCTCATAGAGGTTTGGACGAAAATCTTAAGCAAATTCTCAAACACTATTGGCCAACACTTTATAAAACCCTTAAGCAACACATACGCTATTGTGAAATTTGTAATAAAAATAAATATAACAGAAACCCTAAGCAAATTCCTATTTCTAAAGCCCCTATTCCGGAGAGAGAAGGTGAACAATTACATATTGACATTTTTTATGCCCAAAAATTAACATTCTTGACATGCCTAGACGCATATTCTAAATTTTTAGTAATTAAGGAAATCAATGACAAATCAGATATGGCAAACAAAGTGTTGGAACTTATCCAAACTTTTCCTTTCGCTAAATCCATAATGATGGACAACGAACCTACGTTTTCTTCGACACAATTCAAATCGTCAATGTCTCGTTCAGGTATAGCGATTTATCATGCAGAGCCCAGACACAGTTTAAGCAACGGTCAGGTAGAAAGAGTTCATTCAACAATTATCGAAATTTCTCGTTGCATTCAAGAAGAATACAATATAATGGATCATTCCGAAGTCGTATACCGAGCAGTTAAAGAGTATAACAACACAATTCAATCGACAACTCAACAAAAACCATGTGACATATTATTTAACAAAATAGAACACTCAAAATTGTCAGAAAAATTAAAATCAGCCCAAGCCAAAATGTTAGAGTACCATAACAAAAAGAGGTCACCAAAAAATTACCAAGTAGGTGAAATAATTTATGAAAAAAAAACATGGCGAACGAAACAAACTACAACCTAGATTCAAAAAACAGGTAGTTAAAGAAGACTTAGGAAATAAAGTCAAAATAAACAATAGGGATCGTATTATTCACAAAGACAATATCAAATGCTAACCTAAAATATACCCACTTAAAAATATATTTTTTTCCAATTAGTAGTCACTAATTGGTTAATTTGCATGTACATGTAATTGGAAAAAAATATATTTTTAAGTGGGAGGCTGAAGGCTTCCGATTTATTTGAATCCAAGATTAGAACTAAAGTACAATTGTGAACTTATGCTGCAAGTCAGCTATGGTTATGATAAAGCTTATTCTCTTAAAGCTTAAAAGCTCGCGGTGATCTTATGCTGCGAATCAGCTATGTTTATGTTAGCAATAGCGTTCTAGAGACTGGGTCTTTAGTTTACGTTATGAATTGCGCATTAGAATATGAATCTTTATGTTAAGTGGTTGCGCTGTTATGTTTATGTTAGAGCCGGGGATCTGTATATTTATGTTAGCAAATCTGCAGCGTAGTGATTGATACGATTCTAATAAGTCTGAAAGGGCTAAGTAATTGGGATAGCGACTTATATTGAAATGTTGTTTATGATTGCAATAAGAATTGCCTTGCGGGCTGGGTGATAACTTGCCTCGCTCATTGCTTTGCGCACTTGCGTCCATCTCTTTCTCCCTCCCCGAGATCTACAAACATTCCTATGTTTGTGTTGTGTGGATGTGCGCACAAGTAGATCGCGGAGTTTGTCGCGAACCAGAGGTTTTTCAATTGTGTGCCTTTTGTGCCTGTGGTGGCAATAGGCACTCACATTTAAATGCTCTATCATGTATTTCTTCGTCCAGTCAGGCATGATGAGAACAATTTGATCAAATTTTATTTAATACACAATTAATTGACCTAAATGAAATATTTATATTTATTTTCTGTTTACTGTAGGGACCTTTGCTTAAAATACAAAAATATCTAAGTCGTATTTCTGCAAGGGTAATTCATCGTCGGCTTGTAAGAATTTTCAGAAAAGACCAAAAATTGATCTACTTGTGCGCACATCCACACAACACAAACGTATGAATGTTTGTAGATCTCGGGGTTTTGTGGCAAGCTATGCAGGAAGAAAGAGATAGACGCAAGTGCGCGAAGCAATGAGTGAGAGCGAGGCACATACATGCACACATATGTTTTTGGGCTGTAAGTATTTAAAAATGGCATACATACATATATTAAGAAAACGCATCATCAGCCGCGTCGTTGTGCGCTGAGGGAGATGCGGCTTCATACTGAACGTTCGCCTTTTGAGGCCGGCGTTCGGCTGCCACTCTCAGCAGTCTTACTCTGTCTGGGCACACTAAAATGGTCGCAAGTACCCTTAGGGTCGCCTCGTTTCGATTTTTTTGTTTCGATAAAAAGGGCCATTTGGTATGTCTATACATTGTATGGTTAGTGCTTGAACCCATTGAAAATAGCTCAAAAGGGTAATATGTATTTGTGCAAATGTATGCATCAGGCAGAAGGAAGCATCTCCGACCCCATAAAGTATATATATTCTTGATCAGCATCAACAGCCGAGTCGATCTAGCCATGTCCGTCTGTCTGTCCGTATGTATGAACTCCTGGTCCATGCGCAGATCGAGTTTGTTTCCGTTAATCGATAACTTACTCAGTTTCCAAGCAATCGATAAAAATCGATATCGAAATCCTGTTTTTTTGAGCAAATTGGGTAAATAATAAGAGCTAGAGTCAAAAACTTGACATATAGCTTCTAAAATAGAATATATACATATATGCATTTGATGTTGGAAGAAGAGGGTTCAGGCAAAGACAATATAAACACTAAGTTGAGTAACGCGCATACATTTGAATGCGACGCAAAATTTCTAGCCTGGCCTTTCATCTGGCCTTTGAGGCTTCGTACGGCATGCCTGCCGACTGGTTGTTCGTTCTCCAAAGACCAGACGAACGAATGCCGAAGTCGCGGCTTGCTGATGCTGACACGAGCTACGAAGTTAGTCGCCAGCCTGCCTTCAGCAAAGCTGGTCGATGCTGCTTTGCGTCGCTTCGTTTTCGAAGTACATTGAGCGAAAAAGTTTAGGGCTTACGATCGACGCAAAGTGCTTGTGCTTTATCCATGAAATGCATGCTTTATTTAAATGATATATTACCCTAGATATTAACAAATAATTTTACAGGAAAATTGAAGAACTTTTATAATTTTTACACAAGGCGCTTCTTGCGCAATAACTATGTTAAGAAAATAGTACAAATAGATTGATTTCAGTCTTCTTTTTGGGCAGTGTATGCTCGAGAAAAGTTCTTGTCTCAGCCAATAGCGTGCGTGCACCTTTCGTTGTATGCGTGAATTATAAATGCATAAGAACTATAAAGTATGTATGTATGTGTTGTTATTCACTGCTCTGGCTTTAGCTGGCAAGAAATTAATTTTGTTAGTTTTCTAGCGCAGATCATGACCTATCCCAAATTTGTGTTGATATATGAATGCATTTTGTGTACTGAGGTTGGCTCCGCAGAAAATATGTATTTCTAAGTCGATGCAAATATTTACATAATTTCTTTAAATTAAATTAATATTATTTTTATTCTCCAATTAAGAAATAAAAGAGGGCTAAAATATACAATTACATTTCAAGTCGACTCGAAGGTCATATTTAGTTATGACCCCATTATAATTATAATGGCCTCCTCGCGGTGTTCCCTGGGTACTGATTTTGCATCGGTAGCTAATTCGAGCGGCGACTTTGTTCTTTATAATTCGAACAAATAATAATAAAATAAAAAAATAAAAATTACTTAAATGTATCTTTGAAAACAACAAATCTGCACTTTTATTTGCTTAATTTTTTTTGTATTTTTTAAAAATAATAATAATTTAATTAATAATTTCAAATATAAAAAATTACATAAGTATTTGCATCGACTTAAAAATACATATTTTGTACGGAGCCAACCTCAGTACACAAAATGCATTCATATATCAACAGATATTTTGGGTAGGCCGTGATCTGTGCTTAAAAACTACGAAAATTGTTTCTTTGCCAGCCAGAGACTGCCAGAGCAGTGGAAAGCAACACATTCAAATATGCTTCTATGTATGTATATTCACACGCATACAAACATAATTGCTTGCACGGCCCTCATTGAGCCGAAGCTGAGAGCACATTCTATTTTTAGCTTTTTCGTTCTCTCGGCTGTGAGAGCGCAATGCTACAGATTTCGTTTTCGTTCTCAATTTTCAAAAAATTAAGCTGCATAGTAGCATTTTGTTGTATGGCGTTACTCATCTTAGTGTTTATATTGTCTTTGGTTCAGGGTATCCCCTAGTCGGGAGCTCCCGACAAGAACTTCTTACTTGTTTTTTTTTTAAATTTATCTTTGTAACGACTAATGCAAAAGAGCACGTAGCGCGAGCTGAATTTGGTGTTGGAATAAGAGTGTTCAGGGTATCCCCTAGTCGGGAGTTCCCGACTAGAACCTCTTACTTGCTTTATTTTTATTTATTTTAATTGTCCACATTCATTGCTACGGTTTTGTTACATTTGCCTGATGATAAGATTTTTATATTTTTATGTTCATTTAAGAATTTACATGTCTGTTCCACTGTATCCAATATTGCTCGATCCCTAGTGTTTCGGATATTATTTTAAGAGAGAGAAATCTCTTTTATTAATCGGGAGAGCGAACCACTCTTTTTTTTGTGTTGTTGTCCGCTAGTGCAAGGCTCCGTTGATCGGGTAGCTTGTCGTGTTTCATTCCTGTTTTTTTCTTGAGCGTTGTTGTTATTTTTTTCTCTATGTTTCTCTCGTTTTCAAAAAACGTTTTGGCGTTATTTGTGGTCATCAGTTGCCTTATGTGTGTTTTTTCTGTTTCCATATGTTTTGTTTGTTTTTGTAATAGATTTATTAGTAAGTTAAGTATTTTGGTGTGATAAAAATGTCATGGTGGTTTTGTTGTCACTCGTCAGTATGGAGAAAAACTTTAATATTTAATGATGGTTTCTTCGACCTCTCCGTGATATAATTATATAGTTGGCTGGGTGACATCGACATCTTCTTACAAAAAAAAGCTTCAAGTGGGAAAACAATCTGCTTTAATATGTACAATTGACAAAAAAAATTTGTGTAATTATTATTGAAATATTAAACTGGCCAGGGTCAAATTATACATTTTTAAAATTTAAATGTATACATATATACCATACCTACATTTGATAGCTTCCGTTAATATTGTATAACTGAAGTGTAAATCTCATTTTAATTTTTACCTATATTATTATTTTTGGAATGTTTTTTATAAGTACATTTAAATATAATTTCTATTTTTAAATATTGAAAACATAACATTGCAAATGAAAACAGTATTTTTTGTATACCACGTTATTGGCGGTAATGCTCCGTTTTTATTACTGTACAAAAGTCAACTCCAAATAAGTCGGGTGTGGTGTCTATACCACTTAATTTTTTCTCAAGATTCCATTACCGGCTGCGAACCTTAACCTTACAGTGTATTTTATTAATTAAAAGCAATTAAAAGTTACCGATAATCCAGTAGCAGCAAGATTGGCGAGTGTCGTGCAGCAACTATACTACTTTACGATGAATTTCCGATAGTTTTTAACTATCGTCAACGCTTTGAGATCAGCGAATAACTATCGATGAAGAATAATTATAAATAACGAATCTTCGATTTGGCGGAAGCTATTGTATAATTTTACTAAAATAAAAATTAAGCATCTTTTATAGGAAATGCCCAAGCAATTACAACGAGGGCGAATATATATGAGCAAACGTCTTGAATAAAATGTAAGCACCCGCCACGATCAGATGATACACTTCTGTGCTGGGATACCCGTAAGTAAGTATCAATCAGCTTCTTTACAAAAACAGCCACGTAAAGTCCAACAGCGACCTAAGGTGACGACGAACATAATAAATGTTTTAGTTATTTGTGGAAACATTTAATGGATGCGTCTGAGCGTCCAGCAACATAAATTCCACATTGGCGTCCAGACGAATGAGTGCGAGTAAGTTATGAATAGATTATTAACCTCACGAATAATCTCCTGTACACTCTGCAGATATTGTGGGCATGGCTTTGTTTATATCCAGCGGCACATGAATAAACAGATCAATCGACCTTGTGCCCCGCTTCCTTCACCGATCGCTCAACTACGAGCAAGCATCATTGGTAGCTACTCCAAAGTCCCTTTTTCTTTTACTTAATTAGAAACTAATCCACAGCAGAGATAACAAGAAGCGTACTTACGAAAGGATATGTGCCTTAAAACGATAACCTATTCGGACAATTCTAAATTCCTCAACGGCTTATACAAAAGGGGAAAACCGCACTTGTAAGTTTTGTGCAACTATATATTTACCTCCAAAGTACAATTTCATTATTTATTGCAGTTGTGTTGTTAATGTATTGTTGACACCCATGAAATACGATTGCATTGTGTGTCGCATAAGAAACAGGAAAACTTGTTGACTTGGACATGCAAACGAGAAAACCTATTAATAATGATATGGTTACCTTTTGAATAAGGGGAAATTGAGTATGTAAAATTTTATTAGTTAAAATAACTTTGCCTGGTTAAAACCGATTTATAAACGCTGGTCTATTCATACATTTTTAATACCCTGAACCCATTAAAAATGGGTATAAGGATATATTGTATTTGTGCAAAATCCAAATGTATGTAACAGGCAGAAGGAAGCATCTCCGACCCCATTAAGTATATATATTCTTGATCAGCACCAATAGCCGAGTCGACCTAGCCATATCCGTCTATCCGTATGTATGAACGCAAGGATCTCAGAACATATAGGAGCTAGAGACTTGAAATTTTAAATATAGTGCCACGCGCAGATCGAGTTTGTTTCCGATAATCTATATCTTACTCCGTTTCCAAGCAATCGATAAAAATCGATATCGATATCCTGTTTTTTGGGCAATTTTGGTAAAAATTAAAAGCTTGAGTCACAAAACTTCACATATAGCTTCTAAAATAAAATATATATATGCCTTTGATGTTGGAAGAGGGTTCAGTGTATCCCCTAGTCGGAAGCTCCCGACTAGAACCTCTTACCTGTTTTAAATTAGAGTTCAAATTACATTACTTATGTAAAACATAATTATAATTAAAATATTAGTTTTTATATATATTATATTATTTTTTAAGTTTATGATACATAAACATTTAATATCTTACATCAATTACAAAATATTTAATTTAATTTACAATTACTTTTAGTTTAATTATTAAAAAAAAAAATTATTACAAATGGAAATAGAAGTTTTGGTATTTTAGTTTCATACACTTTAAATAAACAATAGCTTCCGCAAAATCGAAGATTCGATATTTATAATGATTCATCATCGATAGTTAGCAGCTGTTATTCGCTCATCTCGAAGCGTTGATGATTGCTAAAAACTATCGGAAATTGATCGTAAAGTAGTATAGTTGCTGCACGACACTCGCCAATCTTGCTGCTACTGGGTTATCGGCAACTTTTAATTGCTTTTAATTAATAAAATACACTGTAAAGTTAAGTTTCGCAGCCGGAAATGGAATCTTGAGAAAAAATTAAGTGGTATAGACACCACACCCGACTTATTTGGAGTTGACTTTTGTAGAGTAATAAAAACGAAGCATTATCGATATATCAACGAAGACAAGCGGCTACTTTAAATTAGACATTTAAAATTGTACTAATACCACAGTTTGTAGCATTTAAACATGGCGAAATGACGAAAAGAGTATGTAAAATGGAGCCCATACTGCGGCATCGCATCGCGGAAGAAAAACTTTGCGGCGTTTATGTAAATAAAAGCATCTCCATCAGATTAGTTTATTATTTATTTATTTGAAGAAGCGGTACTTTTCCACTTACATGTTACCGAAAACCGGTGGAACGCCATTATGTGAAATTTGAAAATATTACTTTTTTTAAGCCACTGGAGAATGTCTATTATTTAAAAGCGTTGACGATAGTTCGAAGCTCTAGGATATTCATCGTCAAGACATATTTTTGCTGCACAATATTCAGCAATTGTACTTCCACCGGGTTATCGGAACTATCAATTTCGTATTCCTGACAAAATATACAATAAGATTAAGCTCTACGCCGGGAATGAAATACTTGTGAAAAACTTAGTGGAATAGAAACCATTCTGACTCCTTCAATAACTATCATACCTACATACCTAATTAACATACATGCATCGGCAAACCACCACGAACTATCGAAAATATGTACAAATATTTTAACCAGTATTTGTACAAATTGTTTAATCTTTTGCCAAAATCATAGTTAAGTAGTAAAATAAAAATGATACTAAGGTTTCAAGTGAATAGGACTAGGGCAACCATGTTCCAATGGTTTTTACGTTACTGTTGATGACAACGAAAAACCACCCCAAACCTATGCGGAAATATTCATACGAATCTGTTTAGTTGGTACTGTGAAATTTAAATATCAATAATGAAAAATAAACTAGTTTAAAAAATATGCGTTATTCTAAACAAATCTTTCTTAAAGTGTAAGTGTAGTGATTTAACAAATTGAATCAGTGAAAACAAATGACAATGTTTTTTGGTATTAGCAAAAGTGGCACAAATTCGTATATATATGTATATATATGTGTGTATATGGTGTTTGCTCTCCTACCACCCACTAGGTTGTGTGTGTGTGTGATGCCTGAATGCCGTAGATAACAAATTTAAGTTAAAAATATTATGAGGTCTTTAGTATATTTACATTATTGACAATAGGGAAGTCAGTAAGTAAGTTCGTTCGCACTGAAGCATTTTGTCCCCGAGTTATTTCGTTTTCCACCCTTATTAGTAACACATGGCTGAAACTGGCTCAAGGTGGGTTGGGGTTTCTCGGGTTTTGGCTATGCAGTGCGTTCTTTTAGTCCCCTACACCCAGCATACATTGTAATCATGTTGTGGCATACCGACATGACAGCCACTTCTTGTACAGTATATATTTATGTATATGTATATGTATATGCACATTGTATATGTATATGTATGAATATGTATATGTATATGTGTGTGTTATGTATATGTGTATGTTATGTATGTTATATATATATTTGTATTTATGCGTATATGTATCGAAGATGGTAGTTGAAAAAACCATAATTATTTTGCAAAAGACTATATTTTTAGAGAACCGATTTTTAAGACGGTATGTATAAATTCTGATCAGTGCCAACTGCTGGATCGATTTTATCATATCTATATATTATTCGCAGATTAATAAGTCCTTTAAACCTCCTTAATGTTTCTTTGGCAAAAAACTAAATTTGTAAATAGTTTTGATAGTTACAATTAAAAATGCAAATGCTTCACAGAAAATGTGTAATATATAACTACTAAATATATCTTCTAAAATCCTACGATGGGAGATTGATAAAAGTGTGAATATTTTAGCAAAAAGATTCACCGTGAATATTTTTTAGGGCCCGTCAAAACAATTAAGTGATCAACTTTTTACCTGGCCATGATAGACCCAAGCTCTAGTGAAGAAGAGGGAGACGAAGAAACCGTCGCAAATTTGCCTAATAAAGGACGTATTGGAGCACCACAGAAAACGGTCGCACCTGTAGCCGCACCATCAACATCAACAGCCGTTGCAACCATACCTATTACTACATCTGGTCCTAATACCCATAATGGCGATTTTCAATCAAACCAAAGACCATCAAATACTTCTGGTGGAAACAGTCGATTTGATGGCAGCGATGGAGGAGTAGGATCAACAAAAAAGGATCAACCCCAATTTGGCACTGAGGGAGGCAGCCTTGAAGTTCCCAACAATGGAATTCCAAGGTTAGTATGAAAACTCAAAACAAACTTGTGTACAATAATGAAAGCCATGCCTATAGAAAGCTTAGTGCACTGTTCTCGGTAAATGTATTTTTGGCTTGCAATTTTATGGTGAACTGATTTATTCATTCACATGCATACAAGTATATATAAACAAGTAAGAGTGGTCCAGTCGAGCCCTGCTAGAAGACATGCTTTACACGCCTCCGCACTGCAGTAACATCCTGAAAAAAAAAACACACACAATCCAAAGATATTCGAAACAAAACAGGAAAGAAAGGATATATTCGGCACGCCGAAAATCTAAAACCCCTGCAGACCCAACCTCTTCATAATGCTTATAGTACTTTGCCCGTATCTAAGAAGCACAGGGAAAATAGTTTATGCCGAGCTTGGTCAAGATATCTTGATAAACAAAAAAGGTTTTTTATCATGGCAGATATATGATATAGTAGTCCGATGTAAATAAGATTTTGCAAAAATGAAGAGAGCATAATTAAATCATTAAATGCCGTGCTTAATTAAAATATCTAGAATGACATACAACAACTGAATTTTCGACCGATCGTTCCTATGGCAACTATATGATATAGTGGTCCGATCTTAATAGGATTTTGCATATATATGAGGAGTATAGTAAAACTAATAAATGCCAAGTTTGGTCAAGATATCTTGAAAAACAAAATGTTTTTTCATACAACAACTTAATTTTCGACCGATCGTTCTTATGGCAGCTATATGATTTAGTGGTCCGATCTTAATAGGATTTTGCGTATATATGAGGAGATTAGTAAAACTAATAAATGCCGAGGTTGCTCAAGATATCTTGATAAACAGAATATTTTTTCATACAACTTAATTTTCGACCGATCGCACCTATGGCAGCTATATGATATAGTGGTCCGATCCAGCTGGATTTGACATATATGCTACCTGCAACAGAATAAGGGACTGTTGCAAAGTTTCATTAAGATAGCTTAAAACTGAGAGACTCGTTCGCATAGAAACAGACAGACGGAAATGGCTATATCGACTCGGCTACTTTATGGGGTCGGAGATGTCTCCTTCTATGCGTTGCACATTTCACGACAAAATTATAATACCCTCTGCAAGGGTATACAAATTTCCATATATAATGATGGTGTTCAATGCACAGCCAAAACTGTAGGATGTAGAAAATGCAATTTTAACTGTAGTTACTTTGTATGATGAAGGTGCACGCTAAGACTAGGTGTTGGGAAAATTCGCGCCCAATCGCCAAAAAACGTTTTTGTGCAACTTTTTTTTTTACCATCCGATCGGTCTCAAACTATTTTTCAAGATTTTTGTTCAAATCCATTAATGGGTAAATCCACTTTTGGAAAATCCCCTTAGGATCAATAATTGCTCTGTTAAGTTTCGAGATCGAATTCATTTTTAAGAATCTTTATGAAATTTCATTTGAAACGTGTTTTACACTCTTTGATTTTAAAAATTCCTTTCGTAACTATGGTATTGGCTCTAGGGGAAATGCGGTTTTATAAAAGTTTTTTTGTTTATTATACGATCGGTTTCAAAAATATATTCAGAGATCTTTGTGGAAATTTATTTATGACATGTTTCAAACATTTCGGAAAACCCACCCCCCTCGGATGATAAATGAGGCGTTGTCATGGCTATGAATCGGGTGTAAGTAATCCCAAAGAAAACATGTAAGAGGTTTTAGTCGGGAGCTCCCGACTAGGGGATACCCTCATATTCCAACACCAAATTCAGCTGGCGCTACGTGCCTGTGAAAGACAATTGATATTAAGATAATATATACTCTTCTAGAATAAACATATCAAGTTTGGTGACTCTTCATATTTACCCAATTTGCTAAAAAACAGGATGTCGATATCGATTTTTATCGATTGCCTTGAAACGGAGTAACTCATCGATTATCGGAAACAAACTCGATCTGCGCAGGCACTAGAAGGATCTACAGTTAAAATTTCAAGTGTCTAGCTCATACAGGCTCTGATATCCTTGCGTTCATACATACGGACAGACGGACGGACGGACAGACAGACACACGGACATGGCTAGATCGACTTAGCTATTGATGCTGATCAAGATTATATATACCTTATGGGGTCGGAAATACTTCCTTCTGCCTGTTACAACCATTTACATTTGCACAAAAACATTATACTCTTCTTACCCATTTTCAATGGATTCAGGGTATAATAAAGATGCGCATGTTCTGAGATCCTCGCGTTCATACATACGTACGGACATGGGCAGATCAAATCGGCTATTGATGCTGATCAAGAATATATACTTTATTGTGTCGTAGATGCTACGTTCTGCCTGTTACATACATTTGCACAACTACATGATATCCAGAAGTAAATGCGTACACAGTATACGATTTCTGGTCGCCCCGTTGCTTGCCCAATTGGCGTCCTACAAATGGCCTTTTTATACCCTGAACCCATTAAAAATGGGTATAAGGGTATATTGTATTTGTGCGAAAGCCAAATGTATGTAAAAGGCAGAAGGAAGCATCACCGACCCCATAAAGTATATATATTCTTGATCAGCATCAATAGCCGAGTCGATCTAGCCATGTCCGTCTGTCTGTCCGTCCGTCCGTATGTATGAACGCAAGGATCTCAGAGCCTATAAGAGCTAGAGAATTGAAATTTTAGATCTAGGTGCTCCTAGTTTCCGCGCAGATCGAGTTTGTTTCCGATAATCGATAGCTTACTCCGTTTCCAAGCAATCGGTAAAAATCGATATCGATATCCTGTTTTTTTTTTGGCAATTTTGGTAAAAAATAAGAGCTTAATCACCAAACTTGACATATAGCTTCTAAAATAGAATATATATATGCATGTTGGAAGAAGAGGGTTCAGGGTATCCCCTAGTCGGGAGCTCCCGACTAGAACCTCTTACTTGTTTAGTTTTAGGTCTATTAGTACCTGTTTGGATGATAGATGCCATGTGCTCGCTGTGAGGATTAGTGTTCCTGTGTGATAACTTGCACACCTAGTGTAAAATATCAGGCCGTGATGACTATGTGCATCAGTCCGCTTGAAATGAGGAAGAAATGGCTTGTTTAACGATTACAAAATGACCAAAGTCTGGTGAAGCTGTTTAAATAAGTTCTATGTAGGGCTTAAAAATAAGCTTAAGGTTGATTGGACGGAACCTGAAACTTCGCCTTACGGGTATGTATATTTTCCTCAACGTAAAAAACGGATGGTTAAAAAAACATTTTACCACCTTTTCCGCCAATTTACCACTGTTGCGATTGGAATTTTCAAAATCACTAACTCACGTTAAACATAAAATTATATTGTGAAATATTGTGTGCCTTTAGATGTTGCGGACACAAAGAGGTCTACGAAAAAACCGAAGTCAGCGCCATTGAAGAAAATTTCTCTCAAGGGGTTCACTTGCAACAGAAATTGTGTCAACCACTTATGTATATTCCATCGAGGCATAACACAGTTGATGGAATAAATAATAATACCCTCTGCCAGGGTTAAAGAGAGGCTTGAAATTTATTTGAGGAGCTTTGCATTTTTGTCAAGCCAGATAGTTTGCCAGTTCAAGTTCGAACACATGTTACGACAGATCTAGTCAGGGCTATTTTATAATCAAACACACACGCCTAGAACACTCTTACTTGAGCTTAACTCATTTTATTAAGATAAAAAGAAATTAGAGACAATTTTTACCTTACATTTATGTTCCACAACAAAATTATTTTATTTGCAAAAATTAACTCCTTTTAATATTTTTTTTCGGCTCTACCCTCGTCCAAATCTTAAACACATGCACATGTATGTACATATCAACAAAAATAAATACAATCAAACTAATTGGCACATCATTTATCTGAAAAAAAATAATAAAATACAACAATTCCGAAATCGATTACATCTATAACTCACACATGTATCTCGAAACCAAAATTTTTTTTAAAAATATAAATTTTGTATATATATATATATATATATATATATATATATATATATATATATATATATATATATGTGTATATATGTATGTGAATATATATTGGAATACATAAAAATTCATGTGACGCATTTAATATAAATTCCATCGATTGTTGAGTGGATGGTTTGCATTTGAACTTGAATTGGCCATTCCCGACTACTATCTATATAATCTGAACCAAAACATCCATATCGACCATCGATTTCATCACCATTGCCAATACATATTTTAACATCTGAACACGAATACAAATCACATGGTCGGTGGTTGTTCGGTTTAATTTTGGCGCATAGAGCGAGGCCAACACATAAAGGGCACGGCGGTAGTAAAATTATAATTCAGCAATTGTGCCCGGCAACAAAGTCAAGTCATCAGCAAAGTCAACACCATTATAAATATCAACATCACCATTACAACTATCAAACTGAAATATCATCCCCGCACCCAAATTTCCACGGTCAAAAGGCTGCTGCTGGCGGTGTAGCTAGTGGTGCAAGTGCCTTCAATGTACCAAGAATTAAAGCTCCTTCGCACCTTTTGAGCACCAACAGCAGCAGTGGGCGCTCGCAGTTAAAGGGCCCCTTTCAGAAGGTAACCCAAAAAAATAATAATCAAACGTTGCTATCATCGTCTAGTGGTATTTCGCAAGAAACTCTGAACCAAAGTGTCGGATCATCGCGAGCTAACTCGCTGCCACGCCCTCTTTCGCCATCACCATCTACTGCAAGCGATAAGCATGATGGAGGCGATCCACATGTAAGTACGATGATAAAATCAATATTTATTATATTATATTTTATTTATTATAATATATCATTACGTCAGACAGGCTTTACATTTGCTTTCGTAATGTCTTTCGAACATATCTTTCATAATTAATTGGTTAAAGCTTATGTGAGAGGTTTACTAAGTATCGCTTTTTCCGAATGAAATGTGTTAATGTCCCAACCATCCGGTAGAGTTAAGTTAGAGTATATTTCTGATTAGAAGTGTAAAAAATGTTATTTTCAAAAGAACTGAACCCTTCGAACACCTATATTTTTGTAACAGGAGAAACATGAGCGTGAGGAGGAGGAACGCAAGCGCCGTATTCAGTTGTATGTGTTTATATCGCGTTGCATATCATATCCATTCAATGCAAAACAACCTACGGATATGACTAAAAGGCAACCGAAAATAACAAAACAGCAGCTAGAGATACTCACACAACGATTTCAGGTAAACACTAACTCTAATAATCTAATAGCTAAAAGATGTAATCGCAGCTTCAGGTGCTGCATATTAAAAATCATAGCAATTAAATAAATTTTTTGCTGCCCTTTTCTGTTGGATGATAGAGTAGCTAAATGGCCAGAAGCACACTAAAGCGGGCTAATTCACAACTCAATGTTGATTAGCTTACATGGTGATAAAGTGAGATCAACTTTGCCGTCTCCGAAATATGTTGTCCGCTGAAATATGTTAGATCCGTATAAACTGTCAAGACTGCTTTTTAAAATTGAAACTTGATAAAATTAAAAAAAAACAAGTAAGAGGTTCTAGTCGGGAGCTCCCGACTAGGGGATACCCTGAACCCTCTTCTTCCAATATCAAACGCATATATATATTTTATTTTAGAAGCTATATGTCAAGTTTGGTGACTCTAGCTCTTATTATTTACCAAAATTGCCCAAAAAACAGGATATCGATATCGATTTTTATCGATTGCTTGGAAACGGAGTAAGTTAATCTGCGCGGGAGCTAGGAGCACCTACATCTAAAATTTCAAGTCTCTAGCTCTTATAGGTTCTGAGATCCTTGCGTTCATACATACGGACGGTCGGACATGGCTAGATCGACTCGGCTATTTATGCTGATCAAGAATATATATACTTTATGGGGTCGGAGATGCTTCCTTCTGCCTGTTACATACATTTGGCTTTCGCACAAATACAATATACCCTTATACCCATTTTTAATGGGTTCAGGGTATAAAAATATTGCTCTAGTCGAACTGGCCGACTAGGCCCACAAAAAATGTGCGTGGCTGATGGGAGAGTCTGCATTCTATTTTTTTTTATCTTGAGCAGATGACGAGCTGAGTCAATCTACCCATGAACGTATCCGTGAATTCGTCTATTTCGAAAACTAAGAGTTAAGGGATTAGAAATATAAAATCTTTATTCTCGTTTATCTTACGCATATCCGCTTGAAAAGTAATTAAGTTGAAATGGAATAATTTAAAATATAACTTACTTCTGTTGTCAAGGCGTTCTTGAAGGGTGAAACGCAAATAATGGCTGATGAAGCCTTTCAAAATGCCGTGCAAAGCTACCATGACGTATTTCTAAAATCGGAACGTGTTATGAAAATGGTTCAATCTGGAGCATGTTCGCAACATGATTTTCGCGAAGTTTTTCGCAATAATATTGAAAAACGTGTAAGGTAAGTACTTAGCACAACACACCAAAGAGTTTATTGAAATTCTAATTTTATGTAATACTATTTTTAAAGATCCTTACCAGAGATTGACGGATTGAGTAAGGAAACTGTGTTGACATCTTGGATGGCAAAATTCGACATAATTCTCAAGGGTAGTGGCGAAGAAGAGACAAAACGCCCTTCACGCATGCAACAATCTTTGAATAGTGAGCTGATTCTTTCCAAAGAGCAACTATATGATATGTTTCAACAGATTTTATCAGTGAAAAAGTTCGAACATCAAATCCTCTTCAACGCCTTGATGGTAAGCATAACTTATCGTTTTATGGAACATTAGGCTTATGTATGTAATATGTACAACATCTCCAACCCCATTAAGTACTTATTATAAAACAAAAACGAAACCGAAACCCTTGTGCCCTCTCGATAACTAAAAGAGAGTTAAATGAAATGTGCCATTTTTGTTCGTATAGTGCGTACATCGGAATTTAATTGGGTTGTTCTTCACTGCAGTCGCTTCCGAAAAGTTATTTGATTAGTTTACGCCGACCATAACTAACCAAAACCTATGTTTAAATATTTTTAGCCGCTGTATGACTTTATTTCCAGTAACCGATAACTCCCCCGTTTCTCAGCAATCGACAGGAACCGATTGGTTTTAAGATCCAGTCATCAAAACTGATATGTAGCTTCTACCGCCAACCTGGTTCAATAGCTTTAAATTGAATAAATAAATCAATTGAAACTACCCACCAATTTAAGCCACAATTTAAATGCGTTTATCCTTGGCTTGCTGTACTGAGAACTTCTTTTCGCAGCTTGAATCTGACATTGCTTATGTTGAAGCACATGAGCAATGCAGAGGTTTTGCACAGCTGGTTAGTTGTGCAGATCTGCCAAATTGCACCGAAGTGAATACTGCAATAAAAATGCAAGCCCTCACAAAAGTATGCTGCGTTGTTGGAGTTCTCAGAAAGCCAAAGAAAATAATTGCATGCTTTTAGGATTTTCTGTTTTTTTGTCATATGGAAGCTGCAGACTAAATGGAAAAATGGATCCGACCATAACTATAGACAACTATTCCATGTTTTTAGGATTTTGGTTTTATTTTGTCAATGGCAAATAGGAAACCATTGGCCACCGTTAAAGCCCTCAGATCAGCAGCAAGAGCAATAACTTGATTACATAGAACGCACCCCTTACGCACCTATAGCCATGAGCTCACGAGCCAGGCATTCTGGGACCTTAATAAGCAGGCTGACCTTGCCGAACAGCTCCTAGGCTAATGTTCAGTCCCGTTGGAATCTTGGCTTGCTTCAGATAGCGCATGTCGTATGTCGAAATTTAGTTTTCTGTGCAGTTACAGTTGACATTCCCTGAACAGCACTAATATGGGACTGCACTTCGTCTGCGTCCCATAAACCTCGAAGTCAACCCACGCGTGGATCTTATTTTATGGAAATGCAACGACTGGATCCCAAAAATGACTGCACAACAGATTTGGACAAATGTGGCTTCAAGTTGAGACCCAATTAAAAATTACGACCCAAAACAACCAATATTCCACTCAATTAGTTAAACAAGATGAAGAAGAAGCACGTGAGGCTGACCCATTCGCTAGACGTTCACGCTTCGCAAAAAGCCCCAGGCTACGTAAGCTGGGCTGCCTCAGTTCAGTACAACATGCAGACAAACCACGGATTACACTGTCCAACAAGATCAAGGGCAATACTTAGGAGATCGAAGAAATTGGTTCGAATACTGGGCCTTTGCCTACCGGAGGACAATACGATCATTGAGTTCGCCGATGACATTCTGACATTTTGTGACGATGGCTAAGAAACTTGACGATGTCACCATTAGAAGCGGTGTTAAAAAATTGAGATAAAAAAAAATAAAATAGCAATTGCAATTGTATCGTATACAGTTCTCTGTGTATTTTCTACTAATTCAGTAGTTTTGTTTTTCATTGAAAGTAAATTCTTGGTATGAATGTGGTACATACAGTCAGGGAACTAACTTTTTTATTGCTAATGCATTTTGTGTTGGTAGATAAGGTTTAGGGCACACTAGAACACTCTTTTTTTATGTATATATTTTTAGTATGATTGGATTGCTCAGGGATTCAACTTTTGAATTTTATTACTTTTATTCATAAGCTTGCATATATTAAAGACATTTATATTTTTTCTGTACAACTTTACTAGCTCGATTCTGCTGATGAGCAAGCTGCGGCCATCAGACGTGAGTTGGATGGTCGTATGCAGCGTGTGGGAGAAATGGAGAAAAACCGAAAACTTATGCCAAAGTTCGTGCTTAAAGAAATGGAATCCCTTTACATCGAGGAATTAAAATCTTCTATCAATCTGCTGATGGCGAATCTGGAATCACTTCCTGTATCAAAAGGCAATATGGACAGTAAATATGGGCTACAAAAATTGAAACGTTATAACCATAGGTAGATAACCACAATATTGACCTTTAAACAAATACGAATTCAACAGTGTGTCTTTTCTCTCTCTCTCTCTCTCTCTCTCTCATTTTAATCAACTTATTGCAGCACACCATCCTTTTTGTAAGTCCTATTTATTTTGCAGCTTAAAATAATTAAGTTTAAAAAAGTTGCCAGTGGTTTGGGGTTAAAACATTGCCGTTATCTTCAATTTGTGTGAGTGTTTTTTCATATCTATGCATCTTTATAAATTTTTCTAGACATACATAAAAACATATATAAGGTGCTAGAAATCTGAAATTGTTATATAGGTTATTATATGTGATGTACGGTGGATACCGAACAGGTTAATTAACAATCGGATTTACACTCCCTGACTGAAAAGATGGGGTCTAAATATTTATGGCACAAAGTTTTCGTCGGATCCGCGCTTTACTAGTTCACGCCAAACAAAAACAAAAAAAAAAAAAAAAAAAAAAAAAAAAAAACATTTTTCAAACCCTAGTTTCTTAAATAATTCTGTTAGAGGTTCATTGGATAAAATCGGAAGAGAATTTATATGTATTTCAAGCGGGTTCTTCACACTAGAGTGGTTAGTAACGTGAGACTATTGAGCGAGCAGTTAACAAGCTAAAAATAATAAATTTCATATGTATATATTCGACTACCAATATGTTGACAAACATGTATGGAATTAATTTTTTTCGTCATTTATATTTTGTAATAAGAAAAATGATTCTGCGTTCCCATGGATCCCTTTCCAAGCTAGAAGGTGATTCAGAAGATGGTACTACACAGTTAACCAAATTGGATGTTGTACTTACTTTTCAATTGGAAGTAATTGTAATGGAAGTAAAAGGCCTTAAATCTTTAGCCCCGAATCGGATTGTGTACTGTACAATGGAAGTTGAAAATGGGGAAAAGCTTCAAACTGATCAAGCCGAGGCTTCAAAGCCTATGTGAGAAAAATCCCTTGTGCAATTGGTGGCAATTTCACTAGATTACCTTTATTTTCGTATACAGGTGGGATACACAGGGAGATTTTACTACTACTCATCCTTTGCCTGTTGTAAAAGTAAAGCTGTACACAGAAAACCCTGGAATGTTGGCGCTGGAGGACAAAGAGTTAGGAAAAGTGACCATTAAGCCTACACCACTTTCTTCTAAAGTGAGCTATATCCTAAGAAAGTACACGTTACTGGTTTTCAATTAATATTTTGTGTCTCTAAAGTCACCTGAATGGCACCGTATGATCGTTCCCAAAAATCTGCCGGACCAGGATGTACGGATCAAAATAGCATGCAGACTCGACAAGCCGTTAAATATGAAGCATTGTGGGTATGTAGAGGAATACGACTATGTTAATATGGTACATAACTACATATAAATAACTTGCCGTATGCAATACAACCGTAGGCATCTTTTCGCAATTGGAAAATCTGTATGGAAAAAATGGAAGCGTCGTTACTTTGTTTTAGTTCAAGTCTCTCAATACACATTTGCAATGTGTAGCTATAAGGAAAAAAAATCAGAGCCGTCCGAGATGATGCAGCTTGATGGATATACAGTAGATTACATTGAAGCTGCTAGTGGTATGTGTAAAAGAATCGTAATATTATTATCATGCTGATGTTTTCCCATACTTTGAAACATGTATAAATGTTTTCAAAAATTTGCCTTTTTTGTATTTCATAGCCAATCTCATGTTCGGTATCGATTTGAATGGTGGCCGGTTTTTCTTCAATGCTGTGCGCGAAGGAGACAGTATTGCATTTGCATGTGACGATGAAAATGAGTGTAGCCTCTGGGTGATGGCAATGTATAGAGCAACTGGTCAGTCACACAAGCCCACGCCACCCATTACACAGGATAAAAATTCGGCTATGTCTAAAATTCAAGGTGGTAAGTTACCAGATAAAAAAAAGTAATATAGCCCTACTCGAAGGTTCTCAACTAGGTGGCCCTTACTTTTCTCCTTATTAAAAATTGTATACCATTATTATTCAGGGTTGACTTTCCAAAGTAGACGAAAAAAGCATTTATAACTTATTTGATTAAATCAAAAAGCTAATTAAAATCATGAAACCCTGACTTTATATATATATATAGATATATAAATATAACTAGCGGGTATAACCCGGCCTTGCTCGTGGCAATCAATTATAATAGATTTTCCCAGGAAACAAACAACTTTCATACAATCGTTTTCCGCTTATTAACCACCGTTGCGGGTGTAAGTTCCCAAATAGCTAAAACAGGTATTCTTTAAGCTTCTATGTAGAGCTTTGAAAATAAGTTTAAAGCAAATCAGACAAAACTTAAATTTTCACAAAAAAATAAAATTGTTAAATTGCACTTTCCACCTGTGAAAGCTTCGATTTTGTCAAAAATGTGAGACACGTAGATCCATTGGAATGGATTTGAAGGCGAAGCGCCTCCCACCAAATCTTTGACCCCCATATTCACCAAGGAGGAATTCATTTTTCAAAAAGTGTGAAACATCCCTCAATGAATTTGAACAAAAATCTTTGAAAATTAGTTAGACGCCGATTGGATGGCAATCAAAAAAAGTTTCATACAACCGTTTTTTTCGATTTTCCACACTTAACGTGCACCTTCATCACATAAGGTAACAGTGCAAATTTCAGCTTCCTAGCTCTTACAGTTTGGGGTGTGCGTTTTGAGACTACCCATATCTACATTTCAGTTCGTATACAAGGCTGTTTCGCGTTTTGCCCAATTGATTGAATTTTATGCTGTGACACTTTGAATTCCTTGGTCAATAATATATTATATATACATAATTTAGATGCGGATAAGGCACGCAAACATGGAATGGAGGACTATATAAGTGCGGATCCATGTACTTTCGATCATGCTAGTTTATTTAAAACGTTACAAAACTTAACACTCGAATATCGACTAAATGATCCATACGCATCTCTTGTAAGCTATTTAATTTCAAATAAAATTTCTATTCCACTTATATGTATATATATTACTTCATATTTTATAGGGATGGTTTAGTCCGGGACAAGTATTTGTTTTGGACGAGTATTGCGCTCGATACGGTGTACGAGGGTGCTACAGACACTTATGTTATCTTTCCGACCTTTTGGATCGTGCTGAGAAACAGCATATGATTGATCCCACATTGATTCATTATTCGTTTGCATTCTGCGCTAGTCATGTGCATGGCAACAGGTATTGTATAAATGCTTATATGTGTTTTTAAAAAAAAGGACTCTACGGACTAATAACAATTTTGTAGGCCTGATGGAGTGGGCAGCATAACCCATGAAGAGAAAGAGAAGTTTTCTGAAATAAAAGAACGTCTGCGCCAGCTTCTTGAGTTTCAAATAACAAATTTTCGATATTGTTTTCCTTTCGGTCGCCCTGAAGGAGCATTAAAAGCTACGCTGTCTTTACTTGAAAGAGTTCTAATGAAAGATATCGTTACCCCAGTACCACCGGAAGAAGTGCGTCAAATGATTAAAAAAAGCTTGGAGACCGCTGCTCTTGTTAACTACACACGGCTTTCGGCGGAAGCAAGAATCGAAGGTAGCCTATAGATTGTAATTGGCATTGTTCAGTCCATTAATAATACCATATTTGTTAATTTCGCAGAGGATCTGCGTGGTGAACTTATTGTACCGCCACCAAAAAAACTAGAGGATTTAATACACTTGGCTGAGCTATGTGTTGATTTGTTGCAGCAAAATGAAGAGCACTATGGTGAAGTAAGTTATCGTCATCATGAAATAAGATTAGAAATAAAAAATCAATATGTATGGGTTACACAATATAGTCTTAGTCAATGTAAGTATAATGCAAGCCTTCATGCTGTATTCTTGCACATTTATAGAAATGTCGGAGTATACACTCAGTCCACACTTCTTCTACGACTAAATGTTTTTTTTTTAGGTGTTGTTTAAATGTCTGTAGGCAAATATGTATCTACATTGCAATGAGCAAACAATGTTCTGAATATGTGACCATAAATGTTTCTGTCTATTGGAATGCTCACTCAGATGTCGCAGCACTCCTCCTTATGCATTGTGTAATACTGTATTAATTAATCTATGAACTATTCGTATTAACTAAAATTACTTTTATATTTTGACCTGTTCTATATATTTACAACATGTGCGTGTACTATTCGAGTTTACTTCGTGTCTTCGTATGTATGTATATGTTATGTTTTTCCCCTTCCTATACCCCAGCACCCATTGATACTTCGTGTAAACATGCATTACTTTTTTTCGCATCGATTTATCTATATCCACATATCAATTTATTCGCACTATTTATTTTTTGTTGGTCATAATTCTCCAAGAGGGTCTTACATGCAGATTCATATTCATATAAGACAGGAATAACAGATTGGATATCTTTGTTTACATTCGGCGAGA
The DNA here is from genome assembly GCF_003285875.2 of Drosophila novamexicana. NCBI lineage: Eukaryota > Metazoa > Arthropoda > Insecta > Diptera > Drosophilidae > Drosophila > Drosophila novamexicana. The sequence goes on along the minus strand of NW_020824865.1, from coordinate 137,754 downwards.
CGTGAATTATAAATATGTTCAGAAATTGTAATGTTTATTTAATTCATAATTACATTGCAAATTAATAGATTGTTAGCTTTTAAATTTAAAATGTATTATTATTTGAATTATATTGTCGCAATATACATTTTTACTCAACATTCGTATTCGAATCCGAATCCTCAATGTTGGCCTAATGAGTTTCAGTTCTACTAACATCGAAAGTGGCTTTCAGACTGCAGACTTAATTAAAGCACTTAATATAATTAAGAGCAACTATTAATATCAACATTTTCTTTAATACTACAATAGCAAATAATTCATACATATATTAATAACAAAAAAATACATACATGCATGTATCATTTAAATTGCGGATGATTCAACAAATTTAAGTACGTTATATAATAAAAAACGTTTCAAATACAGATGCGTGCACATGCCATTGATACCGATTTAAATCTTGTCCGCCAATATTAACAAGAGTCGAAGTACATTGTAAAAAGAATATGTGTACTTGTCTCCATGTTATAATATTGTGCAATGATAATTCGCAAATGCAATTCTAAATGATTTTTTGTAATTTAGCAAAAACGAAATGCATTGTACTTTACTAATGTTATCAAGATGAGGATTTCGAACCATCTTGGATTAATATTCTTGAGTAGTATGTAGCTATAACTCGTATGTAGTACATTTGTATTTGTATATACTCGATTTACACATATAGCTTCGCAAACACGACAAAAAGGAAAAACTTAAAACAATAAAGGAAGGCGTCGATGGCACAGGCACAGGAACTATAGACGGTCGGGTCGATGCTGCTTCCACTGTTACTTCCGCCACTTCAAGCATGGACCAGGCAACGTCAAAAGGCATAATGGATGTCGCTGCCGGTATCTCTGACGGACCGCCCCCATTTCGTTACTGTATGCCCACACATGCGGTATACACATCGCCAGTACCAACGGCACGTACTCCTCTTAATACCTGTACAAATCAAGATCTATTATTTCACAAGAACCTCGTAAGATAGACAACATAACAATACCATATATGAACACAAATATTTACATACAAACATTAACTTTCATAAAAATTCATAATGACGCATACACATATGCTTATTTTAACTTGCCAATATCTCAGCATCTTACACCAATATAAAATTATACAATATCCTCGACATTTTTACATATTTGCAATGCGACATAAGCCTATAAAATAATATGAAAACAATGAATTTGTTTATCTCAAATAAAAAAGTACTAAACACTATATCATATTTCACAATAAATCGACTCTCTAATACAAATATTGGATAAAACAAAACAAGAACAACATTACCTCAAATAGATTTTATCAAATCATATCTAGAGTAGTGAAAACAGCAACGAACATCTGCCGTGAAAGTGCCAAAAATGTAATACACTTGCAAAAATATAATTAATTTTCGATATATTTCTAGACTAAGCAAAATTTTCATACAATTTATGATACTGCAGTACGATGATGCAAACTGAAAGTGTTTCTTATAAGAAACAAATTTTCAGGAGCGACATTGTATAACTAGTCGATAGTATAAATATTACTTATGGTTTTTTCTAAAATATATATTCTAAGTGGTGTTTGCGATGTTTTCAGCATTTTGAGTTAGTCGAGAGAGTCGATAAGTATAATAATATAATTAAATGTTAAGGGTTGTAAAAAGGGTACCAGTAGTAACTAGAAAGAGAGATCCTGATATTCTAAACATGATCACAATTTAGGTTTGTGATTCAAATTCCGGTTTTCCAATTATTATTTGTAACATTGTGTTGAAGTCCATACACTGTATATATTGCGTAATATTTGCTTGATCTTATTGTGATCGACTTACATTATCTAAATGCATGTAACAATGCCAGCCAAAAATGGCATGAGCATGACTCAGAAATGTATATGGCTTGTTAACCTACATATCGTACAAAAGTATTTATTTCAGTTGCTGTTGTCTATTTAATAATCAATACTTTTAAATATCCTCTTTCGCTCTCTGTCTCTCTCTCTCTTTCTCTCCCTCTGTTTGTATCTTCTTTATCTATATTCCACTGGTCACTTCGAATTTGAGGCTTTTACTTAAGATACAAATTTCCCATCCATACAACAGAACATACTTACCAAGTTTTGTTAAGTCTGGGTCTGTGACTAGAGAAAAATCATTAGATAATAGAACAAACGCAACTTAGTTTTGAGATTACAAAAATAGAAAAAATATATAAACGATGAAAGCCTTAAAGGATTACATATTCGATGTTTACATCTTGAACAAAAGCCGAAAACTGTTTGACACTATTGTATAGGTTATATACTTTTTAGTTTTTCCGCGTATTGAACTTCGAAATAGCAGCAATTGGGGTTATAATGGTATAACAACTTTTCCCGATTTCAAACTATTACACTACCCATTTTTGAAGACATACAACGAAAACAAAGGAATTAGTGTATTTGGTAAAAATATCCTTGACAAGGACTAATTAATATTCGACTAATACGTTCTTAGTACCCTTATTACAAGTCAGTGTATCAGCGTGCAGACAAAAGAAGGATATTTAAAAACATAATATAAGCTGTAAGACAATTGGGCAAATTGGTTTTAAGTTTTTTTTTATGAGCCCATAATATAACGTACTTCGTCCTCCATTTTAACAACATTTTCATAAGCAGATACTTAATGATAATATTGACGATAGTGGTTTTCAAAACTGCATGTGGGTCGTACTTAGGATCTTTAATTTTTCTTTTATGGTGATTAAGCTAACTACTTACCTACCTAGGCATAGTACCTATGAAAAATGAATAATATTTAATAAATATGTTTCAATAATCACTTATATTTTCTTTAAAGACACATCAATACATTTAAATACTTACATGTGAACCAAATGCACGCCATTCATACTATTTGAGCACAAAAAACAATATCCATTATCAAAGAGGAAACACTTGCAGAAAATGTCTATGTCCTTGCTTGACTGTTAGCTCATTTACTTAAATGCGTTTTAGTGCAGCAGAATCATCTATATATACCAAGGCATTGGCCCAAAACCTGTATTTTAGGCTGTCTGAAATACGGTTTACTTACCGAGCCAAACAGCAGGAAGTTGGTTCGAAACGTAAACCGAACCATCGACCTTTTCAAAAGTTTTTAAGGAATTGTCCTCGTCTACGTGCTTCGTTTATTTGCATAACCAATACACTTAATTTATCCATTGAGTACTGGGTATAAAGATATTAATATTTTCTGCATCTTGAATTTTTTCAGCAAATTTATAATTTGTATAACTTATAATTTTTTTCATACAAACACCTTAAAATGTTCTCTCGATAAATTTGACCGGGTTTCATTAGAAAATAAGCTTAATATCATTTTTTTATGCTACTCATTTATTAAATAAATAAACAATTTCTGCAAGTTTGTAAGTATTTCGGCTTACCGAAAATACATAAAAATAGTTGTAAATTTGTATTAAGTTGAAGTGTTCATGACTGCGAAGATAATTATTATTGACTGGCTTCATAAGCTTTGTTTTTATTTTCATGTGTAATATACATTTGAAATAGATATATTTCATAATTGAACAATCCAATAATCCAATTAATCGTCAAACGAACAATATTGACCGCTTCGCTTTTCGTTATCATGAGGACTTCAAAAATATCTAAAATAAGAAAGAGTTTACATTGTCTAGTAACCTTACAATTTGAATTGCATTTGTCTTTCAATATTGATTTTATCGTTTTTATCCATAGGCGTTTGCTTGGTTCAGCGATCTACTGGTTGAGCATGCGGAAATATTCTGGTCTCTTTTTGCAGTTGACATGGACCGAGTTTTGTCCGAGCAAGCACCAGATACATGGGACTCATTCCCATTGTTCCAAATTCTTAATGATTATTTAAGGTCTGATGGTAAGTTTAGAATGCATTTATTTTTTCTAGAACTTAACATACATAAGTTTCATAATAATCCTATGAGCTACATGTATATGTAAAATGTTTTGTTTTTCATTTAATATAGGCTAATGTAGAATATTTATTTATTAATATGACATAATAAACCTTATCAAACAGATAACTTGCGAAATGGACGGTTTCACCAGCACCTGCGTGATACCTTTGCACCGTTGGTGGTGCGGTACGTGGATCTTATGGAATCCTCAATAGCTCAATCGATTCATAAGGGCTTTGAAAAGGAACGTTGGGAAAGCAAAGGGTAAGCGGTCCCATCACATTCCACAAATAAAATTACCAAAATCGCATTCAAGGTCTCATATTATCAAATTGAATAGTCGATTGTAAATGCATAGATACATCATTAAATCTACAACACAGTTGACAAGAACATACAAAAATTTCACAATTGTTTCAAAACTCAAAAAAAACCAAGCAGGATTTTATTTTTGAAAAAATAACGATCGATAAAGCTAATAAGTATTATAGCAATGTATTTATCCAGCGGACCTAACTTTCGCAAATAATATCGCATATTGGCAAAATGCCAAACCTAACCCGGACAAGACTCTCGCAATCAAATCGGGAATCAATAGCACTATGATTTATATGTCGTTCAGTTTTTGGTGAAATCAAGGGCTAGCGATCCTTTGGTGAAAAGTTGTCCTGTGACAAGTTGTTGATTCAATATATTACTTTTCACAAATTTACATATTATTTATATAATATATAAATTTATATTTCAATATGTGCGAGTGTTTTGCCATACAAAATATCCAACCAGTTGCCTGCGCATATATGAGCACATTTGCAAGCATTTTATGAGACGCTCGCTAGAGGCTTTTATGTTGATCCGCTGGGTATTTAGAAATGCAAATAAAATATACATGGAATTGTATGGGTGAGTTGCTCGCAATTTGTGTTATTCGATGTTATTTGATGTTGAGATGGGCTTACGAATTGATAAGCGAAATTAGGCTTGGTAGGTAGGTTCATCCTCTGTTCCTTGACTCATTTCATATCTAGAAATTCAATATGCCGCTCATATTTTCTATTTCCATATTTCTGTGAAAATTTAGGATAAACGCTGCTTTGAATCCAGCTGCATTAAACAATGCCGCCCAGGCGCTAAACACGGCAGCTCTCAACCCAGCGGGGCTGCTGAGCGGCAAGAAAGATCAAGTCAATTTTTATGTACCGAAGCTACCAAGGCGACCAGCTGCAGCTGCAGCAGCCGCTGATGAAATGAGGTTTTTAAATGATGCACCTACCTAAGAAACTTACGTAGCCATACTCTCAAAATATGTTCTCTTTGCATTTTGTTGTTTTCTGCCAATTATCATGCATTGCATTGCCCAAGAGTTGATTTATCTAGAACTTTAGCGAGCATAATTCATATTTATGCATTTCACTATAAAATTAAAATACATGCAAATGTTAATTAATATTAAATTTTTATGTAATGCTAACAATTAGAAATTTAATAATTATAGCTTTAATAATACTATTTATAATTACTGCCACCTCCACAACTATCACCACCACGACTACCGATGAAAAGTTGCTTCTTAATAGTACCATATACATACATACATACATATGCGCATATCCGAACCGACGTACAAACATATATATGTATATATTTTATGGTTCTTTCATTTTCTGTTTAGCCACATTATGTGTCGTTCAAAAGCGAACCGCTAAATTTACATATTCTTTGTTCTGAAGAATGGGATTTATATTAATTATGCAAATTTAGAATTCCCGCGAAATTCTACTTCGTAAATTCCAGTAATATGCAAAATATGCATATATTTAGTGCAATTACAATACAATTTCCGGCTTCATATAGTGCAAGTTTATTGCCTGACTAGCAATTACCCTATGCATAATATTCATTTGCATCTACTTAGACACACAAAAAAAGCCATACTAACACGCAAGGTGTGCCCCCTTATACGAACTACTCTAGCGCCAATATAACAACTACGTTTATTGTCTGATAAGCTATATTCCATTAAATACATTTTCCAAGACTGTTTTGCTGTTCACTTTTGATGAAGCTGAAGGAGTTACCCAACATGTGGAATATTTATAATCTGCATTTTTATACTAGAACCTAGATCTTATATTTAACTTTTTTATTGTCTTTAGCTTTTATAATCTGTGAGATATGATTATAAAAGTGCGACCAAGATTCGATACATTGATTTGGGGATAAAAGGAGTTATCTTAAAACAAAAAAAAAACTTTGACGTACGGTATTCGAGCATCTTATAGTTAGAGATATCACACGCAGGTAGAGACTGGCTGTGGTGCCTTTTTTATGAATCCGGGTTTTCCTTGGGACATCTGCATTCGTGCATTATAAGCCTATAAGCTAAAATGATCTTCGATTTATATACGCTTTTAATAATATAAAATGTAAGTTGATAACAGAATTTGGCATTATAAATTTGAATAAATAAACATTAGCTATTTATATTCTTCACATTGTGCGTGCGCTTATTACCTATAATCTTTGTCAATCTCAATATCACCACGATGGCAATACTACACCTTTAATCAGTATTAGCAATTATGTAGAAAAAGCATCCTTTTCAAATTTTTGTAGTTGCATTGCTTGCTTGAAGTTAATCGCCGATATTTGTAATTATATTATTATTCTATTGGTTGCATTATGCTCAAACAAAGTAGATGCTGAGAATTCAATTTCGATGGATATTATGTGAGCGTTAATGGATGGGCTTATTGAATCGCTAATTAAATTATGTTTCCAACCAAAATATATGGAATACTATTTTTTTATGATTTTAATACTCAAGCTCCCTTATCTTTTTATAAGCTTTGCAAGTGTTTTTTAAAATAACTATTCTCTGTACTGTTCGAGGGTAGTCTTATATACCGTATATTATTCACTGATTTCGGGCAATTCTATAATTCCGTATTCCGATATTTTTAATTTTATAAATAATACTTACTTTTTTAAAGTAATGATGAAAATCCATTATTAATATCTTTTTTTTAAATTGCCCCTGAATCAACAGGAAATTCTGGAGGTGGAGCGATATTTGTGAAGATGCCTCCCCAACTATCATTCTGAGCTTATGTATTGAAAGACAAACGTCCTTTTAATCGCGTTTTTTTTTGCGAATGTACTTCAAGAAACATGTCTTATACCGTTGTCTTTTTGAAAAAAAGGTCGCGAACCAAGTTCGTTTTCTAAAAACTCAACCCAAACTCCATCCAAAATGTTGACATAATCAGTCGACTTTATTTCGGACGTGATTGTGCATATGGTCGCTATTGTAACCTAGCTTTCTGATAATAAAATTAATAATAATTTATATGATTATTTACGTATATGAGTATGTATAGTGTATAGAGAGATAGCTCTAGTATAATGTATCGTTACATTAAATGCAATAGTAAATATTAATAATAAATTATAAATAATTTGCTTGTCTTCCCTATTTTTTATACGCACAGAAATGGTTGTGCAACTTCCGAAGACCTTTTCTGGAAACTAGACGCATTGCAATCCTTTATTAGAGATCTGCATTGGCCAGATGCCGAGTTTCGTCAGCATTTGGAGCAGAGACTGAAAATGATGGCTGTTGATATGATTGAGCAGTGCATACAGCGCACAGACTCCTCCTTTCAGTCTTGGTTAAAAAAAAATGTTGCCTTCATATCGACCGATTATATTATACCGTCAGAGATGTGCGCTATGGTAAATGTGATATTAGATGCTAAAAACCAAAGCTTTAAATTAACTACCATCGATGGTATTGATCTGGTAAGTAAAGATTTATGACATTACATCATTACATATGTTCATAAATATAAAACGTACTCAATAACAACTAACCTACTTATACACTAAATTAATTATTATTATATTAAAATAAAAACAAAAACAAAACAAAAAAACAGTACAAATTCCACGCAAAAATCGATGATCAAATCGACAAAGCGAATGTAGCGATGACACAAGGATTAAGTGGCAAACTTATGTCAGTGCTAGAGTCGACTTTGTCAAAATTGGCGCGTTACGATGAAGGTAGCCTCATTGGCTCGATTCTTAGTTTTACAAACGTGTCGAGCTCAGGGAAAGATCTGGGACAAGGCTATGTGAATTTTTTTCGTAACAATATGGATCAAATACGCGGCAAGATAGGTGATGACCTATGGACACTGAACTTTTTTGAGCAGTGGTACTCTCAGCAAATAAATATGCTCTCCAGCTGGCTATCAGAGCGTTTGGACCACGCCCTACACTATGCACAGGTCACGTCTATTTCCCATATTATTAAGGTAAACTAAAACGATACTACTTCGCACAAACCAAGATAAGGCTGCAACCTTTCTCACTTCTGCTCGACTCATTGGGGGCCCCAAATGACGAAAATAATTTGAACAAAGTGGTTTATGTCTAAATTTTATTCAAATGCATTTCAATTTAACACTAGCCCTATACACTTTATTACTTTCTAAATTGTTAATATTTGAAGTAGTTTAATTTTTAAGTATTCAAAACTATTGAATTCAATCTTGCAGTTTCCTGCATGTTGCTTGCCGCTTTTGCACCTGAAGACTAGCAGCATTTAGAAATGCAAGCTTACAATCTTACAGTCAACAACCCAAAAATCCAGGTTTTTAGTTATATTTAGCTAATATAATGATATTATACTGTTCAATAATAAGTCATAGCCAAACTAAGTAATTACGAGCTTTATTCCTTAAAAATAATGACCATTAGTAGTCATTAATATGAGAAATCTCTCTTAATGCTGTCGAAATTGGAATGCAAACCAATTCCAATATACATTTTTTAAACTTTTATCAAATCTCAATCCAAACCAATTTTTTGCTCAATGAGTATAAATAGTTATCGCCCCATTTTGGTAAATGCCAACTTTGTTCATCATTCACGGATTGCCATATTTTTAGTAGAACGGGCATTCACAAATTTAAAAAAATTGGGGATTTTGTAACCAGATTCATTAATTATACAATATATTCAGAATATTATACAATTTTATGATAACGACACGCTAAGCCAGCTATGCCCCGATTCACAGAGACTCTATATAAGACTCTATACTTTAATTGATTGTGGGCATAAACAAAATGCCTCCTTCTGCCTGCTGTATAATGAGATATGCAAAAAACTTATATACTCTTGTTTTCATCCATTTCAAAATTCATTATTTGGCGTTCCCAATACTTTGTAAAAGTTATGTTGCAGCAAAATCCAATATCCAATTTCGTTGTGCTAATGAGAACATTATCTAATAAAACAATTGCTACATTTATTGTTTACATTACATCAACAGAAAATTTATTCAGACTTTGAGCTGCAAGGTGTTCTCGAGGACAAACTAAATTCTAAAGCATATCAGACAGTTATACAACGAATGACTGCTGAGGAGGCAACCTGTGCGCTGACCATGCCAGAAGGCACCGATGGTGATGAGTAAGTAGGGTCGATGGACAAGTAGTACTTATCTAATGATCGATCTGTCAATCAACAAAGAAATTGTGACGATATCCGCAACGGTGACGAAGAGGATGGTGGAGATGAATCTGGCGCTCACGCAGCTCGGAGCCACCCAAAGCCAAAGACGGGAGCTGCCCAAGCTGCGGCTGTCACCAACGTAGTCGCTGGTCGGGTTGGTAATTTACTTGGTAAAGGCATTGGCGGACTTAGCTCAAAGCTGGGAAGCGGCGGTTGGTTTTGAATTTTAAAGGAAATAAAGTGGCTATCCAGGATGAAATCACATATTGACGTCCAACTTCTGATGGCAGCTTCGTAGCTATTCTGAGCCAAGTCCACTGTCGCATCAATAATTCTTCGACAACAATATTAATGGATACCAATAATTCAATAGTCCGTGAATGTATAGAGGATCTTTAAACACCAGCTTTCAAATACAAATATTATTATAATAAACTCCAATATGGAGAGCGTTGTTGTAGCGGACATATTTCATTATTTTATGTATAAAATCAATCATTTCGATTTTAAAGGACAGTCCTTTTTGGTAAGAATAATAAGCACGATCATTATCTAAAATAATTTGTGCTTAATCGAGTTAAAAATCAATACTTACATTTGCAAAACATAATTACCTCTTTAATAATATTACACGATAATTAATGAACACAATTATTAATTATTAATTATTAGTACATGCATATTTCTTCATCAGACGCGTTGCTGGTATGTGCAAGGAGTATGTACAAATAAAGCAATCAATAAATTGTACGCTTTAAAATATATTTTCCACTCTTCCAATTAATAAAAACTAAAACTTATTATGTACAATGTTTTTTATGTACCTACTGATTAAGGCTTTAAGAAATAGCTCAAAATGTATTTTATTTGTTCATCAAAAAATTTGTCTTATGCTCGCGGAGGTATTCACAATTTTTAGATGTTTATATATTATTTAAATTAAACCGAAGAACCATATATTCAAACAAGTATCTTAGTTTTGAGCTATTTGATGAAACCTTTTTTTTTGCTGCAGATAATAAATAAATATGTTAAAGTATACCGAATCGGACTACTATCTCATATAACTGCCAAAAACTTTGTTGTTTTCAAGGTATTTTAGCGAAATAAACCCACTCCGATCCTAAGTAAGCTCTTAATATATGAGTAAGCACTAATCAGATTCAGACAACTGTTTAATATAAACACAAAGCTATTATTGTTTAACACCACGGTTGTTTGTCTCAGATCAGTAACATATTGTTAATGTCTGTCAGGGTATCAAATAGTCGGATCTTCGAAAATACAAAAAGACGGTTATAATGACTTTAAAAAAAATTCTTTTCTTTATAAAATTTGTTAGAGAATTAAGTTTAAATTAATAGCTTAGACCTTAATCTATAGAAACATAATTAATGTTCATACGTAATCAATTACATACTTAGTTGGCCTTTACCACAACATTTAATTGAAAATTATTATTTAGGAAATTTTTCTCTTACTAATTGCAAGATATGGCTCACGCTATAATAGGCTCCTTATCTATCTGATAAATCGACTTCAATTTATATTGTGCTTACGTTTCAGTAATGAAAATAATAACGTATTTAGTATGTACAAATATTAATCTCTATTATGATGAAATTTATTCAAATCTAATCTTAAAACAATCTAACCTTAATCACATAAGAATGAATATATTAATATAGATGAATTTATATTCCAATACTAAATATATATGCGTTGTAGCTATGATTACTTTTGTTCAATAAACCAACTTTATGCACATATATAAATATATACACATGGAATATATATTATATTCAAATGCATACATGTAATGTATATACATATTTTATATATACAAATTAAAATTAACGTTTATTCTGAAGAGCACCAGCATAATTATTTTGTAAGTTAACATAAAATAAAAAAGATTATTATTACTTGGAAATCTCAACAACAACAACAAATAAAAACAAGTAAGAGGTTCTAGTCGGGAGCTCCCGACTTCCAACATCAAATGCATATATATATTCTATTTTAGAAGCTATATGTCAAGTTTGGTGACTCTCGCTCTTATTATTTACCAAAATTGCCCAAAAAACAGGATATCGATTACGATTTTTATCGATTGCTTGGAAACGGAGTAAGTTATCGATTATCGGAAACAAACTCGATCTGCGCGGGAGCTAGCAGCACCTATATCCGTCCGTCCTTGACCTTGACTCACGAGGCGACCCCAATGGTACCTGCGACCATTTTAGTGTGCCCAGACAGAGTAAGACTGCTGAGAGTGGCAGCCGAACGCCGGCCTCAAAAGGCGAACGTTCAGTATGAAGCCGCATCTCCCTCAGCGCACAACGACGCGGCTGATGCTGCGTTTTCTTAATATATGTATGTATGCCATTTTTAAATCCTTACAGCCCAAAAACATATATGTGTATGCATGTGCCTCGCTCATTGCTTTGCGCATTTGCGTCCATCTCTTTCTCCCTCCCCTAGATCTACAAACATTCCTATGTTTGTGTTGTGTGGATGTGCGCACAAGTAGATCGCGAAGTTTGTCGCGAGCCAGAGGTTTCTTCAATTGTGTGCCTTTTGTGCCAGTGGTGGCAATAGGCACTCACATTTAAATGCTCTATCATGTATTTCTTCGTCCAGTCAGGCATGATGACAACAATGTGATCTAATTTTATTTAATACACAATTAATTGACCTAAATTAAATATTTATATTTATTTTCTATTCAATGTAGGGACAATATTTGCTTAAAATACAAAAATATCTAAGTCGTATTTCTGCAAGGGTAATTCATCGTCGGCTTGTAAGAATTTTCAGAACAGGTCAAAAATTGCCAATGTTCAATTTTTGCGACTTGCTGCTTGTGTACACGCACACTCTTTCGAGTAAACAGTTGTGTGATATTATTAAAGGGTTTGGCCTGTTAATGTGCAAAATTAATATTTTTCATGCTTGTTGTAAGGGTAAGGGTACCTGATCGCTGGCATGTATGCATGATAACTTTTTGGTACGGCAAACTACGCACACTAACACAGTTTTCTATATGGATGGAAGCATTAATGCGTTTGTGTGCGTGTTGGTTGCCTGCCTGCCTATCCGATGCAAATTTGACAAAATTTGAAGTTTTTGGCATTTGTGAATTTCGAGCTCTACACACACACATATACACACTCACAAATGTGTGTGAATGAGCTGATCAAGGGTTTGTCGTGAGGCAGAGATATTTTTATGAATGGGTGCGTAAGTTTGGGCGACTGGCACGGTCTTTGTTTTTTTTTTGGCATGCCTGCGGTGGGCTTGCAGCCGCAAAAGGCACAAATGAATAAAGAGGCAATGAAAATGGTATGGATCCAGACGCATGCTAGACATTCTGATCGTTAATGCCTGTCATAAAACCCTTTAACCTTAGATTATAATAATACCAATAAATTCATAAAAAGATTACTTGCATTTTTTCCATATCAAAGTTTCAAGCGAGCGACAAGTGCGATCCACCTGTTTCATTCAAGCCCGTCTGCAAGCCCACCGCAGGCATGCCAAAAAAAAACAAAGACCGTGCCAGTCACCCAAATTTACGCACCCATTCATAAAAATATCTCTGCCGCACGACAAACCCTTGATCAGCTCATTCACACACATTTGTGAGTGTGTATATGTGTGTGTGTAGAGCTCGAAATTCACAAATGCCAAAAACTTCAAATTTTGTCAAATTTGCATCGGATAGGCAGGCAGGCAACCAACACGCACACAAACGCATTAATGCTTCCATCCATATAGAAAACTGTGTTAGTGTGCGTAGTTTGCCGTACCAAAAAGTTATCATGCATACATGCCAGCGATCAGGTACCCTTACCCTTACAACAAGCATGAAAAATATTAATTTTGCACATGAACAGGCCAAACCCTTTAATAATATCACACAACTGCTTACTCGAAAGAGTGTGCGTGTGCACAAGCAGCAAGTCGCAAAAATTGAACATTGGCAATTTTTGACCTGTTCTGAAAATTCTTACAAGCCGACGATGAATTACCCTTGCAGAAATACGACTTAGATATTTTTGTATTTTAAGCAAAATATGTCCCTACATTAAATAGAAAATAAATATAAATATTTAATTTAGGTCAATTAATTGTGTATTAAATAAAATTAGATCACATTGTTGTCATCATGCCTGACTGGACGAAGAAATACATCATAGAGCATTTAAATGTGAGTGCCTATTGCCACCACAGGCACAAAAGGCACACAATTGAAGAAACCTCTGGCTCGCGACAAACTCCGCGATCTACTTGTGCGCACATCCACACAACACAAACATAGGAATGTTTGTAGATCTCGGGGAGGGAGAAAGAGATGGACGCAAATGCGCAAAGCAATGAGCGAGGCACATGCATACACATATATGTTTTTGGGCTGTAAGGATTTAAAAATGGCATACATACATATATTAAGAAATCGCATCAACAGCCGCGACGTTGTGCGCTGAGCGAGATGCGGCTTCATACTGAACGTTCGGCTTTTGAGACCGGCGTTCGGCTGCCTCTCTCAGCAGTCTTACTCTGTCTGGGCACACTAAAATGGTCGCAGGTACCATTGGGGTCGCCTCGTTTCGATTTTTCATGTTTCGATTAAAAGTGCCATTTGGTATGTCTATACATTGTATGGTTAGTGATTTAACCATGTTTCTGCAAATGCGATTATATCCGAATCGAAGCATAGAAATGAGACCTCTTTTATTCTGGTAATGAATGGAAACTAGGTCGGAAGACGTAGTTAGTTTTTTACGGCAGTAACGGCTTGTATCGTGGGGACCAGAAGGCTGACAGGGATAGGCTGCTTTCGCTTATTTTTCCCATAAGAAACAACGTTTTTCACATTTGCAAAAAATTTTGGTATTCGCCCCGAATAATTCGTGCTTGTTGTGATGATTTATCGAATTTCGTATCGATGTTATGAAAAATATAATAGTATCGTGACCATGAACAGATGATATAGCAACGTAGACAAGAGGTAACTTAAAATTATATTTTAAGTTTTACAAACTCCAGTGTTTAACATTGCAATAAGACCAAATCCTGCAAAGAGTCCATTAAATGGAGCCCCTACTTCAGAGCTGTATTATTTGGTAAATCAAGTCAAACCGATCAACGGTTTATTTAAAGAAGCGATACTCTTGAAATTAATAAGTCACCGACAACTGACACTTGCTTATGGAATCGCATAATATGAAGTTTGTAAATGTAACATATTTTGAGCATAGTGGAATCACGCTATAAAATACATTGGAGGTGATTGACATTGTTACGTGGCGGCTTGTCACTCAAGGGCAGCGCCGACTAGCCAGTACTCTCTTCAGAGGTGGGTATACCAGTGCCCGCCGGCACGAACTATTGTACAATAGTCCACCAAGTATGCACATCGCTAAACAGCTGACTTCAAACCGTAAGCAAAGCCCAGTGGAAAAACAGTGAAAAAACGATGATAACAAAATTTACTAATGCAAAATCGGACATCAATCGGTGTTGTTGCCATGGCGCACCTTCCCATCCTGTGTTGCTAATAAATTATTGGCATAACGCCACCCTCCAAATTCGAGATGAAATCTATGCGAAAGCCAAGAAGACTCCCCTCCTTTGAGTCAAATAACTTTAATACTGACAATTTCTTTTTCATTAGGTGCAAAGAATTCGTCGCATTTTTGTAAACCGAACAATTATAAATTATTATTAAGTGAGTAATTGAGCGAGTTACCAAGATTACCCAGCATCAGAGCGGGTCACTAACCGATGCATCGACGGCAGCGGCACAAAACCTCACTCAATGCAAGGCATCAACCAAATAAGGAGTTTATATGTAGGTATTAAATAAATTTACATTGCAAAATTGTGAAATAGATGATTCGAAAAAGACAAAAAGACAAGGAAGCAGTATAGACTTTATACGAAATCTGTACGAAGTTTTAGAAATTCAGGAAAACAAACCAAATATGACAACGTCTCCAGAACAATTACACCAATTAATAGTTTATATTATATTCATTTTAATACGATGGTAGTTCAAAGCATTAGTAAGCTTAAGGAACATAGGGAAACACAATTAAGGGACCGGCTGATATGGTAAGAGCTTTAATAAATCGTTTTTTCTGAAGAACTATAACGAACTAGTGTAACTAGCTACACTAACGAGCCAGAAGATCATGACCTACGGCAACACCAGAGCACTCTAAACTAAAAAAAAAAATCATAGCACTCAGCCTGTCCGGCAAGCTATGCCCCTGCTCATAGCTGGGAATGGTCAGCGACTTCCCGAAGGTATCCTTAAAGCAACGATTTTATTAGGGGTAGAGACAGCTCTGTAGAGAAAACGTGATGCAAACTATTATAATTTGTACATAGCACGCGAAAAGGATTGTGCATAGCGTAGTCTGTTGTGCACGTAGATAGGAATAAAGGGCGATAATTTCTAGTTGGTCTAGCCGGAACAGAGAATTGAAGACGCCCTAGCAGAGAAGGGGAATCTATGTCGTCAATAATCAACTTATGTAGAAGGGCAACACCGAGAATTGTTCTACGGTTGGTTAACGACGGAAGGTTGAGAAGAAGCAGAGTGCTGGAGTAGGATGCCAACCGAAGATTAGGGTCCCAATTTAAACCTCGTAAGGCAAAAAGCAGAAATTGCTTCTGAACAGATTCAATACGATCCTGGCTATTGTTATACTGTGGAGACCAGATGCAAGAGCAAGTTTTGTTATAAAAGGATCGTTAAACTCTTTAGACCATCGTTTAATGAATCCAAGTACACCTTTTGCCTCATTAACGATGGTATATATGTGAAGATTGAAACAGAGTTTAGAATAAAAAATAACGCCTAGATCCTTAACTGTTAGTATACGTTACAAAGGGATATTGTCGATTGTATAACTGACAAGATAAGGTGTAGTACGATTAAATGTCATAAACATACACTTTGAACAATTTTGATGCAATTGATTGTCCAAACACCAAAGTTGCATAGCGTTCAAATCGTCTTGTAAACGAGAATGATGTAGGGGATTAGTGTATGATAGAAGAAGTTTGACATCGTCCGCATACTCGAGTACACGGGCATGTGATATAACAGAGGGGAGATCATTTATAAAAAGAGTAAAGAGTAAAGGTCCAAGATGACTACCTTGAGGAACACCAGAAGTAACGTGAACCCGTTTAGAGGTAGTCAGCCTCAGCATTACTCTTTGGGTCCTACCTTTTAAATAAGAATTAATCCAAAGCAAAAGAGACAGGGGGAAACCTATTCGGTCAAGTTTAAAGAGTAAAATGTCATGGTGCACAGAGTCAAACGCCTTACTGAAGTCAGTGTAAATGACATCAGTTTGCATTTTCGAAAGGAAAGCATCATTTACCAAGGAAGTAAACTCAAGCAGATTGGTCATAGTTGAGCGATTCTTTACGAATCCATGTTGACCAGGGGAAACAACTGATTTGCAGAAATGCTGCAAATTCGAAGTGATTTTTTTTCAAATAATTTAGGAATAGCGGACAGTTTTGCAATGCCCCTGTAATTTCGTATATCAGACTTCCCACCTTTCTTGTGAAGAGGAATGATATAAGATTCTTTCCAAAGAGATGGAAAGACAGAAGTTTCAAGGGATAGATTAAAAAGCTTTAGCAATGGATAAAGAAGGGAAGAACTACACTCCTTGAGTGGACAACTAGGAATATTGTCCGGCCCAGGAGAGTAAGAAGATTTTAAAGAATCTATAGCTAATAGGAAAGAAATAGTATAAGGGTAAGAATTAGTATTAGGACAGACTGAAGAGTAAGTTGATGGAAAAAATTAGCAAAGAGGTTAGCAGAATTAGTGTCATTGCTGGCAATTGAGCATTGCAATCTCTAAGGTAGGATGATAGACATCCTCAGGAAGAGATAAAGGAGGGGACCTAGACACATTAGAAATAAGGTAGTCGTTAGCAAATACAAGGTCAAGTGTTCTAATCAAATGATTAGAAATTGAATTGATTTGAAACAACGAAAGATCAAGCATGCAGTCTATAAAATCGTGCTGTGCTGAGGGCACTAGATAATTTTTGGCAGTAAATAATGACCAAGAGATGTTGGGCAAATTAAAATCACCCAACACCATAAATAGGTCATTATCAAGCACGTGTGAAGAAACTTCTTTAATACAAGTAATATGTTTCATATAAACTTGAATATCAGAAGAAAGTGGGACATAAGAGCATGTTTCATAGACATTCCGTGTAGGAAAAGACACCTTAACTGAGACAATCTCAGCGTCAGTAGACGTACTAAAACAGAAAAGTTCTGACTGGAGAGTGGCTTTAACGGCAATTAACACCCCACCACCTCGAGTCGGCCGATCATTTCTATACAAAATAAAGTTATTAGATAAAATCTCAAAATCAGATATGGTTGAGTTCAACCATGTTTCTGAAAATGCTATTATATCCAAATCGAAGGAAGTGCTGGCCATGAAAAGATTTTTAAGCTTTGAAATGAGACCTCTGACATTCTGATAATGAGTAAAGATTTGGTCAGAAGATGAAGCTAGTTTTTTGGGGCAGAAATAGTACCCTGTATTGAAGGGACTGGAAGGGTGACAGGCTGGTTACGCTTATAGTTGCCAAGCAACTCGAAACTCGAGTCAAAATTACTCGAGAGCTGCTTAGCCACACTATTCAATTTTAAGAACTGATTTCTCACAGAATTATACATTCTGGAGAAATCAATTTGCTTGTCGATGCATTCTGGGCACGACCAACACAAGCCACCACAGCCCTTCTTGGCAATAGCAGCGATCTTGTCGCAATCACGCCCAGTGAGACCTGCGCATTTGGCATGCATTATATTGTCACACAGCCAGCAATTAACAAATTGCGGCAGTGCAGAATCATCAGCCTGCTTGAACGTGCACGGTTTCTTAGAGCACAACATAATTATTAAATGCGTATGCAATTTTCGAGAGCACAGAGCAAAACGAAAACGGTGCACAAGATAGAGCAAGTAAACACTCAAAAAACAATTATTCGTACACAAACAAATTGTTTGGAGCGAAAAGCAATAGAGCAAATTTGCGAGAGCGCGATGCACAAGCAGAAAGTATGCAGCGAACACACGCACAAACAAGTGTATGCACAGGGGAGCACCAAAGCAAAATAATCAAAACAGGCAATAACAACAACACGGAACTGACGCCGCGTTTTAAAAATGCAATAATTAACAGACTTACGCTGCACAACAGATAACACTGCACAGTATATAAAAGCTTTTTAAATAAAGCACCGAAAAATGAAAAATTTTGAAATGAAAAGCAGGATTAAAGCGCAAAAATATATAAAAATCTTGGAGCACAAGTAAAACACGTCAATCACTCTCAACTGAGAACTCTCTCCTCTCATTTATACTTAATTGCTACGAAATTATTGAGTTATTAACTCTAAAATCAATGATTTTAGTTTAAAACCATACTTAATATGTACAGTATGTCAATAAAGTGTTTTTACTAACGAAAAAAAACTAATTTTTTGGGTTTAGTTGAAAATAAATGTACCTAAAAGTGAGAATTTTTTTTCAATTATAATTTATTTCGATTCTATATTTTTCCTAGAACTTAATGGCAAAAAGAATTGTTAAATAACATTACCCAAACATTTTATAAAATTAAAAAACTAAAAACATTCAAATTTTATGCTGTCAATAAAGTGTTTTTACACGAAACTTTATTACTAAATAACAATGTTAAAAAAACAGGAATATTTTTTTTTAATACTTTGTGTGGCTGCCATTAGCGTCACATACTGCCTGCAATCGCCGTTTCATTGAAACAATAAGGTTTTGTATGTATGTTTCTGGAATCTTCTGCCATTCTTCCAGTACAGCAGCTTTTAAATCAGTTTTTGATTTTGGACTCCGCTTTGCGACTTTTTTTTTCAAATATGACCACACATTTTCTATTGGATTCATATCTGGACTTTGTGGTGGAGTGTCTAACACCTTTCCACAGTTGTACAACAGCCAAACTCTTACCATATGAGCTTTATGCTTCGGGTCATTGTCCTGGTAAAATTTAAAAATTGGCTTATTGCCCTCATAGAATCCAAATTTCTGTGCACTACTGACGAGATGTGTCTGTAAAATGCTCAGATATTGTCTAGCATCCATGGTATTCTCAATGAAGGTCAAATCTCCTACACCCTTGCTCGAAATACACCCCCACACCATCACTGATAGTTTTCCGAATTTAACGGTTGGAATAATATTGCGGTTTTCCAACGCTGTTAGTGGCTTTCTCCAGACTCTGGATGGCCCATCGTTGTAGAATAGCATCATCTTGCTTTCGTCACAGAATATGACGTTACTCCAAAAATCGTTCGAACTATTTACATGGACTTGAGCGAACGATAGCCGCTTCAAAATATTCGCCGCCGATAGTAGAGGTTTTTTCCTGGCAACTCGTGATGTGTAGTCATTGGAATTCAGTAATTTTCGGACAGTTTCATGTGACACATCAACACCACTTTCTTCCTTGAACTCCTGAGCAATATCCCTAAGCGAAATTTGTGGATTTTTCTCAATTTTTCTCAGAATTTTTCGCTTATCTCTGTCAGAAATTTTGCAGGGTCGACCACATACTGGCTTTGCCTCTAGCCTATCTTCCTTATTGGCTCTGTTTAATATGTTGTATATCGTTGCTTTTGATAAATTAAACATATCAGCCAGTTCCGAGACTTGACGTCCCATCTGATGGTTATAATACACCAGCTGAGCGACTTCAAAAGTTGTTCTTTTTCCTGGCATTTTATTTTTCATAAAATTAAAGCAAAACGTTATAAATTGCAATAGAAAATGACAAGAAAAGTCGAAGACACAAGAGAAGCCAAAACGCATGGGCCCAAATCTAACGGGATCACCCAAAAGAGAACGGCAAAACAATTTACCGTAGCTGTAAAAACACTTTATTGACAGCATAAAATGTGAATGTTTTTAGTTTTTTAATTTTATAAAATGTTTGGGTAATGTTATTTAACAATTCTTTTTGCCATTAAGTTCTAGGAAAAATATAGAATCGAAATAAATTATAATTGAAAAAAAATTCTCACTTTTAGGTACATTTATTTTCAACTAAACCCAAAAAATTAGTTTTTTTTTGTTAGTAAAAACACTTTATTGACATACTGTATATTTTTATCAATTTTTGGATTAATTTTAATTTCAATATTTTATTCTATATTTAAGGTTAAAGGCTTTAAGATTTACAATCTGTCTCCCAACTTTAGCCACTTAATCGCAATTATCATTATTTTCAACAAATCATAAAGATATTGGAACATTATACATTATTGTTGGTGCTTGAGCAGGAATAGTAGGAATTCCTTTAAGAATTTTAATTCGAACTGACCAAATTTATATGTTATTGTTACCGCCCATGCTTTTATTATAATTTTTATACCCTGAATCCATTAAAAATGGGTATAAGGGTATATTGTATTTGTGCAAAATCCAAATGTATGTAACAGGCAGAAGGAAGCATCTCCGACCCCATAAAGTATATATATTCTTGATCAGCATCAATAGCCGAGTCGATCTAGCCATGTCCGTCTGTGTGTCCGTCCGTCCGTCCGTCCGTCCGTATGTATGAGTCAAAGGATCTCAGAACCTATAAGAGCTAGAGACTGAAATTTTAGATGTAGATGCTCCTAGATCCCGCGCAGATCGAGTTTGTTTCCGATAATCGATAACTTACTCCGTTTCCAAGCAATCGATAAAAATCGATATCGGCATCCTGTTTTTTTTAAGCAATTTGGGTAAATAATAAGAGCTAGAGCCACCAAACATGATATGTTGCTTCAAGAATATTATAGATATTTCAAGTAACTTTCATTTCATACCTATCGCCACCTCCCCGCTACCACCCCAGAGCTATAAATCAAGTTAATAACCCAACTTTTATTGCCAACCAATTTAAACGACAATTTAAATGCAATTGACTTTTTCAGATTACACAAATATTCTATGGTACAATAAGATATACTGTAGAAAATTTCATAAAGATCGGTTAAGAAAAACCAAAGTTATATGCAACTGCGCAATTGAATGGGGCAGCAGCTTTAAGAATTTCTGTATACATGTACACACGCCCATTCATGCGCGTCTGCTTCGCATTCTAATAGCATGGTAATTGCATCTTTTTTTTGTAATGTTATTTTAGTACCTTTTTTTTATCATAAGTACAGTAAGTTAAGCGGTCAGTTGCAAATTCGAGCCCTGCCAAGGGAACTTTTTTTATTAATTTATTTGGTGTTGGAGTAAGAGGGTTCAGGGTATCCCCTAGTCGGGAGCTCCCGACTAGAACCTCTTACTTGTTTTTCATAGTTATGCCAATTATAATTGCAGGATTTGGTAATTGGCCTGTACCGTTTTCCACGTATAAATAATATCAGATTTTGACAATTACCTCCTGCCTTATCTTTATTATTAATCAGTAGAATAGTTGAAAACGCATCTGGAACGTAATGAACAGTATACCCTCCGTTATTTGCAGGAATTGCGTAATACTTACATAATACATCATTTTTTGATCCAGATGGTTGAGGAGACCCAATTTTATAGCGATTTTTTGGCCACCCAGAAGGTCTACAAGGATATATATATAGACGAACGGTGCGTACTTCTTCCCCAATTCCAACCTGCACCTGCATCCTATATATCTGAACCTTAGTCTCCTCGCAGATGGCGCATTTCCGAACGTGATTCCGAACTTGGATCTTGGGCCAAAAATGACACCTGCACAGCGCATGCAACGTTTTGCTAATGCTCCATCGGTTAGCAATTCCGGCATCCAGAGTTTTCAACATCATCCTCCAATTTCTTGCGCCGTTTCCTTGAACAGGTGTCACTTCCGCCTCTTCGAAGTTTCTAGATAATGTGTCAGCGACAACACTATAGTCCCCTCCCGTAACGGATTGAGAAAAAGAACACCTACAGCTTAAATGATCATAATCTACAGGTTTGCATCTCTACGAAGGGCAATTTGGCTGCCAGGCAATCCTTGTCCATCACCGAAAAAATTATATTGGCCTCTCTTGCTACTGTTCATCCAGCTGGAACACCACGGCTCCTACTTCGAAGTGAAATGCATAACACTGGATGAAAAAGAGCCTTTTGAAATCGGCCAACACGGAGTGGTAAGAGTTACCTTGCACTGTTCTCCGGACTCGGCGCTCAGCACAAATTTTTCCTTTCTCTTCTTAAGTGAATCAGTCAACGGAACTGAAATGTCTTTGTAGCTCTTTATAAAGCGACGATACACACCGCTGTGCTCGGGCTTCGTACGTTCCGGATCATCTCCACTCTGCCCTTATCCATTCGCAATGCCCCGCCGTTTATAATGAGCCTCACATAATTTATGTTGCGAAAACAGAAATTGGATTTCGGAATGTCTATGCGATTGCGGACTTTAAGCATTTGGCCACCATTTTAAGATACTTCAGATGCGTCTTAAAATCTTCCGAAATGATCAACAAATAATCCAAGTACAAGAATACGTTGGGCCCTAAAGTTGCCGGGATCATCTTGTCCATGATCCTCCATAATTTCCGGGCAGTGTCGCAGAGCTTTAATGGCATGTGGCGAAAATGATAGAGTGGCCTTTCTGGCTTATATACCGTGCGTTCTTCCGGGCATCTATCTATATTTCCTAGGCCTCATCACACTGTCGTCCAGTTATTCTGCAGCATCCTGTCCAGCTCGGCCCACACGGTGTCTTGCTTTGCCGGTGACAATGGAAAATGCCTGTCCTTCACGGGATCGGTTTTTTAGATCAGATGTTTCCGTTGTATCCGCAACAGGTGGGTCTTTTTAAAATTGGTGAGATCAGCGCTGATCGTCTCCCTAATCGAACACCTCTGGAGCGTTCGCGAAAAATCGCCAGAAATAGATACCCAGGTATCACATGTAACATGTAAAATAAAATTTCTTAACTTCTACTTCTGTGTTTTACAGGTAGAACAACGCGGCCGCAAATTGATCGACTGGCAGACGCCGCTGCCCTACCCATCGACGGCTACGCTGCCCATTCAAGTTCCCAACTAACTATCCTCGGCCTAGCAGACTGACAGAGGCTCCCGTGTCTAACATATTTTTTCTGCGACTTCCTTCTTCTCCTCCCATCTCAGAGCATTTGCAGACGCACTTCTTCATCACTCAACGGTTCGCCAGCGTAATTTCATTCAGGGGCCGCTCACCAAAATTACTATTTTGTGCCGGCATGTATCACAATCACGTCCGTTATATGGAAAGCCCCTTAAGACTTTTCCTTTAGTAATATTCTTAATTGCACCCAGCTGTCTACCCTTGAATTTTAATGATTTTGTGTATTTATAAGCCTTTGGCAACTAATTAATTATCACTGCTTGTGTGCAGCGAAATTCAAAGAATTATATTTTTGTTAAGAATGTATTTATTTGCCGCACAGGACACTTATTAGAAATTACGAATTATTATATTGTTGCTTGGCAGCCAATTCGAAACAGTTGTGCCTCGGTTGTTGAAATTAAGCTCCGCTCAGAACGATAGGCCGAGAGAGTGGGCAGCAGCTTACAAGAGCGCGCAAACATTATTTGTTCTTAGGCTCTACTGATCACTTGACCAAACATATTTAATCGATGGTCATATCTATGGATAAACAACTATCAAGCTAACAAGCCAAAAATCGATTTTTACGATATTCACATATAAATGTTGTAAAACCTTTTTAAAACTGTTTAGATTTACGAAATAAAGGTATATCCAACTTCTATACTATCCATCGATGGGAAGTCAAATTTATGTTAATGTTTCTAAGCCACAACGCCCACAAATTGAAGTACACGTGGTTCTTTCTCTTGTCAACATGTTTTTGTTTTTATTAAACCTTATTGGTTTTTTGTAATTTATTTTTTTCAATACATCAAATTATTCACTAAGCTTATGGTTGCTTTGTCTTCCTATGTTAATGCTTTACTTATTTTGTGTTGCTTCGTTTTGATTTATAGATAATGTAACTACATGTTTAGATTAACTGTGTGTGTATATAACATTTAATATGTACGTACATAAGTATATATAAATACTTTAAAATCTAGATATGTGTATGTTATTAGTATTGACCTCTACTATATATGCCTACTTACAGTAAAAGAGCTACTAAAAATAAACGGAACAATTAACCAATCTGTGTTATTATTATTGACTTAGCTTACTTTGAATGCAAATCATTTATTCGTACTTATTTCATATTTCTCTTTCGTGCATTTTAAAAATACAAATGTACATACAAACAAATCAAAGCAGCCTACTAACAAGTGTCTCATCCAGCAATGCATAAATGTAAATTTAAATGAATTTGTTCTTTTTTGTATATAATGCTGCTAATAACGCTGAGTTTTATTCATACATAAATGTGTAATTCTACTTCTTTATCTGTTTTCATTTTTAATAATTTCAACAGAGATACACATTGTCCTGATATAATGAATGTTGTCTTTTAGAGAATTTATTGATATACATATTGAATGTCATTCGTTAATCTGTATTTGAGTACTGGGTGGCTCGAGAGCTAATAGCAAAAGAATATGGTATTTGTCGACAAATAAAATGCGTACAGTAGGTAATCCAAGTTTAAGGAAGCACATTGGCTTCAAATCAAAATTGCACAGAATACCATCAATTTCTGATGTGTGAAGTTACATACGAATATGTATATGTATATTGTAATACATGCAACTTTTGAAAATTTTGCACTTATAGGTAAACGAAGAAACTGTTGTACAGAGAAGAGAATATACAAAGGTATGTGAGTATACATGTGGGGGCCATTCCAACATACATTCACGGTTAGCAGGCTTTGATTTGCTAGTACTCACAACATATTTGTTCAAAGTGTCTGTTCTCCAGAGATACACAGTATATACGCCTATGCACATACAGGTTAGTGAGTTGTATGTATGTACATCGTTGCACATTGAAATGTAAAGGCATTTGTGGATTGAGCGTGGGCTTATAATAATATTATATTATTTAAAAATTGTGTTGAATGTAAATTAGCATTTAAATAATAACTTAATAATGCGGAAACGCCAAATAAGAAATGCACGCACGTGTTGGAGTGCAAATTAATGTTAACGTTAAGAAGTAAAAGTCAATAAATTAAACTGTAAATATTGCAAAACGGTTTCATATGCACTATTTACTAGGTAAACATTTAAATAAAAACACAGAAAACTGGAAGCATAGTTAACGTAGTTAAATATAATATTGATTTTTGTTTATGTTTTGCTTTTGATTAGAATAATTACTAAAGCTAGCGTTCACTTTGCAAATATATATATATATAAATACATACATTTATAGATATGTGTGTACATAGAACTATACCTTAAACCATTTTTCAATGTTTTTCAAGGTCTGCGTGATTGCGATCCTTTCGACTGCGTATACTTTTTATTACCTGTGACCTGTGTGTACATCATAATGTTTGCCAGTTAATAATTACATTTACACATATTTACATAAATATGTTAGGTTCCTTTTGTGTGTCTGCCTATGTACATAGTGTTGCATGTATGTAAGTAATTCGTGCCAAGTATGTACATATATACTCGTATTGACTTAAAACACGTGTGCTTACATATGCACATACATATGCATTTTTGCACACATAAGTGCATATATATGTATGCATGCGCACGTATGTATTCTATGTACATATGTAATTAATTTAAATATGTATTAACAGTCTTTTTATAATTGGCAATGGCTTAACACACATTGTTATGCTTACATATACATATATATATATTTACATACACATTTGCTTAATATCGCATTAATTTAATTCACATTAGTATTTATACTTCTGTACTAAATGTTTGGCTTGACGTCCTCCATACTATATATTTAAATCAACACTGTATGTACACATACATGTTGAATATGTATATTTACATACTGATTTAACTGTGTATGAAGGTTTATGCTCATATTTCGCACATATCATTTATATAAAGCAATATTCAAGTTAACCTGATATTGATAACTATTAATTTAATATCTGGATATTGTTATCATACCGATTCTTAACCACCCAAATATCTCTATCTGAGCACGAACATACATACAGGCGTATTACATATATAAGACAAATATGAAATCTCGGCTGCATAATGCCGATTAATGATGATTACCCTATAAATCAAATAAAAAATATTTTTCAACCATTTGTAAATTCTATTGAAATGGGCTAATAACACTAGCTTACAAGTTTCTTAACCTTCACGTGTACCCCGATCAACTTAAGTGTTCTCGCATATCTTAACTTTTACCACATGTGGGCCAAACAATTAAAATCTGATCGTAGTTATGCTTTCTGGGATAATCTGTGTTGAATACTTTTGACTTTCTTGGCGGGAACAAGTTGGTTAACAACACTTTTTTCGAGGTACATTTTTGTTGTTGTTAGCAAGTGTCAGTTACTCACATCTTCATTTATTCTTGGCTATTTTAATAATCATATTAAATGCTGTTTTTATATTTTTAAATTACCAAACGAGAACTTGTTTTGTAAAAGAATCGAAGAATAATATTTCTGCCCATTAAATTTTATAAATATAGTAGACATAGTATGCAGTATATAGTCATATATGTACGTAAGAAGATTACTATACACTATGCATATATATACATATACATACATACAGTATAGCTATCAGGTCCAATTTTTAATAAATTCGTACGTTTTGTCTTAAGTTGCTTCTTTGTACACACATACACACTGTCAGATATACATACATACATACATGAATAGATTATATTCTTTAACTATCATTAAATAATACTGTGCTTTATACGAAATTTTATTGAAAACAAACTTTGATACCCCTCATTTAGAAAGATCAACCCTATGTTCGTATCATTATCTTTTCTCTATTTTATATTTAATATTTGTTATCTAGCATTGTGAATATCAAGGATGCATAAGGATTGACTACGTAGTTATTCATAGAAATCAAAATGTCAGTTGTTTTAAAAATTAGGAAATGAGTAACTACACAAAAGTATTATTTTTTAGCTTATTTTTTTTATTGGTAAAATCGTATGGAAATGTAAGTCCTTATATGCCGATTTGCCAAAAACTACGTATTTTATACTTCTGCCTTTTGAATCATTTAAATAAAGGTAAGATTTGCATAACATTAAGCTGCGTTAAAATGGCTATACCTTTGACTCCCGATTCCAACAAGGAGAGATGGATTTTTCAAAAGGTGTGGGAAACACCTCTCAAATGAATTTGAACAAAGATCTTTAAAAATGGGTTTATTGTCCGTTCGAAGGGCAAATGAAAAAGTTTCATGGTTCCACGGGTTTTTCAAACTTGTGGGTGGAATTCACCAGAACGTACATTTCCATTATGTTAGTTAAATGCTCTCTAGCTCTTTAGCTCTTACGGTCAGGGAAAACACTTTTTTCTATAGAGATGCTGGATAGCTCCCCAAGTCGGGGAATCAGCCACAGTACTCTTACTTGCGCTAAAACCTACAAGTTTAGCTTGCAATTGGTCTCTACTTTCTAATAGATTATCCGAAATATATTTATGCTTGTATGTATGTGTGTATTATGTATGCATGCACATTTACACTCAATATGTATGTATATTTTGATAGCTACGATAGTTCAACTAAACTGTGTGGGGTTGTCTTAACATGACATTTCACCAATCACCAGATCTCGTGGCACACTCGAACTATGAACTGTATACGTTAAATTCCAATGCTGTCAGATAATTGTTTGTTGATAAGTATGTTATATATGTATGTATATATAAAGTGAGTACTTTTGGCACTAATCCAATAATGGCCACATGTTTCTTGTTAAAACTATGGCGATGGTAATGAGGGCTAAATGGCGATAGAGATGGTTCTTATTGCACGTTGTACCAACTTTAGCTTTAGCTTTATCAGCTGGTTGGCTGCTCCATATCTTAATGACTAAAGCATGGACATCAGGGCGGGACCAGGCTCTACTGATTGTTACTTTATTCGCATATACCGGATTGCCAGACTGCTACGAAACACTTATGGCTCCAGTTTCGGTTGCGTTGGGAGTTGCGGTATTTCCGGTCGCTGCTGGCGGATCGGATGTATTGCGGCGTTTCATACTATTAATGGCGGGCGTGTCAATCGGTTGCACGACTGACCCGATGCTGCTGCCGCTGCTGCTTGTGGCTGCCAAATGGTTGTTCAACTGTTGCTGGAAGTGTTGACTAAAGCTGCTGCTGAAGAGCGCATGATGCGGATGCGGATGCGGGTGAGTGTGCGTGTGCGTGTGCGTATATGGATTATGGGCCGCATTATGGCGTAAAATAGCTGAAGCTGATTGCGAGTCACAGCCGCCGAGTATCACAATTTTATTATCCTCTCGCCGCTTGGTCAACTGATTGATACTCAACGGATTGTTGATGTCGCGTGGGTTGGCGCCAATCGGATTGCGATGTAAACTTGTTGCTGGTCCAGAAGCCAGCGCCGGCGCCGATGCAGATGCTGCAGCATTTGGTACTATTGTATTAATGCTACCACCCGCTGTTACAGAGCCCGTATAACTGTTGAAGCCATTTGTTGCCAAAGATGTTGGAGTGCTGCTGCTGCTGCTACCGCTACCGCTGCCGCTGCTGCCAGCGATGCTTACAGCAGCCAGGTGGGTGTGCGATTGGAATAGTTGCT
Organism: Drosophila novamexicana; assembly: GCF_003285875.2. Lineage (NCBI taxonomy): Eukaryota > Metazoa > Arthropoda > Insecta > Diptera > Drosophilidae > Drosophila > Drosophila novamexicana. The sequence goes on along the minus strand of NW_020824865.1, from coordinate 108,488 downwards.
CTGGATTACTGCCACACACGGGTAGAGAAAGGCCCATGCCCAAATGGCTAAAGCGGGAGCCAAGCATCATGGCGCGCTCACTGGCAGAGGTCGGCGCTGTTCCGGTCGCAGACGTCACTGGCGACGCTGTGCTAGAGGTATTCGGTGTGTTACTAATGCTACATGTTGATCCGCTGCTGGACCCAGTCGCAGACCCAGGCGCTGATCGTGATTGACTGCTCGACGTTGCCTGCTCAGTGCTGTTATTAACAGGGAGAGGGCCTATATTGCTGGTTGCAGGGGGCATAGCGGGCGTTGCTGGACTAGTTAGCATGTTCATATTGAGTGGACTGGCCAGGCTCGTTGTTGTCGAGGGACTTTGTACACTGGACAGTCCGCTCAGACAGCCGGGGCTCGACAGCGACTGACTCATTGACTCTGTGTCGTCGTTGTCGGCCATTTTATTTGTCTCGGTCTCATCCCCGCTGCCACAGCTGGCACCACCCAGTTCCTCGTCATCGTCGTCATCATCACTCAACTGGCTCATATTGCCGGCATCATCCATGCCGCTACCGTTCGCCAGCGCGCCGTTTCCATGCAATGCCTCCATGTAGCGAATGCATTTCTTTTTGCGTCTGCGGGATTAAAAGAAACGTAAATAATATGCATTATTAGTTACATACAAATGAGAATTGAAGCATTGGTAAATGTGGTATTGGCTAATATGAAGGCATTCCACAACATATGCAGAAAATACCATTCACTTAATAAGTGCATGCACACGGTACGGCCGGGCGTTAAGTATCTTTGAATAAGCTAATGATCGTGCAAAAACATATTTGAACAGAAGATATTACGTATTAAACGAATCAAGTGCATACAATTTCAAATCAAGAGAGCGGGCCACTGTTGACTAAGCAGGATTGAGAGCAGATTTAAACGTCAAAGCGACGCCATTATCTCTATATTATTTTCAACCTGGCGATTGGCATTCAAATTCCAAATTTATCATGTATCGTTATTATATTTAACAAATTTAACTATTTTTTGATTCGGTTATAAAAAACCTATACAATCATAATTATAAGCTTTTGTTAGTTTATTTATTTGTTTATTGATAAATAATTAAAATATACCAATTAATTCTGTACTTATTATTTGATTTAACAACAAATTGTTCTTGATTTTATGTTAACTGGAATTGGAAGGGTCAAGCCAGAACGTTCCAGAACTGTTCATAACACCCCAAGCTATACAACATAACCTTTTAAATATAAAATGGTCATGTTTCAGCTGTAACTGACCTTTTATATTTAACTCTTCAAATTGATGATACATTAATAATGGAGTATTGCTGCATGCAGGAATCATAACAAAATCAGAAACTTTAAATTATTTTAACATAAATACTGAAACAGTATATAAAAATAAAAAATTGATTCATATCACATATATATGCTTATAAGGTATATGGTATATAATACATATATAATATAATATATAATGATATACATTATTATATATGTATATAATATAAAGTACACAATATATATACAGCATATTAAAAAATGTATATAGTATGGAAATTAATAAATTCAAATAATTTTAGGGGTCACTTTATTTATTATTTGGGTCTCTATAAATACTAATTGCCAGGTGATTGACTTTCGCAATTTGAAAAAATTAATTGAAATCCGAAATCAATCTGCGCTACAATTTTGATTACGCATGTAATTTACAAAATCGATATGGGCAATGGTAAAGTTATACTGATAATCGGAGGCACATTCGAATGACCCTAAAAATAAGTAAATAAAGTATATTTCAAGACGTATCATATAAGCATATAAATTAGAGCATCAGCACTTCCGATAATGCACGTTCCAGTAGGCATGCATAATAATAATTTATCTGCAGACATTTCGAAATGTACAAACAAAAAACAAATAATATGTATAAATGGGTAACTGAAATGGTAGAATTAGCAATCAATACACTTGAACGTGTTCATCGGAGTCAATAATACGTAATAAATTATGAGATATATTAAATAATGGTTAAAAGGCATAAACGGCTGTGGTTCAATAAACATAACAATAATACAACATTTAAAAGAAAAGCCAGTTTCGTCGTAAAACAGACCATGTTCACAAAGTCAAATTAAAAGGCAACCAACTGCAATAACAACAACAACAACAACAACAGCAACGACAACAATAACAAACAGCTCTAGCAAAAATGTAAAATTGAGCTCGGTTTAAGTACAACACATTTAAATTATATACATATATATACATATACATATACATATACATATACATATATGTACATATAAGCGCATGTATATGTATACTGATACATATACGCACATCAAAAAATATTCCCTACAATCAATATAAATTTTATCAAAGGACACAAGTGCCCAAAATTATATTCGTATATGATCAAAATCAATACATTTACATTTAATTTTATTATTAAGCGCTTACACAGGTAAGCATAGAATACATAGAATTAGCTAAGTTTGATTTATATACATATGAAATATTTTTATATTTGATATAATTTCCTAGCCCTTAGCACCATTGCATGCCGCATTAGCACAGCTATTATAACTTAACAAGTCGCATTTTTCTTTTACAATTTGTTGTGCACAATATTATTATTATATAATTAACTAGATCATCAACTCTTTACTCAACGTCCATTGGAAAGGAAATGGAAACGAAATACAATAAGAAAAAATAAAATAAATAATACAAGAATATCCATTTAATGCTTATTTAAGGCAAATTTCATATTTAAAAAATGAAATTGTTATAATTCATTTATATACTAATAATCTTTGGCGAAAGGAAGAATATATAAAAGTTATTTATAAATTTAAAAAACTATCTGACTGAACCATATGATTCAACGTGATTCAACCCGATTCGCTTGGACAGACAATTGCTCACTCACATATTTATTATCAGTGTGTAATAAGCTTAATGATATATGTTTGTGATACAAAGGACCATTTGATCTGATTCTGATCTCGAATCATTTCACGTGTTACTATCAAAATTTAAAATTGAAATGAAAATCCGCTTGGAAAGTCAATTTACATTTGTTAGTATTTTTATATCTTGAAGATTTTTGCACGTATTTAGAAAGCCGTTTCTCGGCTCTAAGTGTGTTTTTTTTTTGGTTACTTTAAAAAAAATGTAATTATAATATTGTCGTTTGTTATTACAAATTAATGCTAATGCGGCTTAATGCTAGCTTTTTGCAAAGAGTATAATAATTTGAATGTTGCTTGGTTAATCGTAATGAAAATAAGAATTCACTGAAATATGTACAATTATGTATATGTAAATATACGTTATTTACTGGCATTTATGCTGAGTCGTACGCCTGCCTCTTGTTTGGGCTGCAATGGAGTTTAGGATGCGGATGCGGATGCAGGTTGTTGTCCGGGAGGTTGCCTGCTTATTTTCGCCGCGGGCTGCCATCGTTTTTACAAATTTACATAGGTCGGGGGTGCTTGCGGTGACAGTTGCTGTGTGCTCGCGGCACCGGCAGTCGCACCGCCACCGCCTCCGCCTCCAACACCACCCCCTCCACCACCGCTGCCGCCACCCCCAGGTTGTGTACAGGCGCCACCATTGAGAGGTGCTGCCGATCCGTTTCCTGTATTGCTGGGAATCATTTGCAAGTGTGTGTGCGTGTGCGAAGACGATGTAGATGACGATGAGGAACTTGATGACGAGTTTGGCAGCATGACAGTAGCCCCCACCATGCCAGGCGTCAGCATGCCGACACTTATGCTATTGACACCTGGGCCACTGACAATTCCGGTACTGTTGCTCGCCGAAGAAATGACGCCCAAACCCACACTGGGACTGAATTAAGAAAGTCCAAAATGTTATTTGGTTAAGCAATAAGAAAAGAACGGTAATTGTATTCGTCAACATTTCGTTTACTCAATAAAAAAGGCATATTGTTTGTATGTGTGCTTGTTTGTATGTGTGTGTATTTTGAATTTGTTTATTAAGGATCATATAGTCCTAATGCCAAAACCAGAACTGAACGATCACCTAACACGCAAATCTCTATTATATATTGTTTTTAATCCTATGACGATATTCGGCTCACTTTTTATAAAAAAAAAAATAACTCGCAAGAATTCAAGATAAGACACTTAAAAACTAAAACATTCAATGTAAAATAAAAAAGTAGTGAAAACAAGTAAGAGGTTCTAGTCGGGAGCTCCCGACTAGGGGATACCCTGAACCCTCTTCTTCCAACATCAAATGCATATATATATTCTATTTTAGAAGCTATATGTCAAGTTTGGTGACTCTAGCTCCTATTATTTACCAAAATTGCCCAAACAACAGGATATCGATATCGATTTTTATCGATTGCTTGGAAACGGAGTAAGTTATCGATTATCGGAAACAAACTCGATCTGCGCGGGAACTAGGAGCACCTACATCTAAAATTTCAAGTCTCTAGCTCTTATAGGTTCTGAGATCCTTGCGTTCATACATACGGACGGACGGACAGACGGACATGACTAGATCGACTCGGCTATTGATGCTGATCAAGAATATATATACTTTATGGGGTCGGAGATGCTTCCTTCTGCCTGTTACATATATTTGGATTTTGCACAAATACAATATACCCTTATACCCATTTTTAATGGGTTCAGGGTATAAAAATAATCGAGAAAGTAAGGATTTAAAACCTTTGTAGAAGCTCGTAAGTGCTGAGATTTGATTAAAATATCTTGAAAAAACAATTTACCATATAAGATCCTATTTTTGACCGATGGTTCATATGTCAGCTATATGATATAGTAGTCAGATGTTGATAAGTTTTTGGTTATATACGAAAGGAGCACACCAGGTGCAACTTTTCGGCCGCTTCCGAGCCAAGTACTTCACGCAACAGTAAGATGGAATGAGAGACTAATTCGCATAGATCCAGACGAACGGACATGGCTATATCAACTCGGCTGTTGATCTGATCTAGCGTATATATACTTTATGGTGACGGAGATGTCTCCACCTATGCGTCTCACACTTCATGATAAAATTAGATTACCGCCAACAAGGGTAGTAAATGGGAAAATATCGATTGCCGTTTAATGAATTTGTCATTAACATAATGTTAAACGTTTATTGCGACATACAATTGTACAATTTTTAAAAACACCATTTTTAGAATATGCACACATAAATAATTTAAAGCGAGCACGATTGGTCCGATTGGAAGTTTATCTTTAAAGTTCATGGATTCTGCACCAGTTTTTCTTCCAAGTTAAGTTTAGCTAAGATGGAAAAACCTCAGGTTTAAAAAAAAAACGATGTATATTTAAAGCCTACAATTGAACTGCTTTCAGGTTTTGGTTTATATGTTACTGCTCATTGTTGTCATATACTAGGAAATAATAAAAAAACAAGAAAGAGGTTCTAGTCGGGAGCTCCCGACTAGGGGATACCCTGACCCTCTTCTTCCAACATCAAATGCATATATATATTCTATTTTAGAAGCTATATGTCAAGTTTGGTGACTCTAGCTCCTATTAATTACCAAAATTGCCCAAAAAACAGAGTATCGATATAGATTTTATCGATTGCTTGGAAACGGAGTAAATTATCGATGATCGGAAACAAACTCGATCTGCGCAGGCACTAGGAGCACCTACATCTAAAATCAAGTCTCTAACTCTTAAAGGTTCTGAGATCCTTGCGTTCATAAATACGGACAGACGGACGGACGGACAGACGGACAGACAGACAGACGGACATGGCTAGATCGACTCGGCTATTGGTGCTGATCAAGAATATATATACTTTATGGGGTCGGAGATGCTTCCTTCTGCCTGTTATATACATTTGGATTTTGCACTAATACAATATACCCTTATACCCATTTTTAGTGCAGGGTATAAAAATATAAATTTTCCTAAGTGTTTCTACTCTTCAAAGTAAAGATGGGATCTGGAGGGGATCGCGACAAAAAGTGCGGGGTGGGCGGGACGCTAGAGGTGGCCAAGATTTTTACATAGTCAAAATCTTTACGGATCGGCATGTTTTTGTAATCAGACAAAAGAAGGTCTCTATAAGAGGGTCTTTTTATATAAATAATCTTTTAGATATTTGGCTTGCGATTTGGAAAATATATGAAAAGATAATAAATTTTTGATCGATTCTTCCTATTGAGCTGTATGTTATAGTAGTGCCATTTTGATAAGAACTCGGATCGGGTCAAGAAAAGTTTTCATACAAGAACCTAATTTTCGACCAATCGTTTCTACAGCAGCTATATACAGCGGTCCGCTTCGATAGATATATGGAAACTAAGAGACTAGCTTGCATAGAAACACCTCTCTGATTCTATGCAAGCTAGTCTCTTAGTTTCCACCTCTTAACACCTCTCTGATTCTATGCAAGCTAGTCTCTTAGTTTCCATATATCTATCGAATCGGACCGCAGTATATATCTTATAGAGTCGGGAATGTCTTCTAATTAAATCGCCCTCTTCAAGGGTATAAAAACCACGAGCGTATATTGTACTTAAAAGTTGAAGTGATCTAAACACAAAGAATTCAAGTCGAGCAGATACCATTTACCCAGCACCTTCCATTTTCATTATCCTTGTATATCTGAAAAACATACACAAAAACATACCCTCTCAAACTTTCATTCTTGAAGAGTTGTTGTTCTTTGGAATAAAGGTTTAAATGTGGGTATAAGCCCTGAACTTATTTAAAATGGGTAAAAAGAGCATAATTATTTTGTTCAAATGTATATAACATATTCTTAGTCAGCATCAAAAATAGAGTCGATTATAAGAGCTAGAGGCTAGAAATTTTAAACAAAGGTCCTCTTAGTGTGGAATTCGGCGATACCTAAGAGAACAGGATTTCGATATACATTTTTGTCGATTGCTTGGAAATGAGACAATTTATCGATTATCGGAAGCAAACTCGTACTGCGCGGGTACAAGGAGGACCCATGTTCAATTCAATTGCAAGTCTCTAGCTTTTATAGATTCTGAGATCCTTGCGGACAGACGGACATGGCTAGATCGACTCGGTTATTTATGCAGATCATGAATATATGTACTTTATGGGGACGGAATGCTTTCTTCTGCCTGTAACATACATTTGCACAAAAGCAGAATATCCTTTTTACTCATTTTCAAAACCCAAATTTACTGTTAGTGAAAGAAGGTTCAGAGTATCCCCAAGTCGGACTCTCCCAAGTAAAGTAGCTGATATTTCCCAGAATTACTGGATCGAAGTTTTTTGCTTCAAATTTGTCAACCAAATAAAATCTCGTTTATTCAACGTTTGACCCGTATTTTTCATCCGAGGAAAAACGATTTTTAAATGAGTTTGACGTCGATCAGATGGTAAAGGGAAGATTTTCATGCTTTTCCCTTTTTCAGGATTTTCCCTTTTTCCCATACAAATGCAAAATCCCGCCTTAGCGTGCCCCTCCATCACATACGGTAACTGCAGTTCACATTTCAGCTTGATTCCCAATCAGTCAGTCAGGAGAAACAGTTTTATATGTGGAGACTACCGGGTATTACCAGATCTTGTCCGTGCACATTTTACGCTTATAATTTTAGATATATCTTTTTTCCCAGATTAAGCACTCTGAAAATTTAAAACTACACGTACTATATTGAACCCCAGGCATAGATACAAAATTGTAGAGGATATAGAATAAAGAACAATAGTTGTAACAAAAAAGTTTCATACAACAGTTTGTCACGATTTTTCTTGAAAGGAGCATTTAATTACGACTATGATTTTGTTAATTTCCAAGGTTCTATAAAAAAAAAATTATTTGAGACGTGCTAAACACTTTTTGCAGAATCAAACTTCCTTGGGGGAAAATGCGATAAAAAGATTTTTTGAGAGGTTTTACGTTTTCTCCATTAAGAACTTATTGAATGCGTCTTTCAGCGATATTGGAAATTCCACCCGCATCTGTGGTAAATTATTGGAAAACGGTTATTTGATCGCTTCTTTGTGGAATTTCATCTAATCACACTTTCGCCAAATCTACATTTCTTGATAAACGCGGTACAACGGTGAATTTTCGTAGTTTCAAGTTCTATTCGATCGGCTTAAAACTTATTTTCCAAGCTTTACGTAAAAATTAAAGGATTATGTGTTCCAGCAATTTTAGAAGCTCCCACTCGTTTGTTATTCGATGGACTTAAAAATGTTTTTAAATGCGAAAAACGCATTGATCGACTTGTGTGCACATATACTCAATACATACAGATGTATGTAATCTTTAGCTATGCAGTAAGAACAAAATGCACCCAAGTGCACAAAGCCCTTTTAAATATATTTTTGAATATTACTTGTATATTCCTTTACCCATTAAATAGGTGAAAAGGTGTTAAGCGTGAACATCTGATTTACGAAGGAAAGGTAATCCCTAGTTTTGATTTTTCCTAAGCAAGTTCTGTTTCCTCAAGCAACCAAGTCAATTTTTTTAATTGCTGATATGAACTAGCGCTCGAAAAGATTCAATATTTATTGCAAGCAACATATGCCGCGTTAAAAGTATTTATTAGTATTGATTAATAAATATTATTGCAAAAATGACAAGTTAAGGTTGAATACACTTTTTAAAAATATCTTCAAGTTTCTGCATATACTTATATTCAATGGGAAAATACAACTAATAAGGTTTCAGTACAGTATTAATTTGTTGATCCAATCGACAAAAGCTTATTCAAAAGGCATTGAAATTTAGGTAAGGATTGAAAAGTGACTAGAGCTTCGGATGAAGAACAGAGTTTGTTTTCAAATTATTCAACTAGATTTGTTATCGCTGAGGGATATCCACTTTCAATAGATCAACATTAAAATTTGTAAATAATAAATTTGTTGGTCCTGTGCAGGGTGCAGGCAAGAAGGGGGCATTGTAGGTAGGAAACAGCATTAAGTTGCATGCAAATACATTAAATAGTATCGGCCATATATGTAGATTGTGGCCACAATGCCCTTTGTTACTTAATAGTTGTCATACTGTTACATACTGTTAATTATTATCTAGAGTCAGGTATCGAATAGTATGTGTGTTTAGGTGTCAGGTGAGTGTAGAATAATGCGTGATAGATAGTACTTATGAAGATTCATGTGTACATAATTAAATTGATGAGACAATATTTGTTATTCCTTCGCCTACTGTACATACACAAACATATGTACATTTATATTAGAGTTGTATTGCATTGCCACTGCGACTATTTCCTTGAACGTCAGCTGTTAGATTATATTGCTGAATGCAATTTTCTATATGTAATATAGTTGTAAGTCCTAGGCTTATATATTAAGTACAAATTATAATATTAAAAGATAAGTTTTTTGTATGTTAACCATTTGAGCAATCGAATTGGGACAAGAGAATTATTGCAATGAGGACAATGGAGTGGATCCAATTGTTGAACGAACGACTGTTGGAACTAGACTAATGATCTGCTTACACACGACAGTATGTGTATACTTTGATTCTGTATTTCACATACCGATTTACTTTTAAATAGTGATAAAATAAAATATATTAAAAAAAAAAATGGACATCAATCAGATATTCGATTTGAACGCTGGTCATCAAATTTGGACTTCACCTTTTCCATAATTTAAAGCTTATTACAACTCTAATATGCGTGTACGTATGCATGTCTTCCATATTTTAGCCACTTATGTACAGTCATGCTACTGCGCTTATGTTTACGTACTTTTTTGGAGCCATTTAGTGAAACGAACTCAGAGAGAGGCGTGCTTAAACTCCAATTAAAGAATTGGTGAGGCGCAGCCTAGATTATTTTTGGTTTCTTGTTTTTTTTTTATACAAGTCTGGGAACTCATTTTGTAAGTTTGGACACGTTGTGACAATTTGAAATTTGCAATGTGAATAACTGATGGATTTCTTATCATAAACGCAGTATGTAATATCTTAAACAAGCTGTCAACTTAAAAGATACATTCAATTTTTAACCTACCTGCAGGGCTTGCACCATTGATTCTGCTGGTCCAGTCCAAATCGCGCTCGACACTTTTTCATGTTGTTACCTACGGAAAAGAATTTAAAATTGGTTTTGGAAGTTGCTGCATTATAAAGGCACCATAATTGAACATGATCGAGTTGTTAGTTGAACAGCAGAAAGGTAGTTTAAGCATTCATTTCAATTCCAACTAAATAAGAACATATAGACACTACAATGACAGCATGATACGAGTAAATAATAAATTAATAATGGATAGGATAGTTAAGCCTTAGGCTAGATATAGATTTACAACTTGGCAGTTCCATTTAATTACATTCCACGTAACTTCCGCTGCGGAATGGGATGATTCTATATAACGTTGTTTAAATAATTTAAGCTAAACATCTAGACGTTTAAGTTAAAACGAGCTTTGAAAAATGAACGAAGTCGGGAAACGCGAGCCTTAACCAAAATATAAATTATACTTGTTTTCCAGTTTTTCTAATCTGTTCACTAAGTGAAAATGAATTTTTCTGTTTTTTTCGCTATTGTCGCTGTTTTTGACGCAAATATAGAAAATTACTTTAAAAATTGATTTATGACAGCCACCGAATTTAAAAAAAAAAAGGTATATTTTCTAGTCACTGTGTAAAAGTTGCCCTATTCATGAAGTCTAGAGTCATTCGGACCATTATCAAGAAAATTTTGTTCCATTATTTTCGTTTTGAATGATGTTTGGAATGCTATCTGCTCATAATGTTATTTTGTTGTCACGCTAATACAGAAATGTGAATGTTAATATGGAAATAACCGATCCGCAAACCATTCGCCAAATAATGGCAAGGTTTTACCATCTGGCTAATATAACTCACATTGGCTAACACATAAATAATAGTCGATTACTTTAATTGAATTTGGACATCATAACACAACATTCATCTACAAAGCGTTTCAATTGCGCATGCACTAATAACTAGATGAATGCGAGTACATATGTATTATAAGTAAACTGTGTACTTATATACTTATACTACATATGTGAGTATAAATCCATTCAAGTACTTATAGTGCGTATAAGTAAGCAGTATAAGTATACAGTTCAATCTTGCATAACATAAGTTTTTTTAACAAGTTTACTTTTACGTAGTCTAAGCCATTATACTTATAATTACTGCAACTTATACTGCATACTGTATACACACATTGAAATTATTTTCTACATATGCGAGTGTGTAGTATAAGTGCCTACAACTTATACGTATACAAGGTATATGAGAGTATGCAGTATAAGTACTTATACTGGATGAGTATTTATAATTATACTGTATGCTGATACTACATACACATATAACACTCATATCAATAGAAAATTATATCATGCAGGCAATGGGATTGTAAGACTAGGTAATTGTAATTTTTGATCGTAATCACTTATTGACAATCAGACATACATAAATATATGGATACATACAAACAACAATGGTTAATGAATGATATGTGTCCTATTTGGTAAAATGAATTATTACAAAATAGTTTCGGCAATGCCGAGAGAAAAAACTGCCTGTAAACAATTTGGAGTTAAGCAAGTAGGATGCAAATTATTTACAGGGCAAATTATTTAGTAGGGTGAGTTTTCTACAGATTTCCTAAATCTACTTATTGTCATAAATAAGTTGAGGCAATTTTGCGTTTATTAAACAATCATTTTGATCCATGTTTTCATTATTTTTCAACTTCGTTCCAATCGCAACAACAAGTATGTTTTTTATTTTTTTTTTGTACTTACACAAATGTGTGTTTTCGTTTATTAAACAAACAATTGTATTATATTAAGATGAAATTGTCTGATTAAATCGTTTGATAATCATTTAACGTATGTCTGGCTGTTTAATTTTGGCTTAGATTTTGATTTGGTATTGGTATGACATAGTACATATGTATCGTACAAAAGTTTAAGAAAATGTATCTAACCTCCTCCGTCGCTGCTCGCATCTTGCTTCCGTTTCCGTTTCTTGCCGCGTGACGCGTTCGTGCGTGAGCTCCAATCGGGATACATCTGCATGTGCAGCTGGCGTTCCCGTCGTGCCAACTCGTAATATTTGGCCTGCTCCTCACGCCCCAAGGCATGCCACTGGGAGTGGGATATATGCGAGGTGTCGCGAAAAAAACAGTGTGTAATAATTGTTGTGTGCATTCGGTGCGAATTTAGACATATTTCAAATTTCGGATTTTCGTAATTAATTTTCGTATTTTGTTTGGTTCGAGGCGATCAATCGAATTGTTTTTGTTTTTTGTATTGGTTTTGTTAGATTTGGTTGCGATATGCGCAAATCAAAATTATGAAAAATAAAGAGAGATAATATGCAATTACATTAATCAGTCAGGTGGTTTTTTAAACGCTAATTATCAGCTATCAGGCACCCGCCAATCAGAGCACAGTGGACAAAAGCCGACACCACAACAGCCTGTTTTGTTGGTGTCGGCGAGAATCTTAGTATATTCGGCGGGCGCAAATTGTTCAAAAGCTTTGACGGATCGATCTTGTAGACGGTTTCGGGTGCATGCATTCGCCAATTTCAATTTCAAGTCCTCACATATAGAATATTTGGTTTGTTTATATATGATTCTTGTGTTCAAGAATCTATGGAAATGAAAGCATTAAATAAAATGAAATGTTTTTTTTGTTTCTACATATTTTCCAGTTCTCTGCACTTTGATTGCCAATTCAATACATAAGTATATTGTGTTCGTGTGAGTGTATTATTTTGCCAATTGAACCACATAGGTATGGAAAGCTTTAGCCCTAATTGAACGTCCTGCACATCGAAACATGGGTAACGCTCCAAAACTATTCTGATTAACAAATATTTGTGTACAAATTATTGCGATGAAGAAACAAAACTTTTAACTCATTTTGTTAAATCTGTTCTTCCAATTTGTTGAAGCTTTCTATGTTTTTACAATATCTTTTCAAATTGGTACTAAATAATCGATTGAATTTTATCAGCATTTTCGTATTCTTTCTTTATTATTAAAACAATAAGCTTTCATTTTTCAATTCTCAATTTGATCACGAATAGGGGAATTTGAATTGTTACTGGGAAAAAATGAATTAAATCAAATCGAAACTAATCCCAGAAAAGCAAACAAAGGTAAGTACAAATTGGGCAATTACTAAAATGGGTCACAGTCAGTTGGGTTAGGTCAATTGGATTTGAAAAAACGATAGCGAACACTCCAAATAGATGAAATCTAGCCACAGTTTCACTTTTTTCACAGTGTCAAAATAGATAAATGATATTCTGAAAATAAAAATGCCAGAAATGTTTACAAGCAAGGCTACGGGTTACCGAAGAGAGAAGCTAAGGTACTCCATACGTACTAACATGTTAAGTTTAATTACTTTCAATTTCAGGTACACTTTTTAAAGTACACTTTAAATTGGTATCTGCTTAGTACAAATCTAAAGCTAACTACGAAAACATCTAAGATTCTGTCTAGTTTCAAAAATGTGATTTTTTTAGGATTTGTTGTAAATAATGTCGGGTTTTTTCTTTCAGTTATTTTGATGCGTGGTACGAGTTAAATTTATTCTAAGTTTTTACACAAATTACATTAATAGTAGGTACATGTTTAATTTAATTTGTTAGTTCTAGTTTTTGTGTTAGTAGCAGCTGATTTTAAATGTGTGCTTGTGTTATTGATATTGTTAATGTTATTGTTATTGTAATTGTGTTTGTGTTTGTACGGTATGCATGTTTATAATGAAATTTTTAATCGAAAACGAAAACAAAAACGAAAAAACAAAAAAGTTTGAATGCGGTTAGAGAAGAATAAGAGTGTTACAAATTTGACAATTTTGTGCAATACCTCCCGAATCCGCTGTCGATCTGTCTTTTTTACGCTTTTTCTTTTTTGACACGTAACCGTAGTTATCTCGTGCGCTCCACCCCGGATACAACTCCATATGCAATTGGCGCTCTTGTCGCGCTTTTTCGTAATATTTGCTTTGTTCTTCGCGGGAAAGTTCGTGCCACTACAAAAGTATCATTAATGTTGGGAATCAGTTAGCATTAACTTATAAAACGAGTGTTTTTGCATTGAGAATAATGTCAAGGTGAGTTCTTTGTGCGAATTCCAATAGTACTTATATACAAGTGTGTCCGTGTGTCCGTCAGTCTGTCCTTTTATAATAAAAGATTATTTGCGCTGAAGAAGCATTCGCAGCATTAAAAACTGTTCCGGTAATCAAGGCTTGTGTATGAAATGAAACCCCATCATAAAACTTAACCGGATTAACCAGAAAACATGACTTGGCAGCCAAGTTAAAGGTAAAGGACTGTATTACGATGGACTATATAGCTTACCCGTCGCCCCAGTATTTGATTAATCGCCGCTGACTCTTTCAAGGTGCATTCAGCTACAACTTTGGCTCTCATCTCTTTCATGTACAGCATAAATGCATTCAGAGGTTTCTTGATATGTGGCTTCTTTTTATCATTTGAACTATCTTTACAGTCGTTTGCTTGCGAATTCGATGAGCTTTTGGTATCCAAGTTTCTGAAATTAATCAACATGCAGAAGTATATCATTATCCATTATTCGTAAACAAAAAAAATGTACAATTTATAGATAACAAATAAAAACTAGAATTCAAATAATCTTGCAGCAGATAACAAAGTTGGCATGTGTGTTTTCACATATTACAAATAATAAAAATAATTTTTTGACATATTTTAATGTCTTCTAATCCTTGAATTTTGAAGCCAAATGTCGGACAGGCATCAATCAATATTGCAAACAGTTTAAGTGCGAATTACGTCTTTACAACCTTAGGGATGAATGTCTTGTTTCTCTTTTCAATACTCTAGCATAGGACAACATAATTTTGCCACCAAAGGAGATACCTCCGACTAGCAACAACAGCCGAGTCGATATAGCTATCTTCTTCTGGATGTTTTTAAAGATTATTATTAAATATCTGCTATAGAAATGATAGAAAATGATGAACAACTTTTTTAAATAAATATCTTGACCAAAGTCGCAGACTAGAGCTCTTCCACTTTTTATTTTGTGTAACAAAATTAATGTTAAATTTACATTTTTTTTAGCCTGGTTCCAATGCTTAAATCGTAGGGAGTGTCAGATCCAGCTCCAACTCCTGATTCGCTTCCACATCCAGTTGTAATTCCTGCAGCCACTGTCAAAGCGCTAAACTGGGCCTTGAACATGTCCGTAATGGCACGTTCCTGGAGTGCGGCAACCGCCGCAACGGCTGAGGGTGAATCTTGAATGGTGGCTGCTGCGACTGAGGCGGAGGCGGAGGCTGACACGTTTGTCGATGATACCGAGGATGGGCACATTGGCATACTGGCGATAGCGACAACCTTGTATGCGTCCCCGTTGAGTTCCTTGGCCGAGTACTCCGGCTGGCAGGTGCTGGCCGATGATGAGGATGTGGGAGTTTCGATGCGTCGCGCATATCTCGATTTTCGCCGGTGGTTATATTTACTCGTGCTCAAAGAATAACTGGTGTTGCCAAGCGTGCCCGTAACTGTCGAACAGCTGCTGTTGCTACTTGTTGGTGGTGTGGCTGGCGTTGGAGGGAACGGAATGTCGGCCAAGTACACGGGATCCGAAGTGGCCGACTCTCGATTAAGCGGTGCTCTCTGTGTGCCTGGCGATAGATTCAAGACTGAACAGTTCTCAGCGATTTTGTTAGTACTTGAACCAGGGCCAGGCAGAGGCAAGCTGTTGCCACTGCCCATCAATGCATTCATTTTCGCATGCACCGACGATAATGAAGTATATTCCAAAAGAATTTCGGCGGCAGTGCTGCAGGTCTCACCGTCATCGGCTGGATGAACGTTGTTCTTTGGATGCCAAATACATGCGG
Source organism: Drosophila novamexicana (assembly GCF_003285875.2). NCBI lineage: Eukaryota > Metazoa > Arthropoda > Insecta > Diptera > Drosophilidae > Drosophila > Drosophila novamexicana. The sequence continues at coordinate 92,599 of NW_020824865.1, read as the reverse complement.
GTGATGATGACTCTTCTTCTTCGTCGCTATCACTGCTCCCTGCACTTTCGCTCTGGCCATTCACGTAACCTGAGCCAGATTGTTTCTGTTGACCAGCAGCAGCGGCTGCTGCTTGCTGCAGGATAATATTTTCGATATCTTGCAGTGTACGCAGTTTCTCTGGTGATGAATGTACTTCTGGTTTACTTGAGCAATTGTTCTCTTGTCTATAGCAGTTTTTTGGGCTAACTTCGGCGGCATCAGTTTTGTTTCTTGACCCTGAATCGCATTCGGCAGACAAGGCAATCGCAGCAAGGGCCATAACATCATGAGTGGGACAATCGGTCTTGCTGTCAGGAGTAAGGCCTAGTCTCTGCAAGCTCCGTAGATAATAGAGTTCAGCACTGCTCCACTGACGATAAAGACTTCTCACTTGGACCAGCATGCCTTCGATTTTCATTCGATTGTTTTCCAATTCGCGTTGTACGGTAACTTCAAGGGTCGAGGTCGAGGTGTTTGTGTTGTCATCATCAGGTCTGTCTGTCCTTCCAACTGACACACTTAGACTATCCTGAAATTGACTGCAAAGTAATGTCAATTGCTCTAGGCCCTTCTTTATATCAAACAATACGTTCTTCTGTTCGCGCAAAAAGTAACCTTTCGAGCTTGAAGCGCATTGACCTATTGTGCGTTTGCTTAACTTGCATCTGTCTTTAGTCGATGAGTTCGAGTTCGAGTTCGAGTTCAGGTTGTGTGCATCTGATCCATCTCTCCGGATGTGGTCGTGATCATATCGAACAGTCTGTTCGATATCGCTTTGTGTTCGATTATTGTTGTTGTTATCGTGTGATAAGCCGATTGATAGTGATGATGTTGACAATGATGGTGTTGCTTTTGGCTCATTGTTAACGGAAGATTTTCGCAAACCAGAAAACTCCAATATGTGTAGCCTACGATCTCGCTCCTGATCGACCTCCAATGACAAATGGGGCTGATGTAGAAACTGTGCATAAAGCATTTGTGTTGCCAGAAACTGTCTCTGCTGCTGCTGCTGCTGTTGCTGCTGTTGCTGGCGTTGTGTGCTCTTGTGCTGGGAGAACACATTATTGCTGTATATGCGAGCCAGTAAGGCATCACGATTACAGCTTGTATCCAATTGCTCCCGATTCCATTTGCGCTGAGGATCCTCCAGCTTTGGCCAGTGCTGGAACATGTCGTGCTGCTGCCGCAGTAGAATTTCCGACATTAATGTGGATGTTGTAGTCGGCACCACCGCATTGCTTGTGGGTGTATTAAATATGTGCTCCATCATATCCGAGTTGGCCTTGGTAACTGCCTCACTCGTGGTCTGTAGATGATCAAAGAATTGTGCATTCGGGGCTGTTGTTGTTATCGATGATGATGATGATGACGATTGCGAGATCGTTTCCATTATATTGCCAACGGGAATAGAAAAGTCCTTTGGCTCCTTATTCTCTTCGGCGCTTTCATTTCCATTTAGGTGCATTTGTCTATAGCTATTTGACTCTCTTCCAGGGGATAGCGCTTCTGGAGTGTCATCTAATCTGCTACTTTTGCTGTTGCTCTTGGTATTCTTGGCAATTTTAGTATCCATAGCAATGCAGGTATTCGAATTATCCGGAGGTCATAGCCTTTCTCGCGGTGCTGTCGATGCCGTTAAATGATTTTAAATACGTTAACATTCCCTTCACAGTTTAATAACTCCACCCCTGGTCGAAACATTTAAATTTTGTTAGATACTTCACTCTATTTCAAATATACTTAATGTTCTTATTTCGATTAAAAGAGAATCCGCAACGGATGTTTTACACAATATCAAAGTGTTATACGTTTTTGAGTTCACAAAACTAAACTTGTAAAACTAGTATGCGATTTGCCGTATTCTAATACCATTAAACATTCGGTGCCCTAAAAATGGAAATTTTGTGAAAACTATACTGTATGTAGCTCAGTAAAATGTTACAATATATTCCAGCTCACCCGTTCACAGCTCGACACACAAATACAGGGTATCTGCTTGTGAGTATTGTCGATGTGCATACCATATTCTATTTTTTTTTCGTGTTCTTGCACAACAAATAAAAATAAATCTATGGGAGAGCCAAATTTGGACAATAACAGTATTCAGTATTTGTATAGATTGCACTTTGACCTGCTATGATGATATTTTATTCTTGACCTATACCACCCTCTGCCACAATTGAGATTTACTGAAGTAATTTCCTTGAGTGAGTAGTTAGTAAATCTATATTCTTCTCGTGTGGAGTTTTTTTTTTTTTTTTTTTTTTTTTTTTTTTTTTTTTTTTTTTGTTAAATAAAGCTCTCTCACGGCACAGCACAGAAACATTAGCTTTTACTACATACTGTTCACAAGGTAAAAAGAGTCTATCAGTTTTAGTGTACTCGTGTATTCGCAACCTAGTTTGTGTCGGATGGTGGTCGGATTAATGACAGGCTTCATTCTGCAAATCTGTTTAGGAACCACTAGCCCCATATTTAAAGAGATTCTCTTCTTGACTGTTGTCAGCTCTGTTTTCACATTTTCACATTGTCAACAGGGTATGGCGCAGTCGGTTGCCACTGACGGCAAAGCAACGTCGTTCTCAGACTCTGGCTCTCGTTATTGAGGCAACAGACAGGCGCACTAACCATAACAACTATAACCCTGTTGCCTGCCTGTTGCGGATTTGAATAAGAGAATATGCACACTTGATATGTGTATGTACACATGCGAGTATCTCTATCAAAATTAAACAATTTATGTATTTTAATTGCATTTCATATTCAGCCTGGTCCAAAATTCCACCGATTATCACACGCTTAACTGGTTTCTCTCTTGTTTTTGTTTTTATTTTCATAGTAGGTAGGCACATCCACAAATGCTCCAATTTGACTGAATTGAATTGAATTGTTTTGATGGTATTATAATACAGACAGTTCTCTTGTCGCCGAGTGAGTGGGTTCGCAAGTATCCCCTTGTTGTGTGTTTGTATTGCTGAGTTGATTTATGGCTGATGCTTTAAACGCAATTTAGATGTATATAAGTATGGTAATTTTATGTAGATACATTTTCTCTTATTATGGCCGAACATCGTTTTGAAACTATTTTCACCAATATGCAAACTGACACAGCTATCCAAATTGAAAATTCAATTTTGAATTTTGTATTATTCAAGATTTTGGCACATTATCGCACTCCATTTTATAGAGACATTTTATTAATGGGATATGCATCAAATGCACAGTTGCTCGTATGAATTGTAGTTGTAGTAGTCCCAAATGTGAGTTGAGAAAGGGCAAACTCCTTAACCGAATACAAATTTCACAGATTTAAACGGAATAAAACGAGTTTCGGACATCAGGTATTTGCTTTTTCAGATTTCTTTGAATTTTGCTAAACTGTCTGCCCAGCAATTTGACGAATTACTTCCGACTTTGGGGGCTTTTAAGCTAACAATTTACAGTGGTATTCGACTCTATCGCATTTTTCATCATCTCTCTCTCCCCGAGAGAGGCCGACGAGGGCCAATGCAGAGAACGATTGCGCCGTGAGAGAAAACGCATCAAATGTTCTCTCGGGAAAATTTCCAAATGCAACTTATTAGTTCGTTGGGACTAGCAAAACGCAATACGTCGGCTTGCTGAGCAGTTGATTCTTCTTCAAAATAATTCGGCTATAGACCCTATTATAAATAACATTAATTAATACTACATTTTAAAAAACAATCAACAACCGGGTATGTATGCCGTCAATGAAATTCTTTCAATAATGAAGAATGTTCTTGTCGATACCCTGTATTCAACAAGATGTCAAATTTAGACGTCGGTTGGCCTTCTTCTTCTTGATCAAAAAGTAGGTCCTTCAAATGATGCTCTGGATCTAGCCAAAAATCAATATTTATCGAGCATACATTCTAGTTCTTATGGTTTTGGCGATCATCGTCTAAATCAAATATTACCTTAATTGGTCGCCATCTTTTTTTTATGCATTAGTTAATTATTGTACGTTTTTTTTTTGCGCATTTGGATTGGAAGCAGAGTACGAAACTTGAAATATTTCACATTTTGAGCGGCTTCAGCAAGAATATGTAAACAGATTTAAGTATCAAATTGGGAGCCATATAGCAAACTATCGCAATGAAGTATTATCGATAAGCTCCTTCAGAGTACAAAATTGGTATTCGCTACTATGAGCGGTTGCGAAGCTGTTGACAGTGGCGCCCTCTATTAAGAAAATTTTTTGTGCTTAAAGTACTAGGATAAATAAATTTCCCACTAATTTTATTACTTTTATATGTAAGTAAATATTTGAACATATTCATAACAAGAGTAGCGACTTTTAATACATAAATTAAAACTATTTATTTTTTTTTTTTAGTTTAGTTCACAACAGGACAGACATGATTAGAACGATTTTGTTAGTTCTAATCAGGCATCCATTTACATATCCTATGCATACTCCGACATTATTTGCAAAAAGTTTTTCGTTTTCCGATTTAAATAGGGAATAGGCTTACGAATTTGACGTTGAATTAGAAAATGTGAATAAGACGCAGAATTTAAATATAGTAGGGTAAAGGCAATATAGTGGGAAAATTTTACAATCGCTTCGTTTCATTCCGACTTCTCTTTCAATATTAGTTGCAGGGCAAAGCCCCTTAGGGGATGGTTTCTAAAGCGCAGACGCGTACTTTTGAGTGGGCCAATAGGAATGTGTACATTTCTGTTTGTAAATAGATATATATTCATATGTATTATATATATATATATATATATATATATATATATATATATATATATATATATATATGTGTGTGTGTGTGTGTGTGTGTGTGTGTGTTGTATACGTGTGTATGTGTGTTCAAGTGGGTTGTGGGTAAATTAAATATGGCGCCTTGAAAGCGCCCACCCAATAAAACATTGGTCTAGCGGTATAGAAGTCTTAATGACCAAGTGTGAAAACATTCGATAGGAGATCACAAAATACTACAAATAATATTAGTATACTTATCGTCAATAAGAAATCCAGCTGGAATAGGTCGGGGGATCAAATAGTCTCGATGTTGCTAAGCTAAAAAAATGACTTATTGTTCTAGCTAAGATATCTTCAGCATCAAAATATGTATATAAAAATTCTTTTTTCGAACTAAAGTTTCTAAGTCAGTTGCATAAACATATTATATATTACATACATATATTATCAGCTATTAAGAACGTTCAAGAACGTTTAAATATGACAATGCCTTCAAATGGAGATTGAAAATCAAAACTTATCCAATCAAAAAATGCCTGTTTACAGACAAGACAAGTTTTCTCTGAATTTCAAAAAACGTCGGAATCGTCAAGAAAAGAGCGAAACTTATCTATAATTTTTCTATGCATGTTACCTTGAATATCGATTGTTCGTTGTGGAATCCTGTACGCCGCAATCCTGTTTGGAACTAGACGCCACAATCGATGGATGGGAATTTAAAACGTGGTGAGATGTCGCATGAACGGAAGGCAACAGACTCGGTGAGAATCGAAATGGAAAGTCGCTGCAATTTAAATAAATAATGTATAAATTGTTGTAAAGCATTGTGTTTTTAAGCATTTCATAATCACCTCGGTAGCGTTGTATTAATTGGTAATGAGGAGGGATAGGGTGTTCTAAAACTAGATGCTGAGTAAACCGACGGCGTGTGCCTGAAAAACAATTAAAGTTAAATATAACAATGAGTATCAAATTCAAAAACAAGACAAAAACATATTACCAAAGCTGCACAGGGAGCTCAAGATTTGAGAGGTGGTTGTTCAGAAGAAGAGACATTCAACTAAACAACTATAAATCTGTTTGAGGTCTGAAGCACTTTTATCCAGTGGACCTTTCAATATGGGACTCAGGTTAATACCATGCATTATTCCCCCCAACTGCTCTTCCCCCATACGCAGCTCCAGCCAATGGCATTCACAACAAAAATATTTTAATTGTTTAAATTTGCACTATTATTAATGTTATGCAATATACCAACTTAATGTAGTTTCTGTGTCAAGAGAAAACGTCACAATTCATTGGTTATCCCCTTAAGGACCACTTTTAAACGTAATCTTTGTTAAAAAAAATGTGTTTCAATGTAAAAAATTCAACCAATCGGAATCTACTTTGTTTTCTTGAATGCTGATCATCTCTATATATATAACTGTTTTCCTGACTTATTTACTGACAGATTGGCCCAAAACCGAAAGAAAGTTGAAATGTTCTCCGTAGTTACCTCATGTGATGAATGTGCATGCCAAGATTGGGTTTTTGGAAATTTATACAAGTGTTACAAAATTGCGAAAAATGTATGTATGAAACTTTTTTGTTGACCATACGATCCGTTTCAAACTGAGTTGAAATGATCTCGGCTCAAGTTCAAACTTTTGAAAAATCTATCCCTCCTTGGGGGAGGGATACGCAGAATTCAGGCTTCCGATTTGCTTGATTTCAATACTGTTCATAAGAACTTAAAGAACACGTGCTTCAGCGATGTTTGAAATTTCACCCGCAAGAGTGGTAAATTGGTGGAAAACGGATGAATGAAAGTTTTTTGTTTACTAAGATATCGCCTTTAAACCAATTTTCTGAGATCTTTGGGAAAATTTGTTTGATACGAAATTCACCATTCTTGAATGGAAAATAAGGGTCAAAGGTTTAATGAACGTGACTTCATTTGTCGGCCTCAAGTTTCTTACCAGATACTTGCAAGACCGGGGAATATATTTATTTATATTTTACTACTTATAAGCCTAAACAAGCTATCCAGCCAGCTATCTAAAAATCGACCTATATCTTTAAAAATTATTTCTTTCAAAATAAAAAACCTTTGAGCGAGACCCATCCCCAAATAATTTCGGTCTCAACATACCTCACCATATTTGGTAGACCTTGCCCAATTCGGTATAATGGGCAGTTGTAAATTCGAAATTTAATTATTTTTAGCTGCTGATAACGAGCCTCGTTTCAAAAAAAAAATCGATATCAATCGATATCGCTTCCCGTTTATTGAGAAAATCTCTACGGTTTCAAGATTGTATACACGCATTTTGTCATTGTCTCCCTCAGGTTACATAAAAATCAAGTAAGAGGTTCTAGTCGGGAGCTCCCGACTAGGGGATACCCTGAACCCTCTTCTTCCAACACCAAATGCAAATATATATACTATTCTAGAAGCTATATGTAAAGTTTGGCGACTCTAGCTCCTATTATTTACCAAAAATGCTCAAAAAACAGGATGTCGTTATCGATTTTTATCGATTGCTTGGAAACGGAGTAACTTATCGATTATCGGAAACAAACTCGATCTGCGCATGCACTAGGAGCACCTACATCTAAAATTTCTCTAGCTCTTATAGGTTCTGAGATCCTTGCGTTCATACATATGGACAGACTGACAGACAGACAGACAGACGTACATGGCTAGATCGACTCGGCTATAGGTGCTGATCAAGAATATATATACTTTGTGGGGTCGGAGTTGCTTCATTCTGCCTGATACACACATTGGGTTCAGGGTATAAAAACATACGAATATTCTATACGCAATAAGATATACGGAAAATTTCATCAAGATCGGTTAAGAGATACAGAAGTTATTAGTGAAAACGGCAATCCAAGCTATAATTTTTATATCGGAAAGTAAGGAGTTACAAATACTGTTTTAAAAACAAGACATCTCTCACCCACTACATCCATAGAAATTTCAAGGGAAAGGAATTTAATTTAGTTTGCATTCAGTAATAAAATTTGAATAGTTTTAATTAATCAACTTACCATGAGGCTACTTGAGACATATCAGGACTTAGCATCGGATAAGGATATTGGGTGGCAGCAAATGGATATAAGGCAGGACGAGTAAGACCTAAAAAGAGTATATATACAAATACTTTAATTATAAGCTTCATTTATATATAAAAAGTGAGAACATTAAAACCGAAATTTATACCACATAGACACGTTTTTTAATTTGGCTGTTATATTACGCAAGTGTTTGTACGAGAAAATCGAAAAACAAAAATTTTTTTAAATACAATTTTCGGCATGTTAGCTTAAACGTCTATAACATAGCTCATAGATAAAAGAAGCAATAGCAATTATATGTATATTTTATATAATTCAATATATATTTATATCTCTATATACAAAACTGTTTGTCCTGACTGACTGACTGACTGATTGGTGATCAACGCACAGCATAATCCATAAGAGCCAAGAAGCTGTAGTTAGCTTTTATGATGAAGGTGTACGTTCAGACGATGTTTCAAGAAATTCCACCCGCAAGTATGGAAACAAGAATTAAACTGACGTCAACACCTTTGTATTCTGGTATCTTTATTGGCTTGAGAAATGACGGACTGGCTCAATCGCGAAGGGTTTTTATTTGCGAAAACGTGTTGTAAAGATTTCGATGTTTAACGTTCGAAAATGAAATTTGAATTTGCTGACAGGATCAGTGGGATAAAAGCGATAGACATAATATATCGATAAGATTGAAAATAAAACTAGACGGTCACAGAGAGTAACGAATAAAAGAAAGGGAATGATCGAGAAAAAACAAAATTTAAACCATTTAAAAAAATTACTTTAAAATTTAAACTTTACTTTGAAAATACATGCATATGATACTTGTTATAAACCATCAGCTACCAATTGCTTTCGCAAAGGAAATTATTCATTGCTCAATCAACTTATTTATGCAACCTATTGGTCTTTTTTATATGACTCAGTTGATATGAATACAGCTATTTATTTTGTTTTATAACAGCCTAAACTCCCTCTTAGATATGTGATTTAACAAGTCAATTCCTTTCACTACTTCTTCAAAGCCACCCTGGTTCCCAGATTGTAAAACCTTAAAAGAACCTAAAAAGTTTTAAAAGTCTGGTTTGCCCAAAATCCGAGACAGTCTAACAATTTTGTAAACCTAAAGCGTAAGTCTTCTAGTTTGCCATCTTTTTTTCTTTCGGGATGGATAAAGCAATGACTCTGATTCTGTTATCCTTTTTGCTAACTTTTTCCAATCAACTTACTCTTCCGTCTATACCAATAACAATTCTTTACCTTATGCTACTACTTCCTCTTGCTCTACACCTGCTGCTATGATTTTCAATTCCCCTCTCCTTTTAGCTATAAATTCATAAAATCTTCTTACTCTGCTGGGCTTGACATTATTCCTAGTTGTCTACTCAAGGAGTGTAATTCTTCCCTTCTTCGTCGATTGCTAAAGCTTTTTTATCTATCCCTTAAATCTTCTGTCTTTTCATCCACAAGATAGATGCTAAGTCTGATATACAAAATTACAGGGGCATTGCAAAACTGTCCGCTATTCCTAAATTATTTGAAAAAATAATCACTCCGAGTTTGCAGCATTTCTGCAAATCAGTTGCTTCCCCTGTTCAACATGGATTCGTAGTTTACTTCCTTGGTAAATGATGTTTTCCTTTCGAAAATGCAAACTGATGTCATTTACGCTGACTTCAGTAAGGCGTTTGACTCTTGCACCATGATATTTTACTTTTTAAACTTGATCGAATAGGTTTCACTCGGTTTCTTTTGCTTTGGATTAGTTCTTATTTAAAAGGTAGGACCCAAAGAGTAATGCTGAGGCTGACTACCTCTAAACTGGTTTACGTTACTTCTGGTGTTCCTCAAGGTAGAAATCTTGGACCTTTACTCTTTACTCTTTTTATAAATGATCTCCCCTCTGTTATATCACACGCCCGTGTACTTATCCCTATCCTTGAATAATGCTCTTCCATCTGGTCTCCCCAGTATAACAATAGCCAGGTTCGTATTGAATCTGTTTAGAAACAATTTCTCCTATTTGCTTTACGAGGTTTAAATTGGAACCCTAATCTTTGGTTGCCATTCAACTCTAGCAGGCTTATTTTTCTTAATCTTCCATCGTTAAACAACCGTAGGACAATTTTCGGTGTTGTCTTCCTACATAAGTTGACTGTTGGCGATATATATTCTCCTTTTCTACTAGGGCATCTTCTCCGTCTTCCGTTTAGACCAACCAGGAATTATCGCCCCTTTTTTCAAAAATTATAATGATTGGTATCACGTTTTCTCTACCGAACTCTCTCTATCCCTAGTAAAAATCGTTGCTTTCTGGATACCTTCGGGAAGTCACTGACCATTCCCAGCTATGAGCAGGCTGTAAATTTTCCCCCACTGGGTCGTTGATTTCCCATTCTATTTCCCATTACTTTTCTCTTTGCCCTATCTACTTAACACTCTATATATCTAGCATACATTTCTTTACTTTATTAACAATTTTAAATGAAGGTGCTCCTAGTGCCTGCGCAGATCGAGTTTGTTTCCGATAATCGATAACTTACTCTGTTTCCAAGCAATCGATAAAAATCGTTATCGATATCCTGTTTTTTGGGCCCAAACTTGACATATAGCTAGACCCTCTTACTTGTTAATTTTACTTAAGAATACTTTTTTCCCTTCTGCTTAGATGTAGGCTCTCATAGCGTCATTGACGAAATTAGCTGTGAAAAGGGGCACAGCTGGACGGACTGGCAAATAAAATGCCTCCATTGGTCGGTGATTCTATTTAGAAAAATGTCTTCTCTAACCTGGCTTGTAGCATATAATTCTATTATATATTGTATGTATAATCTATTGAATAATGAAGAAGACACTCGTTTTGTCGACCATTAATAAAATAAATAAATACATAAAAAAAAAGTTCTACCAATTAGAAATTAAGCTAAGAGCAATTTATCAAATGGTGTAAAATACGTCGCAGATACATTTTCATAAGGGTCTTTTAGATCGGGTTACACCCGAAACTTCGCCCATTCAACCTTTCAACCAGCTTTATCATCCATAACCCGTGGTTTTTCGAACATTACCATGATTTTGAGTCAAGAGCAAAAATCGTTCATACAACCTGTTATCGCCAATTTATCACTCCTGCGGGTGGAATTTAAACGAGAAAGTAAGGCTATCTTCGGCACGCCAAAGATCTAATACCCTTGCAGACCCAACCTTTTCATAATGCTTATAGTGCTATGCCCGTATCTAAGAAGCACAGGGAAAATAGTTAATGCCGAATTTTGTCAAGATACAAAAACTTAATTTTCGACCGATCGTTCCTATGTCAGCTATATGATATAGTGGTCCGATCTTAATAGGATTTTGCATATCTATGAGGACCTTAGTAAAACTAATAATTGCCGAGTTTGGTCAAGATATCTTTAAAAACAAAATGTTTTTTCATACAAAAACTTAATTTTCGACCGATCGTTCCTATGGCAGCTATATGATATAGTGGTCCTATCTTAATATGATTTTGCCTATACATATATGAGGAATAAAGTAAAAATAATAAACGCCAAGTTTGGTCAAGATATCTTTAAAAACAAAATGTTTTTTCATACAAAAACTTAATTTTCGACCGATCGTTCCTATGGCAGCTATATAATATAGTGGTCCGATCTTAATAGGATTTTGCATATATATGAGTAGTAAAGTTAAACTAATAAATGCCGAGTTTGGTCAAGATATTTTGATAAACAATATTTTTTTTTCATACAAAAACTTTATTTTCGACCGATCGTTCCTATGGCAGCTATATGATATAGTGGTCCGATCCAGCTGGTTTTCACACTGTTGCTGCGTGCAACAGAAAGACGGACTTCTGCAAAATTTCATAAAGATAGCTCTAAAACGGACAGACTAGTTCGCATAGAAACAGACAGATGGACATGGCTCTATCGACTTGGCTGTTGATGCTGATCAAGAATATATATACTTTATGGGTCGGAGATGTCTCCTTCTATGCCTTACACATTTCACCACAAAATTATAATACCCTCTGCAAGGGTATAAAAATAGCTGAAACACATATTCATTACGTTCATACTAGAGAAATTAAGTTTAAAGCAAATCGAAAACCTAGATTCTGCAAAAAGTGTGAATCACATCTTAGATGACAAAGGAGGGATAGATTTTCTAAAAGTGTGAACTACACCAAAGATCTTTGAAATTAATATTAAGGCCCATCGGTAAACAAAAAAGTCTCAAACAACCATTTTTCGCGATTTTTGCACACTTGATGGAGATTCCCCAGAAGCCGTCTTAGAATGTACCTTCATCTTCATCTTTTTGGTTTGGGCTTTGTCTTGTTCTCCAATCAGTCAGTCAGGACACACAGCTGTGTGTATAAAGATGATATATGTACAATTAATTGTATATGCATAATGTGTGGGCCCTGCTCAGAGTTGTACCAGTCGATATGGATAAGCTAGTAGGCAGTCATTTTGCAAACAAGCTTCACCGTGTGGGGTGATAAATCCTTCTACTTTATATGTATGTGTTTAAAATATTTGTGAACATTTGTCTGTCGCTACAAATTTGTTGTATCAGTTTCAGGGGACTCAATCGATGGCCCACTACGATAATATGCAGGTTCACATGGACGGGAAGGGCAGGTCGCCCCTTTCGTTCTTTGAAAGGCCATGAAGTAGATACGTAAATATGGGATTATTTAGTGATTTGTATTTCTATTCTCATGTTGTATTCATTTTAATTGAAAATTTGTTGTCGCATCTATTTCATGAACCGTTGAAGTTGTCCTTGTTGTTGTTGTTCCCCTTAACAATAAACTTCTCATCGTTGTTGTCATTTTCAAGTTTTATTGTACTAACCCAAGATGTATCAAAAAACGGGCACATAAGGAAAGGGTGTAGAGTGCGGTGAAGGGCTGGCATTGCCACAGCAATCACCCGCGGGCGAGTGCGTGTGCCGCATCGAACGCGAGAGGGAAAAGACAAGGGACACACGGTACGGATCTAGCGAAAAAGGATGTCATTATTATGTGGTCGTGCAACATGTTTTTATTCATTAGGCGTTTTTTATTTTAGATTTCAAGTTGAATGAGTCTGGCCGTATTAGTGATACCGATATCTTTTCCTCGCTGCTGCCCAACCCTTAATTGATACACTTTACATTTGTGATCAGCACCGAATATTCGATTCGACATGCCCATGAAACGATTTTAACCTCTGGCACAAGACCAATTATTTTATTCAGGCTTCATTGTATTAACTCATGCCTAATGTTATTTGTTTTCATATGGTATTTTTTTTTTATCAAATTAATTAACTAACAAGCAAGCTAATAAAAGACGTGAAATAATAGTTCTGGCGCTTAATTAGAGACTAACATTTTTCGGCTGCATTGAAAACATTTAATTGAAACTTTTAACTTTTACTTTACTTTTAACTTTTACAAAAAATAAAGAAAAGAAAATCAGTAAAGGGTATTCAACAGTGTGTAAGGTGAGATGTAACTTAATCCGCACCAATTCGCCAGCGTCACAGTGTCAACCCCGTCTGTCACTGCAAATGTCGTATTGAAGCTTATTGCTTTAAAATGAGGAAAGCCGGACCCATACCCGTTCCCGGTCCCATTCCCCTTACTCATTCCCGCTGCAGTTCCTTTTGTCAATGCGGCCATTTGTACTGTGAGTAATACTTAAGCTGCGCATATCATTACCGGGGCATCTAAAGAGACATGTGCCGATGACGATTCCGATTCCAATCCCGATCCTCATGAACGGAACGAGCTCTGGGCTCAGGGTCACCAGGGTTGATTACAATCCACCACCATAGGCCATGCGCGTAGTCCTTTTTTTTAGAGTGCCGTCCTGGCAGGGGGCGGTCACAACATTCGAGTATTGAATAGAAAAAACGCCCCCTTTACATCACATACTAATAGTCCAGCAATTAGGCGTTTATATTGTAACACAAACAGATTATGTCAAAATACAGTTTACACTATTTGTATTCCTTTTGAAATATAGTATGCTAGCCAGCTTGTTACTCAATGCTGCCGTGCCTCTCCTATAAGATGCCCATCATTATCTATTAAGTGAAATTTTAATAGAAGATATCCTGGATAGACCCGTTGATCTAGCCGCCCGTCTGTCTCTAAAATTGCACGCGACGGTCTCAATTATTTGAAAAACCGAGTGCTTCCAAAGTTAAAATACAGTCTCGACCTATTGCAGATCAAGTATTATTCACTCACTCGAAAATTGGCTTTGGCATTTCAACATTGGTACGAGTTTTGAATTTGGTCCCAATTTGCTGAGGTTCGATTTGCATTTATTCCAAACACAAAATTTTGAAGGCAATTATAACATAAATATTGTAGTGGGTATTACCCGGCCTTTACTTAGCCACGTTCTTATCTTTACTCTTAACATCCCTATCCTATCCATTCAGTGTGTGTGCAAAAAATGTAATATTAAATCAACGAAACACGTATTTTTTTTTATTTAAGTGCAGATTGATGCCGACCGGACAGAAGATAATAAAACTTTCCCATTAAGCTTGGGTCTCACTTTTAAAGCTAAGGGAGCGAATTTTGACAATAAGTTCGAAAGAGATCATTAATTTGTATACCCTGAACCCATTGGAAATGAGTAAAGGGTATAATGCTGTTGTGCAATTGTATGTAACAGACAGAAGTAAGGTTCTTTGACCACATAAATATATATATTATTGTTTATTATCAGTAGCCGAGTCGATCTAGCCATGTATAAACGCGTCGATCGTATAACCTATAAGACCTAGATACTTCAAATTGAATTGAGCGTAGGTACTCTCAATACCCGCGCACTATAATCGATAGCTTTGCCTGGTTTCCAAGCAATCAATAAAATTGATATCGAAATCCTGCTGTTAGAGCAGATCTCTTAGGTTTTATGGACTAGAGTTACCAAATTTGACATGTACCTTATACAATATTATATATAAATCAAGTATCTATCAGCCGCAGATTAAGTGCTGTTGGCTTCTTGAGAATATAAACAAGTAAGAGGTTCTAGTCGGGACCTCCCGACTATGGGATACCCTGAACCCTTTTCTTCCAACATCAAATGCATATATATATTCTATTTTAGAAGCTATATGGCAAGTTTGGTGAATCTAGCTATATGTCAAGTTTGGTGACTCTATCTCTTATTATTTACCAAATTGCCCAAAAAACAGTCTCTAGCTCTTATAGGTTCTGAGATCCTTGCGTTCATACATACGGACGGACGGACGGACGGACAGACGGACATGGCTAGATCAACGCGGCTATTGATGCTGATCAAGAATATATTTACATTATGGGGTCCGAGATGCTTCCTTCTGCCTGTCCGTACATTTGGATTTTGCACAAATACAATATACTCTTATACCCATTTTTAATGGGTTCAGGGTATAATAACAATAACAAGAAAGAGGTTCTAGTCGTGAGCTCCCGACTAGGGGATACCCTGAACCATCTTCTTCCAACATCAAATGCATATATATATATTTTATTTTAGAAGCTATGTGTCAAGTTTGGTGACTCTATCTCTATTTATTTACCAAAATTGCCAAAAAAAACAGGATATCGATATCGATTTTTATCGATTGCTTGGAAACGGAGTAAGTTATCGATTATCGGAAACAAACTCGATCTGCGCGGGAGCTAGGAGCACCTACATCTAAAATTTCAAGTCTCTAGCTCTTATAGGTTCTGAGATCCTTGCGTTCATACATACGGACGGACGGACGGACGGACAGACAGACGGATATGGCAAGATCGACTCGGCTATTGATGCTGATCAAGAATATATATACTTTATGGGGTCGGAGATGCTTCCTTCTGCCTGTTACATACATTTGGATTTTGCACAAATACAATATACCCTTATACCCATTTTTAATGGGTTCAGGGTATTATTTTATTATTATTTATTATTATTATTATTATTTATTATATATCGATAAATCGATATCGACATCCTGTTTTTTTTAGCAAATTGGGTAAATGATAAGAGCTAGAGCCACCAAACATGATATGTTGCTTCTAGAATATTATAGATATTTTAAGTATCTTTCATTTCATACCTATCGCCACCTCCCCGCTACCACCCCAGAGCTATAAATCAAGTTAATAACCCAACTTTTATTGCCAACCAATTTAAACCACAATTTAAATGCAATTGACTTTTTCAGAATACACAAATATTCTATGGTACAATAAGATATACTGTAGAAAATTTCATAAAAAACGGTTAAGAAAAACCAAAGTTATATGCAACTGCGCAATTGAATGGGGCAGCAGCTTTAAGAAATTCTGTATACATGTACACACACACACATTCATGCGCGTATGCTTCGCATTCTAATAGCATGGTAATTGCATCTTTTTTTTGTAATGTTATTTTATTTATTTTTTTTATCATAAGTACTTAATTGTTGGTGTGGCTGCTGAGTAGAGGCATAGGTGCGGTCAGACGCGAGTTCGAGCCCTACCGGGCAAAGTATTTTTTTTTTTTTTTTTGTTTTGCTGGTATGGCTGTTGAGTAGAGTCGACAGCAAGTAATGCGGCCAGTTGCGAGTTCGAGCCCTGCCAAGGGAACTTTTTTTTATTAATTTATTTGGTGTTGGAATAAGAGGGTTCAGGGTATCCCCTAGTCGAGAGCTCCCGACTAGAACCTCTTACTTGTTTAAGATGTTATGCAGTTGCAAAAATTAATATCAGATTTGACTTATTTGTATAAAAATCAGACATGTGAAAACTTATTGCAATTAAAACTTGAGCTTAAGAACTCAGAAATAAACATAAAGATTACAAAAAAAATTAATAATAATAAATTACCCGCCGCTTTACCAAATAATTTTTATGGAAAGCGGTTTTCATTATTTGGTAGCTACCCCCTCTGAAGTTGATCAATACCGAGCGAGACAGGCAGGCAGGCAGCTAGCTGAGATTTTATTGTGTTATTCAATTATTAGTATGGCACTATTGTTAAGGATCATAATGCCATGTAATCCGCAAGCAGCTCTTAAGTGCATGCCTTTTATTTACGCTGTTGGTTCCCATTAGATCCGACCAGCCGACCATTACCATTAGCAGAGCCCTTAAACGGCCAACCACCGCGAAACCCTGTTCGAGCACAGAAGCAAACACACAGAGGATGAAACGATGAGGGAAATTTGGCAGAAAGAATGGATGCTGTAATCGAGCATACACACGAAAAAATCGCATCATGTGCAATTATTATTTCATAATTTGTTTGAATTTCCCTTTTGAGGTGAAGGGTGAGAAAGTCAATAGCTTGCGGTTGGGTTACTCGGCTGTTGCTCGGTTGTTTGTTACCGGACCGTGCGCGTCCGAAAACTGTGATCCACTAATTGTTATACCCTTTGTTCAATGAAAATTGATAGGTAAAGGGCATAATGAACTTATGCAAATTTATGTAACAAGTTGAAGGAGGGCTCGCCAAGCCCATAAATCAAATATATTCTAGAATAGGAGAAGAATTTAATTCGATAAATGACTGTAAGACTAGCTTGGCTACAAAAGCCATCTAATTTTAATTTGGATTACAAATATTCGTATTTATAAATCCTTTCAATTATGAATGCCTCCAAAAAAACGAACACACAAAATATTAGCGAAATACCCTTAAGCTTTGATACATATACACATATGCAAATGTCATCTTAACGGCAGTTAAGAGTACCGAACAGGGTGTTTTCTAGTCAGCATGTCTTGGAAGATTTTTTATTGCTTGCTTACACATTTAGGGGGCTTATCGCATTCAACCATTACTGATATACTACATACATAATAATGAGTAACATGTTAGGACGTTGCTTTCAACAGCAATAAGTCTTAAAAACAATTGGGTTGTCAACATACAGAGTGTAGTCCCAGAGAGTCGCATTCAAACTATGTTTTCAGTGAATTTCAATATGCTCTCTATTTGTGATGTCAAAAATTATGACTTTCGATCTTTCATTCGTACTCGACTTACAAAGTCTTGTATAAGAGTTTACTTTCGCTACACAAATGTTAGATATGTCTATTTCGAAAATATATTTCTTAGTTCAAGTTTCTAGTTTACAACATTAAAAGAAACTCATGTAATTTTCTTCTGTTTTTATACCCTTGCAGAGAGTATTATTATTTTGTCTTGAGATGTGTAACGCATAGAAGGAGACATCTCCGACCCTATAAAGTATATATATTCTTGATCAGTATCAACAGCCGAGGCGATACAGCCATGTCCGTCTGTCCGTCTGCCTGTTTCTATGCGAACTAGTCTCTCAGTTTTAAAGCTATCTTTATGAAACTTTGCAGAAGTCCCTCTTTCTGCTGCACGCAGTACATACATATGTATGATACCACTGTATCATATAGCTGCGTAGGAACGATGGGTCAAAAAGTAGGTTCTTGTATGAATAACATTTTTGTTTATCAAAATATCTTGACCAAACTCGCAATTTATAAGTTTCAGTATGTTCCCTACATTTATGCGAAATCTTATTTACTTCGGACTACTATATCATATAGCTGAAAAACTTTTTGTTTTTCAGAATTTCTTAACCATACTCGGCATTAACTATTTTAAAGCACTGTGAGCATTATGAAAAGGTTGGGTCTGCAAGGGTTTTTAATTTTCGGCGTGCCGAAGATAGCCCTTCTTGCTCGTTATATAGTGAAAATAAGTTTAAGGCCGATCGGACGAAGCTTAAAACATTACTCCGACCATCTCTGAGCCGCATTTCTTATCCAAGGGGGGCACATTTTACGAAAACACGTCTCAGATGAATATTCACAAAGATCTTTGAGAATGAGTTTGAAGCCGTCCGGATGGTAAACAAAAAACTTAAATGAAACTTATTCCGCCAGCGTATTACTGTAGCGGGAAATGGCTATATCGACTCGGCTATATGTATATACTTTATGGGGTCGGAGATGTCTCCTTCTATGCGTTACAAATTTCACGACAAAAAGTTTAAAAACATAAAACGTTTACATTTTACACGGACGGGAACTGATTGAATAAGTTATATCTAAAACTTCTTGCAGAAAACTTGCCACGGGCAAGGTCGGGTAATATCGGCTAGTATGTATATAAGATACGAACGCCCACATTGCTTTATAATTTTTGATATATGCCTTTAAAACGGAGTATCACAATTAATGTTTCTTGTGCTTCGAGTGGTATACGAAAATACATATTTCTCTTCTTTATTTTAGTAAATTGCGGATCCATTCGTCTACAGCGGGACATTGCTAGATCGACTCAGCCCCTGATCAATAATATATGCACTAAAATCTTAATACCCTTTTTACTCAATACCAAGTTGTGTCTTTATTGGATTCAATTCGTGTAACAATTAAAAATGTCTTGCATCTGACTTATGTTCTAAGCACAGAAGAGGATTTTAATATGACCCTTGCAACAAGTTATATTACATTTAAGGCTTCTTGGATACTCCGCAATCCCCTCAAAATTAAAATTAAACTCTTAATAGAAATGGCCCTACGACTGGGTACATGGTGACATTTTACTGCCATGACATTTTAATGCCATGTTTAAGCCCTTAAATCTTCGTAAAAATAGAATAGAAGAATGAACAAAAAAACTTGATATTGTTATAATATATACAATTTATTTATTTAAAAAATATTTTCCATTCTACCTATTTAAGAAAATACTTCAAACAATGATTGCAATTTTCCAGACAATTGCCAAATGATTATCATATTCATGTCATTTTGGGTTCTCGACTTCGACTACATTTGCATTTTAATAGGCGAAAAGCGTTCAATTGGATTATTGGCAGAGTCTTTAAACTTAAGTGCTTTTTTCTCTTGAAAAGCAAGGATACTTATTATACCCTGGACCCTTGAGAATAAACGAAGCTCGATTCAGAATTTGAGAACTCCTAAATACTCTTTTTCCGCTGGGTTGAAAACTGAGCCAGCATATCAGCCAAATATATAGTACTCTATCATATTATTTCTTTAGGAGCCATCGGTCGGAAATAAAGTTATCGTATACAAACACACATTAATTTGTCGGAAAAGGTATTTAATCATCGTATATATCATCGTCATACCCTGAATTCTTGCTTTAGAATATCTTGTGTGTTCTCTGTCCATAGAGGGCGAGTCCCCGTCACGAATATATTTATTTAATTCAGTCTGAGATACCATCTTGTACCAGCTTCATACGCACACAAAGCTTTTTAATACCTTATTCACTCATTAAATGGGAAAAAAATTTCTTATGTTGACTTTTTCTTACTTTTGATTTGGACACATTAATGGAAAGAGAAAGTAACTGCTTACCTATTGCTTTAGGATCCAGCTGATAAGGAGGTATTCCACAATGTGCAGGCGGTGGTGTTGAAAGTGGGTCTCCGTTGTGACAGAAGAAAGGAGGTAATCCAATTTTATTTGCCTAGAAATAAATAAAAATGTAATTAGATGGTATTTGATATATTCAATGCGCTGTAAATATTTTTATTCATTCAATATTTTATATAAATTACAAATACAAACAATACGAAGAACGAGAAGAACGTAAATGCCAAGTGTGATGAAAATATCTTAGAAAACTGAGAGACTATTTTGCATAGAGCCAGACAGATGGACATGACTATATTAACTCGGCTGTTGACCTGATTTATACCTTTTGGTATTGGACATGTTTCCTTCTATGAG
Source organism: Drosophila novamexicana (assembly GCF_003285875.2). Lineage (NCBI taxonomy): Eukaryota > Metazoa > Arthropoda > Insecta > Diptera > Drosophilidae > Drosophila > Drosophila novamexicana. The sequence goes on along the minus strand of NW_020824865.1, from coordinate 72,057 downwards.
TTACACATTTCATGACAAAATTATAATAGCCTCTCCAAGAGTATAAAAAGGCGCTAGACGGGCTGTCCAGCTTGCTAGCTGGACCTTGACCCATTGCTAAACCCTCAAGTTTGCATTAATACAACATACAACAGCATTATGAACATTTCAGAACTTAACCACAACTAAATTGGGACGAAACAAATACTTAAGCGAATAGACAAATCTCTTAAAAAAACAATCCGAATTTATCCAATCTGAAAATGCATTGGTTATTTTCAAAGCACATGGACTTATAAAGAAGTAGAAGCGTCCCACTTCTGTTATTATGGGAGCTGACTTAGATACAATAAACATTCTTCATCATGTCAGCATCTCTAACAGGAACGATTAAGCTCGTACATACATTTTTAGAACATTGCGTCAGAATTACTACTCATTCAAAGACGAAAGGTCGTTGGACTTTCGTTGACCTTCGTGCGTTAACCTCCCAACAGGAGCAGTGCTGCAGCAACAAGCAAATAAAGACTGAGTGTGACTTCAACAGGGAGGCGGACAATTGGTAAACAGCCGGGCGTCCCATTACGTCACAGCATCTGCTCCGGCTCCTCGGTTCTCGACAAAGTCTATTACCTCTCAAAAAAAAAAAAAAAGTAAGAGGTTCTAGTCGGGAGCTACCCTCAACCCTCTTCTTCCAACATCAAATGCATATATACAAATCTTCTATTTTAGAAGCTATATGTCGAGTTTGGCGACTCTATCTCTTATTATTTACCAAAATTGACCAAAAAACAGGATATCGATATCGATTTTTATCGATTGCTTGGAAACGGAGTAAGTTATCGATTATCGGAAACAAACTCGATCTGCGCGGGAACTAAGAGCACCTCCATCTAAATTCAAGTCTTTAGCTCTTATAGGTTCTGAGATCCTTGCGTTCATACATACGGACGGACAGACGGACATGGCTAGATCGACTCGGCTATTGATGCTGACTATTTTTGGGAGATGCTTCCTTCTGCCTGTTACATACATTTGGATTTTGCCCAAATACAATATACCCTTATACCCATTTTTAATGGGTTCAGGGTATAATAAGAAATATTTTTATTTAAAAATAGTGCTTTTTCCTTCAAATTATACATTCCTATTGTTTTCAGTCATTTATCTAATATAATTAGGCAAGTTTAGTGATCTAGTCGGGCGTTCACATGTGGGTATATGCCAAATCACACGGCTCTGGCTTTAAAATTTGTGTGTTTGGAGGGAATAGGCGGAGAAAGTGAAATATTTCTATATTTTATAGTGTCTATATCTTATAGGTTTTCAGATATGCTTAAAAAAACAACTCAAACAAGTAAGAGATTCTAGTCGGGAGCTTCCGACAAGGGGATACCCTGAACCCTCTTTTTCTTACATCAACTGCATAAATATATTCTATTTTAGAAGCTATATGTCAAGTTTGGTGACTCTATCTCTAAAAGAGTACAAAAGTATTATATAGTCTGTAGCTTTGCGTTCTTAAAACGTATTATATTTTATTCAACGCTCTATAATTATAAAACATATGCGAGCACAGAAAACCATTGCCTCCCACCGCCCACTACCGCTGTGTAGGTTAAACACACTCGTGTGTTCGTGTATGTATACATACACACATAAATAAATACCTACATACTTGTATGCATGCATATTTGTAAGTTTGCTTCGTATTATCACTGATGTTGTTGTCGCCGTGGTACTTGTTGTGGCTTGATGAATAAAACTACAATAACAGCATGCAAACAACAACAACAACGAAAACAACAGCAACAGCAACAGCAACAACAACAACAACAATAATAATAATAACAAGCAGCAGCGGCTACAAAGCAAGCGAGTCAGTGAAACCGAAAATATGCCTTTGATGTAGCCGCCGCTAAACGAATGTAAAAAGTGCCGCCAACGCCGCGGCTTTCCCACTGTTTCAAGCGCTCCCCCCTGCTCGACGGTACCTCCCTCCCTGACCTCTCCGCTCCCGCTGCCGCCCACCGCCGCCGCCACCGCCCATGGAGCTGCCGATAAACGCATGTGTGTGTTGATTCAACGACTGTTTGCCGTTTCTTTTTTTTTGCGTCATTTGCAATGTGGTTGTGTTGCCCTATAATCTGTATCCGTTGAAAATGGATAAAATAGGGTGTATTTTTAGAGTGTGTACCCATCGGATACTTAACTTTTTGGATACCTTCCGGCAAGCTGGAGCTTTTTAGAGCTGCACAAATTTGAATATCATATTAATGTCCTTCAAATTTCATGAGGATCGAATAACAAACAGAGACAACAATAAATTTAAGCACCTGCCAAACTATATTATTGAGGATTTTGTAGTACACACTATTATGGATCAGAGTAATACCGTACGAATACATAAATTCTATGTAGCGGGTTTCTAAACGCCATAAGCTCACAGTTGTTGTTGTTGTCAAAAAAACATTGTTTTGAAATCGATATTTATTGATTTGAAGTGAAGTGAAGTAATAAGGCATAAGAGTGCCAGATTGAAGCGACGGGCAGACAGACGGAAAACGTATCTTTGATGCCTATTCACAATCTCTTTATATAAAACTGTTTGTCCTGACTGACTGACTGATTGATTGGTGATCAACGCAAAAACCATACCGTAAGAGCTAGGAAGTGGAAATTTTCAGTGTAATTAAGAAGGGGTTTTGGGATATTCCGCCCGCATGTGTGGAAAAAACGTTTGTATGAAACTTTTTTGTTTATAGCATCCGATCGGTCTTAAACTCATTTTTAAAGATCTTTGTTCATATTTATTTGAAGGGTGTTTCGCACTTTTTGGAAAATCCACTCATCCTTGGAGGAAATGGGGGTCAAAGATTTGTTGGACGTCGCCCAAGTCGCGCTTAGTCATTTTCAAGGATCTATATGAAAAATCTTTTGAGACGTGTTTCACATTTTTCGCAGAATCAAAGCATCCTTAGTGCAATTCAAAGATTTTTTTGGTGACGCTTTATTTTCATCCGATTTGCTTCAAAATTATTTTCAAAACACTATATAAAAACTTAATGAATACGTGTTTCAACGATTTGGGAAATTCCATCCGCAACAATAATAAATTGGCAGAAAACGTCTGTATGAAAGTGGTTTGTTTACCGTCCGATCAGTTTCAAAATCATTTTCAAAGTTTTTTGAGAACATTTATTTTATACGTGTAACGGGCAAGGCCGGGCTATACTCGCTAGTTTTATATATACACATTCTGCTTGTTACATTCACTTGCACAAAATTATCGTAAGCTATATACCCATTTTCAATAGTAACTTGAGGCACAGACTTGCGTTCAGATACATATAACAGACATTTACAGGGCATTCTTGAGCTATTCAAAGTCAAAACGATCGAACACAGAACATTTCTAGGAGGACAAGTTCCGATACTCATACATGCTAAGCTATGTAGCAACGGGAATAGATGGTATCTCCAATCTTGATCAACTTCAACAGTAGAATCAATTAAATCTTCGTTCTCGTATTTGATACGTAGATCATGTTATTATAAGCCATAGATAGGTCGTTATGTTTTATGTTACCGCTCTCTCATAAATAAAACCGAAATCAATTTAAATATAAATGATTTTCATAAAAAATTGCATTGCCTTTCTTAAATAGTTTTATTCTTTAAAGGATTGACATAAGATTCCAACTTAAATTATAATTACTGGAGCTGTAGGCCATCAAGCTAACCTTTGAATAGTAACGGGAGACATATAAGCTACATCACTTGTAGGCACACCGCATTAAATATATTCTTAAGGTCAATCCACTACGAACAATACTGGAGACCTCTTTTTAAAACAAGAATTAAGGAAAGGATATGGCACTCATCAGAGAAAATAAATTTATTAAGATGATGCTGTAAGAATGAAATTGGACGCCATTGTCTAAAAGTGAACTGCAGCGGAAGATTTGGGGGTTGTTTTTCGTCTCTCATTAAAAAGGCACGTCAGCATTGAGCATTGAGCACTCAGCATTTTGGGGGGTTGCTTGTTGCTCCTGTTTAGGATTTGTAGTTGTGGTAGTCGGCGCGCTTTTTAGATTGCTTCCTGGATTCGGAACACCGCACGCATACTACTGAAAGGGTCTGTGTGTGTGTGTGTGTGTGTGTGTGTGTGTGTGTGTGTGTGTGTGTGTGTGTGTGTAGTGGATGTAAGTCCGTTGATTATGTTTACATACGTTAGTCAGAAAGGGAGAGAAAGAACGAGAGTCCATTTGTATGTACAACGAGAAAGCCTGAAAGTTCTACCACCAAAGCACAGCGAACCGATAGCTGCCGACATCAGATACGGCCCAAGAGGGTGGAGCAAAATGCGTTCCATACTTTGGGGGTGTTGCACTGCGCTCTAGACGTTGATTAAAGAGATTTCAATTGAAATATTTTTAATGCAGTAAAAAATATGTACAAGAATTGTATAAAAAAAAGCAATCGGCACGGGATGTTTTTCTTTAATTTTTTTTTTTTAACTTTGAATTCCTTTTAACTTTTCCGTAATCTCTTTACGAGCTAAATCGACTTAGTTAAATACATGGATTATCTGTGCATAAGTATTTGATACATTGTCAAATATTATTTCGTAAGCACAAGTTTATATATTGAAATTATACAGATATATACATATATATAAGTATAATCTGATAGGGCTCGGAAGTATTCGACCTGCAAGGGACGAGAAGGGGTTCACAAGTTTGTCCTGAACATACTCAATAGCAGAAACTTTGGCAAACTGTCGCTAGAAGCCCACATCGAGCATGTAACAGCCAAAAAAAGCATCTCCGATATCACGAAGAGTACACATATATATATGTATATATTCTTGACCAGGACGAAGAACTCCATGGACTCAGCGATTTGTAAATCGCAGAAGAAGGTTTAGCATTTTTCTCGAACACATTTCCCTGTTTCCAAAGTGGCGATAACTATCGCTTTTGAGACATGGAAGAACATCTCGAAAATTAGATTATTTTAATGAACAGGAACATACAGCAGGAAATGACTTTTTAAAGTAAACGGCTGGCCCTTGGTACATACATACATTTTGGTCCCATATTTAGGACCAGGAAAATTCAAAAAGATCGGAGAAGTTGCATATCGGCTGTGTGCAATATTCGTCCTGCTTTTCGAAATTTGCTATCCTAGTTATTGTCCGGGCAAACCACAAAAGAGTCACGAAATGACTAACTCGAAAGATGGTCACAATTCTATACCTATATCTCCCACAGCTCTAATTAGATTTCCCGATCGATTTAAGCTTTTATTAGATTGTGAATAGAGTATTCCGCAATCGGGTGAAACGAGTCCAAAGTGCTTATCGATTTTACGCAGATGCTTAAAGCTATGCAGTCCCGCGAACGTCTGTTGTTCCTCTTACCTCAGCCCTACCTTTAGGAAAATTAAATTTTAAATGCCTTCTGCGTTTACAGCATGAAAGTTAAATATTTATAGAAAATGCAAGTTTAGGGTAAATGCGAGTTTTCGAAGCCAACACAAAAAAGGTCTCCAAACCTCACAAAAGCACACACATGCAAATAATGTACATTTGTTGTACACTGAACACCATATACAAATAATTTAAATTATAATACTAAATAAATTCAACTATTTAAATAAATTGTATATATTAAATAGTCTACGATTAAAAAGATAAGAAAATAAACGTATAATAGTTTTTTGTAAATTTATGTAGAAAACATACGCAAACCTTCTCGAATTTCAATTAAGGCTTTGACATGAATAGTACAGATCCATATTATAAAAATTAGTTTTAAAGGTGTTCGTGCAGATAACGTCGATAACTTGTCCGGATTCCGTGAGACCAATATAAATCAATAAAAACCCGTTTTAGAGCATATTTTAGAGCTTATAACTTTGAAAACACAGATCCCCTCAAAACTGAAAGAAACCGAATTCTTGGTTTTATAAGTAGTATAGGACATTTTGATACCATAGTCGGGAGGCAAGAAAAACGTCGTTAATTTGATGTTCCTTTATCACACTGATATTAAATGAACAAAACGTTTCGACAGCAGTTAGGTCAACTGAGATATTAATCTTTATTCAGATGTTATCTGTTATGCATTAAAATCGAAGATATGTTCGAATGTCACAAATGTGGGTATATCCATACATACATATATATATATCCATATTCTTCTGACATTTAAAACGCCATCTTCTTAGCAACAAGCTGTCATATCTGGCGAAGCTGAAAGGTACTTTATGTGAACCTGTGCCTGCTGAAAATGTCCCTTTATATCTGAGGATGTTTGCTCAAGGTATTGTACTTAACCTTTCTTTGTTATCATTGTCTGAAATGGGACCCTGACAGAACGTCTGACAAAACTAATGTTTGATAAACTCCTCGCCCAACCCGTGAGCTAAAATTACTCAAGCGTGCTGTGGTAAAAGGAGCATTAGGCAAGCTGGCCCTCTGAGTCCATATAGTTTTCTGGTTTCTGTGTATTTCTTTTTCCATTCTGCTTGGCGATTCGGTATACTCAATAAGACGGCGTGCAAATATGCCAGAAATTAAATTGACACTAGCTTCAATTGGCGTTGGCCCATCAGCTTGTTCAGTTAACGTAATATATCCGTTTCCAATCCGAACGCTTCGTCTGCTTTTGTCAATAGTCCTGCAACCATTGGTTTTCCGTATTTAGTAAATTGAATTATTTGTTGTTCGGTTTTGGTTGCTGTTAAGGAAATGCTCAACAAGTTTAGATATACTAAAGGTATTTCCCGCCATTTGCGGGGTCCAAGTTTTTTGCTGCCAATTTAAGACATTAATTTCCCATCTCATTATCTGCACCTGTCTTTTATTCAAAAATGAAAAGCGAATAAATTTAAAATATGGAATTATCGTTTCCGCGTAGTAAGAATCTTGAAGCCGAAAAATAAACATTAGTTCATACAACCAGCTTTTCTAACCAAAAGGGATTGATTGTGTAAGGGACGTATTTATTGAATTTCCCTAAAAAATCGTTGAACATGAGTTGGATGCCGATCAACAAATAGTTTCGAACAATCGTTTTGCACTATGGCGGGTTAAATTCCTAAAAAAAATCAGAAGCACTTACTCGAGATTCAATGTAGAGCTTTGAAATTCATTTTGAACTTGACTGTGGGCAAAACTGAAATGTTCAACTGTATAACCTTTGACCGATATTTTCCGAATTTCACAAACAAAATGCGGTTCAACGATTTTATGGGCGAAGTTTTATGTTTTTGTCCTACAAAAGCTACAAGCTTGTTTGTTTTTAAATATCTTAAGAATTTATTTAATTCCACCCGCAATTGTGGTAAATGGGCGAAAAACAGTTTTATGAATGCTTTTTCAACATCCAATGGCTCCGAACTCATTTTCAAAGATCTTTCAAGTTTCGTCCTATTTAAAGCACTTTATAAGAACTTACTGAATATGAGTTCCAGTATTTTGGAATTTCCACCTGCAACGGTGGAAATTTGTGAAAATGTACTTTACATGTTTTTCGCAAAATACACGGCTCTTGGATGGAACACGCTTCAAGATTGTCATCACAAGAGTAACATGGGCGGATTGACATGGGCCGTTGATTCCTACTTTTGGTTCCTTATGCGATGGACTGTCATGGGGAAGACCGGGGAATACCCGCTAGTATTCTTATACGTAGATATGCTTATGAGCCAGTGATTATATTTTACATCATCATCGATAATCGATATCCATTGTTTTGGGATATTATGTGGTATATAAGCATAGTTATAACATACACGAAACCAGAATTCACATTTTGCTCCCTCCTTAAACTTTACAAACGATTTTTAGCATTTACACAGTGGGGCTATATTTATGACCATAAATTTCACAAGGATCAGGCTATACGCATCGATTTTTGTATTGGTAAGGAAAGTTAAAGTAACTCAACGCAGGGTTTAGGGTATTGCCTATTGTGGGACATTACCTTTTGTAATAGGAGTGTTTGATTAATTGCGCTTGATGGCTGTTTTGATCGTTCTGGGCAAGACGATATCAACTATCGAAAAGTTCCCACAGAAATATTTTACCAAACTTTTATCCGAAGAATATTGAGGAAAACCAGATGCACCTCGCGTTAGCAGAACCGAGCTAGCAACTCCATTCAACTTTGCCATCGCCTCATCTATACCAAGAATTCAGTTTCTATGATAACAAGCTAAACTAAAAGAGCTTGCCACTGTTAGCTTTAATATCGTTTTCCTTAATAACTTTGTTTCTTTACCGATCTTGATTAAATTCCCAGCAGTGGAAAATACGTATGTGCTCAAAAAGACTGAGGCATTAAAATTGTGGCTTAAATTTGTGGGTAGTCCCAAATGATTATTTATTGGATTTATAGATATAGGGTGCAGACGGAGGAGCCGATAGCTATAAAATGGAAGATATTTATCGTATATACTAAGTAGAAGCTATATGTCCAGTTTGGTGACAGTAGCTCTTAAAACCTATGAGATTTCCTCAAAAACCAGGATTACTATATCGATTATGATTGATTTCTTGAAAACGGGGCACGCTATCGACTGTCTGAAACAAACTCGTAATGCGTCTTTAACTCATATAGGTTCTGCGATCGACGCGTTGATGCTGGTCAAGAATATATATGCATAGGTCGGAGATGCTCCCCTCTGCCGGGTACGTACATTTGCACACAATTATTATACCCTTTTTACCAATTTCAATGAATTGAATGTGTAAAAAGGAAGATAAATCGTCACAGTATGTAAAACCTCCCCTAATAGCCTATCGAAAAAACCTTAAAAGTAATTACCATTTCGTTGCACTAAATTTAGGGCGCTACACGTCTATTTGATTGTACGAGGTATATTGTCAACCCTTGACATTTTATTGTGTTAGTACGTGCTGATAAAGCGATCCGCCCTAAAAAACAGCTCTCCCTTCCACGCATTTTCTTACGCCTGTAATTATTGAGAGTGGCGCTGAAAAGTGTTATTTCATAAATGTTAACAATTTCGACAAGCCTCAAATTAAATTAACAAGTAGTTTTCTGTCGTCCATACATTTACACTAAGTGTATGAATTCTCGTCCATTTAGCGCACAGAATATATTTGTTTTGTCAACAGCCGAAAAAATAATAAAAATTATTATCGATAAGGATAAGCCACTGAAAATAAAGTGACCCTTAACCTTCTTTTATGCATGTACAAAACACGAAAGCAACAAAGATACAATGTATTGTACCTGTCAGATTATACTTATTAAGGGAATTGATATGCTTGCTCACCAGCCCCGTCACACGCATTTATGTTTGGATTCATGTATCAGGTACGAGAGCGTTTCTTAATGCTCTTACAGCGAAAAGTCTTCCTCTTTTGACTTATGGTTATAAAGTATATAAATCTGTGTGGACTTGATAAAGAATGTATAGCAATCAAATTGGTGAGTGAAAAATGTGTGAATTAATTTAAGGTAAAATGAAATTGTACATTATTACGATCTGGTAGAGTTGAATTCCGTGAAATCGATAACAAGCGAATTCCAACCTTGGTATTTAAATTATTTGATTTTCCAGAGATATAAAATGTTGAATAAAGATTCTTCGGTCAACAATATTGAGCGTTTTGTATACATTTTCTTACATTTATATGTATACTAACGGGTATAACCTGGCTTTGCCCGTGGCACGTATAAACTGCAATTTCTCAAAAAGCTTTAAAATTGATTTTAATACTGATCGGACGGTAAGCAAAAATCTTTCATTCAACCGTTTTCCGCCAATTTTCCACTGTGGAGGGTGGAATTTGCCAAATCGCTGAAACAAACAGTAAACAATTCAACTTCGTAGCTCTTGCGGTACGGGCTGTGCGTTGATCATCAATCAGTCAGTCAGGATAAAAGGTTTTATATTTAGAGATATATAATAATAATTAGAATCTCAAAAATTTAGTTCTTATATGCAGAACTTTGAAAGCTTATTGAAAATGAGTAACAAGTAAGAGGTTCTAGTCGGGAGCTCCCGACTAGGGGATACCCTGAACCCTCTTCTTCTAACATCAAATATATATATATATATATATATATATATATATATATATATATATATATATATATATATATATATATATATGTATATATTCTTTTTTAGAATGTAAATGTCAAGTTTTAGTGACTCTAGCTCTTATTATTTACCAAAATTGCCCAAAAGACAGGATATCGATATAGATTTTTATCGATTGCTTGGAAACGGAGTAAGTTATCGATTATCGGAAACAAATTCGATCTGCGTGGAAACTAGGAGCACATACATCTAAAATTTCAAGTCTCTAGCTCTTATAGGTTCTGAGATTGTGTTCATACATACGGACGGACGGACGGACAGACGGACGGACGGACAGACAGACGGACGGACAGACCGACGGACATGACTAGATCGACTCATTTTTAATGGGTTCAGGGTATACAAAGGGTGTTGTGCAAATGTATGTAACAGGCAGAACGAAGCATCTCCGGCCTCATAAAGTATATATGTATATTGTGCTGATCAGCATCAATTGCCGAGTCTGTCTAGCCATATCCGTCAGTCTGTCCGTCTTTCACGTCGATCTCAGAAGCTATAGGAGCAAGAGACTCGAAAATTTGAACGTAGGTATATCCTGGCCACAAAAGGTACACAAAATATGTATTTAAAGAAAACTTACCATAGTTACCGGCAGTCCACCGGGTGCACCATTAGCATATGAGTACGGTGACACGAGATATCCCATATTGAATGTAGGTGTATGAGGCTCGAGTTTATCTAAAAAGAGATAAGATGAAGTGATTAAATAATTGTACGACTAATAATGCCTTTAAAACCAACACTCGAATTCGAAGTAAATAGATTATCAAAAATATTATATTAAATCTATAAAAATGTATTGTCTTCCTTGTATAATATTTTGAAATGCATGTCCAAACATTAAACAACTTTTAAATGTGTCCCAAGTTAAGCCACAAAAAGTTGAATATACATATACACGTTTTTGGGAAGACGGGGGAAACGAGGCATCAAAAAAGTATTTCACTATTCCTATCTGTGTTTACTAAACGTAAAACTCCAACCAAAATGGATACATGTATCTTGCAATATTAATCGATATCGACTACTTATCGATATTTGAAAATGGAGAAAGCTGTCAAAAATTATTAACTGGGTCTGCATATGAATAAGAAGAATACATATTTAAAATACACAGTTTTTAATTGTTCCCAAGATCAACAATTTTGGGATTTTTTCATACTCTGTATTTATTAACAAAAATAAGTTTTAAAGTTCGTATTGGATATGTAAAGATACTGTATGATCATGACAATCTCAGAGACATTTGAAGTATAAGCAAGGGGTTGTCCAAATTATTTAATCTCGGCTTTGCGCAATGGTTTATTGAGCGCATACTTAAAAATTTAAAACCTCATTTTCTGTGTATTCATACAATACAAATTTCTCAACTATCGAACAACCAACATTAAAAAAGAATGAACTTTTCATAATGAGAAAGAGATTTAAATAGCAGGACCGCCACAATCGACTCTTTAAGAGTGTTTCTATAATGTACTCCATTATCACATAGGTATCATTAAGATTGATTGGTTAATATACATTATTGAAGAGAAAGGTAATTTGCGGCGAGGCGTTAATGTAGGATCAGTTTCCTGCATGTCGATGTCGGTCAGTATATATATCCTAGCTAACTTTTTTTGGTCCAAACTTAATTAGTAAATTTAAATTGTTTTTACTGTCTATATCAATTAGTATACCTACTTAAAAAACAATTATCAAAGCATATTCTCACTTATAGAAAAATATCTCTCTCTCTCGCCCTCTTTTAATAATCTAATACATATAATCAAACGTGCTATAGTCGAGAGGAAATACCCTGTTTTTATTTTTTCCAACCATCGCCAACCATCAGAAACTTTAATTTTAAGAAGTCATTTTTGTTGGCTGATCGGTTTGAAATTCTAAATACTGTAATATGACAATCCAAATATGTGTAAATAAAAATGAAATATTCCGGATGTATCTAGCCCCTTTAATATCGAAGCCCAATGCATGTGCAATAAAAAAGCTACTAGCTCTATATTCTCTAAGATCAATTAGCAAAGGGTTTAAGAACTGGGGATGACCAAGACCAATTTAATTAAACTAAGAAGAATATACACGTGAATATACACTCTAAAATATATATACATGTGTATATATATACATGTATGTGTGCATATGAATCCATGTATATGGTGAGCTGCTCTTGTGGCTTAACGATTAATTATGCTAGACAGAGAACCTAGTAAATTTATTTTTATTACAGTAGAAACTCTCTTGAACGGAGTGCGAGGAGTGCTCGCCCAATAGAGTACATCTAAAATTTCAAGTCTTTAGCCCTTATAGGTTCTGAGATCCTTGCGTTTATACATACGGACGGACAGACGGACGGACGGATGGATGGACGGACGGACGGACGGATGTAGGTGCTCCTAGTTCCCGCGCAGATCGAGTTTGTTTCCGATAATCGATAACTTACTCCGTTTCCAAGCAATCGGTAAAAATCGATATCTATATCCTGATTTTTTGGGCAATTTTGGTAAATAATAAGAGTTAGAGTCACCAAACTTGACATATAGCTTCTAAAATAGAATATATATATGCATTTGATGTTGGAAGAAGAGGGTTCAGGGTATCCCCTTGTCGGGAGCTCCTGACTAGAACCTCTTACTTGTTTTATACTTCTATCGATACAGATTAAATTACACAATAGAATGCAATTTTGTCGTGGACGTTTTCTGATTATATGCAACTTCGTAATTGGATAATTGATTTGATGAATTTTTATAAAACTATGTATATTTGATTCGATCTTTGAGATTTAAATCATTGCAAATCATTGCGAATTTAGCAATTATGTACGTATATAAGCAAATATCTTTTGGAGGGCATCTATTAACCTATTATATTTGCATGTATATATGTATGTATGTAGCTGCTTATTTTGTGAGTGGATGCGTGAATGGATATGTATGTGTGTGGTGCACAGAGCCAAGCAGATAGAAGTGTATGTACATATGTATAAAGACACGAGATGATGTTAACATCGAAGAAGAATACCCGAGTCGTATCATTAAATAATTCACAGCTTGTTAGAAAAACAAGCACAAAAAAGACTCGCTAAAATATACTAAAATGGTGATAAAAACGAGAAGTACTCAAAAACAAAACAAAAAAAACTATATCTTAAATCAAAATGTGGAGGAGAAGGAAGCCGTAAGCACGGAATGAGAATAAGCTAAGGCAAGCAGCAGTCCAGTAGACCGGCAGCAGCGGCAACAGCAGAGCAGAAGCAGCAAAGAAGGTACGAAAAGTAATGGGTAACAAAATAATCCACGCGTTCTCGAGACAACAAGCGTCTGCAAACTAGCGAGAACTCCAAACATATCAACAGCACACTAACAATTTCAACACGGGCAGCGCCGTCAGCATCGGCATCGGCAGCACGAACGGAACGAGACCGTCAATTCTACGAAAACTCATTAATTTCCAAGGATACACAGCACTACACAGACGTATTTGGGTATATGTATGTATGTATGTATACGCACACACGAACAACAACATTAATGCTTGTATGCATGCAAGCAAAAGAAGGGATATGTATAGAATTTTACAAACGCACATATGCCTACATACATATGTATCTGTACGTTTGTGTGTATGTATGCATACATGCTTACACACATTCATATTTTGTATACTTAAGAAATCAAACTGATCGCCGCACAGTGGGAAATCTACCTCAATATTGTTTTAATTTACAACTATCGACGTATTAATTTACACCTCAAAGTTATGAACATTCCGGTAAATTGTTTTATTCTGTGGTTATGAATTAAAGGTAATGCATTGGCGTGCAGATTTTATCGCAGCCTACGATGGAGCCTTCGCACAACTACATACATATATTTTATCTATGTATGTATATGTATTACAACGGTAATATCACATATACAGTGAAAGCTTCCATAGCGGAAAACACCCACAGCAGGGCAAATTCATAACATTGCACAAATCATCTTTCTCTCTCAATGGAATTGGTGATTGAGAAAATTTTATACATATATTCACCCTATATTTTACGGAATCTGTTGCTCAACTCAACTTAGTCCAATGAAATGGTTTCAAGAAATATATTTTGATCTATTAAGAAAAATATCCATTATTCTGTTTTGAAAAAAGTAATTGTGGATGCGTGAAATGACAGAGATGAAGTTACCTTTTATCAATAATAAAAAAATAAATGTTTTCTCGTTTTTTAGCTACATTAAAACGATTAAAATATGTAAAACTTGTATCTTGTTTGTAAGCGGCCATCGCCCATAATTGGACAACTCACATAACGCAATGATTTGCACATAACTCACATAAACATATGTGGGTGGTAACATGTATTTACATAAACCTTTGTTTTAAATGCACTTAGTACTGTACTGCCGTCGCGTATTTTAAGGATACGGGTTAAGATTTTTTATGTACATATATTTGTACATGGATATATGAATGTTCTTAAAACATATGTACATGTTTTTGTAGAACATCAATGTTTTATTAGAACGCCCGCAGGGGAGACGCCCTTCAAAATCCCCCTTTAAATCTGGGATCGCCTAAGCCCATGGCTGATTACGCCTCGTAGTCTTTTTTTTAACGCTTGGAATGAACATTGTTCAGCAGAATCTCCTTCAATGGTCAAAGAAGTAAAGGTAAAAGCTCGTTAACTGTTTTGTTATGGGTTTTAAAGCGGAGACAGAGACGACAACGCGTTGTTAACAAGTTATGTTTAGCACAACGCCGGCCCGTCGTATTCGAAGACTACTAAAAATACATACATACAAACATATGAATTTACATATTTACTTTTTATCGCATAAGTATGTCGAATGCACATATGTATAGGAATACATATACACAGGAGCATAATATAAAATTTCTTAGTTAAGTTAAGGCACGGCTATAAGCCGGTTCGGAACGGAAATCCTAATATGTTTTCCCATCCCTAAAGCTAATTTAATCGGACTCATGTTTATTTCCAGCTATTGACAACTAAATAAGCCGAACGCAAAATCAATTGATAATTTTCAAGGGCATACATATATACATATAAATAAAAATATTTTAAATATTATGGGGATGCATTGCTCCAGGCGATATTATTAGCGTTAAAAAATTATTGTAATCATAAAATTGTCTATCAGACTTCTTATACTCTTTCAAATTAACCTTAGTAAGATTTATAATGTTACTGCTTCAGCTGTGAGGTCAGAATCAAGATCAAATGAAATCGGACCCTATTAAGTATAAAGTCTAAAGTTTATTCTTCATCAGGTCGATGACCGACGTTCTGTTGGATCCGTCGATCTACAAACTTAAAAGCTAGAGACTCGTGCTTGAGTCACAAATCAATTACATTATTTTGTTCAATATATTCTACTATTTCCATATTATCAATAAATATCGCATGGAGACTTGATTTTCGAAGCATAAATCGAGTATTATAAGAGATATTTGTATTTGTACTGCAAAGCATTCACAGATTAAGAGTATTTCACTTTTTGAAAGTGCACCCGCTACCCGCTTTTCCTTTTGTGACGTGTGAATCGGAATATCTGTACTGGGTTCAGGGTATCTGCTAGCCGTACACTGCCTTGGTGCATGTCCATACGAAAAGGTAAGAACGGCATTTAAACTTAAGAAATCTTTAAGCACATACAACAATATACAAAATTGTGACCGTGCGCCTAAAAATTTAATTCTCGGGAAAACAAAAATGCAATATATGTATTTTAATTTTAAGAACGGCTATGTATATTCTTCATGGTTTAAAAAACTCCTGCACAAAAAAAAAACTCAAAATTAAATTAAATATACTTTGCACAGGCAAATACAGGTAATAATTACATACAAAAAAAATAAACAAACCAGAAATTCAACAACTATGTAGTCGACGAGAGAAAAATATACAATATCAAATAGAGAGCAAAGCGAATTAGGGTTAAACATTTTATGAAATATTAAATAAAAAGAAAACTAAGAGTATAGTAAACGCCTGTCTGGCATGCTATGCCCTACTCATACCTGGGCATGATCAGTGAAGTCCCAAAGGTACATATACTGGAAGTATAGATTTGATAAGGTGAAGAGAGTTGAGTAGAGAACACGTGGTACAGGCTGTTCTATTGAAGACATGAGTTGTGGACGTATTAGGAACAAGGGGCGATAGTTTGTGGTAGGTCTAAAGGGCTTGAACACGAATTATTATTAGTATATGATTTTGAAAAGATTATCAACTGCAAACAAATTGAATTCCGATCGTTTGTATGACGATATGCGCATATGTATGTAACAGTGTGTGTGTTAATGTGTGTCTGCCGTTGCATTTGGCTCCAAGTCCCACACACAAATAAACTTTCAGAAATACAGAAACACACACATACGACCTCAAGCAAGTACATATATAAAAACATATACCCGAAACAAATACACACTCGCTTTATTTGTTTACTCGATCTTTTTAAGAGAACATCCACACAGACACGCGCGCATACACTCATGTGAACATATATACACGTACACATGTGCATGTACTCACACAGACAGAGTACATAAACCGCTGACGGCCGAAAGAAAGCAAAATATAGCCAACAGAAAACTGAAAACAGAAAACACAAAAACAAGAAATGAAGTAGCGACGACCCGATCTGCATCACCTTGTTAGCACTATGGAACGGATGCTAAAGTTACAGGCAGCGGCAAAGGCGACGACGACGACGGCGACTGCAGCAGCCGGTTATTTATCTGCCCCACGCCAACTACGGCTTTGCCTTCAAATGTGAGCACATGTTTTTTGCCTTCTTTTTATACCCTTGCAGAGGGTGTTATAATTTTGTCGTGAAATGTGTAACGCATAGAAGGAGACATCTCCGACCCCATAAAGTATATATATTCTTGATTAGCATCAACAGCCGAGTCGATATATCCATGTCCGTCTGTCTGTTTCTATGCGAACTAGTCCCTCAGTTTTAAAGCTATCTTAATGAAACTTTGCAGAACTCCCTCTTTCTGTTGCACGCAGCACATATGTCAAAACCAGCTGGACCACTATACCATATAGCTGCCATAGGAACGATCGGTCGAATATTAAGTTTTTTTATGAAAAAATATTTTGTTTATCAAGATATCTTGACCAAACTCGGCATTTACTATTCTCCCGGTACTTCTTAGATACGAGCAAAGCACTATGATCATTATAAAAAGGTTGAGTCTGCAATGGTGTTATATCTTCGGCGTGCAGTAGATAGTCCTTCTTTCTCGTTTAGTTTGTTTATAAAAAAACAGCACATAACGCATACGCATACATGCATACTTACATGCACAAGCGCAGAGGCGTATGTATGCACTTACGTGCATATACATTCATACATATACACATACGTATGCATGCACGAGAATTTTCAATCGAGAGTGTCCATCCAACTAGGATATGCCCTGCACTCGGCTGCGAGCTTACACTGTTGGTTACATACACTATGCGCGTCTACTTTATCTTCCTCCATTATTATTCTTTCGTCTATTATTATTATTTTTTTTTATAACTGACTAACATGATGTAACTTGTAAGGTAACAGTTGAAATTTCTTTTCTTTAAATTAAAGAATCTTTTCTTTTAAGGTTATATAAGTAAAATTTCAATTAAAGATAATAGTTTTACTTACTAAATACGGGACTGTGATCCGGCCTCGTCACTGTCTTGCTGCCCTTTTCCTAGGTGAAGAAAAGATAGTTATATAGTGATTTTATTAGTAATTATGGACTTATTTACAATATATTGTGTGATAAAATAAATGCCGTTTTGCATTGTTATAATGGACTTTACAGTAGTCATTCGCTGCTCCCAAAAACATTTTAGGCAATCAAGAGTACCCGAATAGAGGATACCCTGCGCCATTACCAGATGCACATTTTTAACCCATTCAATGGTCAATGCGAACAATTTTTTTAAAAAATGCCATACTAAAAATTGAACTGTCGGGAGCCCCCGACTAGGGCATACCCTGAACCCTCTTTTTCCAACATCAAATGCATATATATATTCTATTTTAGAAGCTATATGTCAAGTTTGGTGACTTTAGCTCTTATTATTTACCAAAATTGCCCAAAAGACAGGATATTGATATCGAGTTTTATTGATTGCTTGGAAACGGAGTAAGTTATCGATTATCGGAAACAAACTCGATCTGCGCGGGAACTAGGAGCACCTACATCTAAAATTTCAATAAAAGTGTCTAGCTCTTATAGGTTCTGAGGTCCTTGCGTTCATACATACGGACGGACGGACGGACAGACAGACGGACATGGCTAGATCGACTCGGCTATTGGTGCTGATCAAGAATATATATACTTTATGGGGTCGGAGATGCTTCCTTCTGCCTGTTACATACATTTGGATTTTGCACAAATACAATATACCATTATACCCATTTTTAATGGGTTCAGCGTATAAAAATGGAATTCAAAAGCAGCACATACAATTGCTCACACACACACACACCACACACCATTGCAATTGCAATTCTATTTATAGAATTAAAATACGACACGCATATGAATGAATGAATGTGTGCGTGTGTAAACAGAAGTTCTTGCGATCTGCGCCGGCTACCACGTGCCTTGGCCACGTTGTCTCTAATCTTGCAAGTTACCGATCCTGATAATATTTTCAGCGGTGTATTAAGATATGCCATAAAATATGCATATGTTCATCTATGCATCAGCCTTTAATTTGTAATATAAAATGTTTCTTGTCCTAATTGGAGTTTTTTTTTTGTATTATTGCATATTATGTGGAGGGGGAGCAACATTTAAAAAATTAAAATTGGTGACTTTAGCGCCTGAAACATAAGAGTTATGCTCCAAGTCCATGCTACGATTTCGATAGAGACAGATCGACTAGACTATTGATGCCGACCAGGAATATATGAACGTAAAGGTGTCGGAGATATATACTTCCTTCTGGCTTTAACTTACATTTCCACAAAACCATTAACTTTAAATTTTATAAAAGACATTAGCGCGTCGACAGAGTATTTTTTGATCGATCGTTAGAAGAACTTATTAGTAGTCTTTATTTTTATACCCTGAACCCATTAAAAATGGGTATAAGGGTATATTGTATTTGTGCAAAATCCAAATGTATGTAACAGGCAGCAGGAAGCATCTCCGACCCCATAAATATATAAACATATATTCTTGATCAGCACCAATAGCCGAGTCGATCTAGCCATGTCCGTCTGTCCGTTTGTATGAACGTAAGGATGTCAGAACCTATAAGAGCTAGAGACTTGAAATTTTAGTTGTAGGTGCTCCAAGTGCCTGCGCAAATCGAGTTTGTTTCCGATAATCGATAACTTACTACGTTTCCAAGCAATCGATAAAAATCGACTTCGATATCCTGTTTTTTAGGCAATTTTGGTAAATAATAAGAGCTAGAGTAACCAAACTTGACATATAGCTTCTAAAATAGAATATATATATGCATTTGATGTTGGAAGAGGAGAGTTCAGGGTATCCCCTAGTCGGGAGCTCCCGACTAGAGCCTCTTACTTGTTAATTTTGGTCTCTCCACCGTTTAGTCTTTAGAAAATATAAGATCGACCGACAACAAGTCTGTGGGTCGATCCTTAATGGAAGCAATTAGTAGTCTTTCCGAAATGTTTGACTATTAAAAACTTCGCGCCAACTAATTGGAAAATTTCTTGTGACGTGGATATACTCGAGTATATATACCTAGGACTCATATACTCATCGAACTAGTTTCAAAGTGTATCTTAATTATGTTGAATTAAAATGAAAAATATGTTAATTCCAATAAGTCGCGATTATAGCTTTGGTAAAGATTACAGAATCCCAAAATGGCAGAGTTAGTTTTAGACCGTGTATATTGAAGGCTCATATAGTTTGAAAAGTTAGTAAAAAGAAGTCAATTTCAAAGCAGCCACTTTTAATTGAGGATACCAAAGTTTGTGTTTTATAATGGCATTCATATCATACCTCACTCTCTGTTAAATCAATGAGGCTTGATTTTTCTTCGACTAAAAGGTTCTCGGATGATATTTTCTCATCCTCACGATCGCCTTCATCCTTAAATATTTTTACTTCGTCCGTGCTGCCTAAATCATCCCCGGATGATCCATGACGCGTATGTGTATGCGGCATGGTTTAACTCTTCAGGATGTTGGCACTACTTGGGTGTTACCTAAATTATTTAAATATCGCCTCGCGTGTTCTTAACTCCGCTCCATTTAACCTTGTGTGGGTATCCTGTTCGAAAGATATGCCGTCCATGTCGCTCCAAGCGAATCCAGCAGATTAGAATAACTCCTTAATACGCTAATGCCGAATCGCAAACATCAAGGTCCTTTTTACAATATTAAATCTGTAAGTTAAACGTGAAACAAAATGAATTTATTTTATGTTCATATAAGGAACAAAATTCGATGTTTAAAAGTCTTTAATAAACTTCGTGATGGTTTTGTTTTAAAAATTGTAGACACAAATATTGAAAACGTCTTAGATGAAAAAGTATTCCATATCAAAGTTTCACTTTTTGGAAGATGTTGTTCTTATTCATAAAGGTTTTTAATTGTTTATCTATGAGTGAAATTATAACGAAAAAACCAGGATATATTAGGCAGGCCGAAGATTTAAGCACATATCTGCAAGGCCATCTACAAGGGCTTTAAGTCTTCGGCTTGTCGAAAATGTCTACTTTCTTACGTATTATCCGAAGATAATATATGAGAATGTTCCCTTTATATGTGAAATGTACTCAACAGCGAAGGTGGAAAGTCTACATTTTTATACCCTAAACCCATTAAAAATGGGTATAAGGGTATATTGTATTTGTGCAAAATCCAAATGTATGTAACAGTCGGAAGGAAGCATCTCCGACCCCATAAAGTATATATATTCTTGATCAGCATCAATAGCCGAATCGATCTAGCCATGTCCGTCTGTCTTTCTGTCTGAACTTTTAGATAGAGGTGCTCCTAGTGGCCGCGCAGATCGAGTTTATTTTCGATTATCGATAACGTACTCCGTTTCCAAGGAATCGATAAAAATCAATATTGATATCCTGTTTTTGGGCAATTTTGGTACATAATAAGAGCTAGAGTAAACAAACTTGACATATAGCTTCTAAAATAGAATATATATATGCATTTGATGTTGGAAGAAGAGAGTTCAGGGTATACCCTATGTTCTTTCACTAAACCTTTGGTTATTTCTCATCCAAGCCTACAACTACAAAAATTCTTTGAAAATGAGTTTCAATTTGATCGGATGGTAAAAACCCTTTTCACCTATTTCCCGACCGTGAAAACTTTTATTTTAAATGTATTTCCACTGTATTAACTATCATTTTAAATTCCGTGTTTTTAAAATTGAAGCAGATAAATTAACTTTCGTTAATTCAACTTGTCTAATGAACTTTCACAAAGATCTTTCAAATTGAGTTAGAAGACGATTGTTCTTTGAAGCTAAGCTTACAGATAATGGGACTAAACATAAACATAAACATAACATCGCCTAGAAAATCCTTGAATCGCCTTTTTCAATATTTTTATAAGATCTTTGGATATGACCTTGAACCCGAAACGTCACCCACAAACCTTTGACCACATTTCCTCCAAAGGATGGATTTTGCGAAAAGTGTAAAGCACCTGTCAAATAATTCAAGCTAAAATATATATAAGTGGGTTTGAAGCCAAGCGGGTTTTATGTTTCCAATCAATTCTATTCAATCTTCAAACAAGAAATAACAAGAAATCTTCTATACGCCTCAGATCAAATACCCTTGTGTGGCATGTGGGGAAAATAGAGAAACTTTTACTAGCTGGGTTTTGTGAAAATATCGTGTATTTTATCTCGTAAGTTGTTTTTTTTTGATGCAGAAGTAGGATTTTTATATGGTCGACTTTTAAACTAACAATGCTATGGCAGCTATATGATATATGGTCCGACATTCATGGGTCTTAGCTTTTATGTAGAGTATAAAATGAATATTATATAATCTCGAAAAACGTTTGTATGAAAGTTTATTGCTAACCATCCGATAGGCCTCAAACTCAATTTCAAAGATCTTTGATCAAATTCATTTGAGGGGTGTTTCACACTTTTCCAAAAATGTATTCCTCCTTGGTGGAAACGAGGGTCAAAGATTTGGTGGGTGGCCTTTCGCCCTCAAATTCATTTCCAACGGTCGGCATAAAAAATCATTTGAGACGTTTTTCAATTTTTCGCAAATTCCTTCGGTGGAAAGTGCATTTTTAAGATTTGTTTGCTTAATTATAAGTTGTGTCCAATTTGCATCAAACTTATTATGAAAACTCTACATGAGAATATAATGAATACGTGTTTTAGCGATTTGGGAAATTCCACTCGCAAAAGTGGTAAATTGGCGGAAAACATTTGTGGAAAAGTTTTTTATTTACCGTCAACCCAGTTTCAGATTAATTTCAAAGCTTTTTGAGAACAATGATTTTATAACATGCGTGCTACGGGCACTGCCGGTTTATACCCCCTGGTTATATATAAAAGACGAGTTTGGGAAAATATCTAAAGTAAAAAGGCAGATTTAGATATAGAGGTCCGATCGGGACTACAGATCTATTCTTAATTTCAAAACGATAGCTTTTAAAAACTGAGAAATTAGTTTGCATAAAAACAGACAGACGGACATGGGTCTATCGCTTAGCTATATGTTCTATGGGGTCGGGGCTGCCATCTTTTGTGTACGGTACACTTTTTATGAAAAACATAAGTAAGAGGTTCTAGTCGGGAGGTTCCGAATAGGGGATACCCTGAACCGTCTCATTCCAACACCAAATTCAGCTCACTTGCTGCCGCCTCTACTCAACAGCCACAACACACAATAGCCACAAAACGAATCAAAATAGTAGCGCAGAAAACAATACAATCGCAATTGCAATGCTGTTGATAAATTCGAAGCAGATGCGCATGAATGTGTGTGTGTACATGTATATAGATATTCTTCGAATTTGAGCTGGTGCCGCAAACACGTATTTCTTAACCGATCCGATGAAATTTTCTACAGTATATATTATTGTAACATAGAATATTTGTGTATTCTCAAAAAGTAAATTGCATTAAAATTGGAGCTTAAATTGGGGCAATACAATTTGGGTTATTAACTTGATTTATAGCTATAAGGTAGTAGCGGGGAGGTAGTGATAGCTATAAAATGAAAGATACTTGATATATATATATTCTATTCTAGAGTAAACATATCACATTTAGTGATTCTAGCTTTTATTATTTACCCAATTTGCTCAAAAACAGGAAACGGAGTTAGTTATCGATTATCGGAAACAAACTCGATCTGCGCATGGACTAAGAGGACCTACAGCTAAAATTTCAAGTCTCTAGATCTTATTGGTTCTGATATCCTTGCATTCATACATACGGACAGACAGACAGATGGACATGGCTAGATCGACTCGGCTGTTGATGCTGATCAAGAATATATACACTTTATGGGGTCGGAGATGCTTCTTTCTGCCTGTTACACACATTTGTACAAATACATTATACCCTTGTTATCCATTTTCAATGGGTTCAGAGTATAATGAGTATACCCTCTAAAAGGGTATAAGATTGATTTCAAGAAAATGGAAAAAGTTATTGAACGTTTAGAATAAACTTTATTTTCATTCTCACTGTAAACCGAGTCGATCTAGCCATGTCCGGCTTTCTGTCCGTCCGTCCGCCCGTATGTATGACCGTATGTATGACGTTGACCTCAGATCCCATAAGAGTTATTTCAGATTATGATCGTCCTCCTAGTGCCGTAGCAGACATTTTTATTTCCTACAATCGATAACTCGCCGATTAAAATCGACACGTAGCATATATTGGTTTTAATGGCTAGAATCAACAAATTTTCCACTACCTTCCAAAATACTATAAATATATCAAGTATCTTTAATTTTATACCTACTTAAAAGGTCAAAAATCTCTTGGAAAAATATTTGGTTTGGCTCTGAGTCGCCTGATTTTAGGAGATGTTCTTAAAGTCCAGATTCGAACCGTTGGGATGTTGGTCAGGACAAAGACCTGAGTTAAAGGATCCATATCGAAGTGCTCTGTCACTTTTATAGCTGAATATATGGGACATACATAAATACTGTTGGCCAAATCCCAACATATGTATAAGTCTTTTTGGTATTTAGATTTCATAACCAAATTCTTATTAAAATTAGACACTATATATATGGTAGTACAGGTATGTACTTTATTATGCTCACCAATTAAGTTAAATAAAAGCACTGTTGTGGAATTTAAATTTGACATCTACTTCTGATTCTGCATACGTCGTATTATCCCCTAATAGCTGGAAAAATCTTCTAACTTGTAGAAAGAAAAATCTTCGACAGCTAAAGGATATATGTTCATGATCAACATTAGCATGCAAGGTAGTCTCTCATTAATAGTGTTATCGTAATGAATCTTTGCCTAGGTGCGTCCTGAACCCTCTTATTCCAATACCAAATAAATTAATAAAAAAAAGTTCCTTTGGCAGGGCACGAATTTGCAACTGACCGCATTACTTACTGTCGACTCTACTCAACAGCCACATCAGCAAAAAAAAAAAATAATAATACTTTCCCCGGTAGGGCTCGAACTCGCGACAGACCGCACCACTTGCTATGCCTCTACTCAGCAGCCACACCAACAATTAAGTACTCATGATAAAAAAAAGGAACTAAAATAACAATACAAAAAAAAGATGCAATTACCATGCTATTAGAATGCGAAGCAGACGCGCATGGGTGTGTGTACATGTATACAGAAATTCTTAAAGCTGCTGCCCCATTCAATTGCGCAGTTGCATATAACTTTGGTTTTTCTTAACCGATCTTTATGAAATTTTCTACAGTATATCTTATTGTACCATAGAATATTTGTGTATTCTGAAAAAATCAATTGCATTTAAATTGTGTTTTAAATTGGTTGGCAATAAAAGTTGGGTTATTAACTTGATTTATAGCTCTGGGGTGGTAGGGGGGATGTGGCGATAGGTATGAAATGAAAGATACTTGAAATATCTATAATATTCTAGAAGCAACATATCATGTTTGGTGGCTCTAGCTCTTATTTTTTACCCAATTTGCTAAAAAAAACAGGATGTCGATTTCGGAAACGGAGTAAGTTATCGATTATCGGAAACAAACTCGATCTGCGCGGGAACTAGGAGCATCTACATCTAAAATTTCAAGTCTCTAGCTCTTATAGGTTCTGAGATCCTTTGACTCATACATACGGACGGACGGACGGACGGACAGACAGACGGACATGGCTAGATCGACTCGGCTATTGATGCTGATCAAGAATATATATGATTTATGGGGTCGGAGATGCTTCCTTCTGCCTTTTACATACATTTGGATTTGGCACAAATACAATATACCCTTATACCCATTTTTAATGGGTTCAGGGTATAATTATCTCGAGCAAACTCGTCATTTTTATGTTTCACTACGCTTTTTTCACGTGAGACAAATCTTATCGTAAGCTGACCACGATGATATTTCTTTTAGTTGCATTTGTATCAATTTGACCAGTCTCTTCTGATCCCTACCAAGCGGAGACTGCGAAATATTGTGGGAAATCGAAATTGGTATTTACAAAATTGAAATTGTTTTCGGCTTTCTTCGACCGTTCTAGAATTATGGCTTTCGGTTTGCAACTTCACAGTTGGTTGTCTAAGGATGTCTAAGATGCCTTGAAAAACCAAAATGTTGTTCGTACCTGAACTTAATTTAGACCCATCGTTTCTACGGCAGATTCAGCATAGCGAAGATCGGAGATTAGATTAAGCTGAGGCATCCGAACGCGGTCGCCAGTTTTCTGGCTAACCCCATCAGAGAGAGAGAGAGAGAGAGAGAGAGAGAGAGAGAGAGAGAGAAAAGGAGAGAGACTAGTTCGCAAAGAAACAGACACACGGACATATCTATATCGACTCGGCTGTAGATACTGATCAAGAATATATATACTTTAAGAGGTCGGAGATGTCTCCTTCTATGCGTTACATATTTCACGACAATGTTATAATACCCTCTGCAAGGATATAAAAAATAGCGTACAAAGTTGTGAGGAAATCTTCATAGCACACACACGGATCCCATTAAATACATAAGTATATTGATTAGGACGACAAGCTCAGTCGATCCATCTATATATGTCTCGGGTTGTAAAGTAACAAACGCTTGAAGTTCAAAATATTTTTTTATAATATTCTCAAGGCACCTTTAATAGTTTAACTTGAAAAACTAACTTGAAAAAAAAAAACATTTCCCTTCTTCTAAAATGATGCGCTTTTTTTTCTAAAACTAAAAATGTATTTTTAGAAATATACATATATATTTAAGACGCTTTTGAACACATTCTTTGTGAGGGCCTGTGAACGTTTAATTTTGCTGTATATCCTCGTATATCACACGTAGAAGTTATTATTATAATATCTCACACTTCTAGGTGAAAATATATTTTATTTTCATTACATAGAAGTCGTCCATTTCAAAGAGTAGTATCCCCAATGAGGTGAGAAGGTTCTCGTCGCCATATTTAAGGCCTGAAATTTCATAATTCTACACCTAACAAGTAAGAGGTTCTAGTCGGGAGCTCCCGACTAGGGGATACCCTGAGCCCTCTTCTTCCAACATCAAATATATATATATATATATATATATATATATTATATTTTAGAAGCTATATGTCAAGTTTGGTGACTCTATCTCTTATTATTTACCAAAACAACAGGATATCGATTTTTATCGATTGCTTGGAAACGGAATAAGTTATCGATTATCGGAAACAAACTCGATCTGCGCAGGCCCTAGGAGCACCTACATCTAAAATTTCAAGTGTCTAGCTCTTATAGGTTCTGAAATCCTTGCGTTCATACATACGGACGGACGGACGGACAGACAGACGTACATGGCTAGATCGACTCGGCTATTGATGCTGATCAAGAATATATATACTTTATGGGGTCGGAGATGCTTCCTGCTGCCTGTTACATACATTTGGATTTTGCACAAATACAATATACCCTTATAACCATTTTTAATGGGTTCAGGGTATAAAAATGGATTTGCTATGTGTGTACATGCTACGGAAGCTGGTTACAGGGTATCTTCTAGCCGGCAGTCTCGACAAGAGCACATGTTATAGAGTATTCTGTTTTTGTCCTGAAACGCATACAAGGAGGCATATTCGGCCCCATAATGTATATATATGTATATTGATATAGCCATGTGTCCTTCCGTCTGTTGATCCGGCTGTATCTATTCGAACTAATCTCTTATAAGTGATTCTTTGGTTGCAGGCAGTACATATGTCGGTTCCGGTCAGATCTGACCACTATATCATATACATTCTATACTATAAAAGTAGGTATGGAAAAGTAGGTATGGAAAACACGGCATTTATTAAATTCTAGCGGGTATAGCCCGGCCTTGCCTGTGGCACGTATAATATAAATTTTCCCAAGAAGCTTTGAAAATGATTTTGACACTGATCGGATGGTAAACAAACGATTTTCATATAACCGTTTTCCGCCAATTCAACACTGTTGCGAGTGGAGTTTCCCACATCGCTGAAACACGTATTCACTATATTCCTACGTAGAGATTTGAAAATAATTTTGATGCAAATCGGACACAACTTAAAATTAACCAAAAAATCTTTGAAATGCACTTTCCACCGAAGGACTTTAGATTTTGCGAAAAATGTTAAAAACGTCTCAAATGATTTTTATGTCGATCGTGGATAATAAATTTGAGGGCGAAAGGCCATCCACCAAATCTTTGACACTCATTTCCACCAAGGAGAAATACATTTCTGGAAAAGTGTGAAACACCCCTCAAATGAATTTGAACAAAGATCTTTGAAATTGAGTTTGAGCCCGGTTGGCTAAATAGTTTTATGCAAACGTTTTCCGCGATTTTTCCATAATTGCGGGTGGAATTTTCCGAAACCCCGTTTTAATGTGCACCTTCATCATATAAGATAACTACAGTGAATAGTTAAGCTTCGTAGCTCTTACAGTTTGAGATCTTATATGGCTACTGCTTATTAATATATCTTGACCAAACCCGGAATTTGTAAAGTAAACTTTGATGCATATGGTGAAAACTAAAGTATGATACATAAGAACAAAATCTTATCAATATGACACTATTATACTATATAAAACTATAGAAAGAACCAGGCGATGAGGCGACATGAGTTTTATATAGCAAAATATTCTGTTTTCAAAGATATTTAATCAAACATAACATTTTCAAGCTTCACTATACACATATATGTATGGGTATTATGTCTTACGCGAACATATCCTTACTTCCCGCATTCTTGTAGGGATATGCGTTGTATTCACGCAACCAACTTCTCAGTATATGTATTAATGGGTCACAATAAACATATACACCGTCTAGCAGGTAGTGCGATCATCGAAAACTCGTGTTTATTTATATAGGTATGTATGTGGATAAATCGATATGTCATATTGTTTCCTACTAATTAAAAAGGTCTCAGTCCCCGACTTATCGACCGACCGACCGATCGAGATCGAGAAGAGGTCTTCCTAGAACAACAGTTTTGTTGTGCTGAGTCCCTGCCCTGCCCTACCCTACCCGCCACCACTCTCTCTTTCGAAGAGACGAAATTCACATGCAGAAAGCAGCCAATGGAATACGAACAAACATATGAAAGACATACATACGCACATATTTACACACACACATGCATGCATACTTGAGCATTTCGAAACGTTCGAGAGTATCTCTGTGTGTTTGTGACTCTGCGTAGGGCTATGTGAAGTTCGGGCGGGCATCATATATGTACATACATACATATATACAAGATATGTACCTGGTGAGGTGCGGGCCTCGCAACAGATTGTGATTGTCAGCGTGTGTGCATACGTGAGTGTGTGTGTGTACTCTCAGCAGGGAATAGGGCTAACTATTAGTTCAAGGTAACAAGCGAACCAAAAACCACGACGACGACGACGTCGACGACAAAAACAACAACAGTGGCGGCATAAAACTAATGACACAACAAGTTTCTATTTAGAGACGTGATTGTAGGATATCAACAGGTAGAAAAAAACGAGCGTAACAAAACAAAAAGAAGAGAATACAAAAAATGTTTCGTATTTTCAGCAAATAAACCTATTTATGTATATACACACATATAAACAAACATCAATCTATATGTGTGTGTGTTCAAGTATTTGTGTTTTTGCGTGAATTCGAGGAATTTACGTTATGATTTTCGTGCCGTCAACTTGAAAACCAATCTTTAAGTGTACATATTTAAATACATGTACACATACACATGTATTTATACAAATGCAATACAGTTTTACTTACAGTTTGTTAGGTTGTATATGCGTACTTTCGTAAAGAACGCAAAATATTGCATTTTTCAATTGCCCGACGGTAAAACAGAAGAACTGCACTTATTCCGTAAGTTTTTGGAATATTTCGCTTTGTTTTCGGCTTAACGATTCGACACTGGCCCGAGATTAGAATCGGCGACAATCCTCACTAAAAAATTGGCACTCATTTGATACTTTGCAAATATATACATACATGAACGTGCACTCTGATAAAGATATGTATGTATTCATATACATATATATACATTTAAATGTACATGCATACGTTAATTGTAATATTTAAAGCAATATTGGATATACATTTTTTATGCAAACTTTTATTGCATGCATTATTAATTATTTTATTTTATTTGATTCATTTGCACTTATTACATTTTTTTTATTCTTGTCAACTTTTATTCGTCACACGCACTTGCCGCTACCACATACACACACACAGAGAAACACATACACACAAATATACACAAGCGAATGCAGACGATGACGATCGCGATCGCAAAGCAACACGTTACACATACTAAGGCAGACACATATGTGAACAGATACAGATACAGTCATATGTATGCATCAGTATTTGTTGATTTACATATACATATACATACGCCAGTGATATATGTATCTTAATTTCGTTAAGCAGCATAAATTTGACCCGACGGCGCGATCTTTTCCATATAGAACTTTTTTTCTTGAACAGTATCAGTGTAATATCTATAAAGAGTTACTGATACACAATTTTTGTACCAATTATATTTAAAATGCGGTAAATTTATAATTAAAAACGCTTGAAAATATCACACAACCGCTCTCCAAACCTCGCGCAACAAAAACTGAAAAATTTACACAGCTCCGATGCTTCCGTAACACAACTGAATACTGTTGTTAACAGAAACCGCTGTAGACACATTTCAAAAGGGCACTGTTGCAATAACAGTTCTACTGTTAGTGCTCTACTGAGCATTAAGCAAAACAGCTGTAGCTTGGGAGTAAAGTATCGATAGGTTAAATTTAAAAACGAATATTTCTCGATATCTCCTTACGTTTTTACCGACACGAGTACTAATTTAAGTAGTGGGATTCCTGAAACTGATTTTGATTTGTGAACACTGATTTGGGTTAGAGTGTGCGACACACTCAATTCTGCAAGTGTAACAAATACTTTTCTAGCTTACTTGCAAAATTTTTTATGTTATAGCGGTAATTTCATTATTTGAAAACCTTGTTCTAAATCAGATTTTAACAGGAAAAAACAAACACCTCGTACTTTTTTCCGCAGAGAACAGTCACACAAGCAACCAAAACTAATTCAAATCAGCCTTAAAGATGATTTCATTAAATCTTTACTGTGATCACAAATTCCTTGCTCTCTCTGAGCTGACCGACGAAATCTAAATCAGGAATCCCACTACTTTTGCTCAGATCGGCGAGTTTATTACTCGCTACAAATATAAAAACAGCTGATGCCTGGATGTGTGTTATCGATATACTAATTTGATATACAAATTACGCTTCGATATTATTTAATGCTTCACAGCGGCCTTATCAAAATGACTTACTATTTTAGTGTTTTAATCTAACATTTTGATAGTACTGCTCATTAGCCACGACAAATAATTTCTAAATCTGTATTTTTTTTTTTTTTTGATTGGGGCAGAGGGTACATTCGTTACAGGCTAAAATATATCGCCAGCTGCAGGCGATACATACATACATATGCATAGCTCACATATGCATGTTAGATAAAAACGAGTTGTTTTTTTAATGCTACCAAAGTAGAGTGGCAAGCAATTTAATAAAATAATGCTAAAAATATTTTGTCTGCCTAAAACAGATCCTAATAAATACAACATAAGTAAAGCACGTCTCCGTTAACATTTTATTTAAAACGTTTGAAACCTATCGGATAAAATATACTAGACTAGACGCCAATAATTAAATACCGCTTTCTTTCTTCTATCTGTACTGATGGACCGCTAATCAGCCAGTTAGGAAATAAAGTTTAGTATATATTTAAAACTGCACATTTTATCGTGCGGAAATTAAGTACAGTAGAAATTTTTAAAATTATTTATTTAATTTTCCGAAATAAATCATGTGTTTCTATAAATGTATTAAATAAAAATCAGATACATAGTATAAGATTAACTAGCAAATCTTTATATTGCGTAGTTCGAGGAACACTTCCCTTCCTGGTAGATCGAACATCGCGGGTTGACCATATTTTAAATAAACTTACCTTTGGTTAGGGAAACAATCTCGGGAAGAGGTAAATATTCTAAAAAACAGAAAATACTGTTACGACTTTATTTAAATCATTTTGATTTTTTTAATTTGCGTGGTATAATCAGTTCTACTATCTTAAATCAATCCGTTTACATGGGATTTCAATATTAATAAAAGTTCATCATAAAAAGATAAATTTGTATTGACTTTTTATTAACATACCTTGCTAGATTTAGCTTTAAGCTCAAAGCATACGTCTATTTATCTACCCCAATCAAGAAAAGAAAAATGGTTCTATAAGTTTTACATCTGTAAAGATAAATATATCAATATCAGCTGTTACAAACTGCTTATATTAGGTTATTCCAAAAACCTTACTTTGAAGTAAATGCCTCGCCAAAATTAATCGTCCTCTTAATCCTTCACATTGCCATATACTGTAAAGAGATAAGGGAATGATTAAAATAAAATTACAAGAACTATTTTTAATAATAAATGTAAATAACATCAGAATTGAATAATATTGCGTTGGATTAGGAACAGTTCTCTTCATGTTAGATCGAAGCGAGCTGGGTAAGTTCGTCATCACAGTATAATCGATATTTAATTGTTCTATGTTCCATATATACCAACGAACCTTGAGATAATTGTTGAACGGCTTTGAATATCCATTCTGTATACGGTCATCAGCCTGAAGAAAATGGTAGATTTATTTAATATAACTCGTTTAGTTTAAATGTATAGTTTACTATTGGCTTTTGTATATTAATCAAAAATAATCTTAGCTATTTACATCTCTGTTTAAACAAGCAGCACATTACTAAGTTTAACAAATACATTTAACTTAAATATTTTTGAGTTCTCGTATAGATTTAAGTAAATATTGGAAAACAAACTGACTCCATACTTTGCGATTATAAATATTTTAATTTCAGTGGATTGCTTTTTCATTTATAGTTGAAATGCTGGGGAATCCGTAGATAAATCATCATATTTTCTAGCATTTAAATGTATTCATATCGAGGTAATATGTTTATCGAACCTTTGTAGCAAATGCATCGCCAAAATTAGTTGTCTCTTAATCATTCACATTAAAATTTACTGTAAAGAGATTACAAGTGTATGATTAAAATAAGATTAATTTGTTATTAAAAATTAATACTTATAAAGTTAATAAGATCAGAAGTTAATAATATTGCGTTGGATTAGGAACAGTTCTCTTCATGGTAGATCGAAGCGAGCTGGGTAAGTTTGTCATCACGATATAATCGATATTAAATTGTTTTATATATACAAACGAACCTTGAAGATAATTGATTAACGGCCTGGGATATCCATCAATTAATTTCCTGTACACGGTCATCTGCCTGAAAATTTTTAAATTCATTTAATATTGATCTTTAAAAGTTTAAATGATTGGTTTAGTTTAGATTTCGTATATTATTCATAAATTATAATTCAATCTTAGACATCTCTTCTAACAACCAAGCGGCACATAAATAAGTTTAACAAATACATTTAACTTAAGAAATAAGAATAGATGTTTTTGAGTCCTTGTATACAACAGCTAATTAAATATGTTTTAACTTCTACAATTTAAACATTAAAGAATTGTGCAGATAAGATTAACTAGCTATGAGGAAAAATATGAATTGACTCTGTTCTTTGGTTTTATCAAAATTCTAATTTCAGTGGATTGCTTTTTCATTTATAGTTTAAATGCTGGGGAATCCGTAGATAAATCATCATATTTTCTAGCATTTAAATGTATTCATATAGAGGTAATATGTTTATCGAACCTTTGTAGCAAATGCATCGCCAAAATTAGTTGTCTCTTAATCATTCACATTAAAATTTACTGTAAAGAGATTACAAGTGTATGATTAAAATAAGATTAATTTGTTATTAAAAATTAATACTTATAAAGTTAATAAGATCAGAAGTTAATAATATTGCGTTGGATTAGGAACAGTTCTCTTCATGGTAGATCGAAGCGAGCTGGGTAAGTTTGTCATCACAATATAATCGATATTAAATTGTTTTATATATACAAACGAACCTTGAAGATAATTGTTTAACGGCCTGGGATATCCATCAATTAATTTCCTGTACACGGTCATCTGCCTGAAAATTTTTAAATTCATTTAATATTGATCTTTAAAAGTTTAAATGATTGGTTTAGTTTAGATTTCGTATATTATTCATAAATTATAATTCAATCTTAGACATCTCTTCTAACAACCAAGCGGCACATAAATAAGTTTAACAAATACATTTAACTTAAGAAATAAGAATAGATGTTTTTGAGTCCTTGTATACAACAGCTAATTAAATATGTTTTAACTTCTACAATTTAAACATTAAAGAATTGTGCAGATAAGATTAACTAGCTATGAGGAAAAATATGAATTGACTCTGTTCTTTGGTTTTATCAAAATTCTAATTTCAGTGGATTGCTTTTTCATTTATAGTTTAAATGCTGGGGAATCCGTAGATAAATCATCATATTTTCTAGCATTTAAATGTATTCATATAGAGGTAATATGTTTATCGAACCTTTGTAGCAAATGCATCGCCAAAATTAGTTGTCTCTTAATCATTCACATTAAAATTTACTGTAAAGAGATTACAAGTGTATAATTAAAATAAGATTAATTTGTTATTAAAAATTAATACTTATAAAGTAAATAAGATCAGAAGTTAATAATATTGCGTTGGATTAGGAACAGTTCTCTTCATGGTAGATCGAAGCGAGCTGGGTAAGTTTGTCATCACGATATAATCGATATTAAATTGTTTTATATATACAAACGAACCTTGAAGATAATTATTTTCCGGCCTGGGATATCCATAATTCAATTTCCCGGATACGGAAGGCATCATTTTTTTTTTCATAACTGACCACTTTTTATCTTACTGTTTCTTTTAAAATTGAATTGACGATCATCTTCGGAGCTTAGAGCCAGGAAAAAAAACCATTCAAATGTTATTCTGAAACGATAGAAAACCATGAATTAATTTAAATAAAGAAGATTTTTGCTCCATTAGTATTGTTTGAATAAGTTCAGTTGCAAAGGTGTAATTTTCATCAATTACATTGTTCAAGAGTAGCAAATAATAAAAGTTCATCATTAAATTGTATAATTATTTACATATTATATCAGCTTACCATTTTTTTTTTATTTTCTGCTGCACTTCGGGAATTCCTGCAAGTAATAAAAATACATATTTATATAAACATATATTGGCATTTTATCAACAAAATAAAAAATGTTCATTTGGCACTCAGCTTGATTTTTTTTTCAACAAAGTTGTCAGAGACGAAAAATAAAACATCATTGAATATCAAACGCAATCATATCAAAATATTACTCACCGTTTGTTTTTGGTCTGAAGGATGTGCATGGTTCCTGTAAAGAGAAAGAAACATAATACCCCGAGAATACCCACCAAACCAGTATAATGTAAAATATTACTTTTTTATATTTATTTTGTTGTTTATATTGAAAGACAGAGTCTCTGAATGCAACTGTTTTCCATGTATGCGCACTTTGTCCAAATCAAGCTTAAACAGCTTCCTGTACGGGAGGCTCGTAGCCCTCGGGGCGATCAATTACGGCTCCCTCGGCGGAAACGACAGCCTCTGTGGTCTTGCCGCCTCCATCGCCATGGAGCTCCAGTAGTTTGGACACATCGAAACGCGGCTTCTTGAGTACTTTCACCTTGCGAATGTACACATCGTGCAATGGATAGATACGCTGACAACTCTTCTCAATATCCTTGGCAATAGAATCCAAAGCCAGCTTGTTAACCAACTGCTTCAGATCAGCGCCGCTGACCTCATTGGTAATGATGTCCGTCATGCGGGCGCGTATCTTACGGACCTGCGACTGCTGGGCATAGCATGTCTTCCGCTGCGATTGCTGGTCCTTGGACGTAAATCCAATGCAGAAGACGCGCAAGAGGTATCCATCGACGGTCTTAGCCTCCACGATCGCCTCGATGAGAGTTTGCCATTTCTTGACCATCGATCTGTTTGTGAGAGGCGCACACGATGTAACACACTCACATAGGCCGCACACACATATATTCACATACATGTGCATATGTATGTATAAACACATGGCTGCGTCAAAGAAAATTTTAACGCACTCACCTGTACTTGTCTGTGGTCAAATCCATGCCGTGGAAATTGCAGAGCACGTTGCGATCCTGCACATCTTCAGCAATCAGACGGAATTTGCGGAATGAGCGCTCGGGGTCAATATCTTTTTGCAAGTCGGCTAGCGATACTTCAAAGACACGACCTTTAAGGTAGTCAGAGGCAATTCTTTGGCCCTGAGTGCGGTTCACGAGGGTTTTGCCAATCTGCCTGGTTTGAAACATATTCGGTGCTTTAACATCGTACCAATCCTTGCGAGAGAATGGATCGACCACCTTCTTTTTGCCACCTTTTTTGCCGCCTTTCGAGAGACCCTTATTTTTGCCGACCGCCATCGTAAACGCTTAAACCGGAAAAGGTCGAATCACGTTGAGTAAGCTGTCAAATGAAGGAAACTGTTAGCAGTGTTGACAAATGCCTGAAAACTGCCAGCAGGGTTGCCTTACACCAAACGATTTTCGATAAATGCAAGACTAATACGGGATGCTTAAAATAAAAAACAGTAAACAGCAAAACATGTTTTTATTCATGACAAATTATAATTATATAATTTATTACTGGTGTATCGTTAACTAAACCAGTTTGTATCTGGAGGGCACATAGCTTGCTTTCGCAGACCGAAATATCTTAAGTATATTATATAAATACTTAAACAAAGATACCGAATATTAAATATTAAGAATCTCTCACAAATATTATCTGTTGTGGATAAGTGGCTTAATAATTTCACAGCGGAAAAGCCGCGGATAGATGCTATAAATTTTGACAGTTAAAAAATGTTTTAAATATTACATAATATTGATAAAAATAAATTTGAATAATGTATGCTGCAGCAAGCAAATATAATAAACAAATATCGCACAAAACAAAGTTTTTCAATCAAAGTTTTTTTCTGTAAGAAAATTTGAGGTTATAATATACTCATATGAATAACAACTAGAACACTCATTAAGAACATTATTATAAAATTTATAACTATTTGAAGATCCTAATATATACATTTTGCTTATAAATAAATATATTATTTATTTATACATATAATTGTCAATGGATATATATCGTTTATTTGTTTTGATATAAAAATTAAAATATATCGTTTATTTGTTTTGAGATAATAAATTAAATATGATATACATAAAATATCAATTATTATAATAAAAGGAAACGATGTATTTTCCATCGTCATTCATTAAGTCTGCAGTGTATAGACGATTTATTGCATTGAAGTTTGGTATTTCACTGTTTGCAGCACTTGGTCACATCGTCAGTTATTCATCGCATCCATTTTTGTTCTGCTTAGTTCCTTTTAAATTATTTTTGTAATCCAAAAAGCTTCTAATTGTTTTTCTCATAAACAATATTTTACAAAATTTTGTTTTATTTAGTGCTAGCACACAAAATATAATTTAAGCATCCGTTCCAAAAGAAAAGAACATTGCTCACACGTCTTTATTGTTATACGGATACGGCTCTAGC
Source organism: Drosophila novamexicana (assembly GCF_003285875.2). Lineage (NCBI taxonomy): Eukaryota > Metazoa > Arthropoda > Insecta > Diptera > Drosophilidae > Drosophila > Drosophila novamexicana. The sequence goes on along the minus strand of NW_020824865.1, from coordinate 34,624 downwards.
ATCGGGCATCGGGCACGGGCTTCATGAAAACTATTTCATTGCCTATGGATGGATTCTACGCTTAACTCTTGATCTCAAAATAAATAACTTTACATATGTGTATGTGACGGCAAATCAAGTGTACAAATTTACTAGGAAATCGTACTGTAAGCGTGAAATTAATTGAAATCTAGCTCTGCGTCTGAGTTCAACCGAACTCTCGCTCGGAAAGTCTCCTAAAAAGTAACTTCATTATCCTCTTCATAACATATGTGAATAATTTGCATACATCATAAACACACACAACTTTGTATGTAGCATATTTTGGCATAACCTGCAATGTACAATAATTAAAACAGTAATGGATCCAAATAACTTTGCCTATGAACATTATGGGATATTGGTTCAAAACGATGAGGAAGAAATTCCCAAGTCCGATGAGCTTCGCACTCTAAATGTGCAAAATATAAGTAACAGTAAGTATATAAATATCTATAGTTGAATAGACAATGTCACAAATTATTTCTTTTAAAAACTCTGCTCCCGAGGGTCAACAGTGCACGCCCCAGCGTGCAGACGTTATTTTGTAATTATGTTACATAGAGACACGGCTATTAATTGCAGATAAAAATGGCTTATATAACTGCATTATGCGTTTTGTCAGTTTTAGGCTCAGAGGACATTGGTCAGAGCGCCAGGATGGTCCTTGTTTCACAGAATGACTCATATGCTCAGGTGGAAGCACATAATAGCATAAACATTGATGGTAAATCATTGCTGAAGACGGCAAAAAATATTTGCCTATCAACTAAAATGTAAGTAATAGTTCAAGAACTTGGCTTTTATTTTAAAAATTAATCAACTTTTGCAGGCAAGCTCAAAAAACAAACGGCAACAACTTGGAACTGCAAACGACGAATCAATTTATCGAGGAATCTGAAAAAGACGTTACACAAGACCTGGTGAATTGCATGCAGCAGTTGCGTCAGCACGAGAGCGCTAAAGAGCCTTCTAATGATTCGGAAGCTATGGACAGAAAAAACATTTCATTGATGACGGCAAATGGAAAGTCCAGACGATGGGAGCAAAAATTAGTTCAAATCAAAACAATGGAGGGGGAGTTTAGTGTAACTATGTGGGCTTCTGGGACATCGGACGATGAGTATTCCAGTTCTGATCAAAATGCAGAGGACGTCGACTATTTGAATGAAAATGAAAATGCCCATCAAAACGCGGTATCAAACAAGCCATTGAGCCCAGAACAGATTAAGAAAAATGACACAGTATTACATCAGCAACAGTTGTTTTTCCAGCAACAGCAAGAACAATTCCTTCAACTTCAGCCTCATATGATTGTTCCATTAACTGGGACAACTGGCTCAACGGATAAGGCCAACAGCAACTGCAACAGCAACTCTAAAAGAAATTTAAATTGCGAAACGCACACATCGACATTTGCAGTTCTGTCGCAAGGATGTCGGCTTATCAACGAAGAATCGCTTCTGACCGCGGAGAATCAATCATTAGTGCCAAATGACATTGATTGTGATATAATGAACGAGGTAGCTGCAACAGGATCGGTACCCTTTAGTGTGGTTCGTCAAGGTAGCTCTTTTAGACAATGTTTTGGTATCTAGGCTCTTGATAAAATCACTCGTGTAATACGATTATTTCGTTTTATTTATAGCAGCGCCATCAACTGACATTGTGGCAAATGGTACCGATGCATCCGATTTTTCGCAGTTTGCCAACGATAAAAAGATTGCTTGCCCTCATAAAGGATGTCATAAATACTTTCGAGACTCGTCCGCAATGCGTAAGCACTTGCATACACACGGTCCCCGTGTTCACGTCTGTGCAGAATGTGGAAAGGCATTTGTAGAAAGCTCTAAACTAAAGAGGCATCAGCTAGTACACACTGGCGAAAAGCCATTTCAATGTACTTTTGAAGGCTGCGGGAAACGATTTTCGCTAGACTTTAATTTGAGGTAAAATTCAAAACCTTTCTAAATATCGAAGCGTCTTATGTATCGTACGTTTCAATAAATACAGAACACATGTGAGAATACATACTGGAGACAGGCCGTTTGTGTGCCCGTTCGATGCATGCAATAAAAAGTTCGCTCAGTCTACAAATTTAAAATCACATATTTTAACACATGCGAAAGCGAAGTAAGTAAGCCCATTTCCAAATACTATTGTTGCAATGCTAATCTATGATTTCAGGCGAAATACAGGTAATCCGCGCCATACCACTTGCCCCAGCAACGAACCTCTAAGTCCCAGTGGGGAAAGTTCTACAAATTTAATAAAAGTAGAACTGCGTGATACAACTATGTCAGATACCCATGCCCCTTTTGTAATGTATGCCGACTAAAATGTTAGTTTATTTAAATAACTCAACCCTTGGATTAGCGTAATGTAAGAATATATTATATATTTAACAAAAAATAACAAAACATAGTATGTATATGTGTAGCTACGTACCTAAGTTATTATAAGAAACATTTATTTTATCTAAAAAGAGTGTCATTAAATGGAACGCAAATGAATGTTTTTCCATGTTCTAACGATTTTAAAACATGCTTGTAGTAAATTATTGTCCGTTAATTAGTGTAAATAATGTAAGGTAATTCAGATCAGGTTGTCGACTTTGTTTCTCATCGCCTCCACAACTCGCTCACTTTCCCCGAAAACTACTTTGACTTATTCTCAGTGCCCTCAATGGTCTTATTAATATGTCTGTGTATGTTACTGGATTTTTAAATTTTTGTCAAAATTTTGGTCGCATTTTTGAAGGGTCGAGTATTATGAAATAATGAAAGGGTTGGCTATGTCGATACAAAATTCTTGCATTTTAGTACGTTATCTTTGGTAAGGGTATCTAAGCGTTGATATTTAAGCGTGGAAACTTTTTGAGCCGGCCTGCCCGCACCTTTACAAAACTGTTCACGGATACAAGCGTTTATGTGCCTGTCCGAAGCGTGTTGGACATGAATTTTGGTTTTTGGGATTTCTAGAGTGGGAAATTTTGTTAAGTATTGTTTGGAAAACATATTAAATATTATTTTTTGTACCCAGTTTCCACCCGGGGAATGTTTAATTCTCTCCGTACTATCTTGAACTTGTATTTGAAAATCGATCTCAAACTCGAAATCAATAAATACAAAAATTAGCTCATCTTTTTTTGCCATTATTTCCAAGTAAGTTTATTGTGATTAGGTATTTTTTGTATTAAAATTGAACAAAAAACTCTATTGCATTTCAGCTTGAATTATTTAATCTGCAGTATCGTTCCAAGCCTTTTTATTTGGACAGTCTGCATAATCTTGCTTAAAATGTGAATTTTTATAAAGAAAAGGGGATTGTAGCGTATTAATCGGCAGTGGAGTATTTCTGCATAGTTTAAAATCTGAAAGAATGCATAAATACACATAAATATTTATACTCAAACCTTTTTTATTATATTATATTTACCATGGATATACGCTTGGGAACTTTTAGTTCGTTGAAGCCATTGATCATTGATCCTGCGATTTGGCCGAAAGTAATTCTTTAGTATATTTATCTTATACGTTTCCGGTGTTTCCTTAGCAATTAACTATAAAAAAAAACTAGTGTAAGGCTGATCAGTTATAATAATACAAGTACTTACCGTACTATCTTTAGATTCTGTAGAGTCTGTTTCGTCTAGAGCTCCTAAATAGGTGTCCAATTCCTTGCTTTCAAACACATTTTTTTTCTGAAATCCCACTCTAAGATCGGCAGGAGGTAATTTTAAGTTATTTTCAATGTCTTTGGGTAATTTCCAGGTTTTGAGATCATCATTCCAAAACGAATTCTCCAATATTTGTTCTGGATTCCTAAAAAAAAAAAAAACATTTTAATAATTTATCTAGTCTATCTTAATCAATATGCATATAAAACAAAAGAAGAATCATTTGCTGATGAATTGTTAAATGGAGAAATTTTCTGGGCTTCTCATCAGTAACATATATCATGTAGCTCCCATAGGGAAATTGATTGGATTTTTTTATAAAATCACTGTTGAGCCAAGGGCTTCGGCATGCCGAAGAGAGATGTTTTTTTTTTTTTTACCAATTTCTGCCGTTTTTTCGAAGAATAGGCTGAGCTTTGTGTATAAGAAGCTGATAAAATTTTAAATTTCGACCTAGATATCGAATTTCATCTAAATAATCCTCTCGATCCAACTGAAACTCGGAATTTAGATCGGCCACTTCTCGTTCAAGCATTTTGATCTTTTGACTGCACTTCTTAATCCGCTCGTTTTTAATGTTGATTTCCTGCTGAATACTAGCATAATGCCCCTGCAAGAGATCACGGTCCTCGCTCTCCACTCTACCCAGGGCACGGGCAATAGCGCTCAGATGCCGCTTGGCCTCCAATTTACGCATCCTATGACGCTCTCGCAATTGCAGATCGTCAACTCTTTCGCCGCCGATCAGAGAATGTTTAATTAAATCAATGCGTTTTCGTGCATGTAACTGAAAATCCTCCTGTTCCTGTGGAACAGCTTGTTCGGAATGTTCAGTTTTTGGATTGGCCGCCTCTGCAGTGGTCTCTTTAAGGTTCCTCATCTCAGCTATCATCTGCTGGCGCATCTGGGATTTTGCTTCCTCCAGCCATAATTCCCTTTCCCTTTCCTTATTATTGTCCTCAACAAACTTGTAGTGCACAGCACTTTCGTGTTGCTGGCTTTCATCGAGCATTCGCTTCAAGTTTAAGATTTCTTCCTGATATTGTCGTAGCTGGGCATCTTTGGGGTCTTCGTTTATTGTGGGAACATTCGATATATTCTTTGCCCGACATGCGTACCGCAGCGTAGACAGCGTCTCGTCGTAGTTGCTGTCAGCTGGCGAGATGCATGCTACCATTAGAGTTTTCGTGTTGCCTCCCAAGGAATCCTGTGGATGTGCATAATAAAATAATTAAATATGAAATTATTTTCTAAGATTTATAAGCACAAACATAAAAAACAAATTATGAAAATTATTGTATATACTAGAATGTACTCAAAATCTTTCAAACACTCTTTTAAATTTAGACAGATCCAGAATCCAAAAGTAAAGAGCCACATATATGTATACCCTTCCTTCATAAAGATTGGACCGTCAACGCCGAAGCTGTGAATACATTTCCCAAAGTGTGCAGCAAAGAAACGGCGAACCAGCCCGTGTGTAATATAAAAAGGAATCAAGTACCAATTTAGTCATTAAATATAAAGCTGGTAGCTTTTTGACAATAAGCGAATATTCAACACAGAATTATATACTGCAGAAAATTGCATCAAGCTCGGTTAAGAAACACAGAAAATATGTGCTCACATACATTCATATGCGCGACTTTTTTTTAAATAAGTATATAAATAGAATAACAGATTGTATTGCCAGCCGTACTTTTGTCAATGTGCTATTTTAGTTTAGCTTTTTTCTTCTCTGGTGTGGCTGTGTGGTTTGGGGCGATGGGAAGTAGTTCTGTCAATTTAATATTGTTGCGAGTTCGACACCGGCAGAGGGAAGTAATTACCCTTTTTATACCCTTGCAGAGGGTATTATAATTTTGTCTTGAAATATGTAACGCTTAAAAGGAGATATATCCGACCTCATAACCTCATAAATAATATATATTCTAGATCAGCATCAACAGGTGAGTCGATATACCCATGTCCGTCTGTATGTTTCTATGCGAACTAATTTCTTAGTTTTAAAACTATTCTCATGAAACTTTGCAGAAGACTCTTTTTCTGCTGCACGCAGTACATATGTCGCAACTAGCTGGAACGGACTACTATATCATATAGCTGTCATAGGAACAATCGGTCAAAAAGTAGGTTCTCGTATGAAAAACTTTTTTGTTTATTAAGATATCTTGACCAAACTCGGCATTTATTAGCTTTACTATGCTCCTCGTATATACTCACAATTCTATCAATATCGGACCATTATTTCATATAGCTGCCATACGAATCGGATCGGACGAAAAGTAGGCTCTTGCATGGGAAACTCTTGTTTTTCAAGATATCCTAACCATATTCGGCATTAACTATTTTCCCTGTACTTCTTAGATATCGGCAATCAGCTATGAGGATTATAAAAAGCTTAGGTCTGCAAGGGTATTAAATCTTCTGCGTGCCGAAAATAGCCCAGCTTTTTAATTTTTTTCTTTTTATTAATTGTTTTTATTAGTGGTACTAGCCTTCTTTCTATTAATAGGTAAACAATATTTTATAACTAAGGCTGACGAGCACTTAGCGCTGGCTCATTAGGGTTCAAAGTAATCCCTAGTCGGGAACTCCCGACTAGACTAGCACTAGTTATCTACATGTATAAGTATTTTCGTACTTAACTGCTTACCTGTAGGAGCCGCGTAAGCTTAGAATCCCTATATGGCACATGCTTTGTTTTGCTATCCACAAGTGCTGAAATGACATTTCCCAACGCTGAGAGCGATAAATTGATCTTTGTAGCCTCTTTCAATCGGTCACCAAAAGCGCCTGTTTTGGACTGCCTTTCGGAGCCTGCCAGATCAACTAGGTTTAATTTTCCTCTACGTATGTTGCCAATAGTTTGGTCCGATGACAGATTCGGCGGGGCTGCTGCCGATTCTTGAATTTGTTCCAGACTTATTGTAAATATGGTATGTGATCGTGAACTCTTTTCATTCATTAATGTGGCTCCGGTTATGCGGTTTTTGTTACCCACACTCAACCAGTTATAACAATCCATGGCATTCATAACTGCCTGAGTAGTTAGCGTAGGAACTGTGACGCCTACGCCTGGCACATCTTTAAGTGGATGGTTTTTAAAGCTATTTGGCTCGTTCGCACTCAAGAGGTCTCTGATATTTTCATTATAAATTTCTAAATAGCTGACTAAGGCCAGGTACCTAACGCTCGTCGCTATGGAGATCGTTTCAAATATGTGGTCGAAACACCTTTGTATGATTCCATTGTTTTCTGCAGCGTCCGAATATCCTTCTCCCTTTAATTGAAATAATTCTAGCTAAAATATTTGACAACTATTTCCTTCACTCACCTGCATTGTGTGTGTTTTGCCACATCCGGTCTGGCCATATGCAAAAATTGTTCCATTATAGCCCTCCAAAGTGCTTTCAACCAAGGAGTAGCACATATCATTGTAGATTGTCTCTGTTTTTGAAAGTCCATTATACACGCTGTCAAATGTAAATGATTTCCTTGGAGCACTTCGAGCCAAGGGATTAACCACAGACACAGCGTAGTCGCCAATTTCCACAATAGACTGTACGAATTAAATTAAAGACAAAGCCAATTATTCTATGATAATGCCTCAATTCTTATTAGACATAGTAAGAAATATCTATTCCTGTAGTGGGAGCGATATAAAAGACAGCGATGCCGTTCTACATACAAAACATATGTATTTCTTACTCTCTTGCTCTCTGAGCAACAGGTCGTGTCTCAGACCCGAACAAAAACGAAGACGACTTTGGACCTGCCGATTAAAATATGCATGGTCCCATTTCTTTAACTCTAGTTGTCCAGTCTCTATGTTCTATGGTTAGTGGTTTAATCCAGTAAAGTGTATATTATCTTGGTCAGCATCATAAGAGCAAGGCCGTTGGTCCTCTTATTCCCTGCACCACGAGCTTGCGTCCGTGCATCGATAGCTTTCCCCGTTTCCAAGTAATCGATCAAACCGATATTGAAAGCTAAAGTCACAAAATTTTACGTGCTGCTATTGCAGTTCACACGGGAAAAATGAAGTAAACCTATTTTAATTACTCTTGTAAAAGCGAGCTTCATCTGATTTGTAGAAGAAAGTGCAGGGGATATCCCCTACTTAGATATGGCAATTAAATGTCTTTAAATATCAAAGCCAAAGCCTAGACCTTCAAACATTTGTTTTTTACATTTTGGAAGAAAGGAAATATGAGTTATTCTGGATATGTGTATACGATACCATTTTGACTTGATATATGGTGACATTAACTGGGACAGGAACTGGGATTGATGCGTTCGTATATACGGACGGACGGACATGCAAATAAATTAATTTGTAATCAACTAATTATTCTATTGCACCAAAAACTTGGGTTCATAGATGTTAAGAACTGAAATGTTTTTGTTTTGTTTGCAGCCTAAATTATAGAAATTATAGAAAACTGGCCTTTGGAGGACTGCTTGTTTTAAAAACTGTTATATGGAACTAGATATGCCATCTGTACATGCAGACATGTGCGCATATACATATGGGCATAAATCATCTGTTTGTGTCTTGTTTACATAGAAAACTGGTCTATCGAGGACTGCTAGCTTTATAAACTATATCATGGAACCATGCGTATACATTTGCATATTTCATCTGCAGACATGTGCACATGTATATGCATGTGTGTGTGCCATGAATATGCTTAAATTATATATATGTTATTATTATTATATTATTTGTATAAATTTATATATGTGTGTATGTGCTTGTTAGAGGGTATGCAAGTAGTTTTAACATACATCCGACTTCTTGTCAATTTCCTTTCGATTCATGGGCCGACAGCGCACAATAACTTTTACGTTTTCACCCATTTTAAGTGGGCTTCGAGGAATATCACCGCCAATGTAGAGTGCACGCTCTGTACTGTGCAATCAATAGCTTGAACTTGAACCCATATTCAGGAGAGCTATTGAATATACATATATGTACAAATAACGAGAAACAATTACTACTTCTACATATATATATATATATATATATATTACATACATGTTAGCTTCATGTTTATGCGTGTGCATTCACGATTACCAAGTTCTGTTAACTTGGCTTATACTTGCGGCCTGCATTTGAGACAACAGCTAAGCTTTTTGAGAATATATTATATTTTATTATATTATATTTATCCAAATAAATGAGAATTTCACATACAGGTGAAATGTTGCATGGACTACTAACAGGAAGGTCATTTAATAAAGAACAAAGCACATCGAGTTTTAATTTAAATTGAAGTTTAATCAATTGATTTCAAACTTAAGATATTTAATTGGATTAATGTAAATGGCAAATGTATGGAAAAGGTTTCATAAACTGTAGTCAGCAAAGCTCTAGGGCAAAATTATAGGCGCATGCGTTATGCGAATTTAGGTGAAAGCTTCGAGCCATGTGCAAGCTTCCCTTATAAAATATAATGTGACAATTGAAGATTTGTGGCTGTATATATCGAACTTCCGGAGTTCATGCTGTATAAATTTAATAAATTTCGAGTGAATTGATTATAATTTGATACGAAACACACGAAAAAGTGCTTTCCAATTTGGAAAAGGTTTTTTACCACTCAGAAATGAGTTAATACCTATGTAAAGGGAATTGCGTAAAACAGATACAAATTAAATTGTTTCTTTCGATTTTTGCCGAAATCGAAGATGTGCAACAATCAGAGACTGTGACTTTTAATGAATATGCAACACGAGTATACGATATGCTTAGATAATGTTAACGATTGCTGTTTTTTCTGCGGACAGTTGAAATTTAAACGAAACACCTTAATGACAAAGGACCCGATACACCTGAAGGCGTCCTTCGGGATATATTCCATACTGCACCTGTTTTTGCTGTCCATGGTGCTGGTTGCGAATGCTTTGCCTCCAGTGATTCGAGTCGGTAAGTTTATTAACTAGTTAATGTCATACTTAATTTTTGCAATTTGTCTTCTCTTTTCTTAGGAGCAATATTTACCGAAGACGAACGGGAAGGCAACGTTGAATCGGCATTTAAATATGCGATTTACCGCATCAATAAAGAAAAATCACTTCTGCCTAACACCCAACTTGTCTACGATATTGAGTATGTGCCACGCGACGACTCCTTCCGGACCACGAAAAAGGTCTGTCGGCAATTGGAAGCCGGAGTCCAAGCCATCTTTGGCCCAACCGACCCACTGCTGGCGGCACATGTGCAATCAATTTGCGAAGCCTTCGATATTCCGCACATTGAAGTTCGCATTGACTTAGAAATTGGTGTCAAGGAGTTCTCTATCAATCTGTATCCGTCCCAAAACATTATGAATTTAGCCTATCGCGATCTAATGATGTATCTCAATTGGACAAAAGTCGCTATTATATACGAAGAAGATTATGGTAACTATTCAAATATCTTTATAGTTACACTTAAGGCTTACATATTAATATTGTACATATTAATAGTGTATTATTATAATTTTGTCGGGAAATGTGTAACGCATAGAAGAAGACATCTCCAACCTCATAAAGTATATATATATTTTTGATCAGCATTAACAGCCGAGTCCATATAGCCATGTCCGTCTGTCTGTTACTACGCGAACTGACTAGTTTATGAGAGACTTCTCCGTTTTAAAGCCTTATGAAATTTTGCAGAAGTGCTGTATTCTGTTACACGCAGTAAATATGCATCGTATATCGTATAGTTACCATAGAAACGATCGAAAAGTAGGTTATTGTAGGAAAAACATTTTTGCTTATCAAGGTATCTTGACTAAACTGCTCACTTATTAGTTTTACTAAGCTCCTCGTATGTACTCAAAATCCTATCAACATCGGACCATTATATCATATAGCTGCCATATCAACGATCGGTAGAAAATTTTTTGTATTATATTTATAAGTTTCACAATGTTCCCTACAGTTATGCAAAATCTTATTTACATCGGACTACTATATCATAAAGCTGACATGGGAACGATCAGTCTAAAATTAAGTTGTTTAAGTTTATGTTGTTGTTAAGTATTTGTTTTTTAAGATACGTAGACCAAACGTAGATACGGGCAAAGCTATATGAGCATTAAGAAAAAGTTGGGTCTGCAAAAAAAAGAAGGTTTTTTGTCTGTCTGTCTGGACTTAAGATAGATAAGGATTTGTAAAGATGTAAACAAAAATTTCGTTCAAGAAGTGTCTTTCCTATTAGCTTTGAAGAGCCCGTTTTCACTGACCACAGATTATTTATATGTATTTGTTTCTAATGAAAAGCTACATAATTATGTTTTTCAGGGTCCAAATGCATTGCAAAATAATTTAAAAAATTATCTTTGTTAAACTTCCAAGCGTTCATGTTTATAAAACGTCTTTATTTCAGGACTTTTCAAGCAGCAGGACCTAATTCACTCATCTGCGGAGATGAGAACCGAAATGTATATAAGGCAAGCAAATCCGGAGACTTATCGTCAAGTTTTACGAGCCATCCGCCAAAAGGAAATTTACAAAATAATAGTTGACACAAATCCAACTAATATCAAAACTTTTTTTCGATCAGTACGAAAGATTCCTATCATTTATTTGTATATATTAGTATGTAATTATCTGTGTCCTAAAATGCCATGCATATTTGTGTAGTTGATGCTAAAATTTAAAAAGAATCTCCATTAGCCATTAAACGAGTAAAAAGAACTCCTTGTTAGAAAAAATAGTGGTCTACTTTTTGACACGTTTTGAGAAGCTTATAGCTCCTGTGTGAAACATGGGATTCAATGTTCTCTTAGTCATATTGTGATCAGCTTTAAAGTTATCTTTAAAGATCTATATTAGAACTTACTGAATACAATATCAATTTTCAAAGATATTTTTTGCTAAATTCAAGCATCTTGGATAACGGATTGGAACAAATTTTTTTTTTGGCTTTAAGCACAAAAATGGGCAGGAAAACGAAGATTCTAAATTGAATCTGTGAGTTTGTCGGCCTGTCTAACTTAAGAGATACAAAAATCTAGACAAACCATTATTTGATCAAATGAAGTAGAAATTTCAGTGTATCGTAGTTTAATTAATAGGCATAAGTGTGCTTATGCAAAGGATTCCGAATTAGAATCAGGATAATACCGAACAATCGGGACGATTTGTACTAAATTATTCAATTTGTTTAGTATATTTTTTAATACGCGGTAGCCAAGTATGTTAAAAATGTACCCAAAGCAGCTAGCAAATGTTTTTATATTTACCCATTTGGCCTTTACTATAGATACATTATAATTTATAATTCGTTATTCCCATTTTATGCAATCGATATGATTTGGCTTCAGATAAGAGAAAGGTCGACTTACAATTTCAGATTCTACAGCTGCAAATGAATGACCATCGATATCATTATATGTTTACCACCTTCGTAAGTACTAGATTGACGTTCCATATTAGTTTTTTGTTAAACTAGTTTTTCGTTAAATATATAACAGGATTTGGAGACGTTTGACCTGGAGGATTTTAGATACAACAGCGTAAACATAACAGCTTTCCGTTTAGTAGACGTCGGAAGTAAACGTTACCAGGAGGTGATAGATCAAATGCAAAAGCTGCAGCACAGCGGATTAGACATGATAAACGGGATGCCATACATACAGGTAAGTGGATACAAGGAGTAGAGCGTAAATAATCATTTTTTTACCTATCCACATTACATTCTTATTTAAAAAGGTTATGACACCTGAATTTTATTTTACATAATCTGTTTGTACCGATTGATTGGTAATCACAAAGCTTAACCAATAAAAGCTAGGAATGTGACGTCCATTTATCTTATGTGTGTTTAAAAATTGCGGAAAATTGTTGCCTGAATGTTTTTGTTACTATTCGTTCATCAACAAAAATCTTTCATCGAATTAGTTTCGGTCGCATTCCACGCATTCGGAAATGCCGCTCTCCGGTGGTGGTAATAGGGGTCAACGATTTGATGGCTTCAAACTCATTTTTAAACATGTTTGCGAAAATTAAATTCATACATTTTTAGTCGAATTCAAATTTGTCAAATTTTCCATACTGTGCATAAAGACTAAATAAATACGTGTTTAGCGATTTTGCGATACCTGCAAATAGGTAAGCATGGAAGACTTAATACGAGATAGAGAAGACTCCAAGCAGATTCTTTAGAATATTAAATTCGATCTAATTGAAACAAAAAAGTTGATTTAGCTTATCAAATAAAAATAAAGTCGTTTTTGCCAATTAAATGAACTTATGAACAAATAACAAGTGAGAGGTTCTAGTCGGGAACTCCCGACTAGGGGATACCCTGAACACTCTTCTTCCAACATCAAATATATTCTATTTTAGAGTTCTTGGACTAATTCTTAATGAAAACAAGTTAGAGGTTCTAGTCGGGAGCTCCCGACTAGGGGATACCCTGAACCCTCTTCTTCCAACATCAAATGCGTATGCGTATATATATTTATAAGACATATGTCAAGTTTGGTGACTCTAGCTCTTATTATTTACCAAAATTACCCAAAAAAAAATATATCGATATCCTTTTTTTATCGATTACTTGGAAACGGAGTAAGCTATCGATTATCGAAAACAAACTCGATCTGCGCAGGCACGAGAAGCACCTACATCATTTCAAGATGCTTCCTTCTGCCTGTTACATACATTTGGATTTTGCACAAATACAATATACCCTTATGCCCATTTTAAATGGGTTCAGGGTATAATTAAAAGAAGTCCTGACCTTATTGGCTACGGTCGTATTGGGCTCAGGGAACCCCAGAAGAAACCCAGCTACATATAGAATACGAATTTACGCATATAACATTATGGGTTCTCTTAATAAGATACCCGAAAATCTAGCTAAAAATAATGACTTGGAAGCGATACCAATACCCTGCTTAAACAAGTATAGATGAAGTCAGACTGCATTCCTTTCTTACTTGGGAAGTAAACTAAAGCGGATTAATAGATTCTGGAACCCACTGTGGAATGGTGATTTAGTAGAGCTGCAGTTGAGTTGAGATGATACGATTCTCTCAGGGGAATACCTCTAAAGTCGACATCAGATTAGTGATAAGATCAGTGATAATAGGGTTTTAGATGGAGTTCGACACCTCTAACTGATTTGGATAAGGCAAATTTTTGTTAAACCTAGAGCAGAAGTAGCTAGGCGAACTGTTTCCGAGCAATTTGGCAAAGTGCAGAATTCGCACTCTCATCTGCAAATTTATCCGAGGAGAGTAACATGGACGCCTTTGCCTTAGACTATGTGAAAAGAGAAGTCCTTTTAGCATATACAATTTTCATGGATCGGATTCAACATAATCTCGTTTGTTCTTTCGAAAGCCAGGCCCTGCAGACCTCACTGGATAATAAGATGGAACACAGATCCATAAGCCCTCAGAGTGTCATAATGCAATTAAACAGCTCCAATTTTGTTGTCCGGAAAAAAAGAATTCAAATCGCTGATTTTGATGCCTTGGTAGGTTACGTATTGGTAGTTATTTATTTTTTAATTTATTTATTTACTATTTATTAATGGTCGACAAACCGAGTGTCTTCCTCATTATTCAATAGGTTATACAATAGACAATAGAATTATATGCTAAAGCCTAGTTAAAGAATACAATTTTCTAAATAGCATCACCGACCGATGGAAGTGTTTTATTTGCCAGTCCGGCCAGCTGTGCCCCTTTTCACAGCTAATTTTGTCAGTGACGCTATTAGAGCCTACCTCTAAGCAGAAGGTTGTAAGTAGGAAAAAAGTGTTCTCAAGTAAAATTAAAAATAATCTTAATTTGATATGTTAATAACGAAAATACAATAAATAGGAAAAAAGAGAGTAAGAAGATTGTTAATAAAGTAAAGCAATGTTAGTTAGATGAAGAGTGTTAAGTAGATAGGACAAAGAGAAAAGTAATGGGAAATCACCGACCCGGTGGGGGAAAATTTTGTCCGGCAAGCTATGCACCTGCTCATAGCTGGGAATGGTCAGCGACTTCCCGAAGGTATCCTGAAAGCAACGATTTTATTAGGGGTAGAGACAGCTCTGTAGAGAAAACGTGATGCAAACTATTATAATTTTTACATAGCACGCGAAAGGATTGTGCATAGCGTAGTCTGTTGTGCACGTAGATAGGAATAAGGGGCGATAATTTCTAGTTGGTCTAGCCGGAACAGAGAATTGAAGACGCCCTAGCAGAGAAGGGGAATCTATGTCGCCAATAATCAACTTATGTAGAAGGGCAACACCGAGAATTGTTCTACGGTTGGTTAATGACGGAAGGTTGAGAAGAAGCAGTCTGCTGGAGTAGGATGGCAACCGAAGATTAGGGTACCAATTTAAACCTCGTAAGGCAAAAAGCAGAAATTGCTTCTGAACAGATTCAATACGATCCTAGCTATAGTTATACTGCGGAGACCAGATGCAAAAGCAGTATTCAAGGATAGGCCGAACAAGAGAGATGTACAGAAGTTTTGTTATAAAAGGATCGTTAAACTCTTTAGACCATCGTTTAATGAATCCAAGTACACCTTTTGCCTCATTAACGATGGTATATATGTGAAGATTGAAACAGAGTTTAGAATAAAAAATAACGCCTAGATCCTTAACTGTTAGTATACGTTACAAAGGGATATTGTCGATTGTATAACTGAGAAGATAAGGTGTAGTATGATTAAAAGTCATAAACATACACTTTGAACAATTAAGATGCAATTGGTTGGCCCAACACCATAGTTGTATAGCGTTCAAATCGTGTTGTCGAGAATGATGTAGGGGATTAGTGTATGATAGAAAATGTTTGACATCGTCCGTGTGATATAACAGAGGGGAGATCATTTATAAAAAGAGTAAAGAGTAAAGGTCCAAGATGACTAAATCTGAGGAACACCAGAAGTAACGTGAACCCGTTTAAAGGTAGTCAGCCTCAGCATTACTCTTTGGGTCCTACCTTTTAAATAAGAATTAATCCAAAGCAAAAGAGACAGGGGGAAACCTATTCGGTCAAGTTTAAAAAGTAAAATGTCATGGTGCACAGAGTCAAACGCCTTACTGAAGTCAGTGTAAATGACATCAGTTTGCATTTTCGAAAGGAAAGCATCATTTACCAAGGAAGTAAACTCAAGCAGATTGGTCGTAGTTGACCGATTCTTTACGAATCCATGTTGAACAGGGGAAACAACTGATTTGCAGAAATGCTGCAAATTCGAAGTGATTTTTTTTCAAATAATTTAGGAATAGCGGACAGTTTTGCAATGCCCCTGTAATTTCGTATATCAGACTTCCCACCTTTCTTGTGAAGAGGAATGATATAAGATTCTTTCCAAAGAGATGGAAAGACAGAAGTTTCAAGGGATAGATTAAAAAGCTTTAGCAATGGATAAAGAAGGGAAGAACTACACTCCTTGAGTGGACAACTAGGAATATTGTCCGGCCCAGGGAGTAAGAAGATTTTAAAGAATCTATAGCTAATAGGAAAGAAATAGTATAAGGGTAAGAATTAGTATTAGGACAGACTGAAGAGTAAGTTGATGGAAAAAATTAGCAAAGAGGTTAGCAGAATTAGTGTCATTGCTGGCAATTGAGCATTGCAATCTCTAAGGTAGGATGATAGACATCCTAAGGAAGACATAAAGGAGGGGACCTAGACACATTAGAAATAAGGTAGTCGTTAGCAAATACAAGGTCAAGTGTTCTAATCAAATGATTAGAAATTGAATTGATTTGAAACAACGAAAGATCAAGCATGCAGTCTATAAAATCGTGCTGTGCTGAGGGCACTAGATAATTTTTGGCAGTAAATAATGACCAAGAGATGTTGGGCAAATTAAAATCACCCAACACCATAAATAGGTCATTATCAAGCACGTGTGAAGAAACTTCTTTAATACAAGTAATATGTTTCATATAAACTTGAATATCAGAAGAAAGTGGGACATAAGAGCATGTTTCATAGACATTCCGTGTAGGAAAAGACACATTAACTGAGACAATCTCAGCGTCAGTAGGCGTACTAAAACAGAAAAGTTCTGAAAAGACTGGAGAGTGGCTTTAACGGCAATTAACACCCCACCACCTCGAGTCGGCCGATCATTTCTATACAAAATAAAGTTATTAGATAAAATCTCAAAATCAGATATGGTTGAGTTCAACCATGTTTCTGAAAATGCTATTATATCCAAATCGAAGGAAGTGCTGGCCATGAAAAAATTTTTAAGCTTTGAAATGAGACCTCTGACATTCTGATAACGAATAAAGATTTGGTCAGAAGATGAAGCTAGTTATTGGACTTGAATGAAACAGGTGAATCGCACTTGTCGCTCGTTTGCACTTTGATATGGAAGAAATGCAAGTAATCTTTTATTGGCATTATTATAATCTTAGGTTAAAGGGTTTTATGACAGGCATTAACGATCAGAATGTCTAGCATGCGTCTGGATCCATACCATTTTCATTGCCTTTTTATTCATTTGTGCCTTTTGCGGCTGCAAGCCCACCGCAGGCATGCCAAAAAAAAAACAAAGACCGTGCCAGTCGCCCAAATTTACGCACCCATTCATAAAAATATCTCTGCCTCACGATAAACCCTTGATCAGCTCATTCACACACATTTGTGAGTGTGTATATGTGTGTGTGTAGAGCTCGAAATTCACAAATGCCAAAAACTTCAAATTTTGTCAAATTTGCATCGGATAGGCAGGCAGGCAACCAACACGCACACAAACGCATTAATGCTTCCATCCATATAGAAAACTGTGTTAGTGTGCGTAGTTGGCCGACCCAAAAAGTTATCATGCACACATGCCAGCGATCAGGTACCCTTACCCCTACAACAAGCATGGAAAATAGCAATTTTGCACATGAACAGGCCAAACCCTTTAATAATATCACACAACTGTTTACTCGAAAGAGTGTGCGTTTGCACAAGCAGCAAGTCGCAAAAATTGAACATTGGCAATTTTTGACCTGTTCTGAAAATTCTTACAAGCCGACGATGAATTACCCTTGCAGAAATACGACTTAGATATTTTTGTATTTTAAGCAAAATAGGTCCCTACAGTAAACAGAAAATAAATATAAATATTTAATTTAGGTCAATTAATTGTGTATTAAATAAAATTAGATCAAATTGTTCTCATCATGCCTGACTGGACGAAGAAATACATGATAGAGCATTTAAATGTGAGTGCCTATTGCCACCACAGGCACAAAAGGCACACAATTGAAGAAACCTCTGGCTCGCGACAAACGCCGCGATCTACTTGTGCGCACATCCACACAACACAAACATAGGAATGTTTGTAGATCTCGGGGAGGGAGAAAGAGATGGACGCAAGTGCGCAAAGCAATGAGTGAGAGCGAGGCACGTACACACATATGTTTTTGGGCTGTAAGGATTTAAAAATGGCATACATACATATATTAAGAAAACGCATCAGGCGCGACATTGTGCGCTGAGCGAGATGCGGTTTCATACTAAACGTTCGGCTTTTGAGGCCGGCGTTCGGCTGCCACTCTCAGCAGTCTTACTCTGTCTGGGCACACTAAAGTGGTCGCAGGTACCATTGGGGTCGCCTCGTTTCGATTTTTCATGTTTCGATAAAAAGTGACATTTGGTATGTCTATACATTGTATGGTTAGTGGTATAAGCAAAGACAATATAAACACTGTTTACCCCATAAAGTATATATATTCTTGATCAGCATCAATAGCCGAGTCGATCTAGCCATGTGCGTCTGTCTGTCCGTCCGTCCGTCCATATGTATGAATACAAGGATCACAGAACCTATAAGAGCTAGAGACTTGAAATTTTAGATGATCGAGTTTGTTTCCGATAATCGATAGCTTACTCCGTTTCCAAGCAATCGATACAAAATCGATATCAATATCCTGTTTTTTGAGCAATTTTGGTAAATAATAAGAATCATCAAACTTGACATATAGCTTCCAAAATACAATATATATATTCATTTGATGTTGGACGAAGAGGGTTCAGGGTATCCCCTAGTCGGGAGCTCCCGACTAGAACCTCTTACTTGTTGATTATAAAATCAAATAGATTTTGTTATATAAGTCTTAAATCTATTTTTATAAAGATCTTTTAAATTGAGTTTGAAGTAAATCAAATGGAAACTTAATAGATGCATTAGAATAAGAATTAGAATTTGCGCTTAAAATTTCCAATCTTGCTGATACAGAATTTTTCAAACCGATTGGGTAAAACTTAAAACTGCGCTCATACAACATATTCCATCCAAGAGAAGTTGATTTTGCAGCCTGTAATGAAATAAATTAAAAAAACTTATACCTATTTCAGACAGAGTCTGCTCTCATGTTCGATTCGGTATATGCATTTGCATATGGGCTGAAACATTTGGATAGCAGTCACACTTTAACGTTCAGGAATCTTTCATGTAACTCTGACCGAGTATGGAGCGACGGACTCTCGCTATATAATTATATTAATTCGGTGAGAAAATGTTTATTATAATTTTTATAATTGTCAATTATATTGTTTTTATTGTTATAGGCTGCAGTTGATGGCTTGACTGGAAGGGTTAATTTTATTGAGGGTCGAAGAAGCAAATTTAAAATTGATATACTAAAACTGAAACAGGAAATAATACAAAAAGTCGGCTTTTGGCAACCGGATGTGGGTGTTAACATTTCTGATCCTACTGCATTTTACGACTCCAACATTGCAAATATAACTCTGGTCGTAATGACTAGAGAGGTTCGTCCAATTATTCATATTTTTTTTATACCCTGAACCCATTAAAATTGGGTATAAGGGTATATTGTATTTGTAAAAAATCTAAATGTATGTAACAGGCAGAAGGAAGCATCTCCGACCCCATAAGCTATATATATTCTTGATCAGCATCAATTGCCGAGTCGATCTAGCCATGTCCGTCTTTCTGTCCGTCCGTCCGTCCGTATGTATGAACGCAAGGATCTCAGAACCTTTAAGAGGTAGAGACTTGAAATTTTAGATGTGAAATTTTAGGTGCTCCTAGTGCTTGCGCAGATCGAGTTTGTTTCCGATTATCGATAACTTACTCCATTTCCAAGCAATCGATAAAAATTGATATCGATATCCGGTTTTTTGGGCAATTCTGGTAAATAATAAGAGCTAAAGTCACCAAAATTGAAATATAGCTTCTAAAATAGAATATATATATGCATTTGGTGTTGGAAGAAGAGGGTTCAGGGTATCCCCTAGTCGAGAGCTCCCGACTAGAACCTCTTACTTGTTTATACTTACTTTGTTTGGGCCCACCAGGAACGTCCGTATGTTATGGTTAAGGAAGATGCAAATCTTACCGGAAATGCTAGATTTGAGGGCTTTTGCATAGACCTACTGAAGGCCATAGCACAACAAGTTGGCTTCCAATATAAAATTGAATTGGTTCCCGATAATATGTATGGTGTTTACATACCGGAAACAAATTCTTGGAATGGAATTGTGCAAGAGTTAATGGAAAGGGCGAGTATATACATGTGTTTAACTGCATTTTTATATATATATCAAAGATTTACTGAATGACTGAATGGTAAGTCACCATTGGTGACCAAAGCACAGTCCAAAACATAAAAGCAACGAATCTGAAATCTTTATTATACAATGAACCCATTGAAAATGGGTAAAAAGGGTATATTGTATTTGTGCAAAATGCAAATGTATGTAACATGCAAAAGGAAGCATCTCCGACCCCATAAAGTATATATATTCTTGATCAGCACCTATAGCCGAGTCGATCTAGCCATTTCCGTCTGTCTGTCCGTCCGTCCGTATGTATGAACGCAAGGATCTCAGAGCCTATAAGAGCTAGAGAATTGAAATTTTAGATCTAGGTGCTCCTAGTTTCCGCGCAGATCGACTGTTTCCGATAATCGATAACTTACTCCGTTTCTAAGCAATCCATGAAAATCGATATCGACATCCTGTTTTTTGAGCAATTTTGGTAAGTATTAAGAGCTAGAGTCACCAAACTTGATATGCTGCTTCTTGAATATTATATATATATCAAGTATCTTTCATTTATACCTAGCGCCATCCCACCGTTAACATTGCCAACCAATTCAAACCACAATTTAAATGCAATTGACTTTTTGAGAATACACAAAAATTCTATGCTATAATAAGATATACTGTAGAAAATTTTATAAGGATCGGTTAAGAAAAAAACAAAGTTATATGTAACTGCGCAATTGAATGGGCAGCTAGCGAAAACATCAATGCAACAACTGCATTTGGTGTTGGAATAAGAGGGTTCAGGGTATTCCCTAGTGGGGAGCTCCCGACTAGAACCTCTTACTTGTTTGGCTTCAACTCGTGAACAATCATATGTGGGGGCCAAAATTGAAACATTTATTTTGAAAAATTTTATTTGAACTTGAATCTCAAACTTTACGTCTTAAGAGTAATAATAAAACTGTAAATTCCATCGAATTGACGAATCAAAAGTTGCAATTAACGGTGGTGAATGAGAATCTTATACTTTCCTCTATTAAACCTTTGACCCGCATTTTCAATCCAAAAGATTTAAGAGATGATCGTAGCAAATAAATATGAACAAAGATCTTTAAAAATGATTTGTAATAAATCAAGTTAAACATAGCTCTTGGAAATAAATTGAGGCTGTTTATCGAGAATGGAATTTCTTCAAAACCTCCATCATATAAGGTAACTTCAGAGAAAATTTAAGCTTCCAAGCTTTTAAGGTTTGGGCTGTGCGTTGCTCACCAAACAGTCAGAGTTGGTAACGACACACAGGTTTATATATGCAAGTATAAATATTTTGTTTTTATGCAAGCCAATAAATGAATTCTTTTTATTATATTTCAGCGCGCAGATTTAGCTGTCGCGTCAATGACTATTAACTATGCACGAGAAAGTGTTATTGACTTCACCAAACCATTTATGAATCTCGGAATTGGCATTCTATTCAAGGTAAAATGTTATTACCCTCCTGAAGGTAGTTCAAATGCAAACAGGATAATAAGTGTACACTTTCTAAAAGCCGATTAAATCATCTTACTTGGTACTCTTATGATTCACATATGTCAGACAGTGGACAAAGCAATGCTGTCAAAATTATTAAAAAAAAAAATATACGTTCACTACTTACTTGTATGTATGTAGCTAGGATAGACTGCTTTTAGATGCATTTGTTGTATGTAAATTAACTAAATGTTCAGCAGTAACTTTGAAAAAGCTAAATCATAAATCCTTTAGGTGCCGACAAGTCAGCCCACACGACTGTTTTCCTTTATGAACCCATTGGCAATCGAGATCTGGCTGTATGTGCTAGCTGCTTATATCTTAGTATCCTTCGCGTTATTTGTGATGGCTCGCTTCTCTCCGTATGAGTGGAAGAACCCGCATCCGTGCTACAAGGAAACTGATATCGTTGAGAATCAGTTTTCGATATCCAACAGTTTTTGGTTTATAACGGGCACGTTTTTGCGACAAGGATCCGGTCTGAATCCAAAGGTATGTTTGGAATTAAGCTTATTTGCATTTACTGACGATTAACTAGATATTGTGTGCCTATTTCCCCGTGGTTTTTTGAGCACTGTATAAAGTATAAGTATAAGAACTGAGCCGTTGTATTTCTTAAGTTTTATTGTCTTTCAGATATCAGATCGAGCTCAAACAAAGTTTTTCTCTTTTATGAATCCACTCGCCATCGAAATATGGTTCTACATAGCATTCGGCTACATTCTTGTATCTATCTGTATATGGATAGTAGCACGATTATCACCTATGGAATGGGTTCGTTCGAAACCAGCCTGTTCCATGGCATGCGACCATATGTTGCGAAAAATTCGAAAAGCTAACAAGGCCTACGATCAATTGGAACTGAAATCTTTCGTTAATGATCGGGATCCTGATAACAAGTGCTGCAAAGAGCACATAAATAATTTAAAGCTAAATGATGAACACACAGCTATTAATCATAATAATGCTGCTACTGTCGACTATTTTATAAAACCCACTGTTCTTCAGGACGATGATGAGAATGATGATGATGACCCCTTGGAGTTAGTAAGCGTACAAAATGACTTTACACTGAAAAATAGCTTTTGGTTTGCAATTGGTGCTCTAATGCAGCAAGGGGCCGACTTATATCCAAGGGTACGGATATCTGTTATATAACTAAAATAGGTATTCTCTACATATAAAACTGGAGCTAGGATTCCTTATGTGATGAAGGTGCCCGTTTAGATGGGGTTTCGGGAAATTCCACCCGCATGTGTGGAAAAACCGCGAAAAACGTTTGTATGTAACTTTTTTGCTTACGATCCGATCGGCCGATCAACTTCAATTGAGGGGCGTTTCACACTTTAGAAAATGGGTCAAGGATTTGTTGGTGGAAAATAATTTCGGACTCGTTTGCCACTTTTAGGGATTCTCAGTTCTAAGTTCAAGATAGTACAGGAAGAACTGGGTTAAAAAGTTCTAATCAAAATTTATAGGAACAAAATTTGACACGGGCAGGCCGGGAAATGTGCAGTCTATGTATATACTAGTTGGTATTTCAAGTCCTTACCCGGACCAAGTTCTTTGCGTGAAACTCCACTTCGACAGTTATATTTTATATAGATTATTTAAATTAATTAATAGGTGGCATCAACGTCTTTTGTCTTGTTGGGCCAATGGGGTAAGCCTGAAGCCGAAAAATATACTGTTCATTTTAACTTTATTCATTTAATGTTCACTCTATTCATTTTAACTTTAGTAAAAATTTTTCTTCAAGAGGGTTCGCGAAAGGCATAAAGAACGTATCAAATTGTTTTTATGAAAATATTTGAAATGAGTTTGAAGCCAATCATATGCTAAAGAAAAAATTGTACATTTTCGACAAGTTTCCACGTTCGCGGGTGGAATATGGAAAATATAAAGTTTTTATGACTTCTTTGAAAATATGTTCGAACCCTTTTCCGCTCAGAAAAAGTGGAATTCCCGAAAATATGTCTTTAATACATTTGCTTAAAGATCTTTGCAAATTAACTTTTGCGAAAAACGTGAAACAGGCATCAAATATATTTTCACAAAAATAATGTTGAAATGTTCAGCGTGAAATTTCCAGAATAGCTAAAACGCGTGTTTTTTGAATTCTTATGTAGGGCATTAAAGTAATATTAAAAGCTGATAGGACAAAACTTAAAATTACGACTTAAAAATCATTGATCCGCATTTTCCACCAAAGAACCTTGGATTTTGCGAAAGGTGTACAACAAGTCTGAAATTATTTTTTATCAAGATCCTTGGAAATGAAATGAAATCCGAAACTTCGTTCTAAGTCGTTAAGGCTTTGAGGCTGATCGAATGGTAAACAAAAAGTTTCCCAAAGTCCTCCATTAGCGTGCACCTCCATTACATAAGGTAAGTTCAGGTCAATAAGTCAGACAGACTGTAAGGACAGACAGTTTTATATATAGAAATATATTAAAGCTGGCTCAATGTCAGGTTTATTGATAAGAAGAAGAAAAAAAGCTGAGGCCAGGGGAAATTGGATGGCACAATGTTAAAATGTTTATAGCTCTTATGTTAGACATATATATTTATATTAATTTTTATTTATTTCTCAGGCAACATCTACCCGGATTGTTGGCGGTTGCTGGTTTTTCTTTTGTCTAATTATAATCTCATCATACACAGCTAATTTGGCTGCCTTTTTAACAGTCGAACGTATGATAACCCCTATTGAGAGTGCGGCAGATTTGGCAGATCAAACTGAAATCTCATACGGCACTTTGGAAGGCGGATCAACTATGACATTTTTTAGGGTGAATATTTGAGGAAAAAAATAAAAATATATAATAGTTAGGATAAGATAAGATAAGGAGCATAGTAAAAGTAATAACCGGCCTGTGATGATACCTGGAACTTTTCTATATTTAGTATTGATAGAAGAAGGTTTAGGATACTACCGAGTAGAGCACTTTCACCTTTATTTTATTAAATTTCTGCATGCATATGCATCGAATATTTCAGGACTCAAAAATTGGGATATATCAGAAAATGTGGCGCTACATGGAAAACCGAAAAGCATCTGTGTTTGTGAAAAGTTACGAGGATGGAATAAAGCGCGTAATGGAAGGCAATTATGCTTTTCTAATGGAATCGACAATGTTGGACTATGCCGTTCAGAGGGATTGTAATTTGACACAGATTGGCGGCCTGTTAGATTCTAAGGGTTATGGTATTGCAACACCTAAAGGATCTCCTTGGAGGGACAAAATTTCTTTAGCGATATTGGAATTGCAAGAGAAGGGCATTATTCAGATACTCTACGACAAATGGTGGAAAAATACTGGCGATGTGTGCAACAGAGATGACAAAAGCAAAGAATCAAAAGCAAATGCGTTGGGTGTGGAAAATATTGGTAAGTAGGAGAAGACGCTTCCCGAGTTAAAAGACGTACCCTTACCCTTAATGTAATCATTTCAGGTGGTGTATTTGTTGTTCTACTTTGTGGACTTGCGCTTGCGGTGGTTGTGGCCATTTTTGAATTTTGTTGGAATTCAAAGAAAAATCTGCACACAGACAATCAATCCTTGTGTTCAGAAATGGCCGAGGAGCTGCGTTTCGCCATGCACTGCCAGGGATCCAAGTCAAAGTCAAGTCAGAGACCTGCACTTAAACGTGATTGCATTAAATGTGCTCCCGGGTCCACTTACGTGCCAACTAATGTTACAATGCCAAACTTGGGCGTTCATTATAACTATTTTAATTGAATCAGATTCCGATAATAAAACATCAAAAAACTTAAAAGAACGGTTAAGGCTTTTAAAATTAAGTAAATGATGCTCATATATGTGCACGAACATGCATTACAGACTTTACAGACATCTATTTATTATTTTTGTATTGACTTTCAAAAATAAAAAAACACTTGTTGCGAAACGAATAAGACTCTAGTCTTTCAATAAACTCGCCAGGAGACTCGATACCCATGGATATTATCAGGTATTAAATTCCAACTGAATATTTAAATATTTGTCTGCTGAGTTTGGGTCGTTTGCAAACCGGTAAGTCGAGAGCAATCATTATTAATTGTATTATTAATTATTTTGATTTTATTTTAGTCGTTAGTTGATAAACTCAAATTATTCCCCAATTGAAAAGGAGGTAAAAATTTAGTACAAAAATTGATTATTCAAAAATATCTAGAAACTGTATAGAAACATTTTGACACATACTTGTTATTTTTAAGATATAAAGATATATTTTAAAAGTAACTCTTACGAATTATTAAAATTGATTATTTTAATATTTGCTTCAGCTTAAAATTAACCGATTTTCCGACCAAACTCAGTAAACCAAGTATTTAAATATTATTTTGGAATCAAACAGCTACAACATCTCCAGCATAAACCTAATTAACGATGGCTATTGCGCGTTTGTATTCGCAAACAAACGACGCAGGTCAGCTTTGCTGAGGGCTGCTCGAATCATCACCAAGCCTGCAGTTGGGAATTCTTTCATGTTAATAATTATATTATCTTTGGTATATAAGTATGGCATAGCCTTGTGCTTGGTATGCACACACACAATTGGTTTTTTGAGCCTGCGAAGAGGCCCCTTGCTATTCTGCGAAAAATCCATATTACGGATATTTGTACATATGCGATATTTATTGTTTTAGTGCGTGTACATTTTGTTAATTGTGCTAAGCAGACTTTAATTTCTAAAATTCTATATTAAAAACAATATTACCGTTTATTCTTTTTACAAGACTTGCTAATTTTACGCCTCTTCAATATCATGTCGTATAAAGCATCCAATCCCTCTTGTAGTCCTTCTCCAGTAATAGCACAAGCGGGCTGTATGTACCAGCCCTTTAGTTGCGTGGATGCATTTATGTTATTATGCTTTACTGTAAACTGGGAGCTGTTCTTTGTTGGTGATGTTGTATGTGGTGCGTTGCACTTAGCCTCGTTTGGCAAACTGGAGTCTTTACTATTGGACTCCGCGTGGGATTGGAAATGTTGCGAGTGTGGAAATGTGACCTTTATTGACGATACTTGTCTTTCATTACACTTGTCCGCATCAGGCGCCATCTGGATTGCTGTGCTCTGATTAGAATAACTTTGGTTTGAAGTGGAAAAACCGACAATGTTTCCTGTTGATGTTGAGCTGGAACTCAATATATTCGATATTGGATTGTGCAGCTCATGTAATCCTAAGAGCTTTTCAAGTTCCTTGGGACAACATGCGTTTGGTAGATCTTGTTTGTTGGCTAAAATAAGCACAGGGACCCCCTGAAATCAAAATTAGAACAGGTCTTAAATCATTTAGGTCGTGCGCTTTGTTTTCAAACAAAAATACCTGATTGTCTGGACATTTGGCTGTACGCATTAACTCCATTTTTGCCTCTTCCATGCGATCCGTATCGACCGAATCCACAACAAATAGAATTCCATCTGTGCACCTATAAAATATACAATTTTGTTTATCAATATTAATATAATAAACTTTGGTATATAATAAAACACATTTTATAGCATAATATTAGAACTCTACCATAGGTGAAAACAAGTAAGACGTTCCAGTCGGGAGCTCCCGACTAGGGGATACCCTGAACCCTCTTCTTCCAACATCAAATATATATATATATATATATTCTATTTAAAAAGCTATATGTCAAGTTTGGTGACTCTAGCTCTTATTATTTACCAAAACTGCCCAAAAAACCGGTTATCGATATCGATTTTTATCGATTGCTTGGAAATGGAGTAAGTTATCGTTTATTGGAAACAAACTCGATCTGCGCAGGCACTAGGCACCTACATCTAAAATTTCAAGTCTCTAGCTCTTATAGGTCCCGAGATCCTTGCGTTCATACACACGGATGGACGGCCGGACGGAAATGGCTAGATCGAATCGGCTATAGATGCTGATCAATAATATATATACTTTATGGGGTCAGAGAAGCTTCCTTCTGCCTGTTACATACATTTGGATTTTGCATAAATACAATAGACCCTTATACCCATTTTCAATGGGTTCAGGGTATAAAAAGTGAATATTGTTTTGGTCAATACACTAAGATATTATCTTATATATATTCGCGGTCTTTCAAATGTAGCTTTTTATTGATGTATACATAGATACGTATGTATGTATGTGTATGTTGTTAGAAAACATCTGTTTTACGTACCGAGTATAGCTTCGCCACAGCGGTCGAAGTTTTTCTTGTCCACCCACATCCCAAACGAGAAAATGAACACCCCTTGCTTTTCCTAAAGTTCCCTGAACCTACAAAAACAAATTAATGACTTCATTCTTTTGCAATTCTTTGAATAATGTACCTTCTCACAATTAAATCCAATAGTGGGTACTGTGTTTAAATACTGATCGAACTTAAGTCTGTATAGCGCTGTTGTTTTGCCAGCAGAATCCAAGCCGAGCATTACAACGTGTAGTGTTCCCTGCAATTATTATTGTCATTGGTTATTAAAACATTAAATATGCTGTATGGGCTACCTGTGAAGGCAAGGCATCCAATAAATTTCCATTTTTCACCATCGTTGCCCCCATTTTTTTTTTTGTGTTTGTTCTTACATTGCCACAGTTTTGTTTAGGGATGCTGATATTCTATCGATATATCGTATTTTAAAGACTTAATACGTGAGTCAAATTAGCGGCGGTGACTTAGCATGGATTTTTATACTTACCGTATCGGATAGGGAACTACTCACATAAATGTATTTACTTATGTTTTTAACCACAGAAACAAATAAATTTAAGTGCTGAATTGCAAAAATGTAATTATTTGCACTCTACATTCATTTGTTTTTTTCTTTATTTATATGAAAGAAAAATGGTATAGGCATAAATATATCATTTCTAACAAAATTTTAAATAAAAAATGAATTTAAATTCAAATAAAACATAACTGTGGACAAAATAATAATGGTAACTAATTGTTAATAATCTTTAACAGAATATTCAATGCAAAAATAATTCTAATTCAGAAAATTTTTTAACTTAAAAACATATCTTTTTTATCATAATTATTATTATTATACCCTTGCAGAGGGTATTATAATTTTGTCGTGAAATGTGTAACGCACATCTCCGACCCCATAAAGTATATATATTCTTGATCAGCATCAACAGCCGAGTCGATAGAGCCATGTCCGTCTGTCTGTATGTCTGTTTCTATGCGAACTAGTCCCTCAATTTTAAAGCTATCTTAATGAAACTTTGCAGAAGTCCCTATTTCTGTTGCAAGCAGCACATGTCAAAACCAGCTGGATCGGACCACTATATCATATAGCTGCCATAGGAACGATCGGTCGAAAATTAATTTTTTGTATGAAAAAACATTTTGCTTATCAAGATATCTTGACCAAACTCAGCATTTGTTAGTTTTACTATGCTCCTCATATAAATGCAAAATCCTACTACGATCGGACCACTATATCATATAGCTGCCATAGGAACGATCGGTCGAAAATTAAGTTGTTGTATGAAAAAACATTTTGTTTATCACGATATCTTGACCAAACTCGGCATTAACTATTTTCCCTGTGCTTCTTGGATACGGGCAAAGCACTATAAGTATTATGAAAAGGTTAGGTCTGCAAGGGTATTAAATCTTCGGCGTGCCGAAGATAGCCCTTCTTTCTGGTTTTATTTTCATATATGTACATAAATTTGAGGGGAACATTTTACTACTTTCTTTTCCGTATTTCGTCAGCTCCGCTTGACATACAAAATGACATGCATTTATTGGTGAGTTTTCGATGATTTGCAACACTGCTCACAACGTTGCACTGGAGTGAGATTTAAGTGTGACGCCAATGAAATATACAGAGATATGATTTAAATATGCATACACTAGGTATTTTGGTTTTACGGATGCTTGTTTACCACGAGTATATTTATAAATATAAGCACAAATTAGCTTGAAGAATTCTTTCTTTAAAACTTATTAATTTACATATTCTTTAAGTGTCATGTTTTCTCTTTATTTACAGGTATAATGAAGTTATAATATTTTAAATTATGATAGCCTGAAAGCTACCAGCACTGGTTAATAAATAAATAAAAACGAACTACACATACTAAAAATATTTTATCAATTTAAAATTAATTGTTTGGTATGTAAATATGTATGTTCATTATTATGCAAATTGTTTTGTATTATATTTTCATAAATACACATTCACGGAAATAAGAAGTGCAAGAAGAAGAAGAACGGCGATAACTTTAAATTATAATTTTTAATATATTTGTACGTAACACATAGAAGGAAGCATATACGACCACATAAGGTACAAATATATTTTTTTATCATTCGTATGCTCAAAGACACACGCATTAAACCAATGTGTTGAGTGCACGGGTCCAC
Organism: Drosophila novamexicana; assembly: GCF_003285875.2. NCBI lineage: Eukaryota > Metazoa > Arthropoda > Insecta > Diptera > Drosophilidae > Drosophila > Drosophila novamexicana. Next base: position 4,554 of record NW_020824865.1, on the reverse strand, counting down.
ACGTGCATTACAAGGGGGGATTGTTAGTGTTTTTATTCAATTTTAATATTTAGAATAATATCTGAATTGCATTGTGTAGAGCATAATTTTAACATTTCTGTACAGGCACATATTAATAAATCCCATCACTAGGACAATTCAACATTAACGAGAAGGAAAAGCTATCTTCGGCAAGCCGAAGATCCAATACCCTTGCAGACCCAAACTTTTCATAATGCTTATAGTGTTTTGCCCGTATTTAAGAAGCACAGGGAAAATAGTTAATGCCGAGTTTAATCAAGATATCTTGATAAACAAAATGGTTTTTCATACAAAAACTTAATTTTCGACCGATAGTTCCTATGGCAGCTATATGATATAGTGGTCCGATCTTAATAGGATTTTGCATACATATGAGGAGCTTAGTAAAACTAATAATTGCCGAGTTTGGTCAAGATATTTTGAAAAACAAAATGTTTTTTCATACAAAAACTTAATTTTCGACCGATCGTTCCTATGTCAGCTATATGATATAGTGTTCCGATCTTAATAGGATTTTGCATATATATGAGAAGCTTAGTAAAACTAATAAATGCCAAGTTTGGTCAAGATATCTTGATGAACAAAATGTTTTTTCATACAAAAACTTGATTTTCGACCGATCGTTCCTATGACAGCTATATGATATAGTGGTCCGATCTTAATGGGATTTTGCATATATATGAGAAGCTTAGTAAAACTAATAAATGCCGAGTTTGGTCAAGATATCTTGATGAACAAAATGTTTTTTCATACAACTTAATTTCCGACCGATCGTTCCTATGGCAGCTATATGATATAGTGGTCCGATCTTAATAGGATTTAGCATATATATGAGGAGCATAGTAAAACTAATAAATGAAGAGTTTGGTCAAGATATCTTGATCGATCGTTACTATGGCAGCAATATGATATAGTGGTCCGATCTTTATAGGATTTTGCATATATATGCGGAGCTTAGTAAAACTAATAAATTCTGAGTTTGGTCAAGATATCTTGATAAGCAAAATGTTTTTTCATACAAAAAATTAATTTTCGACCGATCGTTCCTATGGCAGCTATATGATATAGTGGTCCGATCTTAGTAGGATTTTGCATTTATATAAGGAGCATAGTAAAACTAACAAATGAAGAGTATGGTCAAGATATCTTTATAAGCAAAATGTTTTTTCATACAAAAACCTAATTTTCGACCGATCGTTACTATGGCAGCAATATGATATAGTGGTCCGATCTTTATAGGATTTTGCATATGTATGAGGAGTAAAGTAAAACTAATAAATGCTGAGTTTGGTCAAGATATCTTGATAAGCAAAATGTTTTTTCATACAAAAAATTAATTTTCGACCGATCGTTCCTATGGCAGCTATATGATATAGTGGTCCGATCTTAATAGGATTTTGCATATATATGAGGAGCATAGTAAAACTAACAAATGCCGATTTTGGTCAAGATATCTTGATATGATATAGTGGTCCGATTTTTATAGGATTTCGCATATATATGAGGACCTTAGTGAAACTAATAATTGCCCAGTTTGGTCAAGATATCTTGGTGAACAAAATGTTTTTTCATACAAAATCTTAATTTTCGACCGATCGTTCCTATGGCAGCTATATGATATAGTGGTCCGATCTTAATAGAATTTTGCTTATATATGAGGAGCTTAGTAAAAATAATAATTGCCGAGTTTGGTCAAGATATTTTGAGAAACAAAATGTTTTTTCATACAAAAACTTAATTTTCGACCAATCGTTCCTATGGCAGCTATATGATATTGTGCTCCGATCTTAATGGGATATTGCATATATATGAGAAGCTTAGTAAAACTAATAAATGCCGAGTTTGGTCAAGATATCTTGATGAACAAAATGTTTTTTCATACAACTTAATTTCCGACCGATCGTTCCTATGGCAGCTATATGATATAGTGTACCGATCTTAATAGGATTTTGCATATATATAAGGAGCATAGTAAAACTAACAAATGAAGAGTATGGTCAAGATATCTTTATAAGCAAAATGTTTTTTCATACAAAAACCTAATTTTCGACCGATCGTTACTATGGCAGCAATATGATATAGTGGTCCGATCTTTATAGGATTTTGCATATGTGTGAGGAGTAAAGTAAAACTAATAAATGCTGAGTTTGGTCAAGATATCTTGATAAGCAAAATGTTTTTTCATACAAAAAATTAATTTTCGACCGATCGTTCCTATGGCAGCTATATGATATAGTGGTCCGATCTTAATAGCATTTTGCATATATATGAGGAGCATAGTAAAACTAACAAATGCCGATTTTGGTCAAGATATCTTGATATGATATAGTGGTCCGATTTTTATAGGATTTCGCATATATATGAGGACCTTAGTGAAACTAATAATTGCCCAGTTTGGTCAAGATATCTTGGTAAACAAAATGTTTTTTCATACAAAATCTTAATTTTCGACCGATCGTTCCTATGGCAGCTATATGATATAGTGGTCCGATCTTAATAGAATTTTGCTTATATATGAGGAGCTTAGTAAAAATAATAATTGCCGAGTTTGGTCAAGATATTTTGAGAAACAAAATGTTTTTTCATACAAAAACTTAATTTTCGACCAATCGTTCCTATGGCAGCTATATGATATTGTGCTCCGATCTTAATGGGATATTGCATATATATGAGAAGCTTAGTAAAACTAATAAATGCCGAGTTTGGTCAAGATATCTTGATGAACAAAATGTTTTTTCATACAACTTAATTTCCGACCGATCGTTCCTATGGCAGCTATATGATATAGTGTACCGATCTTAATAGGATTTTGCATATATATGAGGAGCATAGTAAAACTAATAAATGAAGAGTTTGGTCAAGATATCTTGATAAGCAAAATGTTTTTTCATACAAAAACTTAATTTTCGACCGATCGTTACTATGGCAGCAATATGATATAGTGGTCCGATCTTTATAGGATTTTGCATATATATGCGGAGCTTAGTAAAACTAATAAATGCTGAGTTTGGTCAAGATATCTTGATAAGCAAAATGTTTTTTCATACAAAAAATTAATTTTCGACCGATCGTTCCTATGGCAGCTATATGATATAGTGGTCCGATCTTAGTAGGATTTTGCATTTATATGAGGAGCATAGTAAAACTAACAAATGCAGAGTTTGGTCAAGATATCTTGATAAGCAAAATGTTTTTTCATACAAAAACCTAATTTTCGACCGATCGTTCCCATGGCAGCTATATGATATAGTGGTCCGATCTTAATAGGATTTTGCAAATGTATGAGGAGTAAAGTAAAACTAATAAATGCTGAGTTTGGTCAAGATATCTTGATAAACAATATGTTTCTGCATACAAAAACTTAATTTTCGACCGATCGTTCCTATGGCAGCTATATGATATAGTGGTCCGATCCAGCTGGTTTTGACATATGTGCTGCGTGCAACAGAAAAAGGGACTTCTGCAAAGTTTCATTAAGATAGCTTTAAAACTGAGGGACTAGTTCGCATAGAAACAGACAGACGGACAGGCGGACAGGGCTATATCGACTTGGCTGTTGATGCTGATCAAGAATATATATACTTTATGGGGTCGGAGATGTCCCTTCTATGCGTTACACATTGCACGACAAAATTATAATACCCTCTGCAAGGGTATAAAAAAGTGAGTAAAAGAAAGGCTATCTTCGGCACGCCGAAGATTTAATACCCTTGCAGACCCAACCTTTTCATAATGCTTATATTGCTTTGCCCGTATCTAAGAAGCACAGGGAATATATTAAATGACGAGTTTGGTCAAGATATCTTGAGAAACAAAATGTTTTTAATACAAAAACTTAATTTTCGACCGATCGTTCCTATGGCAGCTATATGATATAGTGGTCCGATCTTAATAGGATTTTGCATATATATGAGGAGCTTAGTAAAACTAATAATTGCCGAGTTTGGTCAAGATATCTTGATAAACAAAATGTATTTTCATACAAAAACTTAATTTTCGACCGATAGTTCCTATGACAGCTATATGATATAGTGGTCCGATCTTAATAGGATTTTGCATATATATGAGAACCTCAGTAAAACTAATAATTGCCGAGTTTGGTCAAGATATCTTGATAAACAAAATGTATTTTTATACAAAAAATTAATTTTCGACCGATCGTTCCTATGGCAGCTATATGATATAGTGGTCCGATCTTAATAGGATTTTGCATATATATGAGAAGCTTAGTAAAACTAATAATTGCCCAGTTTGGTCAAGATATCTTGCAAAACAAAATGTATTTTCATACAAAAACTTAATTTTCGACCGATCGTTCCTATGGCAGCTATATGATATAGTGGTCCGATCTTAATAGGATTTTTCATATGTATGAGGAGTAAAGTAAAACTAACAAATGCAGAGTTTGGTCAAGATATCTTGATAAGCAAAATGTTTTTTCATACAAAAACTTAATTGTCGACCGATCGTTCCTATGGCAGCCATATGATATAGTGGTCTGATCTTAATAGGATATTGCATATATATGAGAAG